>NC_091753.1:14931460-15531460 GCF_043380555.1 Nothobranchius furzeri | reverse complement strand
TCATCTTTTACTTCTTCTTCTTCTTTTACTTTTACTTCTTCTTTTACTTTTACTTCTTCTTCTTTTACTTGTCCTTCTTTTACTTCTTCTTTAACTTCTCCTTCTTCTAATTTTTCTTCTTCTACTTCTTCGTCTTCTTCTTCTTTTACTTCTTCTTCTTCGTCTTTTACTTTTACTTCTTCCTCTTCTTTTACTTATTCTTTTCTTTCTTCTTCTACTACTTTTTCTTCTTCTTCTTTTACTTCTTCTTCTTCTTCTTTTACTTCTCCTTCTTTTACTTCTTCTTCATTTAATTCTTCGTCTTCATCTTCTTTTACTTCTTCTTTTACTTGTACTTCTTTTACTTCTTCTCCTTCTTTTAATTCATCTTCTTTCACTTCTTTGACTTCTTTTACTTCTTCTTCTACTTCTTCTTCTTTTACTTCTCCTACTTCTTCCTCTTTCACTTCTTCTTTTTCCCCTTCTTTTACTTCTTCTTCGTTTACTACTTCTTCTACTTTTACTTCTTCTTCATCTTTTACTTCTTCTTCTTCTTTTACTTTTACTTCTTCTTTTACTTTTACTTCTTCTTCTTTTACTTGTCCTTCTTTTACTTCTTCTTTAACTTCTCCTTCTTCTAATTTTTCTTCTTCTACTTCTTCGTCTTCTTCTTCTTTTACTTCTTCTTCTTCGTCTTTTACTTTTACTTCTTCCTCTTCTTTTACTTATTCTTTTCTTTCTTCTTCTACTACTTTTTCTTCTTCTTCTTTTACTTCTTCTTCTTCTTCTTTGACTTCTTCTTCTTTTACTTCTTTTATTTCTTTCACTTCTTCTTCTACTTCTTCTCCTATTTCTTCTTTGACATCTTCTTTTACTTTGACTTCTTTTACTACTTCTTCTTTTTCTACTTCTTTTACTTCTTTTTCTTCCTCTTCTTTTACATCTCCTTTTACTTTTACTTCTTCTTCTTTTACTTCTTCATCATCTTCTTTTACTTCTTCTTCTTCTTTTTCCTCTTCTTTTACTTCTTCTTCTTTGACTTTTACTTCTCCTTCTTTTACCTCTTCTTCTTTTATTTCTTCTTCTACCTCTTCTTTTACCTCTTCTTCTTCTTTTACTTCTTTACTTCTTTTACCTCTCCTTCTTTTATTTCTTCTTCTCCTACTTCTTCTTCTTCTTTTACTTCTTCTTTTACTTCTTTTACTTTTACTTCTTCTTCTTCTTTTACTTTTACTTCTTCTTTTACTTCTTTTTCTTTTACTTCTTCTTCTTTTATTTCTTCTTCTTTTACTTCTTCTTCTTTTACTTATACTTCTTCTTCTTTTACTTCTCCTACTTTTACTTCTTCTTATTCCTCTCCTTTTACTTCTTATTTTACTTATTTTACTTCTTCTTCTTTTTTCTTTTACTTCTTCCTCTTCTTTTACTACTTCTATTTCTTCTTCTTTTACTTCTTCTTCTTCTACTGCTTTTACTTCTTCTTCTTCTACTTCTTCTTCTTTTACTACGTCTTCTTTTACTTCTTTCACTTCTTCTTCTTCCTCTTCTTCTTCTTTTACTTTTACTTCTTCTTCTTCTACTTCCTCTTTTAATTTTACTTCTTCTTCTTCTTCTTTTACTTCTTTTTTTACTTCTTCTTCTTTTACTTCTTTTACTTGTTTTACTTTTACTTCTCCTTCTTCTTCTTTTACTTTGACTTCTTTTACTTCTTCTTCTTCTACTTCTTCGTCTGATACTTTTACTTCTTCTTCTACTTCTTCGTCTGATACTTTTACTCCTTCTTCTTCTTCGTCTGATACTTTTACTTCTTCTTCTCCTACTTCTTCTTCTTTTACTTCTTCTTCCTCTTCTTTTCTTCTTTTTCTTTTACTTCTTCTTCTTCTACTTCTTCATCTTCCTTTTCTTTTCTTCTTCTTCTTTTATTTTTACTTCTTCTCTTTCTTTTACTTCTTCTTCTTTTCTTTCTTCTTTTACTTTTACTTCTTCTTCTTTTACTTCTTCTTTTACTTTTACTTCTTCTTCTTTTACTATTACTTTATCTACTTCTTTTTCTTTTATTTCTTCTTCTTCTTCTTTTACTTTTACTTTTACTTCTTCTTTTACTTCTTCTTCATCTTTTACTTCTCATTCTTCTACTTCTTATTTTAATTCTTCTTTTACTGCTTCTTTCACTTTTTCTTTTACTTCTTTTACATATTCTTTTACTTCTTCTTCTTCATCTTCTTTTACTTCATCTTCTTTTACTTCTACTTCTTCTTCTTTTTTTCTTCTACTTCTTTTACTTTTACTTCTTATTCTTTTACTTCTTTTACTTCTTCGTCTTCTTTTACTTCTTCGTCTTTTACTTTTACTCCTTCTTCTTCTTCTTTTACTTCTTCTCCTAATTCTTCTTCATTTACTTTTACTTATTCTACATCTTCTTTTATTTCTTCTTCCTCTTCTTTTACTTCTTCATCTTCTTCTTTTACTTCTTCTTCTTTTTTACTTCTTCATCTTCTTTTACGTCTTCTTCTTCTTTTATTTCTTCTTCTTCTTCTTTTACTTCTTCTTCTTCATCTTCTTTTACTTTTACTTTTACTTCTTCTCCTCATACTTCTTCTTTTACTTTTACTTCTTTTACTTTTTCTTCTTTTACTTATACTTCATCTTCTTTTACTTGTCCTTCTTTTACTTCTTCTTCTTTCACTTCTTTTTTTACTTCTTCTTCTTCTTCTTTTACTTGTCCTTCTTCTTCTTCTTCTTTTGCTTCTTCTTCTTTTACTTCTTCTTCATTACTTTTAATTCTTCTTCTTCTTCTTCTTCTTCTTTTTTCTTTCTTCTTCTCCTATTTCTTCTTCTTTTACATATTCTTTTACTTCTTCTCCTTTACTTCTTTTATTTCTTTTACTTCTTCTACTTCTACTTCTTCTCCTTCTTTTACTTCTTCTTCTTCTACTTCATCTTCCTTTACTTCTTCTTCTCCTACTTCTTTTACTTCTTCTTTTACTTTTGCTTCTTCTTCGTCTTTTACTTCTACTTCTTCTTCTTCTTTTCCTTTTACTTCTTTCACTTCTTCTTCTTCCTTTACTTCTTTTACATATTCTTTTACTTTTACTTTTTCTTCTTCTATTACTTTTTCTTCTTCTTCTTTTACTTTACTTCTTCTTATTCATCTTCTACTACTTCTTCTTCTTCTACTTCTTCTACTACTTCTTCGTCTTTTACTTTTACTTCTTCATCTTCTTTTACTTTTACTTCTTCATCTTCTTTTACTTTTACTTCTTCTTCTTTTTTCTTCTTCTTCTAATTCTTCTTTTACTTTGACTTCTTCTTCTTCTTCTTTCACTTCTTCTTCTTCTACTTCCCCTTCTTTTACTTCTAATTCTTCTTTTACTTCTTCTTCTTTTACTACTTCTTCTTCTTTTACTTCTTCTTCTTTTACTTCTTCTTCTTTTACTTCGTCTGATACTTTTACTTCTTCTTCTTTACTTCTTTTACTTTTACTTCTTCTTCTTTTACTTCTTCTTCCTCTTTTCCTTTTACTTCTTCTTTTACTTCTTCTCCTTCTTTTACTTTTTCTTCTTTTACTTTAACTTCTTCTCCTACTTCTTCTTCATCTTTTACTTCTTCTTCTTTTACTTCTTTTTCATTACTTTTAATTCTTCTTCTTCTTCTTCTTCTTTTTTCTTTCTTCTTCTCCTATTTCTTCTTCTTTTACATATTCTTTTACTTCTTCTTTTACCTTTTCTTCTTCTTTTCCTACTTCTTCTTCTTTTACTTTTTTTTACTTTTACTTCTTCTTCCTCTTCTTTTACTTCTTCTTCTTTTACTTCTTTTACTTCTTCTTTAACTTTTACTTCCTTTACTTCTTCTTCTTTACTTCTTTTAATTGTACTTCTACTTCTTCTTCTTTTACTTCTCCTGCTTCTTTCACTTCTCCTTCTTTTACTTTTACTTTTACTTCTTCTTCTTTTACTTCTTCTTCTTCTTCTTTTCTCGTTCTTTTACTTCTTCTTTTACTTTTACTTCTACTTCTTCTTTTTCTTTAACTTCTCCTTCTTTCACTTTTACTTCTTCTTCTTTTACTTCCTCTTCTTTTACTTCTTCTTCTCCCTACTTCTTCTTCTTTTACTTGTCCTTCTTTTACATCTACTTCTTCTTCTTTTACTTCTTTTACATATTATTTTACTTCTTCTTCCTCTTCTTTTACTTCTACTTCTTCTTCTTTTACTACTTCTTCTTCTTTTACTTCTTCTTCTTTTACTTTTACTTCTTCTACTTCTTCTTCTTTTGACTTGATCTTTACTTCTTCATCTTTTATTTCCTCTTCTTTTACGTCTTCTTTTTACTTCTTTTACTTCTTCTTTTACTTCTTCTACTTTTTTACTTCTTCTTTATCTTCTTTTACTTCTTCTTCTTTTACTTCTTTTACTTCTTCTTTTACTTCTTCTTCTACTTCTTCTTTTACTTCTTCATCTTCTTCTTTTTCTTCTACTTCTTCTTCTTTTACTTCTTCTTCTTCTTCTTTTACTTCTTCATCTTCTTTTACTTTTACTTCTACTTCTTCTCTTACTTTTACTTTGACTTCTTTTACTTTTACTTCTCCTACTTCTTTTACTTCTTCTTCTACTTCTACTTCTTCTTCTTTATCGTCTTTTACCTCTTCTTCTTCTTCTTCTTTTACTTCTTCTTTTACTTCTTCGTCTTTTACTTCTTCTTTTACTTCCTCTTCTTCCTCTTCTTTTACTTCTTTTACTTTTACTTTTACGTCATCTTCTCCTTCTTTTACTTATACTTCATCTTCTTCTTTTACTTCTTCTTCTTTTACTTCATCTTCTTTTTTACTTATACTTCTTCTTTTACTTCTTCTTCTTCCTCTTCTTTTTCTTTTACTTCTTCTTCTTCTTTTACTTCAGCTTTTACTTCGTTTACTTCTCCTTCTTTTGCTTCTTCTTCTTTTTCTTCTCCTTCTTTTACTTCTTCTTCTTTTACTTTTACTTCTTTTACTTCTACTTCTTCTTCTTGTTTTTACTTCTTCTTTTTACTTCTTCATCTTCTTCTTTTTCTTCTTTTACTACTTCTTCTTCACTTACCTCTCCTTCTTTTACTTCTTCTTTTACTTCTTTTACATCTTCTTCTTTTACTTCTTCTTCTTTTACTTTTAATTCTTTTACTTTTTTCTTCTTCTTTTACTTCTTCATCTTCTTTTACTTTTACTTCTTCTTTTACTTTTACTTCTTCCTCTTCTTTTACTTTTACTTCTTCTACTTGTTCTTCTACTTCTCCTACTTCTTCTTCTACTTCTTCTTCCTCTTTTACTTCTTCTTCTTCTACTTTTACTTCTTCTACTTCTTCGTCTTCTTTTACTTCTTCTTCTTTTACTTTTTCTTCTTCTTCTACTTTTACTTCTTTTACATCTACTTCTTCTTCTACGTCTTCTTCTTTTAGTTCTTCTTCTTCTTTTACTTTTTTTCTTCTTTTACTTCTTCTTCTTTCACTTCTTTTACTTCTTCTTCTTTTACTTTTATTTCTTCTACTTTTACTTTTTCTTCTTCTTCTTCTTTTACTTTTACTTCTTTTACTTCTCCTTTTTTACTTCTTCTTCTTTTACTTCTACTCCTATTTCTTCTTCTTTACTTCTTCTTTTACTTCTTCTTCTCCTACTTCTTCTTTTACTTATACTTCATCTTCTATTACTTGTCCTTCTTTTACTTCTTCTTCTTTTACTTCATCTTCTATTACTTCTTCTTCTTTTACTTTTACTTCTTCTTTAACTTCTTCTTCTTCCTCTTCTTCTTCTTCTTTTACTTCTTTTACTTCTTCTTCTTCTTTTACTTCTTCTTCCACTTCTTTTACTTCTTCTTCTACTTCTTTTACTTCTCCTTCTTTCACTTTTACTTCATCTTCTTCTTTTACTTCTTCTTATTTTAATTTTACTTCTCCTACTTCTTGTGCTTTCTTTCTTCTTCTTCTTCTTCTTTTACTTCTTCTTTTACTTTTACTTCTTCTTCTTTTACTTCTTTTACTTTTACTTCTTTTACTTCTACTTCTTCTTCTTCATCTTCTTCTTCGTCTTCTTTTACTTCTACATCTTCTTTTACTTTTAATTCTTCGTCTTCTTCTTTTACTGCAACTTCTTCTTTCATTTCTTCTTCTTCTTTTTCTTTTACTTCTTCGTTTACTTCTTCTTCTTTCACTTCTTCTTTTACTTCTTCTTCTTCTTCTTCTTTTACTTCTTCTTCTTCTTTTACTTCTTCATCTTCTTTTACTTTTAAGTCTTCTTTTACTTTTACTTCTTCTTTTACTTCTTTTACTTTTACTTCTTCTACTTCTTCTTCTTCTTTTACTTTTACTTCTCCTGCTTTTACTTCTTCTTTTACTTCTTTTATTTTTTTTACTTCTTCTTTTACTTCTTCTTCTTCTTCTTTTACTTTTACTTTTACTTTTTCGTCTTCTTCTACTTCTCCTTCTTCTACTTTTACTTCTTTTACATCTACTTATTTTACTTCTTCTTCTTCTACTTCTTCTTCTTTTACTTTTACTTCTTCTTCTTTTACTTTTACTTCTTCTTCTTTTACTTTTACTTCTTCTTCTTTTACTTTTACTTCTACTTCTTCTTCCTCTTCTTTTACTTTTACTTCTTCTTCTTCTACTTCTTCTTCTTTTACTTTTACTTCTTCTTCTTTTACTTTTACTTCTTTTTCTTTTACTTATACTTCTTCTCCTTTTACTTTTTCTTCTCCTACTTCTTCTTCTTTTACTTCTTTTACTTTTACTTCTACTTCTTCTTCTACTTCTTCGTCTTTTACTTATACTTCATCTTCTTCTACTTCTTCTTTTACTTTTACTTCTTTTTCATCTTTTACTTTTTCTTCTTTTACTTCCCCTTATTTTACTTTTACTTCTTCCTCTTTTACTTCTTCTACTTTTATTTCTTCTCCTACTTCTTCTTTTACTACTTCTAATTCTACTTCTACTTCTTCTTCTTCTTTTTACTTTTACTTCTTCTACTCCTTTGTCTTTTACTTCTTCTTCTTTTACTTTTACTTCTTCTTTTACTTCTTCATCTTTTACTTTTACTTCTTCTTTTACTTTGACATCTCTTTCTTTTTCTTCTTCTTCCTCTTCTTTTACTTCGTCTTCTTTTACTTTGTCTTCTTTTACTTTTACTTCTTTTACTTCTTCTTTTACTTGTCCTTCGTCTTCTTCTTTTACTTCGTTTACTTCTTCTTCTTCTTTTACTTTTACTTCTTCTTTTACTTCTTTAACTTTTACTTCTTCTTCTTCTTCTTCTTTTACTTCTCCTTTTACTTCTTCTTCTTCTACTTCTTTTACTTTGACTTCTTCTTTTACTTATTTTATTTCTTCTTCTTTTACTTCTTCTTCTTCTTTTACATCTTCTTCTTTTTCCTCTTCTTTTACTTCTTCTTCTTCTTTTACTTCTTCTTCTTTTACTTTTTACTTTTAATTCTTCTTCTTTTCCTCTTCTTTTACTTCTTCTTCTTCTTTTACTTCTTCTTCTCGTACTTCTTCTTCTTTTACTTCTCCTTCTTTTACTTCTTCTTTTACTTCTACTTCTTCTTCTTCCTCTTCTTTTATTTCTTCTTCTTTTACTTCTCTTTCTTTTACTTCTTTTACATCTTCTTCTTCTTTTACTTATACTTCTTCTTCTTTTACTTCTTCTTCTTCTCCTACTTCTTCTTTTTTTTCTTCTTCTTCTCCTGCTTTTACTTCTTCTTCTTTTATTTAACTTCGTTTACTTCTTCATCTTTTACTTCTTTTACTTTTACTTCTCTTTCTTTTACTTCTTTTACTTCTTTTACTTCTTCTTCTTTTACTTCTTCTTCCTCTTCTTTTACTTCTTCTTCTACTTCTTCTTCTTTAACTTTTACTTCTTCCTCTTCTTCTTTTACTTATTCCTCTTCTTTTACTTCTTCTACTTTTACTTCTTCTCCTACTTCTTCTTTTACCTCTTTTCCTTCTTCTTTTCCTTCTTCATCTTCTTTTACTTCTTCTACTTTTACTTCTTCTTCTTCTACTTCTTCTTCTTTTACTTATACTTCTTCTTCTTTTACGTCTTCTTCTTCTTTTACTTTTACTTCTCCTACTTCTTCTTTTTCTTCTACTTCTTCTTCTTTTACTTTTTCTTCTTCTCCTTCTTTTAATTCTTCTTTTTCTTTTACTTCTTCTACTTTTACTTCTTCATCTTCTTTTACTTTTACTTCTTCTTCTTCTTCTTCTTCTTCTTTTACTTCTTCTTCTCCTACTTCGTCTTTTACTTCGTCTTCTTCTTCCTCTACTTTTACTTTTACGTCTTCCTCTTCTTTTACTTTTACTTCTTCTACTTCTACTTCTTCTTCTTTTACTTATTCTTTTACTTTTACTTCTTCATTTTCTTTTACTTCTTCTTCTTTTACTTCTTCTTCCTCTTCTTTTCTTCTTTTACTTTTACTTCTTCTTTTACTTCTTCTTCTTTTACTTGTTTGACTTCTTCTTTTACTTCTTTTACTTCTTCTTTTACTTTTACTTCATCTTCTACTTCTTCATCTTCTTCTTTTACTTCTTCTTCTTCTTTTACTTCTTTTACTTATTCCTCTCCTACTTCTTCTTTTACTTCTTTTTCTTCCTCTTTTTTTACCTCTCCTTTTTCCTCTTTCACTTCTTCTTCTTCTATTACTTCTTCTTTTACTTCTTCTTTTACTTCTCCTACTTCATCATCTATCTTTTACTTTTACTTCTTCTTTTACTTCTTCTACTTCTTCTTCCTCTTCTTTTACTTCTTCTACTTCTACTTCTACTTCTTCTTCTTCTTTTTCTTCTTCTTCCTCTTTTTTACTTCTTCTTCTTTCTTTCTTTCTTCTTCTTCTTTTACTTCTTCTTTTACTTCTTCTTCTTCTTCTTCTTCTTTTTCTTCTTTTACTTTTACTTCTTCATCTTTTACTTTGACTTCTTCTTTTACTTCTCCTACTTCTTTTACTTCTTCTTCTTCTTTTACTTCTTCTTCTTTTACTTTTACTTCTTCTTCCTCTTCTTTTACTTTTACTTCTTCCTCTTCTTTTACTTCTTCTTCTTCTTCTTTTACTTTTACTTCTTCTACTTTTACTTTTGCTTCTTCTTCTTTTACTCCTACTTCTTTTACTTTTACTTTATCTACTTCTTCTTCTTCTTTCACTTCTTCTTCTCCTACTTTGTCTTTTACTTTTACTTCTCCTACTTCTTCTTTTATTTCTCCTACTTTTCTTCTTTTACTTCTCCTTTTTTACTTCTTCTTCTTTTACTTCTTTTACTTTTTTACTTCTTCTTCTTCTACTTCTTTTACTTTTACTTCATTAAAATCTTCGTCTTCATCTTCGTCTTCTTTTACTTCTCATTCTTCTTCTTCTTTTTACTTCTTTTACTTTTACTTCTTCATCTTCTACTTTTACTTCTCCTACTTATACTTCTTTTACTTCTGCTTCTTCTTCTTTTACTTCTTCTTTCACTTCTTCTTCTTCTTCTTCATCTTCTTTTACTTTTTCTTCTCCTACTTCTTTTACTTCTTCTTTTACTTCGTCTTCTTTTTTCTTTCTTCTTCTTCTTTTACTTCTTCTTCTTTTACTTCTACTTCTTCTACTTCTTTTACTTCTTCTTCTTCTTTTACTTCTTTTACTTCATCTTCTTTTATTTCTTCTTTTTCTTCTTCTTCTTTCACTTCTTTGTCTCCTTCTTCCTCTTTTACTTTTACTTCTTTTACTTCTTCTTCTTTTACTTTTACTTTATCTACTTCTTCTTCTTCATCTTCTATTACTTCTTCTTCATCTTCTTTTACTTTTACTTCATCTTCTTTTACTTCTTCTGCTTTTACTTCTTTTACTTCTTCTACTTCTACTTCTTCCTCTTCTTTTACTTCTTCTTCTTCTTATTTTACTTCTCCTGCTTTTACTTCTTCTTTGCTTTTACTTTTACTTATTTTACCTCTTCTTCTCATACTTTTACTTCTTCTTCTTCTTCTACTTCTTCTTCTTTTACTACTTCTTCTTCTCCTTCTTCTACTTCTTTTACGTCTTCTTCTTTTACTTTTGCTTCTTCTACTTCTTTTACTTCTTCTTCTTCTTTTACTTATTCTTCTTTTACTTTTACTTTTACTTCTTTCTTTCTTCTTCTTCTTTTTCTTCTTCTTTTACTTCTTCTTCTTCCTCTTCTTTTACTTCTTCTTCCTCTTCTTTTTTTTCTTCTTCTTCTCTTACTTTTACTTCTTCTACTTCTTCTTTTACTTTTACTTCTTCTTCTTCCTCTTCTTTTACTTCTTCTACTTCTATTTCTTCTTTTACTTCTTATTTTACTTCTTTTACTTCTTCTTCTACTTCTTTTACTTCTTCTTCTCCTTCTTCTTCTTTTACTTATACTTCATCTTCTATTACTTGTCCTTCTTTTACTTCTTCTTCTTTTACTTCTTCTTCTTTTACTTCTTCTTCATTTACTTATACTTCTTCTTCTTTCACTTCTTCTTTTACTTTTACTTCTTCCTCTTTTACTTCTTCTTCTTATTATTTTACTTCTCCTGCTTTTACTTCTTCTTTTATTTTTACTTCTTCTACTTCTTCTTTTACCTCTCTTTCTTTTACTTCTTCCTCTCCTACTTCTTCTTTTACTTCTTCCTCTTCTTTTACTTCTTCTTCTTTTACTTATACTTCATCTTCTATTACTTGTCCTTCTTTTACTCCTTCTTCTTCTTTTACTTCTTCTTCTTCCTTTACTTCTTCTTCCTCTTCTTGTACTTCTTCTTCCTCTTCTTTTACTTGTCCTTCTTTTACTTCTTCTTTTTCTTTTATTTCTTCTTCTTTTACTTCATCTTCTTTTACTTGTCCTTCTTTTACTTCTTCTTCTTTCACTTCTTCTTCTTCTTCTTTTACTTCTTTTACTTATTCTTCTTCTTTTACTTCTTCTACTTCTCCTTCTTTTACTTCTTCTTCTTATACTTTTCTTTTACTTCTTCTTCTTCTACTTCTCCTTCTTTTACTTCCACCGTCTTCGTCTTTTTACTTTTACTTCTTCTACTTCTTCTTCTTTTACTTCTCCTTCTTTTACTTCTCCTTCTCTTACTTCTTCTTCTTTTTCTTTTACTTCTTATTATTATTTTACTTCTCCTCCTTTTACTTCTTCTTCCTCTTCTTTTACTTCTTCTTCTTCTTCTTCTTCTACTTTTACTTTTACTTCTTCTTCTTTTAATTCTTTTACTTCTTCTTCTTTTACTTCTTCTTCTCCTACTTCTACTTCTTCTTTCCCTTCTTCTTTTACTTTTGCTTCTTCTTTTACTTCTTTTACTTCTACTTCTTCTTCTTCTTCATTTACTTTTACTTCTTCTTATTTTACGTCTTCTCATACTTTTACTTTTACTTCTTCTTCTCCCTACTTCTTCTCCTTTTACTTCTTCTTTTTCTTCTTCTTTTACTTCTTCTTCTTTTACTTCTTTTACTTCTTCTTCTACTTCTTCTTTAACTTTTACTTCTTCTACTTCTTCGTCTTTTACTTATTCTTCTTGTACTGTTACTTCTTCTTCTTCTTTTACTACTTCTTCTTCCTCTTCTTTTACTTCTTCTTCCTGTTCTTTTACTTCTTCTTTTCTTCTTCTTCTTCTTTTACTTTTACTTCTTCTACTTCTTCCTCTTCTTTTACTTCTTCTTCTTATTTCACTTCTCCTGCTTTTACTTCTTCTTTGCTTTTACTTTTACTTATTTTACGTCTTCTTATTCTTTTACTTCTCCTTCTTCTTTTACTTCTACTTCTTTTACTTCTTTTTTCTTTCTTCTTCTTCTACTTCTTCTTTTATTTCTTCTCTTACTTCTTTTACTTTAACTTCTCCTACTTCTTCTTTTACTTCTTCTTCTTCTTTTACTTCTTTTACTTCTTCTTCTTTGTCTTTTACTTCTTTTATTTCTTTTACTTCTTCTTCTTCTTTTACTTCTTTTACTTCTTCTTTGCTTTTACTTTTACTTATTTTATGTCTTCTTATTCTTTTACTTCTCCTTCTTCTTTTACTTCTACTTCTTTTACTTCTTCTTCTTCTTCTTTTAATTTTACTTCTTCTCCTACTTCTTCTTCTTCTTTTACTTCTTCTTCTTTTACTTCTTCTTTTACCTCTCCTTCTTTTATTTCTTCGTCCTCTTCTTTTACTTCTTCTTCTCCTACTTCTTCTTTTTCTTCTTCTTCTTCTTCTTTTATTTCTTCTTTTTTCTTTCTTCTCCTACTTCTTCTCATACTTCTTCTTTTACTTATACTTCATCTTCTATTACTTCTTCTTTTACTTCTTTTACTTCTTTTTTCTTTTACTTTTTCTTCTTCTTTTCTTCTTCTTCTTCTATTACTTTTACTTCTTCTCTTACTTCTTCTTCTACTTCTTTTACTTTTACTTCTTCTTCTACTTCTTCATTTACTTCTTCTTTGTCTGTTACATTTACTTCTTCTTCTTTTACTTTTACTTCTTCTTCTTCTTTTACTTCTCCTACTTCTTCTTCTTATTTTACTTCTCCTGCTTTTACTTCTTCGTCTGATACTTTTACTTCTTCTTCTTCTTTTACTTGTCCTTCTTTTACTTCTTTTACTTTTACTTCTTCTTCTTTTACTTCTTCTTCTTCTTCTTCTTCCTTTACTTCTTCGTCTGATACTTTTACGTCTACTTCTTCTTCTTCTTTTACTTCTTCTTCTTCTTCATTTACTTATACTTCTTCTTCTTTTACTTCTCATTCTTTTACTTTTTTACTTCTTCTTTTACTTATACCTCTTCTTCTTCTTCTTCTTCTTCTTCTTCTTCTTCCTCTTCTTTTACTTCTTCTTTCACTTATACTTCTTTTACGTCTTCTTCTTTTACTTCTCCTTCTTCTTTTACCTCTCCTTCTTTTTCTTCCACTTCTTTTACTTTTACTTCTTCTTCTTTTACTTCTTCTCCTACTTCTTCTTCTTTTACATATACTTCTTTGTCTCTTACTTCTTCCTCTTCTTTTACTTTTACTTCTTCTACTTCTACTTCTTCTCCTACTTCTTCTTCTTTTACTTTGACTTCTTCTTCTTCCTCTTCTTTTACTTCTTCTCTTCTTCTTTTACTTCTTCTTCTACTCCTTTGTATTTTACTTCTTCTACTTCTACTTCTTTTACTTCTTCGTCTTCTTCTTCTTTTACTTCTTCTTCTTCCTCTTCTTTTACTTCTTCTTTTACTTCTTCTTCTTTGACTTCATCTTCTTTTACTTGTTCATCTTCTTCTACTTATTCGTCTGTTACATTTATTCTTCTTCTTTTACTTTTACTTCTCCTTCTTCTTTTACCTCTCCTTCTTATTATTTGACTTCTTTTACTTTTACTTCATCTTCTCCTTCTTTTACTTGTCCTTCTTTTACTTTTACTTCTTTTTCTTCTTCTTCTTTTACTTCTTCATCTTTTACTTTGACTTCTTCTTTTTTGTCTTTTACCTCTTCTTCTTTTACTTCTTCTTCTTTTACTTCTTTTACTTCTTCTTCTTCTTCTTCTTTTACTTCTTCTTCTTCTTCTTTTAATTTTACTTCTTTTTTTACTTCTCCTTCTTTTACTTCTTCTACTTTTACTTCTTCTTTTACTCGTCCTTCTTTTACTTCTTCTTCTTTTACTTTTACTTTTACTTCTTTTACATCTTCTTCTTCTTTTACTTCTTTTACTTCTTCTTTTACTTCTTTTCCTTTTACTTCTTCTTTTACTTCTTCTTCTTCTTTTACTTCTTCTTCTTCTTCTACTTTTACTTCTTCTTCTTCCTCTTCTTTTACTTCTTCTTTTAATTCTTTTACTTCTTCTTCTCCTACTTCTTCTTTTACTTATACTTCATCTTCTTTTACTTGTCCTTCTTTTACTTCTTCTTATTCCTCTCCTTTTACTTCTTCTTCTTTCTTTCTTTCTTCTTCTTCTACTTCTTTTACTTTTACTTCTTTTACTTTAACTTCTTTTACTTCTTCTTCTTCTTTTACCTCTCCTTTTACATCTACTTCTTCTTCTTTTACTTCTTCTTCTTCTTCTTTTCTCGTTCTTCTTTTCCTTCTTCATCTTCTTCTTTTACTTATTTTACTTTTACTTCTTCTTCTTCCTCTTCTTTTACTTCTTCTTATTATTATTATTTTACTTCTTCTTTTACTTCTTCTTCATCATATTCTTTTACCTCTTCTGCTTCTTTTACCTTTTCTTCTTCTTTTACTTCTTTTTCTTCTTTTACTTCTTCTTCTTTTACTTTTACTTCTTCTACTTCTTCTTATTTTACTTCTCCTTCCTCTTCTTCTTTTACGTTTACTTCTTCTTTTACTTCTTCTTCTTATACTTCTTTTTTTTTCTTCTTCGTCTTTTACTTTTACTTCTTCTTCTTTTACTTCTTTTACCTCTTCTTCTTCTTTCACTTCATCTTCTTTTACTTCTTCTTTTACTTCAGCTTTTACTTCTTCGTCTTTTACTTTTACTTCTTGTTCTTCTTTTACTTGTCCTTCTTCTTCTTCTTCTTTTCTTCTTCTTTTACTTTTACTTCTTCTTCTTTTACTTCTTCATCTTTTTTTACTTATACTTCTTCTTTTACTTGTTCTTCTTTTACTTCTTCTTCTTCTTCTTTTACTACTTCTTCTTCATCTTCTTTTACTTCTTCTTCTTTTACTTCTTTTACTTCATCTTTTACTTCAGCTTTTACTTCTTTTACTTCTTCTTCTTCTTTTACTTATACTTCTTCTTCTTTTACTTCTCCTTTTACTTCTTCTTCTTCTTCTTTTACTTCTTCTTTCACTTCTACTTCTTTTACGTCTTCTTCTTTTACTTCTCCTTCTTCATCTTCTTCTTCTTCTTTTACCTCTCCTTCTTTTTCTTCCTCTTCTTTTACATATACTTCTTAGTCTTTTACTTCTTCCTCTTCTTTTACTTTTACTTCTTCTACTTCTACTTCTTCTTCTTTTACTTTGACTTCTTCCTCTTCTTTTACTTCTTCTTTTACTTTTACTTCTTCTACTTATTCTTCTTCTTTGCTTTTACTTCTTTTACTTCTTCTTCTACTACTTCTTCTTTTACTTATACTTCATCTTCTTTTACTTGTCCTTCTTTCACTTCTTCTTCTTTTACTTGTCCTTCTTTTACTTTTACTTCTCCTGCTTTTACTTCTTCTACTTTTACTTCTTCTTCTTCTTCTTCTACTTCTTCGTCTGATACTTTTACTTCTTATTTTACTTCTTCTTCTTCCTCTTCTTTTACTTTTACGTCTTCCTCTTCTTTTACTTTTACTTCTTCTTTTTTCTTCTTCTTTTACTTCTACTTCTTCTTCTTTTACTTTTACTTCATTACTTATACTTCTTCTTCTTCGTCTGATACTTTTACTTCTTCTTCTACTTCGTCTTCTTCTTTTACTTCTTCCTCTTTTTTACTTCTTCATCTTCTTCTTTTACTTTTACTTCTTCTTCTTTTACTTTTACTTCTTCTTCTTTTACTTTTACTTCTTCTTCTTTGACTTCTTCTTCTTTTACATATACTTCTTCTTCTTTTACTTTTACTTCTCCTACTTCTTCTTCTTTACTTTTACTTCTTCTTCTTCTACTTCGTCTTCTTCTTTTACTTATTCTTCTTTTACTTCTTCTTCTTCTTCTTATACTTTTTCTTTTACTTCTTCTTCTTTTACTTCTCTTTCTTTTACTTCTCTTTCATTTACTTCTTCTTTTTTTACTTTTACTTGATCTTTACTTCTTCATCTTTTACTTTTACTTCTAATTCTTTCACTTCTTCTTTTACTAAGTCTTTTGATTCTTCTTTTACTTCTTCTTTGACTTTTACCTCTTTTACTTCTACTTCTTCGTCATCTTCTTTTACTTCTTCTTCTACTTCTTCTTTTACTTTTACTTCTTTTACTTCTTCTTCTTCTACTTTTACTTGATCTTTACTTCTTCATCTTTTACTTTGACTTCTTCTTTCTTTCTTTCTTCTTCTTTTACTTCTCCTTTTTTACTTCATCTTCTTCTTTTAATTATTCTTCTTTTACTTCATCTTCTTTTTTTACTTATACTTCTTCTTTTACTTCGTTTACTTCTTTTACTTTTACTTCTTCTTCTACTTTTACTTCTTTTACTTATTCTACTTCTTCCTCTTCTTCTTTTACTTTTACTTCTTCTTCTATTTTTACTTCTTCTTTTACTTCTCCTTTTTTACTTCATCTTCTTCTTCTACTCCTCCTTTTTACTTCATCTTCTTTTTTACTTATACTTCTTCTTTTACTTCTTCTTCTTCCTCTTCTTTTTCTTCTTCTTCCTCTTCTTTTACTTCTTTTACTTCTCCTACTTCTTAATTTACTTCTTCTTCTTGTACTGTTACTTCTTCTTCTACTTCTTCTTCTTCTTTTCTTCTTCTTCTACTTTTACTTCATCTTCTTTTACTTCTTCTTCATCTTCTTCTTTTACTTCTTCTTATTTTACTTCTTCTTCTTTTACTTCTTCTTCTTCTTTGTCTCCTTCTTCTTTCACTTCTCCTACTTCTTCTTCTTTTACTTCTCCTTCTTTTACTTCTTCTTCTCCTACTTCTTCTTCTTCTTCTTTTACTTCTTCTCCTACTTTTACTTCTTCTTCTTCTTTTACTTCTTCTTCTTATTATTTGACTTCTTCTTCTTTTACTTCTTCTTCTTTTACTTGTACTTCTTCTCCTTTTACTTTTACTTCTTCTTCTTTTACTTCCCCTTCTTCCTCTTCTTTTTTAACTTCTTCTTCTTCTTTTACTTCTTATTTTACTTCTTTTACTTCTTCTTTTACTTCTTTAACTTCTTTTACTTCTTCTTCTTTTACTTTTACTTCTTCTTCTTCACTTCTTCTTCTTTTACTTCTTCTTCTTCTTCTACTTTTTCATCTTTTACTTTTACTTCTTCTTTTACTTCTTCTTCTTTTACTTCTTCAACTTTTACTTCTTCTTCTTCTTCTCCTATTTCTTCTTCTTTTACTTCTTCTTCTTTTACTTCTTCAACTTTTACTTCTTCTTCTTCTTCTCCTATTTCTTCTTCTTTTACTTCTTCTTTTACTTTTACTTCTTCTTCTTCTTTTACTTTCTTTCTTCTTCTCCTACTTCTTCTTCTCTTACTTCTTCTTCTTCTTCTTTTACTTATTCTTCTTTTACTTCTTCTTTAACTTTTACTTCCTTTACTTCTTCTTCTTTACTTCTTTTATTTCTTATTTTACTTCTTCTTCTTCTTCTTCTTCTTCATTTACTTTTACTTCTTCCTCTTCTTCTTTTACTTTTACTTCTTCATCTTCTTTTACTTTTACTTCTTCTTCTTCTTCGTTTACTTCTTTTCCTGCTTTTACTTCTTCTTTTTCTTTCGTCTTCTACTTCTACTTCTCCTTCTTTTACATCTACTTCTTCTTCTTCTTTTACTTCTCCTTCTTTTACATCTACTTCTTCTTTTACTTTTACTTCTTCTTCTTTTACTTCCCCTTCTTCCTCTTCTTTTTTCTCTTCTTCTTCTTCTTCTTCTTTTACTTCATCTTCTTTTACTTGTTCATCTTCTTCTTTTACTTCTTCTTCTTTTACTTCTTCTTCTTTTACTTCTTCTTCTTTTAATTTTTCGTCGTTTTCTTTTACTTCTTCTTCTTTAACTTCATCTTCTTTTTCTTTTCCTTCTTCTTCTCCTTCTTTTAATTATTATTCTTCTACTTCTTATTTTACTTCTCCTACTTCTTCTTTTATCTCTCCTTCTTTTACTTCTACCTCTTCTTCTTCTTCTTCTTTTACTTCTTCTTCTTTTACTTCCCCTTCTTCCTCTTCTTTTTTCTTCTTCGTCTTCCACTACTTCTTCATCTTTTTACTTTTTACTTTTACTTCTTCTTTTACTTCTTCTTCTTCTTTGACATCTTCTTCTTTTACTTCTTCTTCCTCTTCTTTTACTTCATCTTCTTCTTCTACTTCTACTTCTTTTACTTCTCCTTTTACTTCTTCTTCTTCTACTTTTACTTCTTTTACTTCTTCTTCTCTTACTTCTCCTTTTACTTTTACTTCTTTTACTTCTTCTTCTTTTAGTTCTTCATTACTTATACTTCTTCCTCTTCTTTTACATATACTTCTTCTTTTACTTCTACTTCTTTAGTTATTCTACTTCATCTTCTTTTACTTAAACTTCTTTTACTTCTCCTCCTTTTACTTCTTCTTTCACTTCTTTTACTTTTACTTCTTCTTCCTCTTCTTTTACTTCTTCTTTTACTTCTTCTTTTTCTTCTTTTACTTCTTCTTCTTTTACTTCCCCTTCTTCCTCTTCTTTTTTTCTTCTTCATCTTCTTTTACTTCTTTTTCTTCTTCTTCTTTTACTTCTTCTACTTCTACTGCTTCTTCTTTTACTTTTACTTCTTCTTTTACTTTAACGTCTTCCTCTTCTTTTACTTTTACTTCTTCTTCTTCTACTTCTTCTTCTTCTTTATTTTCTTCTTCTTCCTCTTCTTTTTCTTCTTCTTCTTACTCTTCTTTTACTTCCTTTACTTCTTCTTCTTTACTTCTTTTAATTTTACTTCTTCTTCTTCTTTTACTTTTACTTCTTTTACTTCTTCTTCTTCTACATCGTCTTTTACTTTTAACTCTTCTTTAACTTTTATTTCTCCTTCTTTTACTTCTTCTTCTTTTACTTCTTCTTCTACTTCTTTTACTTCTTCTTCTTTTACTTTTACTTCTTCTTCTTCTTCTTCTTCTTCTTTTACTTTTACTTCTACTTCTTCTCTTACTTTTATTTCTTCTTCTTCTTTTACTTCTTCATCTTCTTTAACTTCTCCTTCTTTTACTTTTTCTACTTCTTCTTTTACGTTTTCTTCTTCTTCTTTCTTTCTTCTTCTTCTTTTACTTTTACTTCTTCTTCTTTTATTTCTTCTTCTTCTTCTTTTACTTTTACTTCTTCTTCTTTTACTTCTTCTTTTACTTTTACTTCTTCTTCTACTTCTTCATCATCTTCTTTTACTTCTTTTACTTCTTCTTCCTCTTTTACTTCTTCTTCTTCTTTTACTTCTTCTTCTTTTACTTCTTTTTCTTCCTCTTCTTTTCCTTCTTCTTTCTTTCTTTCTTTCTTTCTTCTTCTTCTACTTCTTCTTCTTTTACTTCTTCTTTTACTTGTTCTTCTTTTTTTACTTCTTTTTTTTTTCCTTTCTTCTTCTTCTTCTTCTTTTACTTCTTTTTCATCTTTTACTTTTTCTTCTTTTACTGTTACTTCTTCTTCTTTTACTTCTTCTTCTTTTACTTCTTCTTCTTTTAATTTTTCGTCTTTTACTTTTACTTCACCTTCTTTTAGTTCTTCTTTTACTTCTACTTCTTTTACTTGTCCTTCTTTTACTTCTTCTTCTTTTACTTCTTCTTTTACTTGTTCTTCTTTTTTACTTCTTTTTTTCCTTTCTTCTTCTTCTTCTTCTTTTACTTCTTTTTCATCTTTTACTTTTTCTTCTTTTACTTTTACTTCTTCTTCTTTTACTTCTTCTTCTTTTACTTCTTCTTCTTTTAATTTTTCGTCTTTTACTTTTACTTCACCTTCTTTTAGTTCTTCTTTTACTTCTACTTATTTTACTTGTCCTTATTTTACTTCTTCTTCTTTTACTTCTTCTTCTACTTTTACTTCTTCTCCTTCTTTCACTTTTACTTCTTCTTTTACTTCTTTTTCTTTCACTTTCACTTCATCTTCTTCATCTTCTTCTATTACTTGTCCTTCTTTTACTTCTTCTTCTTTTACTTCTTCTTCTTCTTCTTCTCCTTCTTTTACTTTTACTTCATCTTGTTTTACTTATTTTACTTATACTTCTTCTTCCTCTTCTTTTACTTCTTCTTTTTCTTCTTTTACTTCTTCTTCTTTTACTACTTCTTCTTCATCTTCTTTTACTTTTTCTTCTTCTTCTTTTACTTTTACTTCTTCTACTTATTCTTCTTTTACTTCTTTCACTTCTTTTACTTCTTTTACTTCTTCTTTCTTCTTCTTTACTTCTTCTTCTTTTACTTCTTTTACTTCTTCTTCTTCTTCTTTTACTTATACTTCTTTTACTTCTTCTTCTTCTTTTACTTCTTCTTCTTCTTTTTTTCTTCTTCTTCTCCTGCTTTTACTTCTTCTTCTTTTACTTATTCTTCTTCTTCTTATTTTACTTCTCCTTCTTTTACTTCTTCTTTTATTTCTTCTTCTTCTACTTCTTCGTCTTTTACTTCTTTTTCTTCTTTTACTTCTTCTTCTTCATCTTCTTTTACTTCTTCTCCTTTTACTTCCTCCTCTTCTTCTTCTTTTACTTCTTATTTTACTTCTCCTTCTTTTACTTCTTCTTTTACTTATACTTCTTCCTTTACTTCTTCTTCTTCTTCTACTTCTTTACCTTCTTCATCTTCTTTCTTCTCCTACTTCGTCTTTTACTTTGTCTTCTTCTTGTACTTCTTCTTCTTTTACTTTTACTTCTTTTACTTCTTCTTCTTTTACTTCTTCTTCTTCTTTTACTTTTACTTCTTTTACATCTTCTTCTTCTTTTACTTGTCCTTCTTTTACTTCTTTTCATTTTACTTCTTTTACCTCTTCTTCTTCTACTTTTAGTTCTTCTTCTTTTACTTCTTCTTTTACTTCTTTTTTTACTTCTTCTCCTACTTCTTTTTCTTCTTTTACTTCTTCTTCTTCGTCTTCTTCTTCTTTTACTTTTACTTCTTCTTCTTCTACTTCTCCTTCTTCTTCTTTTACTTCTTTTTCTTTTACTTCATCTTCTTTTACTTCTCCTTCTTCTTCTTTTACTTCTTCTTCTTCTTCTTCTTCTTTAATTTCTTCTTCTTCTTTACTTCTTTTAATTCTTCTTCTTCTACTTCTTCGTCTGATACTTTTCTTCTTCTTTTACTTTTTCTTCTCCTACTTCTTCTTCTTTTACTTATACTTCTTCTTCTCCTACTTCTTCTTCTTTTACTTTTACTTCTTTTACTTTTACTTCTTCTTCTTCCTCTTCTTTTCCTTCTTCTCTTACTTTTATTTCTTCTTCTTTTACTTCTTCTTTTACTACTTCTTCTTCTTCTTCTTCTTTTACTTCTTCTTCTCCTTCTTTTACTTTTACTTCCTCTTCTTCCTCTTCTTTTCTTCTTCTTTTACTACTTCTTCTTCCTCTTCTTTTTTTCCTCTTCTTTTACTTCTTCTTCCTCTTCTTTTTTCTTCTTTGACATCTTCTTTTACTTTTACTTCTACTTCTTCTTCTACTTCTTCTTCTTTTACTTCTTCTACTCTTACTTGTCCTTCTTTTACTTCTTCTTCTTTTACTTTTACTTCTTTTACCTCTTCTTCTTCTTTTACTTATACTTCTCCTTCTTTTATTGCTTCTTCTACTTCTTCTTCTTTTACTTCTTCTAATTCCTCTTCTTTTACTTGAACTTCTTCTTTTCCTTCTTCTTCTTCTTCTTTTCCTTCTTTTTCTTCTTCTTCTTTTACTTCTTCTTCGTCTTTTACTTTTACTTCTTCTTCTTTTACTTCTTTTACTTCTACTTCTTTTACTTCTTCTTCTTCTTCTTCTTCTTCTTTTACTTCTTCTTCCTCTTTTACTTCTTCTTTTACTTTTACTTCTTCTTTTACTTCTTCTTCTTCTTTTACTTATCCTTCTTTTACTTCTTCTTTTACTTCTTCTTCTACTTCTTCTTCTTTTACTACTTCTTCTTCTTTTACTTATACTTCTTCTTCTTTTCCTTCTTTGTCTGATACTTTTACTTCTTCTTCTCCTACTTCTTCTTCCTTTACTTCTTCTTCTTTACTTCTTTTATTTCTTTTACTTCTTCTTCTTTTACTTCTTCTTCTTCATTTTCTTTTATTTCTTCTTCTCTTTTTACTTCTTCTTCTTCTTTTACTTCTACTTCTTCTTTTACTTCTTCTACTTCTTCTTTTACTTCTTCTTCTTCTTCTTTTTCATTTACTTCTTCTTCTCCTACTTCTTCTTCTACTTTTACTTCTTCTTCTCCTACTTCTTCTTCTTTTACTTCTTATTCTTTTACTTCTTCTTCATCTTTTACTTCTTCTTTTAATTCTTCTTCTTCTCCTTTTACTTGTTTTACTTCTTCCTAATCTTCTTTTACTTCTTCTTCTTCTTTTACTTTTTTCTTCTTCTACTTCTTCTTCTTTTACTTCTCCTTCTTTTACTTTGACTTCTTCTTCTTTTACTTGTCCTTCGTTTACTTCTTCTTCTTTTAATTCTTCATCTTCATCTTCTTTTACTTCTTCTTCTTTTACTTCTACTTCTTCTTTTACTTATTCTTCTTCTTCTTCTTTTACATCTCCTTATTTTACTTCTTCTTCTTCTTTTACTTTTACTTCTTCTACTACTTCTTCTTTTACTTCTTTTTTTACTTCTTCTTCTACTTCTTTTACTTTTTTACTTCTTTTTCTTCTTCTTGTACTTTTTTTTACTTTTACTTCTTCTTATTATTATTTTACTTCTCCTTCTTTTTCTTCTCCTTCTTTTACTTCTCCCTTTACTTCTTCTTTTACTTTTACTTCTTCTTCTTCATTTACTTGTCCTTCTTCTCCTACTTCCTCTTCTTTTACTTCTTCTTCTTCTTCTTTTTCTGTCACTTCTTCTTTTACTTTTACTTCTTCTTCTTCTTTTACTTCTACTTCTTTTACTTCTCCTTTTACTTCTTCTTCTTTTACTTCTCCTGCTTTTACTTCTTCTTCTTTTACTTCTTCTTCTTTTACTTCTTCTTCTTCCTCTTCTTCTTTTATTTCTTCTTTTACTTTTACTTCTTCTTCTTTTACTTTTCCTGCTTTTACTTCTTCTTCTTCTTTTACTTCTTCTTCTTCCTCTTCTTCTTTTATTTCTTCTTTTACTTTTACTTCTTCTTCTTTTACTTGTTCTTCTTCATCTTCTTTTACATCTACTTCTTCCTCTTCTTTTTCTTCTTCTTTTACTTTTACTTCTTCTACTTCTTCTTTATCATCTTTTACTTCTTTTACTTCTTTTACTTCTTCTTTTACTTCTCCTTCTTTTATTTCTTCGTCTTCCTCTTCTTTTACTTCTTCTTTTACTTCTTCTTTTACTTCTTCTTCTTTTACTTTTTCTTTACTTCTTTTTTTAATTCTTATTTTACTTCTTCTCTTACTTCTTCTTCTACTTTTACTTTTACTTCTTCTTCTTCTACTTCTTTGTCTCCTTCTTCTTTCACTTCTTCTTTTACTTTTGCTTCTTCTCCTACTTCTTCTTCATTACTTATACTTCTTCTTTTACTTTTACTTTATCTACTTCTTTTTCTTCTTTTATTTCCTCTTCTTCCTCTTCTTTTACTTCTTCTATTAGTTCATCTTCTTCTTCTTCTTCTTTTACTTCTTTTACTTTTACTTCTTCTTCTACTTTTACTTCGTTTACTTCTCCTACTTCTTCTTCTTTTTTCTTCTACTTCTTTTACTTGTCCCTCCTCTTCTTTTACTTCTTCTTCTTCTTCTTTTACTTCTTATACTTCTTCTTCTTTTACTTCTTCTTCTTCTTTTACTTTTCCTTCTTCCTCTTCTTTTACTTCTTTTACTTCTCCTACTTCTTCTTTTTCTTCTACTTCTTCTTCTTTTACTTATACTTCTTCTTTTACTACTCCTTCTTCATTACTTCATCTTCTTTTACTTCTCCTTCTTTTACTTCTTCTTCTTCTTTTACTTCTACTTCTTCTTCATCTAATTTTACTTCTTCTTTTTCCTCTTCTTTTACGTCTTCTTCTTCTTTTACTTGTCCTTCTTTTACTTATACTTCTTCTTCTACTTCTACTTCTTCTTCATCTACTTTTACTTCTTCTTTTTCCTCTTCTTTTACTTCTTTTATTTCTTTTACTTCTTCTCCTTTCTTTTACTTCTTCCTCTTCTTATTTTACTTTTACTTCTTTTTCTTCTTTTACATATTCTTTTACTTCTTTTACTTGTTTTACTTTTACTTCTTTTACTTCTTCGACTTCTTTTTTTTCTTTCTTCTTCTTCGTCTTTTACTTCTTTTTCTTCTTCTTCTTCTTTTACTTCATCTTCTTTTACTTCTTCTTCTCTTACTTCTTGTTCTCTTACTTCTTCTTTTTCTTTTCTTCTTCTTTTACTTTTACATCTTCTACTTCTTTTACTTCCTCTTCTTTTACTTTTACTTCTTCTTCTTCTAGTTCTTCTTCTTCTTTTACCTCTTCTTCTTCCTCTTCTTTTACTTCTTCTTCTTCTTCATTTCCTTCTTCTTTTACTTCTTCTTCTACTTCTTCTTCTTTTACTACTTCTTCTCCCCTTCTTTTACTTCTAATTCTTCTTTCACTTCTTCTTCTTCTACTTCCCCTTCTTTTACTTCTAATTCTTATTTTACTTTTACATCTTCTTCTTCTTTTCTTTCTTCTTTCACTTCTTCTTCTTCTACTTCTACTTCTTCTACTTTTACTTCTACTTCTACTTCTTCTTCTTCTTATACTTCTTCTTCTTCTTTTACTTCTTCTTCTTCTTCTTTTACTTTTACTTCTTCGTCTTCATCTTCTATTACTTCTTCTTCTACTTTTACTTCTTCTCCCTACTTCTTTTACTTCTTTTACATCTTCTTCTTTTACTTCTTCTTCTTTTACTTCTACTTCTTCTTCTTTTACCTCTTCTTCTTCTTCTACTTTTATTTCTCCTTTTTCTTTTACTTCTTCATCTTTTACTTCTTCTTTTAATTTTTCGTCTTTTACTTTTACTTCTCCATCTTTTACTTCTTCTTTTACTTCTACTTCTTTTACTTCTTCTTCTTCTCCCTACTTCTTCTTTTACTTCTTCTTCTTCTGCTTCTTCTTCTTTTACTTGTCCTTCTTCTTCTTTTACTTCTTCATCTTTTACTTTGACTTCTTCTTCTTTTACTTCTTCTTCATCTTTTACTTCTCCTTCTTCTACTTCTACTTCTTCTTCTTCTTTTACGTCTACTTCTTCTTCATTTCCTTCTTCTTTTACTCCTTCTTCTTCTTTTACTTCTTCTTCTTTTACTTTTACTTCTTTTACTTTTACTTCTTCTACTTCTTTTACTTCTCCTACTTTTTCCTCTTCTTTTACTTCTTCTTCTTCTACTTCTTTTACTTCTTCTTCTTCTTCTTTTACTTCTTCTTTTACTTCCTTTTCTTTTATTTCTTCTTCTCCTTTTACTTCTTCCTCTTCTTTTACTTTTACATCTTCTTCTTTTACTTCTCCTTTTACTTCTTCTTCTTCCTCTTCTTTTGCTTTTACTTCTTCTTCTTCTACTTCTTCTTCTTTTACTTCTTCTTCTTCTTTTACTTTTACTTCTTCTTCTTTTTCTTCTTTTACTACTTCTTCTTCTCTTACCTCTCCTTCTTTTACTTCTTCTTCTCCTACTTCTTCTTCTTCTTCTTTTACTTCTTCTCCTACTTCTTCTTCTTCTTCTTTTACTTCTTTTACATCTTCTTCTTTTACTTCTTCTTCTTTTACTTTTAATTATTTTACTTCTAATTCTTCTTTTACTTCTTCTTCTTTTACTTCTTCTACTTCTTCGTCTGATTACTTTTACTTCTACTTTTACTTTTACTTCTTCTTCTTTTACTTTTTCTTCTTCTCCTTCTTTTGCTTCTTCTTCTTTTACTTTTTCTTCTTCTTCTCATTTTACTTTGACTTCTCCTACTTCTTCTTCTTTTACTTCTTCTTCTTCTTATTTTACTTCTCCTGCTTTTACTTCTTCTTCATCTTCTATTACTTCTTCTTCATCTTCTTTTACTTTTACTTCTTCTTCTTCTACTTTTACTTCTCCTACTTCTTACTTTACTTCTCCTTCTTTTACTTCTTCTTCTTTTTCTTTTACTTCTCCTACTTCTTCTTTTACTTCTTCTCCCTGCTTCTTCCTCTTCTTTTTCTTCTTCTTCTTCCTCTTCTTTTACTTCTCCTTTTACTTCTACTTCTTTTACTTTTACTTCTTCTTTTACTTTTACTTCTTCTTCTTCTTTTAATTCTTCTTCTTCTTCTACTTCTTCTTCTTTTACTACTTCTCCTACTTCTTTTACTTCTTCTTCTTTTACTTCTTCTTCTTTTACTTCTTTTACTTTGACTTCTTCTTCTTCTTTTACTTTCACTTCTTCTTCTCCTACTTCTCCTTCTTTTACTTCTTCCTCTTCATCTTTTACTTTTACTTCTTCTTCTTTTACTTCTTTTACTTTTACTTCTTCTTGTTTTACTTCTTCTTCTTCGTTTACTTCTCCTTTTACTTCCTTTAGTTCTTCGTCTGATACTTTTACTTCTTCTTCTTATTCTTTTACTTTTACTTCTTTTACTTTTTCTTTTACTTTTACTTCTTCTTCTACTTCTTCTTCTTCTTTTACTTTTACTTCTTCTTCTTCCTCTTCTTTTACTACTTCTTCTTCCTCTTCTTTTACTTCTTCTTCTTCCTCTTCTTTTACTACTTCTTCTTCCTCTTCTTTTACTTCTTCTTCCTCTTCTTTTACTTCTTCTACTTCTACTTCTTTGTCTTTTACTTTTACTTCTTCTTTTATTTCTCCTACTTCTTCTTTTACTTTTACTTCTTCATCTTCTTTTACTTCTTCTACTCTTCTTATTTTACTTCTTCTTCTTTGACTTCTTCTTCTTTTACATCTACTTCTTCTTCTTCTTTTACTTTTGCTTCTTCTTCTTTTACTTCTCCTTCTTTTACTTTTACTTCTTCCTCTTCGTATTCTTCTTCTTATTTTACTTCTTCTACTTCTTTAACTTTTACTTTTACTTACACTTCTTCTTCTTTTACTTCATCTTCTTTTACTTGTCCTTCTTTTACTTCTTCTTCTTTTACTTCTTCTTCTTCTTCTTCTTTTACTTCTCCTTTTACTTCTTCTTTCACTTCTTCTTTTAATTCTTCTTTTTCTTCTTCTTTTACTTCTTTTACTTCTTCTTCTTTTACTTCTTCTTTACTTTTACTTCTTTTACTTCTTCTTCTACTTCGTCTTTTTTACTTTTTCTGATACTTTTACTTCTTCTTCTCCTACTTCTTCTTCTTTTACTTCTTCTTCTTTTACTTCTTCTTCCTTTTCTTTTCTTCTTTTACTTTTACTTCTTCATCCTCTTTTTTACTTCTTCATCTTCTTCTTTTACTTCTTCTTCTCCTACTTCTTCTTCTTATTATTTGACTTCTTCTTCTTTTACTTATACTTCTTCGTCTACTCCTTTGTCTTTTACTTTTACTTCATCTTCTTTTTTGTCTTTTACCTCTCCTTCTTCTTCTTCTTTTACTTCTTTTTCTTCTTCTTTCCTTCTTTTACTTCTTCTTCTTCCTCTACTTTTACTTCTTTTAGTTCATCTTCTTTTACTTCTTTTTCTTTTACTTTTACTTCTTCTTTTACTTATACTTTCTCTTCTTTTACTTATTCTTCTTCTTCTTTTACTTCTTCTTCTTTTACTTCTTTTTCCTCTTCTTTTACTTCTTCTTCTTTTACTTATTTTACTTCTTCTTCTACTTCTTCTTCTTTTACTTATTCTTCTTTTACTTCTTCTTTTACTTCTCCTTTTACTTCCTCTTCTTCCTATTCTTTTACTTCTGCTTTTACTTCTTCTTCTTCGTTTACTACTTCTTCTTCTCTTACCTCTCCTTCTTTTACTTCTTCTTCTCCTACTTATTCATCTTCTTTTACTTTTACTTCTTCTACTCCTACTTATTTTACTTCTACTTTTACTTTTTCTTTTAATTTTACTTCTTCTTTTACTTATTTTACTTCTTCTTCTTCTTCTTTAACTTTTACTTCTACTTCTTCTTCTTTATCGTCTTTTACCTCTTCTTCTTCTCCTACTTCTTCTTTTTTCCTTCTTCTTCTTCTTCTTCTTCTTTTATTTCATCTTCTTTTTCTTTTCTTCTTCTTTTACTTTTACATCTTCTACTTCTTCTTCTTCTTCTTCTTCTTCTTTTACTTCTTCTTCTTCTTCTTTTACTTCTCCTTCTTTCACTTCTTCTTCTTCTTCTTTTACTTCATTTACTACTTCTTCTTCTTCTACTTTTACTTTTACTTCTTTTCTTCTTCTTTTATTTCTTTTACTTCTCCCTCTTCTTTTACTTCTTCTTCTTCTTCTTCTTTTACTTTTTTTACTTCTTCTTCTTTTTTTGCTTCTTTACTTCTTTTACTTCTTTTACATCTTCTTCTTTTACTTCTTCATCTTTTACTTTTATTTCTTTTTCTTCTTCTTTTATTTCTTCTTCTTCGTCTTTTAGTTTTACTTCTTCTTTTACTTTTACTTCTACTTCTTCTTCTTCTTTTACTTCTTCTTTTACTTTTACTTATACTTCTTCTTCTTTTACTTCTCCTTCTTTTACTTCTTCTTTTACTTTTACTTCTTCTACTTCTTCTTCGTCTTCCTCTTCTTCTTCTCCTATTTCTTCTTCTACTTCGTCTACTTTTACTTCTTTTACTTCTTCTTCTTCTTTTACTTCTTTTACTTTTACTTCTTCTACTTCTTATTCTTTCACTTCTTTTACTTCTTTCACTTCTTCTTCTACTTCTATTTCTTCTTTTACTTCTTCTACTTCTACTTCTCCTTCTTTTACATCTACTTCTTCTTCTTTTACTTCTCCTTCTTTTACATCTACTTCTTCTTCTTCTTCTTTTACTTCTTTTACATCTTCTTCTTTTACTTCTTCTACTTTTAATTTTACTTCTTCCTCTTCTTTTACATATACTTCATCTTCTTTTACTTTTACTTCTTCTACTTCTACTTCTTCATCATCTTCTTTTACTTCTTTTACTTCTTCTTCTTTTCCTTCTTCATCTTCTTCTTTTACTTCTTCTTCTTTTACATATTCTTCTTCTTCTCTTACTTTGACTTCTTCTACTTCTTCTTTTACTACTTCTACTTCTACTTCTTCTTCATTACTTCATCTTCTTCTTTTACTTTTACTTCTTCTACTTTTATTTTTGCTTCTTCTTCTTTTACTCCTACTTCTTCTTATTATTATTTGACTTCTTCTTCATGTTTTACTTCTTCTTCTTCTACTTCGTCTTCTTCTTTTACTTTGACTTCTTCTACTTCTTCTTCTTTTACTACTTCTACTTCTTCTTCATTACTTCATCTTCTTCTTTTACTTTTACTTCTTCTACTTTTACTTTTGCTTCTTCTTCTTTTACTCCTACTTCTTCTTCTACTTCTTCTCCTACTTCTTCTTCTTCTTTTAATTTTCCTTTTACTTCTTCTTCCTCTTCTTTTACTTCTTCTTCTTCATTTCCTTCTTCTTTTACTTCTTCTTCTTCTTTTACTTCTTCTTCCTCTTTTACTTACTCTTCTCCCTACTTCTTTTACTTCTTTTACTTCTTCGTCTGTTACATTTACTTCTTCTTCTTCTTCTACTACTTCTTCTTCTTCTTTTACTTCTTTTTCTTCTTCTTTTACATATTCTTTTACTTATTTTACTTCTTCTTCTTCTTCTTTTACTTGTTATTCTTTTACTTCTCCTTCTTTTGCTTCTTCTAATTCTTCTTTCACTTCTTCTTCTACTTCCCCTTCTTTTACTTCTATTTCTTCTTTCTTCTTCTTCTTTTACTTTTACTTCTTTTACTTCATCTTCATCTTCTTTTACTTCTTCTCCCTACTTCTTCCTCTTCTTCTCCTATTTCTTCTTCTTTTTCTTATACTTCTTCTTCTTTTACTTCTTTTTCTTCTTCTTCATTTACTTATACTTCTTCTTCTTCTTCTTTTACTTCTTCTACTTCTCCTTCTTTTACTTCTTCTACTTCTTCTTCTTTGTCTTTTACTTGTACTTCTTCATCTTCTTTTACTTCTTTTAATTCTTCTTCTTTTACTTCTTTTTCATCTTTTACTTTTTCTTCCTCTTCTTTTACTTCTTCTTCTCCCTCTTCTATTACTTCTTTTTCTTTTACTTCTTCTTCTTTTACTTGTACTTCTTCTTCTTTTACTTCGTTTACTTCTTCTTCTTCTTTTACTTCGTCTACTTCTACTTCTTCTTCCTCTTCTTCTACTTCTTCATCTTCTTTTACTTCTTCTTCTTTTACTTCTTCTTTTACTTTGACTTCTTCTACTTTTATTCTTCCTGTTCTTTTAATTCTTCTTTTACTTTTACTCCTACTTCTTTTACTTCTTCTTCTTCTTTTACTTTTACTTCTTCTTTTACTTCTTTGACATATTCTTCTTTTTCTTCTTCTACTTCTTCTTCTCCTACTTCTTCTTTTACTTCTTTTTTTCTCCTACTTCTGCTTCTTCTTCTTTTACTTCTTCTTCTTTTACTTCTCTTACTTCTTCTTCTTCTTTTACTTTTACCACTTCTTTTACTTTTACTTCTTCTTCTTCTTTTACTTCTCCTTTTTTACTTCTTCTTCTTCTTCTTTTACTTCTTCTTCTTTTACTTCTTTTACATCTTCATCTTCTTTTACTTCTTCTTCTTTTACTTCTTCTTCTTCTTATTTTACTTCTCCTACTTCTTCTTCTTTTACTTCTTCTTCTTCTTTTACTTTTACTTCTTTTACTTCTTCTACTTGAAGTAAAAGAAGGAGAAGAAGTCGAAGTAAAAGAAGAAGTAGAAGAATTAAAAGTAAAAGAAGAGGAATACGTAAAAGTAAAAGTTGAAGGAATAGAAGAAGTAAAAGAAGAAGTAGTAAAAGAAGAAGAAGTAGAAGTAAAAGAAGAGGAAAAAGAAGTAAAAGAAGAAGTAAAAGAAGTAAAAGAAGATGAAGTAAAAAAAGAAGAAGTAAAAGAAGAGGAAGAAGAAATAAAAGAAGGAGAGGTAAAAGAAGAAGTAGGAGAAGAAGTAGAAGAAGTGAAAGAAGAAGTAAAAGTAGAAGAAGAAGTAAAAGAAGATGATGAAGAAGTAGAAGTAAAAGAAGAAGAAGAAGTAAACGAAGTAAAATAAGATGAAGAAGAAGAAGTATAAGTAAATGAAGAAGAAGAAGGACAAGTAAAAGAAGATGAAGTATAAGTAAAAGAAGAAGTATGAGAAGAAGAAGTAAAAGTAAAAGACGAAGTAGAAGAAGAAGTAAAAGAAGTAAAAGAGGAAGAAGTAAAAGAAGTAAAAGTAGATGAAGAAGAAGAAGACGTTGATGTAAAAGAAGAAGAAGTAGAAGTAGAAGTAAAAGAAGAAGACGAAGAAGTAGAAGTAGAAGAGGTAAATGTAAAAGAAGAAGAAGAAGAAGAAGAAGAAGAAGAAGAAGAAGAAGAAGAAGAAAAAAAGAAGAAGTAAAAGAAGAAGAAGAAAGAAAAAAGAAGAAGAAGTGAAAGAAGAAGTAAAAAGTAAAAGACGAAGAAGTAGAAGAAGAAGTAAAAGAAGAAGAAAAAGAAGAAGAAGAAGTAAAAGAAGAAGTAAAAGTAAAAGATGAAGAAGTAGAAGAAGAAGAAGAAGAAGAAGAAAAAGAAGAGGAAGAAGTAAAAGAAGAAGAAGAAGTAAAAGAAGAAGAAGATGTCAAAGAAGAAGAAGAAGTAAAAGAAGAAGTAAAAGTAAAAGATGAAGAAGTAGAAGAAGAAGAAGTAAAAAAGTAAAAGACAAAGAAGTAAAAGAAGAAGTAAAAGTAAAAGATGAAGAAGTAGAAGAAGTAGAAGAAGTAAAATTATCAGATGAAGAAGTAAAAGAAGAAGTGAAAGAAGAAGTAAAAGAAGAAGAAGAGGAAGAAGAAGCAGTAAAAGAAGAAGAAGAAGTAAAAGAAGATGAAGAAGAAGAAGTAAAAGAAGAAGAAGTAGAAGAAGAAGAAAGAAAAAAGAAGTAAAATAAGTAGAAGTAAAAGAAGAAGAAGTAGAAGAAGAAGAAAGAAAAAGAAGTAAAAGAAGTAGAAGTAAAAGAAGTAAAAGTAAAAGAAGAAGAAGAAAGAAGTATTAGAAGTAAAAGAAGGGGAAGTAGAAGAAGAAGAAGAAGTGAAAGAAGAATTAGAAGAAGCAAAAGAAGAAGTAAAAGAATAACAACTAAAAGAAGTAAAAGAAGAAGAAGTAAAAGTAAAAGTAGAAGAAGAAGAAGAAGAAGTAAAAGAAGAGGAAGAAGAAGTAAAAGGAGGAGAAGTTCTTCTTTCTTTCTTTCTTTCTTCTTCTTATTTTACTTCTTCTTCTACTTCTTCGTCTTTTACTTCTTCTATTCCTTCATCTTTTACTTTTACGTCTTCCTCTTCTTTTACTTTTACTTCTTCTTCTTTTACTTCTTTTTCTTCTTTTACTTTTTCTTCTTCTTCTTTTACTTTTACTTCTTCTACTTTTACTTCGTCTTCTTTTACTTCTTCTTTTACTTCTTCTACTTTTACTTTTACTTCTTCTTCTTTTATCTCTTCTTTCTTTCTTTCTTCTTCTTTTACTTATACTTCTTCTTCTTTTACTTCTTCTTTTACTTCTTCTTCTTTTTCTTTTACTTCTACTTCTTCTTTTACTTATTTTACTTCTTCTTCTTTTACTTCTTCTTCTTTTACTTCTTCTTTTACTTCTTCTTCTTTTACATATTCTCCTACTTCTTCTTCCTCTTCTTTTACTTCTTCTCTTACTTCTTCTTCTTCTTCTTCTTTTACTTCTTCTCCTACTTCTTCTTCTTTTACTTTCCTTCTTCTTTTACTTCTTCTTTTACTTCTTTTACTTCTTCTTCTTTTACTTCTTCTTCTTCTTCTTTTACTTCTTCTTCTTCTTTTCTTCTTTTACTTCCCCTTCTACTTCTTCTACTTCTACTTCTTCTTCTTCTACTTCTTCTTCTTCTTTTTACTTCCCCTTCTATGTCTTCTACTTCTACTTCTTATTCTTCTTTTACTTCCCCTTCTTTTACTTCTTCTCCCTACTCCTCTTCTTCTTCTTCTTCTTTTACCTCTCCTTCTTTTACTTCATCTTCTTTTACCTCTCCTTCTTATACGTCTTCTTCTTTTACTTTTTCTTCTTCTATTACTTTTTCTTCTTTTACTTCTTCTTTAACTTGTCCTTCTTCTTTTACTTCTATTACTTTTACTTCTTCTTCTACTTCTTCGTCTTTTACTTTTACTTCTAGTTCTTCTTCTTCTTTTACTTCTTTTAATTCTTCTTCTTTTACTTTTACTTCTTCTTTTACTTTGACTTCTTCTTCTTTTTCTTTTACTTCTTTTACTTCTTTTAATTCTTCTTCTTTTACTTTTACTTCTTTTAGTTCCTCTTCTTTTTTCTTCTTTTACTTCTTCGTCTACTTCTTCTTCTTCATTTAGTTCTTTTAATTCTTCTTTTACTTTTACTTCTTCTTCTCCTATTTCTTTTACTTCTACATCTTCTTCTTCTTTTACTTTTTCTTCTCCTACTTCTTCTTTTACTTCTTCTTCTTCTTCTTCTTCTTTTACTTCTTCTTCTCCTACTTCTTCTTCTTCTTCTTCTTTTACTTCGTCTTCTACGTCTTCTTCTTTTACTTCTTCTTCTACTTCTTCCTCTTTTACTTCTTCTTCTCCTACTTCTTCTTCTTTTACTTGTAATTCTTCTTTTACTTTGACTTCTTCTTCTTTTTTCTTCTTCTTCTTCTTCTTATACTTTTCTTCCTTTAGTTCTTCTTCTTTTACTTTTACTTCTAAATCTTCTTTTACTTCTTCTTCTTTTACTTCTTCTTCTTTACCTCTTCTACTTCTACTTCTTCATTATCTTCTTTTACTTCTTCTTCTTTACTTCTTTTACTTCTTCTTCTTTTACTTCTCCTTCTTTTGATTCTTCTTCTTTTACTTTTTCTTCTTCTTCTACTTTTACTTCTTCTTCTTTTACTTCTTCTTCTTCTTTTACTTCTTATTTTACTTCTTCTTCTTCTTTTACTTTTACTTTATCTACTTCTTCATCATCTTCTTTTACTTCTTTTTCTTCTTCTTTTACTTCGTTTACTTCTTCTTCTTCTTTTACTTCTCCTTCTTCTTCTTTTACTTTTACTTTGTTTACTTCATCTTTTACTGCTTCTTCTCCTACTTCTTTTATTTCTTTTACTTCTTCTTCTTTTACTTCTTCTTCGTCTTTTACTTTTACCTCTTCTTTTACTTCTTCTTCTTCTTTAACTTTTACTTATACTTCTTCTTCTTTTACTTCTTCTTCTTTTACTTCTTCTTCTTCTTTTACTTTTACTTCTTCTTCTTCTTTTACTTCTTCTTCTTCTTTTACTTTTACTTCTTTCACTTCTTCTTCTTCTTTTACTTCTTTTACATATTCTTTTACTTTTACTTTTTCTTCTTCTATTACTTTTTCTTCTTCTTTTACTTCTTTACTTCTTCTTATTCATCTTCTTCTACTTCTTCTACTACTTCTTCTTTTACTTCTTCTCTCTACTTCTTCCTCTTCTTTTTCTTCTTCTTCTTCCTCTTCTTCTTCATCTTCTTCTTCTTTTACTTTTGCTTCTTTTACTTCTCCTACTTCTTTCACTTCTCCTTCTTTTACTTCTTCTTCTTTTTCTTATACTTCTTCTTTCACTTCTTCTTCTTCTTTACTTCTTTTAATTATTCTTCTTTTACTTCTTCTTTTACTTTTACTTCTTCTTCATCTTTTACCTCTTCTTCTTTTACTTCTCCTTCTTTTACTTCTTTTTTCTTTCTTCTTCTTCTACTTCTTCTTTTACTTTTACTTCTTCTTCTTTTTCTTCTTCTTCTTCTTCTTTTACTTCTTCTTCTTCTTTTCTTCTTCTTCTTTTACTTTTACTTCTTCTTCTACTTCGTCTTTTACTTTTACCTCTTCTTTTACTTTTACTTCTTCTTCTACTTCTTCTTTTACTTATACTTATTTTTCTTTTACTTCTCCTCCTTTTTCTTCTTCTTCTTTTATTTTTACTTCTTCTTCTACTTCTTCTTTTACTTTTACTTCTTCTCCTTCTTCTTTTACTTATACTTCTTCTTCTTCTTTTACATTTACTTCTTCTTCTTTTACTTTTACTTCTCCTACTTCTTCTTCTTTTATTTATACTTCTACTTCTTTTACTTCTTCTTCTTTTTTCTTTCTTCTTCTTTTACTTCTTCTTTTACTTTTACTTCTTCTTCTTCTTTTACTTTTACTTCTTCTTCTTCTACTTCTTCTTTTACTGTTACTTCTTCTTATTTTCTTTTTCTTCTTCTTTTACTTTTACTTCTTCTTCTTCTACTTCTTCTTTTACTTTTACTTTAACTTCTTCTACTTCTTCTTTTTTTCTTTCTTCTTCTTCTACTTCTTCTTCTTTTACTTTTACTTCTTCTTCTTCTACTTCCCCTTCTTTTACTTCTAATTCTTCTTTTACTTCTTCTTCATTTTCTTTTTCTTCTTCTTCTTCCTCTTCTTGTACTTCTTCTTCTTCTTCTTTTACTTCTTCTTCTTCTTCTCCTATTTCTTCTTCTTTTTCTTATACTTCTTCTTATTTTACTTCTTCTTTTACTTCTTCTTCTTTTACTTTTACTTTTACTTCTTCTCCTCCTACTTCTTCTTTTACTTATACTTGTTATTCTTTTACTTCTCCTTCTTTTACTTCCCCTTCTTTTACTTCTAATTCTTCTTCTACTTTTACTTCTTCTTCTTCTTTTACTTCTCCTTTCTTTTACTTCTTCGTCTACTTCTTCATCTTTTACTTTTACTTCTTCTTCTTTTACTTCTTCTGCTTTTACTTCTTCTTCTTCTTTTACTTTTACTTCTTCTACTTCTACTTCTTCTTCTTTTACTTCTTTTTCCTCTTATTTTACTTATTCTTCTTCTTCTTTTACTTCTTCTTTTTCTTCTTTAACTTCTTCTTTACTTCTTTTAATTCTTCTTTGTTTACTTCTTCTTCTTTTACTTCTTCTTATTTTACTTCTTCTTCACCTTCTTTTACTTCTACTTCTACCTCATCTTTTAATTTTCCTTTTACTTCTTCTTTTACTTTTACTTCTTCTTCATATTTTACCTCTTCTTCTTCTCCTTCTTCTTCTTTTACTTATTCTTTTTCCTCTTCTTTTACTTATTCTTCTTCTACTTCTTCTTCTTCTTTTACTTTTACTTCTCCTACTTCTTCTTTTTCTTCTTCTTTTACTTCTTCTTCTTCTCTTACTTTTATTTCTTCTTCTTCTTTTACTTCTTCTTCTTCTACTACTTCTTTGTCTTTTACTTTTACTTCTTCTTTTACTTCTCCTTCTTTTACTTCTTTTACTTTTTATTCTTCTACTTCTTCGTCTGATACTTTTACTTCTTCTTCTTTTAATTTTACTTCTTCTTCTTCTTTTACTTTTACTTCTCCTTTTACTTCTTTTACTTCTTCTTCTTTAACTTCTTTAACTTCTTTTACTTCTTCTTCTTTTACTTTTACTTCGTTTACTTCATCTTTTACTGCTTCTTCTCCTACTTCCTCTTCTTTTACTTCTTCTTCCTCTTCTTATTTTACTTTTACTTCTTCTTCTCCTATTTCTTCTTCTTTTACTTATACTTCTTCTTCTTTTACTTCTCCTTCTTTTGCTTCTTCTTCTTCTTTTACTTCTCCTTCTTTTACTTCTACTTCTTCTACTTTTACTTCTTTTAATTCTTCTTCTTTTACTTCTTCTTTTACTTCTTCTTCTTTTACTTTTACTTCTTCTTCTTCTTTTACTTTTACTTCTACTTCTTCTTCTTCTTCTACTTCTTCGTTTACTACTTCTTCTTCCTCTTCTTTTACTTCTTCTTCCTCTTATTTTACTTCTTCTTCTTCCTCTTCTTTTACTTCTTCATCTTCTTTTACTTCTTCTTCTTCTTTTACTTCTTCTTCTTTTACTTCTTTTACTTCTTCTTCTTCTTTTACTTTTACTTCTTCTTCTTCCTCTTCTTTTACTTCTTCATCTTCTTTTACTTCTTCTTCTTCTTCTTTTACTTCTTCTTCTTCCTCTTCTTCTTCTTTTACTTCTTATTCTTCACCTTCTTTTACTTCTTCTTCTTCTTTTTCTTTTACTTCTTTTACTTCTTTTACTTCTTTTACTTCTTCTTCATCATCTTCTTTTACCTCTTCTTCTTCTTTTACTTCTTCTACTTCAACTTCTTCTTCTACTTCTTCATCTTTTACTTTTACTTCTAATTCTTTCACTTCTTCTTTTACTTCTTCTTTTACTTCTTCTTTTACTTCTACTTTTACTTTTACATCTTCTTCTTTTACTTCTCCTACTTTTACTTCTTATTTGACTTCTCCTTCTTTTACTTTACTACTTTTAATTCTTTTCTTCTACTTCTTCTTCTTCTTTTTCTTTTCCTTCTTTTAGTTCTTCTTTCTTTCTTTCTTCTTCTTTTTCTTCCTCTTCTTTTCCTTCTTTTACTTCATCTTTTACGTTTACTTCTTCTTCTACTTCTTCTTTTACTTTTACTTCTTCTTTTACTTCTTCTTCTTTTACTTCTTTTATTTCTTCTTTTACTTCTTCTTTTACTTTTACTTCTTCTTCTTCTACTTCTTCATCATCTTCTTTTACTTCTTTTACTTCTTCTTCTTTTACTTTTTCTTCTTCTTTTACTTCTTCTTCTTCTTTTACTTCTTCTTCTTTTTTTCTTCTTCTTCTTTTACTGCTTCTTTCACTTCTTCTTTTCTTCTTTTACTTTTACTTCTTCTTCCTCTTTTTTACTTCTTCATCTTCCTCTTCTTTTACTACTTCTACTTCTTCTTCTTCTTTTACTTCTCCTTCTATTACTTCTTCTCCTACTTCTTCTTTTACTTATACTACTTATTCTTCGTCTGATACTTTTATTTCTTCTTCTTCTTGTACTTCTTCTTCTTTTTCTTCTTCTTCTTTTACTTTTACTTCTTCTTCTTTTACTTTTACTTCTTCTTTTTTTACTTCTTCCTCTCCTACTTCTTCTTTTACTTCTTCTTCTTCTTTTACTTTTTCTTCTTTTACTTCTTCTTCTTCTTCTTTGACTTCTTCTTCTTTTACTTATTTTATTTCTTTTACTTCTTCCCCTTTCTTTTACTTCTTCATCTACTTCTTTTACTTTTACCTCTTCTTTTACTTTTACTTCTTCTTCTTTTACTTCTTGTTCTACTTCTTCTTCTTCTTCTTTGTCTTTTACTTGTACTTCTTATTCTTCTTTTACTTCTTCTTCTTCTTTTACATATTATTTTACTTCTTTTACTTCTTCTTCTTCTTCTCCTACTACTTCTTTTACTTCTTCGTCTTTTTCTTCTTCTTCTTTTACTTCTTTCACTTCTTCTTCTTCTTTTACTTCTTTTACATATTCTTTTACTTATTTTACTTCTTCTTCTTTTACTTATACTTCTTCTTCTTTTTCTTTTATTTCTTCTTCTTCTTTTACTTCTTCTTCTTTTACTTCTCCTTCTTTTACTTCTTCTTCTTTTACTTTTACTTCTTTTACTTCTTTTACTGCTTCTTTTACTTCTACTTCTTCTTTTACTTTTACTTCTTCTTCTTCTTTTACTTTCTTTCTTCTTCTCCTACTTCTTCTTATCTTACTTCTTCTTCTTCTACTTCTTCTTCTACTTCTTCTTCTACTTTTACTTCTTTTTCTTCTTCTTCTTTTACTTCTTCTTCTTCTTTTACTTGTACTTCTTCTACTTCCCCTTCTTTTACTTCTAATTCTTCTTTTACTTTTACTTCATCTTTTACTTCTTCTTTTATTTCTCCTACTTCTTCTTCTTTTACTTCTCCTTTTTTACTTCTTCTTCTTCATCTTCTTTTCCTTCTTCTTTTTCCTCTTCTTTTACTTCTTCTTCTTCTTCCTCTTCTTCTTCTTTGTCTTTTACTTCTTTTACTTCTCCTTCTTTTACTTCTTCTTCTTCTTCTATTACTTTTACTTCTTCTCCTACTTCGTCTTTTACTTTTACTTCTTCTTCTACTTCCCCTTCTTTTACTTCTTCTTCTTGTTCTTTTACTTTTTCTTCTACTTCTTCTTCCTCTTCTTTTAATTAATCTTCTTTCACTTCTTTGACTTCTTTTACTTCTTCTTCTTCTACTTCTTCTTCTTTTACTTCTCCTACTTCTTCCTCTTTCACTTCTTCTTCTACTTCCCCTTCTTTTACTTCTTTTTCGTTTACTACTTCTTCTACTTTTACTTCTTCTTCATCTTTTACTTCTTCTTCTTTTACTTCTTCTTTTACTTTTACTTCTTCTTCTTTTACTTGTCCTTCTTTTACTTCTTCTTTAACTTCTCCTTCTTTTACTTTTTCTTCTTCTACTTCTTCGTCTTCTTCTTCTTTTACTTCTTCTTCTTCGTCTTTTACTTTTACTTCTTCCTCTTCTTTTACTTCTTCTTCTTATTATTTTACTTCTTCTTCTTTTACTTCTTCTTCTTTTACTTTTACTTCTACTTCTTCCTCTTCTTCTTTTACTTCTTCTTCTTCTTTTACTTTTACTTGATCTTTACTTCTTCATCTTTTACTTTGACTTCTTCTTTTACTTCTTCTTTTTCTTACCTCTTTTTCTTCTCCTACTTCTTCTTTTACTTCTTCTTCTTTCACTTCTTTTACTTCTTCTTCGTCTGATACTTTTACTTCATCTTCTTTTACTTTTACTTGTTTTATTTTTACTTCTTCTTCTTCTTTTACTTCTTCTTCTTTTACTTCTCCTACTTCTTCTTCTTTTTCTTCTCCTACTTCTTTTTCTTCTTTTACTTTTACTTCTTCTTCTTTTTTTTCTTCTTCTTCTTTTACTTACACTTCTTTTTCTTTTACTTCTCCTTCTTTTACTTTTACTTCTCCTACTTCTTTTTTTACTTATTTCTCATCTTTTACTTTTACTTCTTCTTCTCCTACTTTTTTTACTTCTTCTCCCTACTTCTTCCTCTTCTTCTACTTTTACTTCTTTTACTTCAATTACTTTTACTTATTCTTCTACTTCTTCTTCTTTCACTTTTACTTCTTCTTCTACTTGGTCTTCTTCTTTTACTTCTTCATCTTCTTCTTTTACTTCTTCTTCTTTTACATCTACTTCTTTTCTTTTACTTATTCTTCTACTTCTACTTCTTCGTCTTCTTCGTCTTCATCTTCTTTTACTTCTTCTTCTTTTACTTCTTCTTTTACTTCTACTTCTTTTACTTATTTTACTTATACTTCTTCTTCTTCTTCTTTCACTTCTCCTTCTTTTACTTCTATTAATTTTACTTCTTCTTTTTACTTCTCCTTCTTATACTTCTTCTTTTTCTTCTTTTACTTCTTTTACATATTCTTCTTCTTTTCTTCTTCTTCTTTTACTTCTTCTTTTACTTCTTTGTCTTTTACTTCTTCTTCTTTTACATCTACTTCTTTTACTTCTTCTTCATCATATACTCCTTCGTCTTCTTCTTCTTCTTCTTCTTCTTTTACCTCTCCTTCTTTTACTTCTTCTTTTACTTCTACTTATTTTACTTCTTTTTCTTTTACTTTTTCGTCTTTAACTTTTACTTCTTCCTCTTCTTCTTTTACTTCTTCTTTCACTTCTTTTACCTCTTCTTTTACTTCTTCTTCTTTTACTTCTTCTTCATCTTCTTTTACTTCTACTTCTACCTCTTCTTTTAATTTTACTTCTTTTTCTTCTTTTACTTTTACTTCTTCTCCTTCTTTTACTTTTACTTCATCTTCTTTTACTTCTTCTTCTTTTTTCTTTCTTCTTCTACTACTTTTTCTTCTTTTACTTCTCTTACTTTTATTTCTTCTTCTTCTTTTACTTCTTCTTCTCCTACTTCTTCTTTTACTTATACTTCATCTTCTTTTACTTGTCCTTCTTTTACTTCTTTTACTTTTACTTCTTCTACTTCTCCTACTTCTTCTTCTTTTACGTCTACTTCTTCTTCTTCTTCTTTTACTTCTTTTTCTTCTTCTTTTACTTCTTTTACTTCTTTTACATATTCTTTTACTTCTTCTTCGTCTTCTTTTACTTCTTCGTCTTCTTTTACATCTTCTTCTTTTACTTCTCCTTCTTTTACTTCTTCTTCTACTTTTACTTGATCTTTACTTCTTCATCTTTTACTTTGACTTCTTCTTCTTTTACTTCTTCTTCTTTTACTTTTACGTCTTCTTCTTCTTCTTTTACTTTTACTACTTCCTCTTCTTTATCGTCTTTTACTTCTGCTTCTTTTACTTTTACTTCATCTTCTTTTACTTCTTCTTCTTTTCTTCTTCTTCTTATACTTTTACTTCTTCTCCTTCTTCTTTTACTTTAACTTATTTTACTACTTCTTCTTTTACTTTTACTTCATTTAATTCTTCTTTTACTTTTACATATTCCTCTTTTACTTTTACTGCTTCTTCTTCTTTTACTTCTTCTTCTCCTACTCCTTTTCCTTATACATCTTCTTTTACTTCTCCTTCTTTTACTTCTTCTTCTTTTTTCTTTTTTCTTCTTTAACTTCTTCTTCTTCTTCCTCTTCTTTTTCTTCTTTTACTGCTTCTTTCACTTCTTTTACCTCTTCTTTTACTTCTTCTTCTTTTACTTCTTCTTCTTTTTCTTTTACTTCTACTTCTACCTCTTCTTTTAATTTTACTTCTTTTTCTTCTTTTACTTTTACTTCTTCTCCTTCTTTTACTTTTACTTCATCTTCTTTTACTTCTTCTTCTTTTTTCTTTCTTCTTCTACTACTTTTTCTTCTTTTACTTCTCTTACTTTTATTTCTTCTTCTTCTTTTACTTCTTCTTCTCCTACTTCTTCTTTTACTTATACTTCATCTTCTTTTACTTGTCCTTCTTTTACTTCTTTTACTTTTACTTCTTCTACTTCTCCTACTTCTTCTTCTTTTACGTCTACTTCTTCTTCTTCTTCTTTTACTTCTTTTTCTTCTTCTTTTACTTCTTTTACTTCTTTTACATATTCTTTTACTTCTTTTACTTCTTCTTCATCTTCTTTTACTTCTTCGTCTTCTTTTACATCTTCTTCTTTTACTTCTCCTTCTTTTACTTCTTCTTCTACTTTTACTTGATCTTTACTTCTTCATCTTTTACTTTGACTTATTCTTCTTTTACTTCTTCTTCTTTTACTTTGACTTCTTCTTCTTCTTCTTTTACTTTTACTACTTCCTCTTCTTTATCGTCTTTTACTTCTGCTTCTTTTACTTTTACTTCATCTTCTTTTACTTCTTCTTCTTTTCTTCTTCTTCTTATACTTTTACTTCTTCTCCTTCTTCTTTTACTTTAACTTATTTTACTACTTCTTTTACTTTTACTTCATTTAATTCTTCTTTTACTTTTACATATTCCTCTTTTACTTTTACTGCTTCTTCTTCTTTTACTTCTTCTTCTCCTACTCCTTTTACTTATACTTCTTCTTTTACTTCTCCTTCTTTTACTTCTTCTTCTTTTTTCTTTTTTCTTCTTTAACTTCTTCTTCTTCTTCCTCTTCTTATTCTTCTTTTACTGCTTCTTTCACTTCTTTTACCTCTTCTTTTACTTCTTCTTCTTTTACTTCTTCTTCATCTTCTTTTACTTCTACTTCTACCTCTTCTTTTAATTTTACTTCTTTTTCTTCTTTTACTTTTACTTCTTCTCCTTCTTTTACTTTTACTTCATCTTCTTTTACGTCTTCTTCTTTTTTCTTTCTTCTTCTACTACTTTTTCTTCTTTTACTTCTCTTACTTTTATTTCTTCTTCTTCTTTTACTTCTTCTTCTCCTACTTCTTCTTTTACTTTTACTTCTTCTTCTTCTCCTACTTCTTCTTCATTTACTTATACTTCTTCTTCTTTTACTTCTCCTTCTTTTACTTCTCCTTTTACCTCTTCTTTCTTTCTTTCTTTCTTTCTTCTTCTTCTACTTCTTCTTCTTTTACTTTTACTTCTTCTTCTTCTTTTACTTTTACTTCTCCTACTTCTTCTTCTTCTTTTACTTATTCTTCTTTTACTTCTTCTTCTTCTTTTCTTCTTCTTTTACTTCTTCTTTTACTTCTTCTCCTTTTACTTCTTCTTCTTCTTCTTTTACTTCTTCTTTTACTTTTACTTCTTCTTTTACTTTTACTTCTTCTACTTCTTCTTCTTCTTCTTCTTTTACTTCTTCTTCTTTTACTTCTTCTTTTACTTCTTTTTCTTCTTCTTCTTTTAATTTTACTTCTCCTTCTTCTTTTTCTTTCTTTCTTCTTCTTCTTCTTCTTTTACTTCTTCTTCTTTTACTTTTACTTCTTCTTCTTTTACTTTTACTTCTTCTTCTTCTTCTTTTACTTTTACTTCTTCTACTTCTTCTTCGTCTTCTTCTTTTCTTCTTTTGCTTCTTTTACTTCTTCTTCTTCTTCTTCTTCTTTTACTTTTACTTCTTCTTCTTCTCCTACTTCTTCTTCTTTTACTTCTACTTCTTCTTTTACTGCTTCTTTCACTTCTTCTTTTACTTCTTCTTCTTTTACTTTTACTTCTTCTACTTCTACTTCTTCATCATCTTCTTTTACTTCTTCTACTTTTCTTTTACTTCTTCTTCTTCTTCTTCTTCTTTTACTTCATCTTCTTACTCTTCTTTTACTTTTACTTCTTTTACTTCTTCTTCTTTTACTTGTACTTCTTCTTCTTCTTTTACTTTTACTTCTTCTACTTCTTCTTCTTCTTTTACTTCTCCTTTTACTTCTTCTTCTTTCTTTCTTTCTTCTTCCTCTTTTACTTCTTCTTTTACTTCTTCTTCTTTTATTTCTTCTTCTTTTACTTCTTCTTCTTCTTTTACTTCTTTGTCTGATACTTTTACTTCTTCTTCTTTTCCTTCTTCTTCTTCTTTTACTTCTTCTTTTACTTTTCCTTCTTCTTCTTCTTCTTCTTCTTTTACTTTTTTACTTTTACTTCTTCTTTTACTTCTCCTTCTTTTACTTCTTCTTCTTTTACTTTTACTTCTCCTTTCTTTTACTTCTTCTTCTTCTTTTACTTCTTCTTTTACTTTGTTTACTTCTTCATTTACTTCTTCTTTTACTTTTACTTCTTCTTCTCCTACTTCTTCTTCTTTTACTTCTTCTTCTTCTTCTTTTAATTCTTTTTCTTTTACTTCTTCTCCTTTTACTTCTTCTTTCTTTCTTTCTTTCTTCTTTTATTTTTACTTCTTCTACTTCTTTTACATATTCTTCTTCTTCTTCTTCTTTTACTTTTTTGACTTCTTCTTCTTCTTTTACTGTTACTTCTTCTTTTACTTTTACTTGATTTTTTACTTCTTCTTCTTCTTTTACTTCTTTTTTTTCCTTTCTTCTTCTTCTTCTTTTACTTCTTCTTTCACTTCTTCTTTTACTTCTTCTTCTTCTTCTTCTTTTACTTCTTTTACTTCTTCTTCTTCTTCTTTTACTCTTACTTCTTCTACTTCTTTTACTTTTACTTCTTCTTCTTTTACTTCTTCTTCTTTTACTTCTTTCACTTCTTCTCCTTCTTTTACTTTTACTTCATCTTGTTTTACTTCTTCTTTTACTTTTACTTCTTCTTCTTTCACTTCTTTTACTTCTTCTTCTTTTACTTTTACTTCTTCTTCTTTTACTTCTTCTTCTTCTTCTTTTACTTATTCTTTTGCTTCTTCTTCTTTTTCTTCTTCTTCTTCATCTTCTTTTACTTCTTCTTCCTCTTCTTTTACTTCTTCTTCTTCTTCATTACTTTTACTTCTTCTTCTTTTACTTCTTCTTTTACTTCTTCGTCTTTTACTTTTACTTCCTCTTTTACTTATCCTTCTTTTACTTCTTCTTCTTCTTTTATTTCCTCTTCTTCGTCTTTTACTTTTACTTCTTCTTCTTTTACTTCTTCTTCTTTTACTTCTTCTTTTACTTCTTTTACTTCTTCTTTTACTTTTACTTCATCTTCTTTTTGTCTTTTACCTCTTCTTCTTCTTTTACTTCTTCTTCTTCTTCTTTTACTTCTTCTTCTTCTACTTCTTTTACTTCTTCTTTTTACTTCTTTTACTTCTTCTTCTTCTTTTACTTCTTCTTCTTTTACTTCTTCTTCTTTTTTTCTTCTTCTTCTTCTTCTTTTACTTCTTCTTTTACTTCTTCTTCTTCTTTTACTTGTCCTTCTTTTATTTCTTCCTCTTTTACTTCCTCTTCTTTTACTTATACTTCTTCTTATTTTACTTCTCCTTCTTTTACTTCTTCTTCTTTGTCTTTTACTTCTTTTATTTATTTTACTTATTTTACTTCTTTTACTTCTTCTTCTTCTTCTTTTACTTCTTCTTCTTTTACTTTTACTTCTTCAACTTCTTCTTCGTCTTCTTTTTTTCTTCTTTTACTTCTATTTCTTCTTTTACTTCTTCTTTTACTTTTACTTCTTCTCCTATTTCTTCTTTTACTTCTTCTTTTACTTCTTCTTCTTCTTTTACTTTTACTTCTTCCTCTTCTTTTACTTCTTCATCTTCTGCTTTTACTTCTTCTTCTTCTTTTACTTCTTCTTTTACTTCTTCTTCTTCTTTTACTTTTACTTCTTTTACTTCTTCTTCTTCTTTTCCTTCTTCTTCTTCTTTTACTTCTTCATCTTTTACTTTTACTTCTTCTTTTACTTCTTCTTCTTTTACTTCTTCTTTCACTTCTTCTTCTTCTTTTACTTTTTCTTCTTCTTTTACTTTTAGTTCTTCTTCTTTTACTTCTTCTTCTTTAACTTTGACTTCTTCTTCTACTTCTTCGTCTTTTACTTTTAGTTCTTCTTCTTTTACTTCTTCTTCTACTTCTACTTTTACTTCTTTTAGTTCTTCTTCTTTCACTTCTTTTACTTCTTCTTCTTTTACTTTCTTCTTCTAGTACTTCTTCTTCTTTTACTTTTACATCTTCTACTTCTTCTTCTTCTCCTACTTCTCCTTCTTTTACTTATTCTTCTTCTTCTTTTACTTCTTCTTCTTCCTCTTATTTTACTTCTTCTTTTACTTCTTTTACTTCTACTTCTTTTACTTCTTCTTTTACTTCTTCTTCTATTAATTTTTCTTCTTCTACTTTTACTTCTTCTTCTTCTTTTACTTCTTCTTCTTCTTTTACTTCTCCTTCTTTTACTTCTTCTTCTTTTACTTCTTCTTCTTCTTCTTCTTCTTCTTCTTTAATTTCTTCTTCTTCTTTACTTATTTTAATTCTTCTTCTTCTACTTCTTCGTCTGATACTTTTACTTCTTCTTCTTTTACTTCGTCTTCTCCTACTTCTTCTTTTACTTCTTCTTCTTTCTTTCTTCTTCTTCTACTTCTTCTTTTACTTTTACTTCTTCTTCTTTTCCTTCTTCTTCTTCATTTCTTCTTCCTTTACTTCTTCTTCTTCTTTTACTTCTCTTTCTCTTACTTTTACTACTTCTTTTACCTTTTCTTCTTCTTTTACTGCTTCTTTCACTTCTTCTTTTACTTCTTCTTCTTCTTTTACTTTTTTACTTCTTCTTTTTCTTTCTTCGTCTTCATCTTCTTTTACTTCTTCTTATTCCTCTTCTTTTACTTATACTTCTTCTTTTACTTCTTCTTCATCATCTTCTTTTACTTCTTCTTTTTCCTCTTCTTTTACTTCTTCTTATTATTATTATTTTACTTCTTCTTTTACTTCTTTTACTTCTTCTTCTTCTTTAACTTCTTTTACTTCTTCTTCTTTTACTTCTTTTACTTCTTCTTTTACTTTTTCTTCTTTTAATTCTTCTTCTTCTTTTACTTGTACTTCTTCTTCTTCTTTTACTTCTCCTTCTTTTACTTCTTCTACTTCTTCTTCTTCATCTTTTACTTTTACTACTTCTTTTACTTCTTCTTCTTCTTTAACTTCTTTTACTTCTTCTTCTTTTACTTCTTTTACTTCTTCTTTTACTTTTTCTTCTTTTAATTCTTCTTCTTCTTTTACTTGTACTTCTTCTTCTTCTTTTACTTCTCCTTCTTTTACTTCTTCTACTTCTTCTTCTTCATCTTTTACTTTTACTTCTTCTTTTACTTATTCTTCTTCATCTTCTTTTACTTCTTCTTTTACTTTTACTTCTTCTTCTTCTCCTACTTCTTCTTCATTTACTTCTCCTTCTTTTGCTTCTTCTTCTTTTACTTCTCCTTCTTTTACGTCTTCTTTTACTTTTACTTTTTCTTCTTCCTTTCCTTCTTCTTTTTCCTCTTCTTTTACTTCTTCTTCTACTTCTTCTTCTTCTTATACTTTTACTTCTTCTTCTTTTACTTCTTCTTCTTCCTCTTCTACTTCCCCTTCTTTTACTTCTAATTCTTCTTCTTCGTTTACTTCTTCTTCATTTACTTCTTCTTTTACTTCTTCTTCTTTTACTTTTTTACTTTTACTTCTTCTTCTTTTACTTTTTTACTTTTACTTCTTCTACTTTTACGTCTTCTCTTATTTTACTTTTACGTCTTCTTCTTCTTTTACTTCTTCTTCTTTTACTTATACTTCTTCTTCTTTTACTTCTTCTTCTTCTTATTTTCTTCTCCTACTTTTACTTCTTCTTCTTTTACTTCTTCTTCTTTTACTTTTACTTCTTCTTCTCCTACTTCTTCTTTTACTTTGACTTCTTCTTTTACTTCTTCTACTTTTACTTCTCCTTCTTTTACTTCTTTTTTTAATTCTTCTTTTATTTTTACATCTTCTTTTACTTCATCTTCTCCTACTTCTTCTTCTTTTACTTTTACTATTTCTTCTTCTTTTACTTTTACTTCTTCTTCTTTTACTTCTTTTACTTCTACTTCTTTTACTTCTTTTACTTCTTCTTTTACTTCTTCTTCTTCTTTTACTTCTTCTTCTTTTACTTTTACTTCTTCTACTTCTACTTCTTCTTCTTCTTTTACTTCTTCTTCTTTTACTTCTTTTACTTCTTCTTTTACTTATTTTACTTCTTCTACTTTTACTTCTTTTACTTCTCCTTCTTTTACTTCTTTTTTAATTCTTCTTTTACTTTTACTTCTTCTTTTACTTCATCTTCTCCTACTTCTTCTTTTACTTTTACTTTTACTTTTTCTTCTTCTTTTACTTTTAGTTCTTCTTCTTTTACTTCTTCTTTAACTTTGACTTCTTCTTCTACTTCTTCGTCTTTTACTTTTAGTTCTTCTTCTTTTACTTCTTCTTCTTCTTCTTCTTCTTCTACTTTTACTTATTTTAGTTCTTCTTCTTTCACTTATTTTACTTCTTCTTCTTTTACTTTTACTTCTTCTTCTGTTACTTCTTCTTTTACTTCTTCTTCTTCTTTTACTTCTTCTACTTCTTCGTCTTTTACTTTTACTTCTTCATCTTCTTTTCTTTTTACTTCTTCTTCTTCTTCTACTTCTTCTTCTTCTTTTAATTCTTCTTTTACTTCTTTTACTTCTTCTTCTTTTACTTCTTCTTCTTCTTCTTTTACTTCCTCTTCTTCCTCTTCTTCTTCGTCTTCATCTTCTTTTACTTCTTCTTATTCCTCTTCTTTTACTTCTACTTCTTCTTCTTTTACTTTTACTTCTTCATCTTCTTTTACTTCTTCTTATTCCTCTTCTTTTACTTCTTCTTCTTCTTCTTCTTTTACTTCTTCTTTTACTTATTTTACTTCTTCTTCTACTTCTTCTTTTACTTCTTCTACTTCTTCGTCTTTTACTTTTACTTCTTCTTCTTTTACTTCTTCATCTTCTTTTCTTTTTACTTCTTCTTCTTCTTCTACTTCTTCTTCTTCTTTTACTTCTTCTTCTTCTTTTACTTCTTCTTTTACTTCTTTTACTTCTTCTTCTTTTACTTCTTCTTCTTCTTCTTTTACTTCTTCTTCTACTACTTCTTCCTCTTCTTTTCCTTCTTCTCCTTCTTATACTTCCTCTTCTTCCTGTTCTTCCTCTTCTTCTTCTTCTTCATCATCTTTTTTTCTTCTTCTTCTTTTACTTCTTCTTCTTCTTCTCCTACTTCTTCGTCTTTTACTTGTACTTCTTATTCTTCTTTTACTACTTCTACTTCTTCTTCTTCTTTTACTTCTTCTTCTTCCTCTTTTCTTCTTCTTCTTCTTTTACTTCTTTTTCTTTCACTTCTTCGTCTTTTACTTCTTCTTTTACTTCTTTTACTTCTTCATTACTTCATCTTCTTTTACTTCTTCTTTTACTTTTACTTCGTCTTTTACTTTTACTTCTTCTTCTTTTACTTCTTCATCTTCTTTTCTTTTTACTTCTTCTTCTTCTTCTACTTCTTCTTCTTCTTTTACTTCTTCTTTTACTTCTTTTACTTCTTCTTCTTTTACTTCTTCTTCTTTTACTTCTTCTTCTTCTTTTACTTCTTCTTCTACTACTTCTTCCTCTTCTTTTCCTTCTTCTTCTTCTTTTACTTCCTCTTCTTCCTCTTCTTCTTCGTCTTCATCTTCTTTTACTTCTTCTTATTCCTCTTCTTTTACTTCTACTTCTTCTTCTTTTACTTTTTCTTCTTCATCTTCTTTTACTTCTTCTTATTCCTCTTTTACTTCTTCTTCTTCTTCTTCTTCTTTTACTCCTTCTTTTACTTCTTTTACTTCTTCTTCTACTTCTTCTTTTACTTCTTCTACTTCTTTGTCTTTTACTTTTACTTCTTCTTCTTTTACTTCTTCATCTTCTTTTCTTTTTACTTCTTCTTCTTCTTCTACTTCTTCTTCTTCTTTTACTTCTTCTTCTTCTTTTACTTCTTTTACTTCTTTTACTTCTTCTTCTTTTACTTCTTCTTCTTCTTCTTTTACTTCTTCTTCTACTACTTCTTCCTCTTCTTTTCCTTCTTCTTCTGCTTTTACTTCCTCTTCTTCCTCTTCTTCTTCTTCATCATCTTCTTTTACTTCTTTTTTTCTTCTTCTTCTTTTACTTCTTCTACTACTACTTCTTCGTCTTTTACTTGTACTTCTTCTTCTTCTTTTACTACTTCTACTTCTTCTTCTTCTTTTACTTCTTCGTCTTCCTCTTTTCTTCTTCTTCTTCTTTTACTTCTTTTTCTTTCACTTCTTTGTCTTTTACTTCTTCTTTTACTTCTTTTACTTCTTCTTCATTACTTCATCTTCTTTTACTTCTTCTTTTACTTTTACTTCGTCTTTTATTTTTACTTCCTCTTCTACTTCTTCTTATTCCTCTTCTTTTACTTCTTCTTCTTCTACTTCTTTAAATTCTTTTACTTTTACTTCTTCTTCTACTTCTTCGTCTTCTACTTCTTTTACTTCTTTGACTTCTTCTTCTTTTACTTTCTTCTTCTTTTACTTCTTCATCTTCTTTTACTTTTACTTCTTCTTCTTCTACTTCTTCATCATCTTCTTTTACTTCTTCTTCTTTTACTTCTTCTTCATCTTCTTTTACTTCTTCGTCTTCTTTTACTTCTTCTTTTACTTCTTCTTCTTTTACTTCTTCTTCATCTTATTTTACTTCTTCTTCTTCTTCTTTTACTTCTTCTTCTTTTACTTATTCTTCTTCTGCTTCTTCTTCTTTTACTTCTTCTTCTTTTACTTCTTCTTCTTTTACTTCTTCTTCATCTTCTTTTACTTTTACTTCTTCTTCTTCTACTTCTTCATCATCTTCTTTTACTTCTTCTTCTTTTACTTCTTCTTCATCGTCTTTTACTTCTTCTTCTTTTACTTCTTCTTTTACTTCTTCTTCTTTTACTTATTCTTCTTCTGCTTCTTCTTCTTCTACATCTTCTTCATCTTCTTTTACTTCTTCTTCTTCTTCTTTTACTTCTTCTTTTACTTCTTCTTCTTTTACTTATTCTTCTTCTGCTTCTTCTTCTTTTACTTCTTCTTCTACTACTTCTTCCTATTCTTTTCCTTCTTCTTCTTCTTTTACTTCCTCTTCTTCCTCTTCTTCTTCTTCTTCTTCATCTTCTTTTACTTCTTCTTCTTCTTATTATTTTACTTCTTCTTTTACTTCTTTTACTTCTTCTTCTACTTCTTCTTTTACTTCTTCTACTTCTTCGTCTTTTACTTTTACTTCTTCTTCTTTTACTTCTTCATCTTCTTTTCTTTTTACTTCTTCTTCTTCTTCTACTTCTTCTTCTTCTTTTACTTCTTCTTCTTCTTTTACTTCTTATTTTACTTCTTTTACTTCTTCTTCTTTTACTTGTTCTTCTTCTTCTTTTACTTCTTCTTCTACTACTTCTTCCTCTTCTTTTCCTTCTTCTTCTTCTTTTACTTCCTCTTCTTCCTCTTCTTCTTCTTCTTCATCTTCTTTTACTTCTTCTTCTTCCTCTTCTTTTACATCTACTTCTTCTTCTTTTACTTCTTCTTCTTCTTTTACTTCTTTTTCATCTTTTACTTTTTCTTCTTTTACTTCTTCTTCGTCTTCTTCTTTTTAGTTATTTTTCCTCTTCTTCTTCTTTTACTTCTTCTTCTTCTTTTCTTCTTCTTCTTTTACTTTTACTTCTTATTTTACTTCGTCTTTTACTTTTACTTCTTTTACTTATACTTCATCTTCTTTTACTTGTCCTTCTTTTACTTCTTCTTCTGTTACTTATACTTCTTTTACTTCTTCTTCTTCTTTTACTTCTTCTCTTACTTTTATTTCTTTTTCTTCTTTTATTTCTTCTTCTTCATCTTTTACTTTTACTTCTTCTTATTTTACTTCTTCATCTTCTTTTTCTTCTTCTTCTTCTTCTTCTTTTACTTCTACTTCTTTTACTTCTTCTTTTTCTTCTTCTTCTTTTACTTCTTCTTTTACTTGTACTTCCTTTACTTCTTCTTCTTTTACTGCTTCTTCTTCTTCTTCTTTTACTTCTTCTTTTACTTATTTTACTTCTTCTTCTACTTCTTCTTTTACTTCTTCTACTTCTTCGTCTTTTACTTTTACTTCTTCTTCTTTTACTTCTTCATCTTCTTTTCTTTTTACTTCTTCTTCTTCTTCTACTTCTTCTTCTTCTTTTACTTCTTCTTCTTCTTTTACTTCTTCTTTTACTTCTTTTACTTCTTCTTCTTTTACTTCTTCTTCTTCTTCTTTTACTTCTTCTTCTACTACTTATTCCTCTTCTTTTCCTTCTTCTCCTTCTTTTACTTCCTCTTCTTCCTGTTCTTCCTCTTCTTCTTCTTCTTCATCTTATTTTTTTCTTCTTCTTCTTTTACTTCTTCTTCTTCTTCTCCTACTTCTTCGTCTTTTACTTGTACTTCTTATTCTTCTTTTACTACTTCTACTTCTTCTTCTTCTTTTACTTCTTCTTCTTCCTCTTTTCTTCTTCTTCTTCTTTTACTTCTTTTTCTTTCACTTCTTCGTCTTTTACTTCTTCTTTTACTTCTTTTACTTCTTCATTACTTCATCTTCTTTTACTTCTTCTTTTACTTTTACTTCGTCTTTTACTTTTACTTCTTCTTCTTTTACTTTTTCATCTTCTTTTCTTTTTACTTCTTCTTCTTCTTCTTCTACTTCTTCTTCTTCTTTTACTTCTTCTTTTACTTCTTTTACTTCTTCTTCTTTTACTTCTTCTTCTTCTTCTTTTACTTCTTCTTCTACTACTTCTTCCTCTTCTTTTCCTTCTTCTTCTTCTTTTACTTCCTCTTCTTCCTCTTCTTCTTCGTCTTCATCTTCTTTTACTTCTTCTTATTCCTCTTCTTTTACTTCTACTTCTTCTTCTTTTACTTTTTCTTCTTCATCTTCTTTTACTTCTTCTTATTCCTCTTTTACTTCTTCTTCTTCTTCTTCTTTTACTCCTTCTTTTACTTCTTTTACTTCTTCTTCTACTTCTTCTTTTACTTCTTCTACTTCTTTGTCTTTTACTTTTACTTCTTCTTCTTTTACTTCTTCATCTTCTTTTCTTTTTACTTCTTCTTCTTCTACTTCTTCTTCTTCTTTTACTTCTTCTTCTTCTTTTACTTCTTCTTTTACTTCTTTTACTTCTTCTTCTTTTACTTCTTCTTCTTCTTCTTTTACTTCTTCTTCTACTACTTCTTCCTCTTCTTTTCCTTCTTCTTCTTCTTTTACTTCCTCTTCTTCCTCTTCTTCTTCTTCTTCATCTTCTTTTACTTCTTTTTTTCTTCTTCTTCTTTTACTTCTTCTTCTTCTACTACTTCTTCGTCTTTTACTTGTACTTCTTCTTCTTCTTTTACTACTTCTACTTCTTCTTCTTCTTTTACTTCTTCGTCTTCCTCTTTTCTTCTTCTTCTTCTTTTACTTCTTTTTCTTTCACTTCTTTGTCTTTTACTTCTTCTTTTACTTCTTTTACTTCTTCTTCATTACTTCATCTTCTTTTACTTCTTCTTTTACTTTTACTTCATCTTTTATTTTTACTTCCTCTTCTACTTCTTCTTATTCCTCTTCTTTTACTTCTTCTTCTTCTACTTCTTTAAATTCTTTTACTTTTACTTCTTCTTCTACTTCTTCGTCTTCTACTTCTTTTACTTCTTTGACTTCTTCTTCTTTTACTTTCTTCTTCTTTTACTTCTTCATCTTCTTTTACTTTTACTTCTTCTTCTTCTACTTCTTCATCATCTTCTTTTACTTCTTCTTCTTTTACTTCTTCTTCATCTTCTTTTACTTCTTCTTCTTCTTCTTTTACTTCTTCTTCTTTTACTTCTTCTTTTACTTCTTCTTCTTTTACTTCTTCTTCATCTTATTTTACTTCTTCTTCTTCTTCTTTTACTTCTTCTTCTTTTACTTATTCTTCTTCTGCTTCTTCTTCTTTTACTTCTTCTTCTTTTACTTCTTCTTCTTTTACTTCTTCTTCATCTTCTTTTACTTTTACTTCTTCTTCTTCTACTTCTTCATCATCTTCTTTTACTTCTTCTTCTTTTACTTCTTCTTCATCTTCTTTTACTTCTTCTTCTTTTACTTCTTCTTTTACTTCTTCTTCTTTTACTTATTCTTCTTCTGCTTCTTCTTCTTCTACATCTTCTTCATCTTCTTTTACTTCTTCTTCTTCTTCTTTTACTTCTTCTTTTACTTCTTCTTCTTTTACTTATTCTTCTTCTGCTTCTTCTTCTTTTACTTCTTCTTCTACTACTTCTTCCTATTCTTTTCCTTCTTCTTCTTCTTTTACTTCCACTTCTTCCTCTTCTTCTTCTTCTTCTTCATCTTCTTTTACTTCTTCTTCTTCTTCTTATTTTACTTCTTCTTTTACTTCTTTTACTTCTTCTTCTACTTCTTCTTTTACTTCTTCTACTTCTTCGTCTTTTACTTTTACTTCTTCTTCTTTTACTTCTTCATCTTCTTTTCTTTTTACTTCTTCTTCTTCTTCTACTTCTTCTTCTTCTTTTACTTCTTCTTCTTCTTTTACTTCTTATTTTACTTCTTTTACTTCTTCTTCTTTTACTTGTTCTTCTTCTTCTTTTACTTCTTCTTCTACTACTTATTCCTCTTCTTTTCCTTCTTCTTCTTCTTTTACTTCCTCTTCTTCCTCTTCTTCTTCTTCTTCATCTTCTTTTACTTCTTCTTCTTCCTCTTCTTTTACATCTACTTCTTCTTCTTTTACTTCTTCTTCTTCTTTTACTTCTTTTTCATCTTTTACTTTTTCTTCTTTTACTTCTTCTTCGTCTTCTTCTTTTTAGTTCTTTTTCCTCTTCTTCTTCTTTTACTTCTTCTTCTTCTTTTCTTCTTCTTCTTTTACTTTTACTTCTTATTTTACTTCGTCTTTTACTTTTACTTCTTTTACTTATACTTCATCTTCTTTTACTTGTCCTTCTTTTACTTCTTCTTCTGTTACTTATACTTCTTTTACTTCTTCTTCTTCTTTTACTTCTTCTTTTACTTCTTCTCTTACTTTTATTTCTTTTTCTTCTTTTATTTCTTCTTCTTCATCTTTTACTTTTACTTCTTCTTATTTTACTTCTTCATCTTCTTTTTCTTCTTCTTCTTCTTCTTCTTTTACTTCTACTTCTTTTACTTCTTCTTTTTCTTCTTCTTCTTTTACTTCTTCTTTTACTTGTACTTCCTTTACTTCTTCTTTTACTGCTTCTTCTTTTACTTCTTCTTCTTTTACTTCTTCGTCTTTTACTTTTACTTCATCATCTTCTACTTTTTCGTCTTCTTTTACTTCTTCTTCTTTTACTTCTTCTTCTTCTTTTACTTATTTTACTTCTTCTTCTTTTACTTCGTTTACTACTTCTTCTTATTATTATTTTACTTCTCCTGCTTTTACTTCTTCTTCTTTTACTTCTCCTTCTTTTACTTTTAATTCTTCTTCTTATTCCTCTTCTTTTACTTCTACTTCTTCTTCTTCTTCTCCTTCTTTTACTTTTACTTCTTCTACTTCTACTTCTTCGTCTTCTTTTAATTCTTCTTCTTTTACTTCTCCTTCTTTTACTTTTAATTCTTCTTCTTATTCCTCTTCTTTTACTTCTACTTCTTCTTCTTCTTCTCCTTCTTTTACTTTTACTTCTTCTACTTCTACTTCTTTACTTCTTTTAATTCTTCTTCTTTTACTTCTACCTCTTCTTTTAATTTTCCTTTTACTTCTTCTTTTACTTTTACTTCTTCTTCATATTTTACCTCTTCTTCTTTTACTTCTCCTTTTACTTCTTCTTCTTTCTTTCTTTCTTTCTTTCTTTCTTTCTTCTTCTTCTACTTCTTCTTCTTTTACTTCTTCTTCTTTTACTTTTACTTCTTCTTCTTCTTTTACTTTTACTTCTCCTACTTCTTCTTTTTCTTCTTCTTTTACTTCTTCTTCTTCCTCTTCTTTTACTTCTTCTTTTACTTCTTCTTCATATTTTACTTATTCTTATCATCTTCTTTTACTTCTTCCTCCTCTTCTTCTTTTACTTCTTCTTCTTTTACTTCTCCTTCTTTTACTTCTTCTTCTACTTTTAATTGATCTTTACTTCTTCATCTTTTACTTTTCTTTTACTTCTTCTTTTACTTATACTTCTTCTTCTTTTACTTCTTCTTTTCCTTCTTCTTCTTTTACTTTGACATCTTCTTTGACTTCTCTTTCTTTTACTTCTTCTTCTTCTTTTACTTCTTTCACTTCTTCTCCTACTTCTTCTTCTTCTTTTACTTCTTCTTCTTTTACTTCTTTTACTTTTACTTCTCCTTCTCCTACTTCTTTTACTTCTTCTTCTCCTACTTCTTCTTCTTCTTCTCCTACTTCTCCTTCTTTTACTTCTTCTTCTTTTACTTATTTTTCTTCTTTCACTTCTACTTCTTCTTCTTCTTCTTTGTCTCCTTCTTCTTCTTTAACTTCTTCTTCTTCTTTTACTCATACTTCTCCTGCTTTTACTTCTCCTTTTTTACTTCCTCTTCTTTTACTTTTACTTCTTCGTCCACTTCTTCGTCTGTTACATTTACTTCTTTTTCTTTTACTTTTACTTCTTTTAGTTCTTCTTCTTCTTCTTCTTTTACTTCTCCTTTTTTACTTCATCTTCTTTTACTTCTTCTTCTTCTTTTACTTCTTTTACTTTTTCTTCTTCGACTTCTTCATCTGATACTTTTACTTTTACTTCTTCTTTTTCTTTTACTTCTTCTTCTACTTTTACTTCTTCTCCCTACTTCTTTTCTTCTTCTTCTTCTACTTTTACTTCTTTTACATTTTTTCTTCTTCTTCTTTTACTTCTTCTTCTTTTACTTGTACTTCTTCTCCTTTTACTTCTTCTTCTTTTACTTGTACTTCTTCTCCTTTTACTTCTTCTTCTTCTTCTTTTACTTCTTTTACATCTTCTTCTTCTTTACTTCTTTATTTATTTTACTTCTTCTTCTTCTTTTAATTCATCTTCTACTTCTCCTGCTTTTACTTTTACTTCTTCCTCTTCTTTTATTTCTTCCTCTTCATCTTCTTCTTCCTCTTCTTCTACTTCTTCGTCTGATACTTTTATTTCTTCTTCTCCTACTTCTTCTTCTTCTTTTACTTCTTCTTCTCCTACTTCTTCATCTTTTACTTCTTTTACTTTTACTTCTTCTTCTTCTTTTACTTCTCCTTCTTTACTTCTTCATCTTCTTATTTTACTTTTACTTCTTCTTCATCTTCTTTTACCTCTACTTCTTTTATTTCTTCTTCTTCTTCTACTTCTTCTTCTTTTACTTCTTCTTCTTTTACTTTTACCTCTTCTTCTTCTTTTTCTTTTACTTCTTTCACTTCTTCTTTTACTTATTCTTCTTTTACTTTTACTTCTTCATCTCCCTCTTCTTTTACTTATACTTCTTCTTTTACTTCTTCTTCTTCTTCTTTTACTTCTTCTTCCACTTCTTTTACTTCTTTTACTTCTTCATCTTCTTTTACTTCTTCTACTTCTTTTACTTCTTCTTCTACTTCTTCTTCTTCTTTTACTTATTTTAATTCTTCTTCTTTTCCTTCTTCTTCCTCTTCTTTTCCTTCTTCTTCCTCTTCTTTTACTTCCTTTAGTTCATCTTCCTTTACATCTTCTCCTACTTGTTTTACTTCTTCTTTTACTTCTTCTTTTACTTTTACTTTTTCTTTTTCTTCTTTTACTCGTACTTCTCCTACTTCTTCTTCTTTTACTTTTACATCTTCTACTTCTTCTTCTTCATCTTCTTTTACTTCTTTTTCTTCTTCTTTTACTTTTTCTTCTTTTACTTCTACTTCTACTTCTTCATCTTCTTCTTTTACTGTTACTTCTCCTTCTACTTCTTCTTCTTTTACTGTTACTTCTCCTTCTACTTCTTCTTCTTTTTTCTTTCTTCTCCTACTTCTTCTTCTCCTACTTCTTTTACTTAAACTTCATCTTCTATTACTTCTTCTTCTTTTATTTCTTTTACTTCTTCTTCTTCTTTTACTTCTTCTTCTTTTACTTCTGCTTTTCCTTTAACTTCTTCTTTCACTTCCTCTTCTTTTACTTTTACTTCTTCTACTTCAACTTCTTCTTCTTTTACTTTTACTTCTTCTTCTTTTACTTCTTCTTCTACTTCTTCGTCTTTTACTTTTACTTCTTTTACTTCATCTTCTATTACTTTACTTCTTCTTCCACTTCTTTTACTTCTTCTTCATCATCTTCTTTTACTTTTACTTATTCTACTTCTTCTTTTACTTTTACTTTGACTTGATTTTTTCTTCTTCATCTTTTATTTCCTCTTCTTCTTCTTCATTTTCTTGTACTTCTTCTACTTTAGAAGAAGAAGTAAAAGTAAAAGCAAAGAAGAAGTAGAAGAAGAAGCAAAAGTAAAAGAAGAAAAAGTAAAAGTAAAAGATGAAGAAGTAAAAGAAGTGAAAGAAGAAGAACTAATAGAAGTAAAAGTAGAAGTAGAAGAAGAAGTAAATGAAGATGAAGACGAAGAAGTAAAAGAAGAAGACAAAGAAGAAAAAAAGAAGTAAAAGAAGAAGAAGAAAAAGAAGTAAAAGAAGAAGAAGAATAAGTAAAAGAAGAAGAAGAAGAAGAAGAAGAAGAAGAAGAAGAAGCAGAATATGTAAAAGAAGAAGAAGTAAAAGAAGGAGAGGTAAAAGAAGAAGAAGTAAAAGAAGAAGTAAAAGTAAAAGAAGAGGAAGAAGAAGTAGTAAAAGAAGAAGTAAAAGAAGAAGTAGGAGAAGTAAAAGAAAAAGAAGATGATGAAGAAGAAGTAAAAGTAAAAGAAGAAGAAGTAAAAGTAAAAGAAGAAGCAAAAGTAAAAGAAGAAGTAAAAGAAGAAGAAGAAGGAAAAGAAGATGAAGTATAAGTAAAAGAAGAAGAAGTAAAAGACAAAGAAGAAGTAGACATAGAAGAAGTAAAAGAAGAAGAAGAAGTACAAGTAAAAGAAGAAGAAGAGTTAAAAGAAGTAAAAGTAAAAGAAGAAGTAAAATACGAAGAAGTGAAAGAAAAAGAAGTAAAAGAAGAAGAAGAAGAAAAGAGGCAGAAGAAGAAGTAAAAGAAGATGAAGAAGAAGAAGTAAAAGAAGTAAAAGAAGAAGTATAAGTAAAAGAAGAAGAAGTAGGAGAAGAAAAGTAAAAGAAGAAGAAGGAGAAGTAAAAGAAGAAGAAGAAGTAGAAGTAAAAGAAGAGGAATAAGAAGAAGATTTAAAAGTAAAAAAGTAAAAGAAGAAGAAGTAAAAGAAGAAGAAGTAAAAGTATCAGACAAAGGAGTAGGAGAAGAAGAAGTATAAGTAAAAGAAGAAGAAGTTGGAGAAGAAAAAGTAAAAGAAGAAGAAGTATAAGTAAAAGAAGAAGACGTAAAAGAAAAAGAAGTATAAGTAAAAGAAGAAGACGTATAAGAAGAAGTGAAAGAAGAAGAAGTAAAAAGAAGAAGTAAAAGTAAAAGAAGAGGAAGAAGAAGTAGTAAAAGAAGAAGTAAAAGAAGAAGTAGGAGAAGTAAAAGAAAAAGAAGATGATGAAGAAGAAGTAAAAGTAAAAGAAGAAGAAGTAAAAGTAAAAGAAGAAGCAAAAGTAAAAGAAGAAGTAAAAGAAGAAGAAGAAGGAAAAGTAGATGAAGTATAATTAAAAGAAGAAGAAGTAAAAGACAAAGAAGAAGTAGACGTAGAAGAAGTAAAAGAAGAAGAAGAAGTACAAGTAAAAGAAGAAGAAGAATTAAAAGAAGTAAAAGAAGAAGTAAAATACGAAGAAGTGAAAGAAAAAGAAGTAAAAGAAGAAGAAGAAGAAAAGAGGAAGAAGAAGAAGTAAAAGAAGATGAAGAAGAATAAGTAAAAGAAGTAAAAGAAGAAGTATAAGTAAAAGAAGAAGAAGTAGGAGAAGAAAAGTAAAAGAAGAAGAAGGAGAAGTAAAAGAAGAAGAAGAAGAAGTAGAAGTAAAAGAAGAGGACTAAGAAGAAGATTTAAAAGTAAAAAAGTAAAAGAAGAAGAAGTAAAAGAAGAAGAAGTAAAAGTATCAGACAAAGGAGTAGGAGAAGAAGAAGTATAAGTAAAAGAAGAAGAAGTAGGAGAAGAAAAAGTAAAAGAAGAAGAAGTATAAGTAAAAGAAGAAGACATAAAAGAAAAAGAAGTATAATTAAAAGAAGAAGAGGTAAAAGAAGAAGTGAAAGAAGAAGAAGTAAAAAGAAGAAGTAAAAGTAAAAGAAGTATAAGTAAAAGAAGATGATGAAGCTGAAGTAAAAGAAGAAGAAGTAAAAGTAAAAGACGAAGAAGAGGAAATAAAAGAAGAAGAAGTAAAAGAAGGATAAGTAAAAGAGGAAGTAAAAGTAAAAGTAGAAGAAGAAGAAGTAAAAGAAGAAGAAGTATAAGTAAAAGAAGAAGAAGTAAAAGAAGAAGAAGTATAAGTAAAAGAAGAAGAAGTAGGAGAAGAAAAAGAAGAAGAAGTAGAAGTAAAAGAAGAAGAAAGAAAAAAGAAGAAGTGAAAGAAGAAGGAGACAAAGAAGTAAAAGAAGAGGAATAAGAAGAAGAAGAAAGAAAGAAGGAGAAGTAAAAGAAGAAATAGAAGAAGAGGAAGTAAAAGAAGAAGAAGTAGTAGAAGAACTAGAAGTACAAGAAGAAGTAGAAATAAAAGAAGAGGAAGAAGAAGGAAAAGAAGAAGAAGAAGAAGTAAAAGAAGAAGTAAAAGTAAAAGAAGAAGAAGTAAAAGAAGAGGAAGAAGAGGAAGTAAAAGAAGAGGAAGTAAAAGAAGAAGAATAAGTAAAAGCAGGAGAAGTAAAAGAAGAAGAAGGAGAAGAAGAAGTAAAAGAAGATGAAGTAAAAGAAGAAGAAGTAAAAGTAAAAGAAGAAGAAGAAGAAGAAGAAGTGAAAGAAGAAGGAGAGGTAAAAGAAGAAGAAGAAGAAGAAGAAGAAGTAAAAGTAAAAGACAAAGTAGGAGAAGAAGTAGAAGAAGAATTAAAAGACAAAGAAGTAGAAGAAGAAGTAAAAGTAAAAGAAGAAGAAGTAAAAGTAGAAGAAGTAGGAGAAGAAGTAGAAGTAGAAGAAGTAAAAGTAAAAGAAGAACAAGTAAAAGAAGAAGTATAAGTAAAAAAGAAGAACAAGTAAAAGAAGAAGTAAAAGAAGAAGAAGTAAAAGAAGAAGAAGAAGTAAAAGAAAAAGAAGTAAAAGAAGGAGAAGTAAAAGAAGAAGAAGTAAAAGAAGTAAAAGAAGAATAAGTAAAATAAGTAAAAGAAGAAGAAGCAAAAGAAGAAGAAGTAAAAGTAGAAGAAGTAAAGAAGAAGTAAAAGAAGAAGTAAAAGAAGAAGTAAAAGAAGAGGAAGAAGAAGTAGAAATAAAAGAAGGGGAAGTAGAAGTAAAAGAAGAAGAAGAGGAAATAAAAGAAGAAGAAGTAAAAGTAAAAGACGAAGAAGTAGAAGTAAAAGAAGTAAAAGAAGAAGAAGTAAAAGAAGAGGAAGAAGTAAAAATAAAAGAAGAAGATGAAAAGAAAAGGAAGACGTAAGATAATAAGAAGTATAAGTAAATGAAGAAGAAGAAGAAGTAAAAGAAGAGGAAGAAGGGGAAGTAAAAGAAGGAGAAGTAAAATAAGAAAAAGAAGTAACAGTACAAGAAGAAGAAGAAGTAGAAGTAGAAGAAGAAGAAGAAGTAAAAGTAAATGAAGAAGAAGAAGAAGTAAAAGAAGAAGAAGTAAAAGAAAAAGAAGAAGAAATAGGAGAAGAAGAAGAAGAAGTAAAAGTAAAAGAAGGAGAAGAAGAAGTAAAAGAAGAAGAAGTAGAAGTAAAAGAAGGAGAAGTAAAAGAAAAAGAAGTATAAGTAAAAGAAGAAGACGTAAAAGAAAAAGAAGTATGAGTAAAAGAAGAAGACGTAAAAGAAGTATAAGTAAAAGTAGAAGAAGTAAAAAGAAGAAGTAAAAGTAAAAGAAGAAGAAGTAAAAGAAGAAGAAGAAGAAGTAAAAGAAGAAGGAGAAGTAAAATAAGAAGAAGTATAAGTAAAAGAAGAAGAAGTAGGAGAAGAAGTTAAAGTAAAAGAAGAAGTAAAAGAAGAAGAAGAAGAAGTAAAAGAAGAAGAAGTAAAAGAAGAAGAAGAAGAAGTAAAAGAAGAGGAAGTAGGAGTAAAAGAAGAAGAAGTAAAAGAAGAAGATGAAGAAGTAAAAGAAGAGGAAGAAGAGGAAATAAAAGAAGAAGAAGTAGAAGTAGAAGAAGTAAAAGTAAAAGAAGAGGAAGAAGTAAAAGTAAAAGAAGAAGAAGTAAAAGTAAAAGAAGAATAAGAAGTAAAAGCAGGAGAAGTAAAATAATAATAAGAAGAAGTAAAAGAAGTAAAAGAAGAAGAAGAAGTAAAAGAAGAAGAAGAAGAAGAAGTAAAAGAAGAGGAAGTAGGAGTAAAAGAAGAAGAAGTAAAAGAAGAAGATGAAGAAGTAAAAGAAGAGGAAGAAGAGGAAATAAAAGAAGAAGAAGAAGTAGAAGTAGAAGTAAAAGTAAAAGAAGAGGAAGAAGTAAAAGTAAAAGAAGAAGAAGAAGTAAAAGAAGAATAAGTAAAAGTAAAAGATGAAGAAGTAAAGATCAAGTAAAAGTAAAAGAAGAAGAAGTAACAGTAAAAGAAGAAGAAGTAGAAGTAGAAGAAAAAAAGAAGTAAAAGAAGAAGTAGGAGAAGAAGTAAAAGTAAAAGAAGAAGAAGTAAAAGTAAAAGAAGAAGAAGTAAAAAAGGAGAAGTAAAAGAAGAAGTATAAGTAATGAAGAAGAAGTAGAAGAAGAAAAATTAAAAGAAGAAGTAAAAGAAGGAGAAGTAAAAGAAGAAGAAGAAGAAGAAAGGAAAAAAAGAAGTTAAAGAAGAAGAAGTAAAAGTAAAAGAAGAAAAAGTAGTAGAAGAAGAAAGAAAAAAGAAGAAGAAGTAAAAGAAGTATAAGTAAAAGAAGAAGTATAAGTAAACGAAGAAGTAAAAGAAGAAGGACAAGAAGAAGAAGAAGTAGGAGAAGTAAAAGAAGAAGAAGAAGTAAAAGTAAAAGAAGAAGAAGTAAATGTAACAGACGAAGAAGTAGAAGAAGATGAACAAGTAAAAGAAGTAAAAGAAGGAGAAGTAAAAGAAGACTAAAAAGTAGAAGAAGAAGAAGAAGAAATAAAAGTAAGAGAAGAAGTAGAAGTAAAAGTAAAAGAAGAAGAAGAAGTAAAAGAAGAAGAAGTAAATGAAGAAGAAGAAGAAGTAGAAGTAAAATGAGAAGAAGAAGAGGTAAAAGACGAAGAAGATGAAGAAGTAAAAGTAAAAGAAGAAAAAGAAGTAAAAGAAGAAGTGAAAGAAGTAAAAGAAGAAGAAGTAAAAGAAGATGTCAAAGAAGAAGAAGACGTAAAAGAAGAGGAAGAAGGGGAGGTAAGAAAGAAAAAAGAAGAAGAAGTAAAAAAAGGAGAAGTAAAATAAGAAGTATTAGTAAAAGAAGAAGAAGTAAAAGAGGAAGAAGAAGAAGTAAAAGAAGATGAAGAAGAAGAAGAAGTAAAAGAAGCAGAAGTAGAAGACGTAAAAGTAAAAGAAGAGGAAGAAGAAGAAGTAAAAGAAGATGAAGCCGAAGAATTAAATGAAGAAGAAGTAAAAAAGAAGAGGAAGAAGAAGTAGAAGTAGAAGAAGTAAAAGTAAAAGAAGAGGTAAAGAAGTAGAAGAAGAAGAAGTAAAAGAAGAAGAAATAAAATAAGGAGAGGTAAAAGTTAAAGAAGAAGTAGGAGAAGTAAAAGAAGAAGTAAAAGTAAAAGAAGAAGAAGTAAAAGAAGAAGTAAATGAAGAGGGAGAAGAAGAAGTAAAAGAAGAGGAAGAAGAAGTAAAAGAAGAAGAAGTAAAAGTAAAAGAAGAAGAAGTAGAAGAAGAAGTAAAAGTAAAAGACAAAGTAGGAGAAGAAGAAGTAAAAGAAGTAAAAGAATGAGAAGTAAAAGAAGTCTAAGAAGAAGTAAAAGAAGAAGACGAAGAAGTAAAAGAAGTAAAAGAAGAAGAAGTAAAAAAGAAGAAGTAAAAGAAGAAGAAGTAAAAGAAGAAGAAGTAAAAGAAGAAGAAGTAAAAAAAGAAGAAGTAAAAGAAGAAGAAGAAGAAGAAGTATAAGTGAAAGAAGGAGAAGTAAAAGAAAAAGAAGAAGAAGAAGAAGTAGATAAAGTAAAAGTAAAAGAAGAGGAAGTAAAGATCAAGTAAAAGTAAAAAAAGACGAAGTAGAAGAAGAAGTAAAAGAAGTAAAAGTAAAAGAAGAAGTAAAAGAAGAAGAAGTAAAAGAAGTAAAAGTAAAAGAAGAAGAAGTAAAAGAAGAAGTAAAAGAAGAGGAAGAAGAAGAAGTAAAAGAAGATGATGAAGAAGAAGAAGTAAAAGTAAAAGAAATAAAAGAAGAAGAAGTAAAAGAAGAGGAAGAAGAAGAAGTAAAAGAAGGACAAGTAAAAGAAGATGAAGTAAAAGAAGAAGAAGAAGAAGAAGAAGAAGAAGAAGAAGAAGTAAAAGAAGAAGTAAAAGAAGAAGAAGTAAAAGAAGATGATGAAGAAGAAGAAGTAAAAGAAGAAGTCAAAGTAAAAAAAGGAGAAGTAAAAGAAGAAGAAGTAAAAGAAGGAGAAGTAAAATAAGAGGAAGAAGTAAAAGTAAAAGAAGAATAAGTAAACGAAGAAAAAGAAGAAGAAGTAAAAGAAGTAAAAGTAAAAGACGAAGAAGTAGAAGAAGAAGAAGTAAAAGAAGTAGAAGAAATAAAAGTAAGAGAAGAAGTAGAAGTAAAAGTAAAAGAAGAAGAAGAAGTAAAAGTAGAAAAAGAAAAAGTAGAAGAAGAAGAAAAAGTAAAAGTATATGTAAAAGAAGTAAAAGTAGAAGAAGAAAAAGTAATAGAAGAAGAAAAAGTAAAAGTAAAAGAATATGTAAAAGAAGTAAAAGAAGAAGAAGTAAATGGAGAAGAAGAAGTCAAAGTAAAAGAAGAAGAAGGAAAAGAAGAGGAAGTAAAAGAAGAAGAAGAAGTAAAAGAAGTAAAAGATGAAGAAGAAGAAGAAGAAGAAGAAGAAAGAAAAAAGAAGAAGAAGAAGAAAAAGAAGTAAAAGACGAAGAAGTAGAAGAAGTAGAAGTAGAAGAAGAAGTAAAAGTATCAGACGAAGAAGTAGAAGTAGAAGAAGTAAAAGAAGAAGAAGAAGTAATTAGAAGTAAAAGAAGGGGAAGTAGAAGAAAAAAGAAGTAAAAGAAGAAGAAGTAGGAGAAGTAGAAGAAGAAGAAGAAATAAACGAAGAAGAAAAATAAGAAGAAGAAGTAGAAGAAGAAGTAAAAGCAGGAGAAGTGAAAGAAGAAGGAGTAAAAGAAGAAGAAGAAGAAGTAAAAGAAGAAGAAGAAGTAAAAGAAATAAAAGAAGAAGAAGAAGAAGTGAAAGAAGATGTGAAAGAAATAAAAGAAGAAGAAGTAAAAGAAGAAGAAGAAGTAGAAGAAGTAAAAGTAAAAGAAGTAAAAGAAGAAGAAGTAAAAGAAGGAAAAGAAGAAGAAGAAGTAGAAGAAGAAGAAGTAAAAGTAAAAGAAATTGAAGTAGAAGGAGAAGAAGCAAAAGAAGAAGAAGTAAAAGAAGGACAAGTAAAAGAAGTAAAAGAAGAAGAAGAAGAAGTAAAAGAAGAAAAAGTAAACGAAGAAGAAGTAGGAGAAGAGGAAGTAAAAGAAGAAGAAGTAGAAGTAAAAGAAGAAGTAACAGAAGAAGAAGAAGTAAAAGAAGGACAAGTAATAGAAGATGAAGTATAAGTAAAAAAAGAAGTAGGAGAAGAAGAAGTAAAAGAAGAAGAAGTAGAAGTAAAAGATGAAAAAGAAGTAAAAGAAGAAGTAAAAGAAGAAGAAGTAGAAGTAGAAGAAGGAGAAGAAGTAAAAGAAGAAGAAGAAGAAGTAAAAGAAGAAGTAAAAGAAGAAGTAGAAGAAGAAATAGGAGAAGAAGAAGAAGAAGTAAAAGAAGAAGAGGTAAAAGACGAAGAAGACGAAGAAGTAAAAGTAAAAGAAGAAGTAAAGAAGAAGAAGTAAAAGCAGGAGAAGTAAAATAAGAAGAAGAAGAAGTCAAAGTAAAAGAAGGAGAAGAAGTCAAAGTAAAAGAAGAAGAAGAAGTAGAAGAAGAAGAAGTAAAAGAAGAGGAAGAAGAAGTAAAAGAATATGTAAAAGAAGTAAAAGAAGAAGAAGAAGTAAAAGAAGAAGAAGTAAAAGAAGTAAAAGTAAAAGAAGATGAAGAAGAAGAAGAAGAAGAAGAAGAAGAAGTAACAGTAAAAGAAGATGATGAAGAAGTAGAAGAAGAAGTAAAAGAAGATGAAGAAGTAAAAGAAAAGGAATTAAAAGAAGAATTAAAAGAAGAAGAAGAAGAAGAATATGTAAAAGAAGAAGGAAAAAAAGAAGAAGTAGGGCGAAGAAGTAGAAGTAGAAGAAGTAAAAGTAAAAGAAGATGAAGAAGAAGAAGAAGTAAAATAAGTAAAAGAAGAAGAAGTAAAAGTAAAAAAGGAGAAGAAGAACTAAAAAGGAGAAGTTAAAGAAGGAGAAGTAAAAGAAGATGAAAGCGAAGAATAAAAAGTAAAAGAAGAAGTAAAAGTAAATGAAGAAGAAGTAAATGTAACAGACGAAGAAGTAGAAGAAGATGGACAAGTAAAAGAAGATGAAGTAAAAGAAGAAGAAGTAAAAGAAGAAGAAGTAAAAGAAGGAGAAGTAAAAGAAGTAAAAGAAGAAGAATAAGTAGGAGAAGAAGTAAAAGAAGTATAAGTAAAAGAAGAAGTATAAGTAAAAGAAGAAGTAGGAGAAGAAGAAGTAAAAGAAGAAGAAGTAAAAGACGAAGGTGACGAAGAAGTAAAAGTAAAAGAAGAAGTAAAGAAGAAGAAGTAAAAGCAGGAGAAGTAAAATAATAATAAGAAGAAGTCAAAGTAAAAGAAGAAGAAGTAAAAGAAGTAAAAGTAAAAGAAGATGAAGAAGAAGAAGAAGAAGAAGAAGTAACAGTAAAAGAAGATGATGAAAAAGTAGAAGAAGAAGTAAAAGAAGATGAAGAAGTAAAAGAAGAAGAATTAAAAGAAGAATTAAAAGAAGAAGAAGAAGAAGAAGAAGAATATGTAAAAGAAGAGGAAGAAGAAGAAGTAAAAGAAGATGAAGAAGAAGAAGTAAAATAAGTAAAAGAAGAAGAAGTAAAAGTAAAAAAGGAGAAGAAGAAGTAAAAAGGAGAAGTTAAAGAAGGAGAAGTAAAAGAAGATGAAAGCAAAGAATAAAAAGTAAAAGAAGAAGTAAAAGTAAATGAAGAAGAAGTAAATGTAACAGACAAAGAAGTAGAAGAAGATGGACAAGTAAAAGAAGATGAAGTAAAAGAAGAAGAAGTAAAAGAAGGAGAAGTAAAAGAAGTAAAAGAAGAAGAATAAGTAGGAGAAGAAGTAAAAGAAGTATAAGTAAAAGAAGAAGTATAAGTAAAAGAAGAAGTAGGAGAAGAAGAAGTAAAAGAAGAAGAAGTAAAAGAAGAACACGAAGAAGAAGTAAAAGAAGAAGAACTAAAAGAAAAAGAAGTAGAAATAAAAGAAGGAGCAGTGAAAGAAGAAGGAGACAAAGAAGAAGAAGTAGAAGTAAAAGAAGAAGAAGAAGTAAAAGAAGTAAAATTAAAAGAAAAAGAAGAAGTAAAAGTAGAAGAAGTAAAAGAAGGAGAAGTAAAAGAAGAAGTAAAAGAAGAACTAAAGGAAGTAAAAGTAGAAGAAGAAGAAGTAGAAGTAAAAGAGGAAGAAGAAGAAGTTAAAGTCAAAGAAGAAGAAGTAAAAGAAGAATAAGTAAAATAAGTGAAAGAAGAAGAATTAAAAGAAGTAAAATAATAAGAAGAAGAAGTAGAAGAAGAAGAATGAGAAGTGAAAGAAGAAGAAGAAGAAGTAGAAGAAGTAAACGAAGAGGTAAAGAAGAAGAAGAAAAAGTAGTAGAAGAAGTAAAAGTTGAAGAAGTAAAAGTATAAGAAGTAAAAGTAAAAGAAGAAGAAGCAAAAGAAGGAGAAGTAAAAGAAGAAGTAAAAGAAGAAGAAGTAAAAGAAGAAGTAGAAGTAGAAGTAAAAGAAGAAGTACAAGTAAAAGAAGAAGAAGAAGAAGAAGAGGAAATAAAATGTAACCCAGAAGCTAGAACCTTAATGAGGTATTAACTAATTGGCTTACTAATATGATCCATCCTCAATTTAGATAAAATATAAAATATAAATTAAGGAAATTAACAATACTAATTAATAGATATCTAATTAACTAATAGATAATTTCATAATGAATTATTGGAAGGGTGAATAACTAAAATAACGAGTTTAATATTAAACATCGGTTAAAACAAGAATCTTGAACATCACTAACAGAAACAGAAGAGGAAAGCAGTATACTATTGGTCCAGGTGGGAATCTGAAATTTCATTGGCTGAGAGAAATAAGTCCCGCCTCCGCGAAATAAAACCGTGCGACGCAGCTGAGCGAGAGGAGAGACAAACGGCTGTGCAGCACGCAGATACAGAAAGCAAAGACTGAGCGGTTAGAGAGAGAGAGAGAGAGAAAAATAAAACAACGGTCGAGGCCGTGAAGAACCCTGATTTGGGTGCCGCATAGATAGAGGGAGAGGCGGACTTGACTCCTTCTAATAAGAGCTAGGAACTTGGAACCAACGCGGTGAGTAAAGAAAAAAGAAGAGAAAAAGCTAACGATGCAACTTAAAAAAAAAGGAAACTTAAATAGCTTATCAAATTAATATCATTCTTATAGATTTGTGTGGAGACGACAGAGTGAACCAATCCTCTGTAGGAGGGAACCGTTGGAGCGCGTTGGTGAGTGAATGAGATTAAATTCAGTAAATTATTAAATTCAAAAAGCTAATTACAGCAACCGAGGTGACAGCAGTGGGCTGCTAGACGTTAGATCCCAGGAGTTAACATCTCAAACTACCAGTTAACGGTGGTAGGGCATATAGGAGTTAACGGCTCAAACCGCCAGTTAACGGCGGTAGGGCATATGGGATTCCCAGGAGTTAACGGCTCAAACCGCCAGTTAATGGTGGTACGGCCTAGATGTACAAGGTCCTCAGGGGCGTTATAGCTAACGCCATAGAATTAGCAATGCGTCCCTTAACCAAACATTTAATAATAAAAAAAATAGATAAATAAAAATAAATAAAAGCTAACTGATTAGGGAGGAATTATTTTACAAAGGTGGACCAAAGGACCAGAATTTATATTTTGTTGAATTTTGTTATAGAACATTTTATTTATTTATTTATTTATTTATTTATTTATTTATTTATTTATTTATTTATTTATTTATTTATTGTGTTACAGATATACAAGGTGTCACAATGCTGTATAGAAACACAACTAAATGTATCCTTGTTGTCATGAATGTATTTCTTGTTGAATAGTGTAGAGTAATAGAATCTAACTGAGCCTATTGAGCTGAACAATTGTTGTCATATGTAATTATATTTCCAGAGCTACTGAGAATTATTTTAATAGACAATCAAATTGATGTTATGTTAGTTGAACTGTGAACCCAAACATGATTGGCTATGCCAATAGAGTGAAGCATTTGTTTAAGTCTGTAAGACTTTATGCTGTGATGTGACGAGAAGGGTCGATGCCAACTCGCTAACAGTCCTGTTGTTTACAGGCTGGGTTTTTTTTTTCCTTGGGTTTGATCCCGACTCCTATGATCACTCACTTGGAACGAGAACTGGATTTCTTCCTGACGAGGGAGATGGCGAGCCTTAACCACTGAACGAACCAGGACATCTCAAGTAACTGAAGAGCAGACTGCTCTCTTCTGTGAACAATCTCAACGGTGCGGTAGGAAAAAATCGCACCACCGGACTCTGACTTTCACCCCAAGCGTGGGGATTTGACTTGACGCCGGCTGACTTGTGACTCATATGATCAAATCTCATACCGACCATTTTACTATTGTCGATTGTTTTCATCTGTTTTTGTGTGTTATCTTTATGTGTTATATTTCCCATTATTATTAAAATTTAGTATATAAACCGTTTCATGCTATACCCGTGACTCCAGTCATTCTTAAACAACCTCCAATTCTCCCCGAACCTAATTATTGGCCCATTTGTTTATTTTTTCTTTTAATTATCTTATTGTATCCTGTAATCCGGTTACATAAAACTTGGCGAGCCAGCCAGGAGAATTGTAGAGTTGTTACCTTAGCTAACCATTGACTGACATCATAAGAGTGCCTGGAGGTCAGAGTGGTTTGCCATTTTGGCATTATTGGTACTTTTGAGTGTTTTAAAATGGAAGTTGTGAAAACAGAAAAGGTCAAAGTTTCAAATGCTGTTTTAATCAGTGGGTTAACTGATACAGACCTTGATAACGAAGTCTTTGGGTTTATGGAAGGATTCGGACCAGTTAACAGGCGCATTAAGTTACCAAACTGTGATCAGATTATTGTGGAGTTTCAACATGAAGCCACTGTTAAGGAATTAAAGAAACAATGTTTACCCTATGACAAACCTTGTACTAGGAACCCAGATGTTTTCTTTCATATTCAAGACCTAGCCAGCGCGTACAGTCTAGAAACTAGCACATCTGCCACTGATGCCTATCTGTCAGAGCTCAGGGACATAGCTGCGCGTAGCAATCAATCATTTAAAGACCTTCTAATGGAGGAACTGGCAAAAATTGGGGAATCTTTAGGAAGGGATACCCATGCATCTGAACCAGTCACTGAACCAGAGCCAATGCTCCATAGTGACCAAGTTACATATTCCCTGCCTTTAACACCAGAAGTTAACTATATGAACAACTCAAAGGACAATTGTCCACCTACAGAGACTGGAAAACAAAACCCTTGCATTCCACCAAATCTTTTAAACACACCTGAGGTTCAGCGAGTTATTGTGGAACACATTGTTAAAAGCAGTGAGGTTATCCCTCCGCCTACTTCACAATACAGACTAAAACCGTTCTCAGGGCGAGTTCCACACCCTTCTTTTTAAACTGACTATGATACTTGGCGTAGTAGTGTAGTGTTATGCATAAATGATCCTTCACTCACCAAGTCCCAAATTGTACGAAGAATCGTGGAGAGTCTGTCAGCCCCAGCAGCGAGCATCGTTAAAGCTCTTAGTCCAAAATCCGACCCGGAAACGTACCTTGAACATCTCGATTCAGCTTACGCAGCTGTCGAAGACGGCGACGAGCTCTTTGCTCGCTTCTTAAACACAAACCAGGACAGTGGTGAAAAACCTTCCGATTACTTTCAAAGGTTATACACCTTGTTAAACCTAGTTATTCAGAGGAATGGAATTTCCTCCAGTGACGCCGACCAGCAGCTGCTCAAGCAGTTTTGCAGAGGCTGTTGGGACAGCTCGCTGATTTCAAACCTGCAACTCGAACAAAAGAAAGACAACCCGCCTCATTTTACAGCACTTCTCCTCAAACTGCGCACTGAAGAAGACAAACAGGCTACTAAAGCAGCACGCATGAAACAACACTTAGGGGCACAACGAACTAGAGTGTATTCAAATGTGCAAACAACATGCTCTCAGAGTAAAAACACTTGTGAACTGGAAATAGATGATAACTGTGATGACTTACGCAAACAAATCGCTGAGCTCAGGAGCCAAATTGCACAGCTTAAGGTTAACAACACAGATAAAAAGGCAAAGAAAACTCAAAAAGAGTCAAAACCCCGTGTGGGGACTAAAATTCCAGATGAGCCCAAACAGATTCAGCAGATAACAGCAGTGGTGCCCAGACCAAAGCCTGGATACTGTTTTAAGTGCGGAGAAGATGGGCACATAGCTTCTAGCTGTAGCAACGAGCCAAATCCAGCACTAGTTGCAACTAAAAGACTTGCTCTTAGACAGAAGCAGCGCGAGTGGGAGATGTCAAAGCCAATTGCTCAGTCTCCTCCTTTAAACCGGTAGAAGCTCCTATCGTGGGACAGATAGGTGCTAAAGTAGAACCAAGTCCCTCTAAGGAAAGGACAGAGAGACTTTTTTGCATGCCAGTTCATGCTCATTCAGTGCCAAAACTTCCCAAAAGATTAGTGGGTGGGCGATGCACAGCTACAGTCTCAGTTAACAGTGTTGAATGTAATTGTTTACTGGATTCAGGGTCCCAGGTAACCACCATTGCCAATTCTTTTTACCAAGAACACTTACCTGACCTCTCAATTAAACCCATCAGTAATCTGTTAGAAGTCGAGGGCGCAAACGGTCAAGCAGTTCCTTATTTAGGATACATAGAGATAAGTGTCACATTTCCAAAAGAGCTCGATCAGTCTGGACTTGAGTTACCTACCCTTGCGTTAGTGGTTCCGGATATAAGCTCAAACTCTGATACACCACTACTCATTGGCACAAACACACTCGATCCTTTGTATGAGCAATTGTCTGCCAATAACTTACCTGATTCCAAGGCACTCTCTTATGGGTACCAACACGTGCTAAAAGCCTTAGCAGTCAGAAAAAAACAAAGCAAAGATGGACGAGTTGGTGTGGTGAAGCTTCGAGGGAGAACCCAAGAAGTTCTCCCTGCAAATAAAAAACTGTTACTAGAAGGGTTTATGCAACCCAGCCAAAACAAGCATGAGCCTTATGCACTCATTGAACAACCCACCAATGGTTCTCTACCAGGGGGTATAATTGTAGACTGTTGCCTCATTTCCTTACCTTCACATGGTCCATACAAAGTACCTGTTGTACTAAGAAACGAAACTAACCATGACATCACATTACCCACTAACTGTGTGATCGCTGAGTTAGTTAAAGCCGATCGTGTTATGCCATATCCAGAACCTGACAAAAGTGATCAGAAAGTACTTGCGGCGTGTAGTTCGCAGCAACAGACTTCACCTTCAAACCCTCCTCTCAGTTTTGACTTCGGTACTTCGCCCTTGTCCGAAGAATGGAAAGGGAGGATCACCAACAAACTTAACACTTACTCCGATGTGTTTTCGCACCACGATCTTGATTTTGGTCATACACAACAGATAAGACATCACATCAACTTAAAAGACGAGACCCCATTCAAACAGAAATCTCGGCCGATCCATCCACATGATTATGAAGCCGTGAGAAAACATTTGGAAGCCCTCTTGGAAACCGGTATAATAAGAGAGTCGGAGTCTCCATTTGCCTCACCAATAGTGGTAGTTCGGAAAAAGAATGGTGAGGTACGTCTATGTATAGACTATAGAAAGCTTAATCTGCAAACCATTCGCGACGCATATGCCCTGCCTAACTTGGAGGAGTCCTTTTCTGCTCTCGCTGGATCACAGTGGTTTTCTGTGATGGACCTCAAGTCAGGTTACTATCAAATAGAGATGTGTGAAAAGGATAAACCTAAAACTGCTTTTGTTTGCCCGTTTGGGTTTTATGAATTTAACCGTATGCCACAAGGAATAACAAATGCTCCAAGCACTTTCCAACGGGTTATGGAAAAGTGTATGAAGGACATTAATCTGAAGGAAGTGTTAGTTTTCCTAGACGACTTGATCGTCTTTTCCAACTCCTTGGAAGAACACGAAACCAGACTTTCTCACGTTCTTGAACGGCTTAGAGAATACGGACTCAAGCTATCACCAGATAAGTGTCGTTTTTTCCAGACATCTGTGCGTTATCTTGGACATATAGTATCTCGAGATGGCATAAAAACCGATCCAGATAAGGTGGAAGCACTCAAAACATGGCCGAAGCCTCAGACTTTGAAGGAACTCCAATCTTTCTTAGGATTTACCGGTTATTACCGACGCTTCGTTAAAGATTACTCAAATATTGTCAAGCCACTAACATCTCTCACGGCTGGTTATCCACCCAAACGGAAAAACTTTAAAACACCACCATGTAGATCAAAGTACTTGAACCCCAAAGAACCCTTTGGGAATCGTTGGAGCCAAGACTGTGAGAAGTCCTTTCAAACTATTATTGAAAAACTTACCACTTCGCCAGTTCTTGGCTACGCTGACGCAAAACTCCCATATCTAGTACACACAGATGCTAGTACGACCGGACTCGGTGCAGCGCTATACCAAGTGCAAAACGGTGTCACACAGGTAATCGCTTATGCAAGTCGCGGTTTAAGCTCTAGTGAAACTAGGTACCCTGCGCACAAGTTGGAGTTTCTAGCCTTAAAGTGGGCCATAACAGATAAGTTTCATGACTATTTGTATGGGAACACATTCACTGTTATTACTGATAATAATCCGTTAACTTACCTCTTAACAACGGCAAAACTCGATGCAACGAGCTATCGTTGGCTAGCTGCGTTGTCCACCTATAATTTTGACATCAGATACCGTGCAGGTACACAGAACGTTGACGCGGATGGCCTGTCTAGGAGGCTGCATGATAAACCTGAAGACAACTCAAAATTCACTGAGGAATGCCAATGACTAGATGAGTTCCGATCTCATCTTTTATCCTCTGTCAAAGAAGTCGAGCTTCAACTTCAAGCCGAAGCAGTGAAGGCAACATGCCAAAAGCACATGGTCTTGGATGAGACTGATTCTCCTTGTGGTTTAGTTCAGTCACTTGCCATGTCTGCAGCGGCCATTCCAGACCTATTCCAGTTGGAAGACAATAGTGACAGTTTCTTTGCTGTGCCCAAGTATAACCATGCTGACCTTGTCTCCTTGCAGAGGAAAGATCCAACCATTGGCCGAGTCATTCAGCTGCTTATGACTGACAATAAACCGCCAACTGATACTATTGCAGAACCCCCGGTGGTTCTTAACCTTTTGAGAGAGTGGAAACGGTTTGAGTTTCAAAATGATTTACTGTACCGGAGACGCCAATTAGGACCAGAGACATCATTGCAGTTAGTCTTGCCTGATTCATTACGTTCAACAGTCATGCAAAGCCTACATGATGATATGGGGCATCTTGGGGTTGAACGTACGACAGATCTCATTCGGTCCCGTTTTTACTGGCCAAGAATGGCTAGTGATATCGAAATCAAAGTTAAAACTTGCGAAAGATGTATCCGTCGGAAGGCCCTCCCTGACAAAGCTGCTCCAATGGTGAGTATTACCACCACCAGACCTATGGAGTTAGTTTGCATGGATTTTCTCTCCATAGAACCAGACAGTAAGAACACTAAAGATGTCTTAGTGATTACAGACCATTTTACAAAGTATGCAGTGTCCATCCCAACCAAAGATCAGAAAGCCACCACCGTCGCGAAGAACCTGTGGGAACATTTTTTAGTCCACTACGGGTTTCCTGAGCGTCTTCATAGTGATCAGGGACGGGATTTCGAATCACGTACAATCAAGGAACTTTGTTCTTTACTTGGTATCCGTAAAGTCAGAACGAGCCCTTATCACCCTCGTGGCAACCCCGTTGAACGGTACAATCGTACATTACTCAGCATGTTGGGAACTTTACAAGCCACTGAGAAACATCACTGGCGCGATTTTGTAAAACCACTTACTCACTCGTACAATTGTACAAAAAATGACGTGACGGGATACTCTCCCTACGAGCTAATGTTCGGTAGGCAGCCTCGGTTGCCTATAGATATTGCCTTTGGGTTACCGCATTTGAACAAGCCTTCTATAACTCATTCTCAGTATGTTAAAGAACTGAAGAGTCATCTGGAACAGAGTTATGACATTGTCATAAAAAACTCTCAAAAAACAGCGAGGAAGAACAAAGAACGGTTCGACAGAAACATTCGTGAGTCCACACTAGGTGTGGGAGATCGTGTTTTAGTCCGAAATCTTCGCTTAAGAGAAAAGCATAAATTAGCAGACAAATGGGAGCAAACAGTGTATATAGTTCTCAAACAGATGGAAAACTTGCCAGTATACACTGTAAAACCAGAGAACGGAGAAGGACCCAACAGAACACTCCACAGAGATCTTTTACTGCCTTGTGGTTTTCTCTCTTCATTAGAAAATGAAACAGAACGCGTTACGAAACCAAGCAGACCTCATACAAGACAGAGTTCAGCCTTAGAACCTGACCCAGATGAGCCACTTGACGAAGAGGTAGATGAGTTTTATTACTCTGATCTTCCACAAGTGCTAAACCGACCATCCTATCAAATAGCGGTCACCTTGCCAAATAGGGAACTCATAGCAGATTCAGGACCGGTAAATAATATTCAACAACAAAACACACTATCCTTACACACAGGGGATCGCAAGGAACCAACCTTAGCTGGTAATGAAAATGCTGAATTGTCCTTACTTGACAAAGGCATCAACACCGAAACATTCTTACCTGACAGAATGAGTGAAACTGCGACATTCTTACCTGAAAGAGTGAAAGAAGCAGCAACATACTTACCTGAAAAAACGAAAAAAAACGAAGTATACTTACCTGACGTAGAAACGGGGGATGAAACTAACACAAACCTACCTCAATTGGATGGTGTCCTAAAGTCGCAGCAACGTGATGTAAGTTTTGAACCCATCATACACGATCAGACACATACATCTGAAAAGACCAAAGTCTTAGAGAATAGCTCATCAGCTCTGTCGGAAACAGAGAGCTCACTTCGTCCTGTCTCAGTTGAGAATCAAACCGAAACGGATGAGCATGATACTGTGCAACCAGAGATGTATGTCAGGAGATCTGAACGAAGTAGTCAGCCTCCTCAAAGACTAACTTACTCTCAATTGGGCAATCCACTAGTGACCGTAGTTAGGTCCCTTTTCCAAGGACTTAATAAAGCTTTTATTGACTCTCTTACTCAAGAAGTTGTGTACCCCGTAGAAACAATGCACAGGGACGTGCATGATATTTAATGGGGGAGGATGTAACCCAGAAGCTAGAACCTTAATGAGGTATTAACTAATTGGCTTACTAATATGATCCATCCTCAATTTAGATAAAATATAAAATATAAATTAAGGAAATTAACAATACTAATTAATAGATATCTAATTAACTAATAGATAATTTCATAATGAATTATTGGAAGGGTGAATAACTAAAATAACGAGTTTAATATTAAACATCGGTTAAAACAAGAATCTTGAACATCACTAACAGAAACAGAAGAGGAAAGCTGTATACTATTGGTCCAGGTGGGAATCTGAAATTTCATTGGCTGAGAGAAATAAGTCCCGCCTCCGCGAAATAAAACCGTGCGACGCAGCTGAGCGAGAGGAGAGACAAACGGCTGTGCAGCACGCAGACACAGAAAGCAAAGACTGAGCGGTTAGAGAGAGAGAGAGAGAAAAAAAAAACAACGGTCGGGGCCGTGAAGAACCCTGATTTGGGTGCCGCATAGATAGAGGGAGAGGCGGACTTGACTCCTTCTAATAAGAGCTAGGAACTTGGAACCAACGCGATTTGTGTGGAGACGACAGAGTGAACCAATCCTCTGTAGGAGGGAACCGTTGGAGCACGTTGGTGAGTGAATGAGATTAAATTCAGTAAATTATTAAATTCAAAAAGCTAATTACAGCAACCGAGGTGACAGCAGTGGGCTGCTAGACGTTAGATCCCAGGAGTTAACATCTCAAACTACCAGTTAACGGTGGTAGGGCATATAGGAGTTAACGGCTCAAACCGCCAGTTAACGGCGGTAGGGCATATGGGATTCCCAGGAGTTAACGGCTCAAACCGCCAGTTAATGGTGGTACGGCCTAGATGTACAAGGTCCTCAGGGGCGTTATAGCTAACGCCATAGAATTAGCAATGCGTCCCTTAACCAAACATTTAATAATAAAAAAAATAGATAAATAAAAATAAATAAAAGCTAACTGATTAGGGAGGAATTATTTTACAAAGGTGGACCAAAGGACCAGAATTTATATTTTTCTTCCTGACGAGGGAGATGGCGAGCCTTAACCACTGAACGAACCAGGACATCTCAAGTAACTGAAGAGCAGACTGCTCTCTTCTGTGAACAATCTCAACGGTGCGGTAGGAAAAAATCGCACCACCGGACTCTGACTTTCACCCCAAGCGTGGGGATTTGACTTGACGCCGGCTGACTTGTGACTCATATGATCAAATCTCATACCGACCATTTTACTATTGTCGATTGTTTTCATCTGTTTTTGTGTGTTATCTTTATGTGTTATATTTCCCATTATTATTAAAATTTAGTATATAAACCCTTTCATGCTATACCCGTGACTCCAGTCATTCTTAAACAACCTCCAATTCTCCCCGAACCTAATTATAGGCCCATTTGTCTATTTTTTCTTTTAATTATCTTATTGTATCATGTAATCTGGTTGCAAAAAGATGAAGAAGTAAAGATCAAGTCAAAGTAAAAGAAGAATTAGAAGTAAAAGAAGAATTTAAAGAAGCAGTAAAAGAAGAAGTAGGAGAGGAAGAAGTAAAAGAAGGAGAAGTAAAAGAAGGAGAAGTAGAAGTAGAAGAATATGTAAAAAAAGAAGAAGAAGTAAAAGATGAAGTAAAATAAGTAACCGCAGTAAAAGAAGGAGAAGAAGAAGAAGTAGAAGTAGAATAAGTAAAAGTAAAAGAAGTAGGGAGAAGAAGTAAAAGACGAAGTAGAAGAAGAAGTGAAAGTAAAAGAAGAGGAAGAAGAAGTAAAAGAAGTAAAAGAAGAAGAAGAAGAAGTAGGAGAAGAAGAAGTAGGAGAAGAAAGAAAAAAGAAGAAGAAGTAAAAGAAGTAAAAGAAGAAGAAGAAGAAGAAGAAGTAAAATAAGAAGTAAAATAAGTAAAAAAAGAAGTTAAAGAAGGAGAAGTAAAAGAAGTAAAAGAAGAAGTAGGGAGAAGAAGTAAAAGTAGAAGATGAAGTATAAGTAAAAGAAGAAGAAGTAAAAGAAGAAGTAAAAGAAGAAGAAGTAGAAGTAGAAGTAGAAGAAGTAAAAGAAGTAAAAGAAGAAGAAGAAGTAAAAGAAGAGGGAGAAGAAGAAGTAAAAGAAGAAGAAGTAGAAGAAGTAAAAGTAAAAGAAGAAGATGAAGAAGAAGTAAAAGAAGTAAAAGAAGAGGAAGAAGTAAAAGAAGAAGAAGTAAAAGAAGAAGACAAAGAAATAAAAGAAGAAGATGAAGAAGTAAAATAGGAGAAGTAAAAGAAGAAGTATAAGTAATGAAGAAGAAGTAGGAGAAGAAGTAAAAGTAAAAGAAGAAGAAGTAGAAGAAGAGGAAGAAGGAGAAGTAAAAGAAGAGGAAGAAGAAGTAAAAGAAGAAGAAGTAAAAGAAGAAGAAAGAAGGAAAAGAAGAGGAAGTAGGAGTAGAAGTAAAAGAAGAAGAAGAAAAGAAGAAGAAGTAAAAGTAAAAGAAGAAGAAGTGAAGAAGAAGAAGGAAAGGAAGAAGAAGTAAAAGAAGAAGAAGAAGAAGAAGTAGTAAAAGAAGAAGAAGTAAAAGAAGAAGAAGTAAAAGAAGTAAAAGAAGAAGTAGGAGAAGAAGAAGTAAAAGTAAAAGAAAAAGAAGAAGTAAAAGAAGAAAAAAAGAAGTAAAAGAAGGAGGAGTAAAAGAAGAAAAAGAAGAAGAAGAAGATGAAGAAGAAGTAAGAGAAGAAGTAAAAGTAGTAAAAGAAGAAGAAGAAGAAGTGAAAGAAGAAGAAGTAAAAGCAGGAGAAGTAAAATAAAAGAAGAAGAAGTAAAAGAAGAAGAAGAAGTCAAAGTAAAAGAAGAAGTATAAGTAATGAAGAAGAAGTAGAAGAAAAGGTAATAGAAGAAGAAGGCGAAGTAGAAGTAAAAAGAAGAAGTAAAAGAAGTAATAGAAGATGAAGTATAAGTAAAAGAAGTAGATGTAAAAGAAGAGGACGAAGAAGAAGTAAAAGGAGAAGTAAAAGAAGATGAAGAAGTAAAAGAAGAAGAAGAAGTAGAAGAAGAAAAAGTAAAAGAAGTAAAAGAAGAAGAAGTAAAAGTAAAAGAAGAAGAAGTAAAAGACGAAAAAGAAGTAAAAGAAGATGAAGAAGAAGAGGAAGCAGAAGTAAAAGAAGAGGAAGAAGAAGTAGAAGAAGTAAAAATAAGAAGAAGTAAAAGAAGAGGAAGAAGAAGTAAAAGAAGATGAAGAAGTAAAAGAAGAAGTAAAAGTAAAAGACGAAGAAGAAGTAAAAGTAAAAGAAGTAAAGATCAAGTAAAAGTAGAAGAAGAAGAAGTAAACGAAGAAGTCAAAGACGAAGAAGGAGAAGTAAAATAATAATAAGAAGTAAAAGAAGAAGAACTAAAAGAAGAAGAAGTAGAAGTAGAAGTAAAAGAAGACGAAGAAGTAAAAGAAGATGAAGAAGAAGAAGAATTAAAAGTAAAAGAAGGAGAAGAAGTAAAAGAAGAAGAAGTAAAAGAAGAAGAAGAAGAAGTGAAAGAAGAAGAAGGAGAAGTAAAAGAAGAAGAAGTTAAAGTAAAAGAAGATGAAGTAAAAGAAGAAGAAGAAGAAGTAGATAAAGTAAAAGTAAAAGAAGTAAAAGAAGAAGAAGAAGTAAAAGAAGAAGAAGTAAAAGAAGTAAAAGAAGGAGAAGAAGTAAAAGACGATGAAGAAAAAGAAGAAGTAAAAGAAGAAGAAGAAGTAAAAGTAAAAGAAGGAGAAGTAGAAGAAGAAGTAAATGTAAAACATGTAAAAGAAGTAAAAGAAGAAGAAGTAAAAGTAAAAGAAGAAGAAGAAGAAGAAGAAGAAGAAGAAGAAGAAGCAAAATAATTAAAAGAAGAAGAAGTTGTAAAAGAAGAAGTAAAATGAGTAAAAGAATATGTAAAAGAAGTAAAAGAAGAAGAAGAAGTAAAATAAGTAAAAGAAGAAGTAAATGAAGAAGAAGTAACAGAAGAAGTAAAAGAAGTAAAAGAAGAAGAAGAAGTGGAGAGAAGAAGAAGTAAAAGAAAAAGAAGAAGAAGTAAAAGAAGGAAAAGTAAAAGAAGGAGAAGTAAAAGAAGAAGAAGAAGAAGAAGAAGAAGAAGAAGTAAAAAAAGAAGAAGAGCAAGAAGAAAGAAAAAAGAAGAAGAAGAAGTAAAAGTAAAAGATGAAGAAGTAAAAAAAGAAGTAAAAGAAAAAGAAGTAAAAGAAGTAAAAGAAGAAGAAGTCAAACAAGTAAAAGAAGTAAAAGAAGGAGAAGTGAAAGAAGCAGTAAAAGAAGAAGAAAAAAAAGAAGAAGAAGTAAAAGAAAAAGAGGAAGAAGAAGAAGTAAAAGAAGAAGTGAAAGAAGCAGAAGTACAAGTAAAAGAAGAAGAAGTAAAAGTAAAAGACGAAGAAGTAGAAGATGAAGTGAAAGTAAAAGAAGGAGAAGTAGAAGAAGAAGTAGAAGTACAAGAAGAAGAAAGAAAAAAATAAGTAAAATAAGAAGTAAAAGAAGTAAAAGAAGAAGAAGTAATGAAGAAGAAGTAGAAGATGAAGAAGAAGTAAAAGAAGAGGAAGTAAAAGAAGAAGAAGAGGTAAAAGACGAAGAAGAAGTAATAGAAGAGGGAGAAGAAGAAGTAAAATAAGAGGAAGAAAAAGTAAAAGATGAAAAAGAAGTAAAAGATGAAGAAGTAAAAGAAGTAGAAGAAGAAGTAAAAGAAGAGGAAGAAGTAAAAGGAAAAGAAGTAAAAGGAAAAGAAGTAAAAGAAGAAGTAAAAGAAGAGGAAGAAGAAGAAGTAAAAGTAGGAGAAGTAAAAGAAGAAGAAGTAAAAGAAGAAGAAGAAGTAAAAGAAGAAGAAGTAAAAGAAGAAGAAGTAAAAGAAGAAGTGAAAGAAGCAGTAAAAGAAGAAGAAGTAGGAGAAGAAGTATAAGTAAAAGAAGAAGAAGTAGAAGTAAAAGAAGAAGAAGTAAAAGAAGATGAAGACGAAGAATTAAAAGAAGAAGAAGTAAAAGAAGAAGTAGAAGAAGAAGAAGTAAAAGAAGGAGAAGAAGAAGAAGAAGTAAAAGAAGAGGAAGAAGTAAAAGTAAAAGAAGAAGAAGAAGAAGTAAAAGAAGAAGTAAAAGAAGGAGAAGTAAAATAAGAAGAAGTAAAAGACAAAGTAAAAGAAGAAGTAAAAGAAGAAGATGAAGAAGTAAAAGAAGAGGAAGAAGAGGAAGTAAAAGAAGAGGAAGTAAAAGAAGAAGAAGTATAAGTAAATGAAGAAGAAGTAGGAAAAGAAGAAGAAGTAAAAAAAGTAAAAAAAGAAGAAGTAAAAGAAGAAAAAGAAGAAGAAGAAGTAAAAGAAATAAAAGAAGTAAAAGACAAAGAAGAAGAAGTAAAAGAAGAAGTAAAAGACAAAGAAAAAGAAGTAAAAGAAGGAGAAGTAAAAGAAGTAAAAGAAGAAGTAAAGATCAAGTAAAAGTAAAAGAAGAAGAAGTAGAAGAAGAAGTAAAAGTAAAAGACGAAGTAGGAGAAGTAAAAGTAAAAGAAGAGGAAGAAGAATTAAAAGAAGAAGAAGTATAAGTAAAAGAAGAAGTAAAAGAAGAAGTAAAAGAAGAAGAAGAAGAAGAAGTTAAAGAAGAAGAAGTCAAAGAAGAAGAAGAAGTAGGAGAAGTAAAAGAAGAAGAAGAAGTAAAAGTAAAAGAAGAAGAAGTAAATGTAACAGACGAAGAAGAAGAAAAAGAAGAAGAAGAAGAAGAAGTAAAAGAAGAAGAAGTAGAAGTAAAAGAAGAAGAAGTAGAATTAAAAGAAGAGGAAGAAGAAGCAGTAAAAGATGAAGAAAAAGAAGATGAAGTATAAGTAAAAGTAGAAGAAGAGGTAAAAGAAGGAGAAGTAAAAGAAGAAGAAGAAGTAAAATAAGAAGTAAAATAAGTAAAAAAAAGAAGTAAAAGAAGTAAAAGAAGAAGTAGGGAGAAGAAATAAAAGTAGAAGAAGAAGAAGTAAAATAAGAAGAAGTAAAAGAAGGAAAAGTAAAAGAAGAAGAAGCAAAAGAAGAAGAAGAAGAAGAAGAAGAAGAAGTAAAAGAAGAAGAAGTAGAAGTAAAAGAAGAAGAAGAAGAAGTAAAAGAAGAGGAAGAAAAAGCAGTAAAAGATGAAGAAAAAGAAGATGAAGTATAAGTAAAAGTAGAAGAAGAGGTAAAAGAAGGAGAAGTAAAAGAAGAAGAAGAAGTAAAAGAAGAAGTAAAATAAGTAAAAAAAGAAGTAAAAGAAGTAAAAGAAGAAGTAGGGAGAAGAAATAAAAGTAGAAGAAGAAGAAGTAAAAGAAGAAGAACTAAAAGAAGGAGAAGTAAAAGAAGAAGAAGCAAACGAAGAAGAAGTAAAAGAAGAAGAAGAAGTAAAGATCAAGTAAAAGTAAAAAAATAAGAAGTAGAAGTAGAAGTCAAAGAAGAAGATGAAGAAGTAAAAGAGGAGGAAGAAGAGGAAATAAAAGAAGATGAAGACGAAGAATTAAATGAAGTAAAAGTAAAAGAAGAAGAAGTAGAAGAAGAAGTAAAAGTAAAAGACGAAGTAGGAGAAGAAGAAGTAGAAGTATAAGTAAAAGTAAAAGAAGTCAAAGAAGAAGAAGGAGAAGTAAAAGAAGTAAAAGTAAAACAAGTAAAAGAAGTAAAAGAAGGAGAAGTAAAAGAAGAAGAAGTAAAAGAAGATGAAGACGAAGAATAAAAGAAGAAGAAGTAAAAGAAGAAGTAGAAGAAGAAGAAGTAAAAGAAGGAGAAGAAGAAGAAGTAAAAGTAAAAGAAGTAGAAGAAGAAGTAAAAGAAGAAGAAGTAAAAGAAGAGGAAGTAAAAGAAGAGGAAGAAGAAGTAAAAGTAAAAGAAGATGAAGAAGTAAAAGAAGAAGAATTAAAAGAAGTAAAAGCAGGAGAAGTAAAATAATATTAAGACAAAGAAGTAAAAGAAGAAGATGAAGAAGTAAAAGAAGATGAAGAAGAAGTAAAGAAGAAGAAGAAGTAAAAGAAGAAGTAAAAGAAGTAAAAGAAGAAGAAGTAAAATAAGTAAAAGAATATGTAAAAGAAGTAAAAGAAGAAGAAGAAGTAAAAGTAAAAGAAGAATTAAAAGAACAGGAAGAATAAATGTAGAAGATGTAAAAGTAAAAGAAAAGGAAGTAAAAGAAGAAGAAGAAAAAAAAGAAGAAGAAGTAAAGATCAAGTAAAAGTAAAAGAAGTATAAGTAAAAGAAGAAGTAAAAATAAAAGAAGAAGAAGTAAAAGAAGAAGTAAAAGAAGAAGAAGTAGATGTAAAAGAAGATGAAGAAGAAGAAGTAAAAGCTGAAGTAAAAGAAGAGGAAATAGGAGAAGAAGAAGAAGAAGTAAAATTAAAAGAAGGAGAAGAAGAAGAGGAAGAAGAAGAAGAAGAAGAAGTAAAAGAAGAAAGAAAAAGTAAAAGTAAAATAAGTAAAATAAGAAGTAAAAGAAGGAGAAGTAAAAGAAGAAGAAGAAAAGTAAAAGAAGGAGAAGTAAAAGAACGAGAAGTAAAAGTAAAAGAAGAAGTCAAAGTAAAAGAAGAAGAAGTAAAAGAAGAAGTAGAAGTAGAAGTAAAAGAAGATGAAGTAAAAGAAGATGAAGAAGAAGTAGTAAAAGAAGAAGAAGAAGAAGAAGAAGAAGAAGAAGAAGAAGAAGAAGAAGAAGAAGTAAAAGTAAAAGAAGAAGAAGAAGTAAAAGAAAAAGGAGAAGTAAAAGAAGAGGAAGAAGTAAAAGTAAAAGAAGAAGTGAAAGAAGAAGCAGACAAAGAAGTAAAAGAAGTAAAAGAAGAAGAAGTAGGAGAAGAAGAAGTAAAAGTATCAGACAAAGAAGTAAAAGAAGGAGAGGTAAAAGAGGATGAAGAAGAAAAAGAAGAAGAAGAAGTAGGAGTAGAAGAAGAATTAAAAGAAGAAGAAGAAGAAGTAAAAGAAGAAGACGAAGTAGAAGAAGAAGTAAAAGAAGGAGAAGTAAAAGAAAGGAGAAGTAAAAGAAGAAGAAGTAAAAGAAGAAGTGAAAGAAGCAGTAAAAGAAGAAGAAGTAGAAGAAGTAAAAGAAGAAGAAGAAGTAAGAGAAGGAGAAGTAAAAGAAGTAAAAGAAGAAGAAGTAAAAGAAGAATAAGTAAAAGTAAAAGAAGTCAAAGTAAAAGAAGAAGATGTGAAAGAAGTACAAGTAAAAGAAAAAGAAGAAGAAGTATAAGTAAAAGAAGGAGAAGATGAAGTAAAAGTAAAAGCAGTAAAAGTAGAAGAAGTAGAAGAAGAAGTAAAAGTAAAAGAAGAGGAAGAAGAAGTAGTAAACGAAGAAGAAGAATAAGTAAAAGAAGTAAAAGAAGAAATAAAAGAAGTAAAAGAATAACAAGTAAAAGAAGAAGAAGAGGTAAAAGACAAAAAAGAAGATGAAGTAAAAGAAGAAGTAAAAGAAGTAAAAGAAGAAGTAAAAGAAGATGATGAAGAAGAAGAAGTAAAAGAAGAAGATGAAGAAGTAAAAGAAGATGATGAAGAAGTAGAAGTAGAAGAAGTAAAAGTAGAAGAAGATGAAAAAGTAAAAGAAGATGAAGTCAAAGAAGAAGAAGTAGAAGAAGATGAACAAGTAAAAGAAGATGAAGTCAAAGAAGAAGAAGTAAAAGAAGAAGAAGAAGTATAAGAAGAAGATGAAGAAGTAAAAGAAGAGGAAGAAAAGGTAAAAGAAGAAGTAAAAGAAGTAAAAGAAGAAGAACTAAAGGAAGTAAAAGAAGAAGATGAAGAAGTAGAAGATGAAGTCAAAGTAAAAGAAGAAGTAGGAGAAGAAGAAGAAAAAGTAAAATATGAAGTAAAAGAAGAAAAGAAGAAGACGAAGAAGAAGTAAAATAAGTAAAAGAATATGTAAAAGAAGTAGTAGAAGAAGTAAAAGGAGAAGTAAAAGAAGATGAAGAAGTAAAAGAAGAAGAAGTAGAAGAAAAAAGTAAAAGAAGAAGAAGTAAAAGTAAAAGATGAAGAAGAAGTAAAAGAAGAATTAGAAGTAAAAGAAGAAGAAGTAAAAGAAGAAGAAGTAAAAGAAGAAGAAATAGGAGAAGAAGAAAGAAAAGAAGGATAAGTAAAAGAAGAGGAAGAAGAAGTAAAAGAAGAGGAAGAAGTAATGAAGAAGAAGTAGAAGTAGAAGTAGTAAAAGAAGAAGAAGTAGAATAAGTAGAAGATAAAGAAGAAGAAGTAAAAGAAGAAGAAGTAAAAGCAGGAGAAGTAAAATAATAATAAGAAGAAGTAAAAGAAGAAGAAGAAAAATAAGAAGAAGAAGTAAAAGAAGAAGAAGTAAAAGAAGTAGGAGAAGAAGAAGTAAAAGTAAAAGAAGTAAAAGAAGAAGAAGTAAAAGTAAAAGAAGTAAAAGTATCAGACAAAGGAGTAGAAGAAAAGGTAAAAGTAAAAGGAGAAGTAGGAGAAGAAGTAAAAGTAAAAGAAGAAGAAGAAATAAAAGAAAAAGAAGTAAAAGAAGATGAAGTATAAGTAAAAGAAGAAGTAAAAGTAAGATAAGAAGTAAAAGTAAGAGAAGTAAAAGTAAAAGAAGAAGAAGGAGAAGTAAAAGAAGAAGAAGAAGAAGAAGAAGAAAGAAAGAAAAGGAATAAGTAAAAGAAGAAAAAGTAAAAGAAGTAAAAGTAAAAGAAGAAGAAAAAGAAGAAGAAGAAGAAGTGAAAGAAGAAGAAGTAAAAGTAAAAGACGAAGAAGTAGAAGAAGAAGTAGAAGTAAAGGAATAAGTAAAAGAAGAAAAAGTAAAAGAAGTAAAAGTAAAAGAAGAAGAAAAAGAAGAAGAAGAAGAAGTGAAAGAAGAAGAAGTAAAAGTAAAAGACGAAGAAGTAGAAGAAGAAGTAGAAGTAAAAGAAGAAGTGAAAGAAGAAGAAGAAGTAAAAGTAGGAGAAGTAAAAGAAGAAGAAGGAAAAGAAGAAGAAGTAAAAGAAGTAAAAGAATATGTAAAATAAGTAAAAGTAAAGATCAAGTAGAAGTAGAAGAAGTAAAAGAAGAAGAAGAAGAGGTAAAAGAAGACGAAGAAGTGAAAGAGGAAGAAGAAGTAAAAGTAAAAGAAGTAAAAGTAAAACAAGTAAAAGAAGTAAAAGAAGGAGAAGTAAAAGAAGAAGTAAAAGAAGAAGAAGTAAAAGAAGAAGAATAAGTAAAAGAAGGAGAAGTATATGAAGAAGAAGAAGAAGTAAAAGAAGAAGTAGAAGATGTAAAAGTAAAAGAAGAAGAATAAGTAAAATAAGTAAAAGTAAAAGAAGAAGAAGTAGAATAACTAAAAGAGGAAGAAGTAGAAGAAGAAGAAGTAAAAGAAGAAGACATAGAAGACAAAGTAAAAGAAGAAGAAGAAGAAGAAGTAGAAGAAGTAAAAGAAGAGGAAGAAGAAGTAGTAAACGAAGAATAAGAAGAAGTAAAAGGGGAAGAAGAAGTAAAAGACGAAGAAGTAGAAGAAGAAAAAGTAAAAGAAGTAAAAGAAGGAGAAGTAAAAGAAGAAGAAGCAAAAGAAGAAGAAGACGAAGAAGAAAAAGAAGAAGGAAAAGAAGAGGAAGAAGAAGTAGAAGTAAAAGTAGAAGAAGTAAAAGACATACAAGAAGAAGTAGACGTAAAAGAAGAAGTAAAAGAACAGGAAGAATAAAAGTAGAAGAAGAAGTAAAAGAAGAAGTAGGAGAAGAAGTAAAAGTAAAAAAAGAAGAAGTAAAATTCAAAGAAGAAGAAGTAAAAGAAGATGAAGAAGAAGTAAAAGTAGAAGAAGTAAAAGTAGAAGAAGAAAAAGTAATAGAAGAAGAAGAAAAGAAGGAAAAGAAGAAGAAGAAGAAGAAGAAGAAGAAGAAGAAAGGAAGAAAAAGAAGTAGGAGAAGTAAAATTAAAAGAAGAAGAATTAAAAGAAGAAGAAGTAAAAGAAGAAGTAAAAGAAGTAAAAGAAAAAGAAGTAAAACAAGATGAAGTAAAAGTAAAAGCAAAGTAAAAGTAAAAGCAAAGAAGAAGTAAAAGAAGAAGTAAAAGAAGGAGAAGTAAAAGAAAAAGAAGAAGAAGTAGAAGAAGAAGAATTAAAAGAAGTAAAGTAAAAGAAGGAGAAGTAAAAGAAGTAAAAGTAGGAGAAGTAAAAGAAGAAGAAGAAGAAGTAAAAGAAGAAGAAGAAGAAGTAGAAGTAAAAGAAGAAGAAGTGAAAAAGAAGAAGTAAAAGAAGAAGAAGTAGGAGAAGAAAAAGTAAAAGAAGATGAAGATGAAGAATTAAATGAAGAAGTAAAAGAAGGACAAGTAAAAGAAGATGAAGTATAAGTAAAATAAGTATAAGTAAAAGAAGTAAAAGTAGAAGAAGAAGAAGTAAAAGAAGAAGAGGAAGAAGTAGAAGAAGTAAAAGAAGTAAAAGTAGAAGAAGAAGAAGTAAAAGAAGAAGATGAAGAAGTAGAAGAAGTAAAAGAAGAAGTAAAAGAAGTAAAAGTAGAAGAAGAAGAAGTAAAAGAAGAAGATGAAGAAGTAAAAGAAGACGAAGAAGTAAAAGAAGAAGAAGAAGCAGTAAAAGAAGAGGAAGAAGTAAAAGTAAAAGTAAAAGTAAAATAAGAAGTAAAAGAAGTAAAAGAAGTAGGAGAAGAAGAAGTAAAGGAAGATAAAGAAGTAGAAGAAGAAGAAGTAAAAGAAGAAGTAAAAGAAGGAGAAGTAAAAGAAGAAGAAGAAGTAAAAGAAGAAGAAGTAAAAGAAGATGAAGACGAAGAATTAAAAGAAGAAGAAGTAAAAGAAGAAGAAGAAGAAGAAGAAGAAGAAGTAAAAGTAGAAGAAGGAGAAGAAGTAAAAGTAAAAGAAGTAAAAGACAAAGAAGAAGAAGTAAAAGTAAAAGAAGAAGAAGAAGAAGAAAAAGTAAAAGAAGAAGAAGAAGTCAAAGTAAAAGAAGTAAAAGAAGAAGTATAAGTAAAAGAAGAAGAAAAAGAAGAACTAAAAGAAGATGTCAAAGAAGAAAAAAGGAGAAGTAGAAGTAAAAGTAGGAGAAGTAAAAGAAGAAGAAGTAAAAGAAGAGGAAGTATAAGTAAAAGAAGAACAATTAAAAGGAGAAGTAAAAGAAGAATAAGAAGTAAAAAAGAACAAGTAAAAGAAGTATAAGTAAAAGAAGAAGAAGAAGAACTAAAAGAAGAAGATGTCAAAGAAGAAAAAAGAAGAGGAAGAAGAAGTAAAAGAAGAAGAAGTAAAAGTAAAAGAAGGAGAAGAAGAAGTATAAGTAAAAGAAGAAGTAAAAAGAGGAAGAAGAAGTAGAAGTAGAAGTAAAAGTAGAAAAAGTAAAAGAAGAAGTAGGAGAGGAAGAAGAAAAAAAGAAGAAGAAGAAGTAAAAGTGAAAGAAGAAGTAAAATAAGAAGTAAAAGAAGAAGAAGAAGTAAAAGAAGAAGTAGAAGTAGAAGAAGAAAGAAAAAAGAAGAAGAAGTAAAAGAAGAAGATGAAGAAGTAAAAGAAGTATAAGTAAAAGAAGAAGTAGAAGAAGAAGTAAAAGAAGTATAAGTACAAGAAGATGATGAACAAGTAGAAGTAAAAGAAGAAGAAGAAGTAAACGAAGTAAAAAGAAGAAGTAAAAGTAAAAGAAGAAGAAGTATAAGTAAAAGAAGATGATGAAGAAGTAGAAGTAAAAGTAGTAGACGAAGTAAAAGAAGTAAAAGAAGAAGAAGTCAAAGAAGAAGAAGTCAAAGAAGTAAAAGAAGTAGAAGACGAAGTAGAAGAAGAAGTAAAAGTAAAAGAAGATGAAGAAGAATAAGAAGAAGTAAAAGAAGAAGAAGAAGTAGAAGAAGAATAAGTAAAAGAAGAAGTAAAAGAAGGAGAAGTAAAAGAAGAAGAAGTAAAAGAAGAAGAAGCAGAAGAAGAATAAGTAAAAGAAGAAGAAGTAAAAGAAGAAGTAAAAGAAGAAGAAGTAAAAGAAGAAGAAGAAGAAGTAAAAGAAGATGAAGAAGAAGTAAAAGAAGAAGAAGCAGAAGAAGAATAAGTAAAAGAAGAAGAAGTAAAAGAAGAAGTAAAAGAAGAAGTAAAAGAAGAAGAAGTAAAAGAAGAAGAAGAAGAAGTAAAAGAAGATGAAGAAGAAGTAAAAGAAGAAGAAGTAAAAGAAGATGATGAAGAAGTAGAAGAAGAAGAAGTAAAAGTAAAAGAAGATGAAGAAGAAGTAAATGAAGAAGAAGTAAAAGAAGAAGAAGTCAAAGAAGTAAAAGAAGTAGAAGACGAAGAAGTAGAAGAAGTAAAAGTAAAAGAATTTAAAGAAGTAGAAGAAGTAAAAGAAGAGGAATAAGAAGAAGTAGAAGAGGAAGTAAAAGTAAAAGACGAAGTAAAAGTAAAAGAAGAAGTAAAAGAAGATGAAGTAATGAAGAAGAAGTAAAAGAAGTAAAAGAAGAAGTAAAAGACGAAGAAGTGAAAGAAAAAGAAGTAAAAGAAGAAGAAGAAGAAAAGAGGAAGAAGTAGAAGTAAAAGTAGAAGAAGTAAAAGACATACAAGAAGAAGTAAAAGAAGAAGAAGAAGTAGACGTAAAAGAAGAAGTAAAAGAACAGGAAGAATAAAAGTAGAAGAAGAAGTAAAAGAAGAAGTAGGAGAAGAAGTAAAAGTTAAAAAAGAAGAAGTAAAATTCAAAGAAGAAGAAGTAAAAGAAGATGAAGAAGAAGTAAAAGTAGAAGAAGTAAAAGTAGAAGAAGAAAAAGTAATAGAAGAAGAAGAAAAGAAGGAAAAGAAGAAGAAGAAGAAGAAGAAGAAGAAGAAGAAGAAAGGAAGAAAAAGAAGTAGGAGAAGTAAAATTAAAAGAAGAAGAAGTAAAAGAAGAAGAAGTAAAAGAAGTAAAAGAAGAAGAAGTAAAACAAGATGAAGTAAAAGTAAAAGCAAAGTAAAAGTAAAAGCAAAGAAGAAGTAAAAGAAGAAGTAAAAGAAGGAGAAGTAAAAGAAAAAGAAGAAGAAGAAGTAGAAGAAGAAGAATTAAAAGAAGTAAAGTAAAAGAAGGAGAAGTTAAATAAGTAAAAGTAGGAGAAGTAAAAGAAGAAGAAGAAGAAGTAAAAGAAGAAGAAGAAGAAGTAAAAGAAGAAGTAGAAGTAAAAGAAGAAGAAGTGAAAAAAGAAGAAGTAAAAGAAGAAGAAGTAGGAGAGGAAAAAGTAAAAGAAGATGAAGATGAAGAATTAAATGAAGAAGAAGTAAAAGAAGGACAAGTAAAAGAAGATGAAGTATAAGTAAAATAAGTATAAGTAAAAGAAGTAAAAGTAGAAGAAGAAGTAAAAGAAGAAGAGGAAGAAGTAGAAGAAGTAAAAGAAGAAGTAAAAGAAGTAAAAGTAGAAGAAGAAGAAGTAAAAGAAGAAGATGAAGAAGTAAAAGAAGAGGAAGAAGTAAAAGTAAAAGTAAAAGAAGAAGTAAAAGAAGTAGGAGAAGAAGAAGTAAAGGAAGATAAAGAAGTAGAAGAAGAAGAAGTAAAAGAAGAAGTAAAAGAAGGAGAAGTAAAAGAAGAAGAAGAAGAAGAAGATTTAAAAGAAGATGAAGACGAAGAATTAAAAGAAGAAGAAGTAAAAGAAGGAGAAGTAAAAGAAGAAGAAGAAGAAGTAAAAGTAGAAGAAGGAGAAGAAGTAAAAGAAGAAGAAGAAGTAAAAGACAAAGAAGAAGAAGTAAAAGTAAAAGAAGGAGAATAAGAAGAAAAAGTAAAAGAAGAAGAAGAAGTCAAAGTAAAAGAAGTAAAAGAAGAAGTTTAAGTAAAAGAAGAAGAAAAAGAAGAACTAAAAGAAGATGTCAAAGAAGAAAAAAGGAGAAGTAGAAGTAAAAGTAGGGGAAGTAAAAGAAGAAGAAGTAAAAGAAGAGGAAGTAGAAGTAAAAGAAGAACAATTAAAAGAAGGAGAAGTAAAAGAAGAATAAGAAGTAAAAAAGAACAAGTAAAAGAAGTATAAGTAAAAGAAGAAGAAGAAGAAGAAGAAGAACTAAAAGAAGAAGATGTCAAAGAAGAAAAAAGAAGAGGAAGAAGAAGTAAAAGAAGAAGAAGAAGTAAAAGTAAAAGAAGGAGAAGAAGAAGTATAAGTAAAAGAAGAAGTAAAAAGAGGAAGAAGAAGTAGAAGTAGAAGTAAAAGTAGAAAAAGTAAAAGAAGAAGTAGGAGAGGAAGAAGAAAAAAATAAGAAGAAGAAGTAAAAGTGAAAGAAGAAGTAAAATAAGAAGTAAAAGAAGTAAAAGAAGAAGAAGAAGAAGTAAAAGAAGAAGTAGAAGTAGAAGAAGAAAGAAAAAAGAAGAAGAAGTAAAAGAAGAAGATGAAGAAGTAAAAGAAGTATAAGTAAAAGAAGAAGTAGAAGAAGAAGTAAAAGAAGTATAAGTACAAGAAGATGATGAACAAGTAGAAGTAAAAGAAGAAGAAGAAGTAAACGAAGTAAAAGAAGAAGAAGAAGTAAAAGAAGTAAAAAGAAGAAGTAAAAGTAAAAGAAGAAGAAGTATAAGTAAAAGAAGATGATGAAGAAGTAGAAGTAAAAGTAGAAGAAGAAGTAAAAGAAGTAAAAGAAGAAGAAGTCAAAGAAGAATAAGTCAAAGAAGTAAAAGAAGTAGAAGACGAAGTAGAAGATGAAGTAAAAGTAAAAGAAGATGAAGAAGAATAAGAAGAAGTAAAAGAAGAAGAAGAAGTAGAAGAAGAATAAGTAAAAGAAGAAGTAATAGAAGGAGAAGTAAAAGAAGAAGAAGTAAAAAAGAAGAAGCAGAAGAAGAATAAGTAAAAGAAGAATAAGTAAAAGAAGAAGTAAAAGAAGAAGAAGTAAAAGAAGAAGAAGAAGAAGTAAAAGAAGATGAAGAAGAAGTAAAAGAAGAAGAAGCAGAAGAAGAATAAGTAAAAGAAGAAGAAGAAGTAAAAGAAGAAGTAAAAGAAGAAGAAGTAAAAGAAGAAGAAGTAAAAGAAGATGAAGAAGAAGTAAAAGAAGAAGAAGTAAAAGAAGATGATGAAGAAGTAGAAGAAGAAGAAGTAAAAGTAAAAGAAGATGAAGAAGAAGTAAAAGAAGAAGAAGTAAAAGAAGAAGAAGTCAAAGAAGTAAAAGAAGTAGAAGACGAAGAAGTAGAAGAAGAAGTAAAAGTAAAAGAATTTAAAGAAGTAGAAGAAGTAAAAGAAGAGGAATAAGAAGAAGTAGAAGAGGAAGTAAAAGTAAAAGACGAAGTAAAAGTAAAAGAAGAAGTAAAAGACGAAGAAGTGAAAGAAAAAGAAGTAAAAGAAGAAGAAGAAGAAAAGAGGAAGAAGTAGAAGTAAAAGTAGAAGAAGTAAAAGAAGAAGAAGAAGAAGTAAAAGTAAAAGAAGGAGAAGAAGAAGAAAAAGTAAAAGAAGAAGAAGAAGTCAAAGTAAAAGAAGTAAAAGAAGAAGTTTAAGTAAAAGAAAAAGAAAAAGAACTAAAAGAAGATGTCAAAGAAGAAAAAAGGAGAAGTAGAAGTAAAAGTAGGGGAAGTAAAAGAAGAAGAAGTAAAAGAAGAGGAAGTAGAAGTAAAAGAAGAACAATTAAAAGAAGGAGAAGTAAAAGAAGAATAAGAAGTAAAAAAGAACAAGTAAAAGAAGTATAAGTAAAAGAAGAAGAAGAAGAAGAACTAAAAGAAGAAGATGTCAAAGAAGAAAAAAGAAGAGGAAGAAGAAGTAAAAGAAGAAGAAGAAGTAAAAGTAAAAGAAGGAGAAGAAGAAGTATAAGTAAAAGAAGAAGTAAAAAGAGGAAGAAGAAGTAGAAGTAGAAGTAAAAGAAGAAGAAGTAAAAGAAGAAGTAGAAGAAGTAAAAGAAGATGAAGAAGAAGTAAAAGAAGAAGAAGCAGAAGAAGAATAAGTAAAAGAAGAAGAAGTAAAAGAAGAAGTAAAAGAAGAAGAAGTAAAAGAAGAAGAAGAAGTAAAAGAAGATGAAGAAGAAGTAAAAGAAGAAGAAGTAAAAGAAGATGATGAAGAAGTAGAAGAAGAAGAAGTAAAAGTAAAAGAAGATGAAGAAGAAGTAAAAGAAGAAGAAGTAAAAGAAGAAGTCAAAGAAGTAAAAGAAGTAGAAGACGAAGAAGTAGAAGAAGAAGTAAAAGTAAAAGAATTTAAAGAAGTAGAAGAAGTAAAAGAAGAGGAATAAGAAGAAGTAGAAGAGGAAGTAAAAGTAAAAGACGAAGTAAAAGTAAAAGAAGAAGTAAAAGAAGATGAAGTAATGAAGAAGAAGTAAAAGAAGTAAAAGAAGAAGTAAAAGACGAAGAAGTGAAAGAAAAAGAAGTAAAAGAAGAAGAAGAAGAAAAGAGGAAGAAGAAGAAGTAAAAGAAGAAGAAGAAGTAGAAGTAGTAAAAGAAGAAGAAGTACAAGTAAAAGACGAAGAAGTAGGAGAAGAAGAAGAAGTAAAAGAAGAAGAAGAAAAAAAGAAGTAAAAGAAGGATAATTAAATGAAGAAGTAAAAATGTAAAAGAATGAGAAGTGAAAGAAGTAAAAGAAGAAGAAGACGAAGTAGAAGAAGAAGTAAAAGTAAAAGAAGATGAAGAAGAATAAGAAGAAGTAAAAGAAGAAGAAGAAGTAGAAGAAGAATAAGTAAAAGAAGAAGTAAAAGAAGGAGAAGTAAAAGAAGAAGAAGCAGAAGAAGAATAAGTAAAAGAAGAAGAAGTAAAAGAAGAAGTAAAAGAAGAAGAAGTAAAAGAAGAAGAAGAAGAAGTAAAAGAAGATGAAGAAGAAGTAAAAGAAGAAGAAGCAGAAGAAGAATAAGTAAAAGAAGAAGAAGTAAAAGAAGAAGTAAAAGAAGAAGAAGTAAAATAAGAAGAAGAAGAAGTAAAAGAAGATGAAGAAGAAGTAAAAGAAGAAGAAGTAAAAGAAGATGATGAAGAAGTAGAAGAAGAAGAAGTAAAAGTAAAAGAAGATGAAGAAGAAGTAAAAGAAGAAGAAGTCAAAGAAGAAGAAGTCAAAGAAGTAAAAGAAGTAGAAGACGAAGAAGTAGAAGAAGAAGTAAAAGTAAAAGAATTTAAAGAAGTAGAAGAAGAAGAAGTAAAAGAAGAGGAATAAGAAGAAGTAGAAGAGGAAGTAAAAGTAAAAGACGAAGTAAAAGTAAAAGAAGAAGTAAAAGAAGATGAAGTAATGAAGAAGAAGTCAAAGAAGTAAAAGAAGAAGTAAAAGACGAAGAAGTGAAAGAAAAAGAAGTAAAAGAAGAAGAAGAAGAAAAGAAGAAGAAGAAGAAGTAAAAGAAGAAGAAGAAGTAGAAGTAGTAAAAGAAGAAGAAGAAGTACAAGTAAAAGACAAAGAAGTAGGAGAAGAAGAAGAAGAAGTAAAAGAAGAAGAAGAAAAAAGAAGTAAAAGAAGGAGAATTAAATGAAGAAAAAGTAAAAATGTAAAATAATGAGAAGTGAAAGAAGTAAAAGAAGAAGATGATGAAGAAAAAGTAGTAAAAGAAGAAGAAGTAGAAGAAGAAGTAGAAGAAGAGGAAGAAGAAGTAGTAAACCTTAGAAGAAGAAGTAAAAGACAAAGACGAAGAAGTAGAAGAAGAAGAAGTAAAAGAAGGAGAAGAAGAAGAAGTAAAAGTAAAAGAAGTAGAAGAAGAAGTAAAAGAAGAAGAAGTAAAAGAAGAGGAAGTAAAAGAAGAGGAAGAAGAAGTAAAAGTAAAAGAAGATGAAGAAGTAAAAGAAGAAGAATTAAAAGAAGTAAAAGCAGGAGAAGTAAAATAATAATAAGACAAAGAAGTAAAAGAAGAAGATGAAGAAGTAAAAGAAGATGAAGAAGAAGTAAAGAAGAAGAAGAAGTAAAAGAAGAAGTAAAAGAAGTAAAAGAAGAAGAAGTAAAATAAGTAAAAGAATATGTAAAAGAAGTAAAAGAAGAAGAAGAAGTAAAAGTAAAAGAAGAATTAAAAGAACAGGAAGAATAAATGTAGAAGATGTAAAAGTAAAAGAAAAGGAAGTAAAAGAAGAAGAAGAAAAAAAAGAAGAAGAAGTAAAGATCAAGTAAAAGTAAAAGAAGTATAAGTAAAAGAAGAAGTAAAAATAAAAGAAGAAGAAGTAAAAGAAGAAGTAAAAGAAGAAGAAGTAGATGTAAAAGAAGATGAAGAAGAAGAAGTAAAAGCTGAAGTAAAAGAAGAGGAAATAGGAGAAGAAGAAGAAGAAGTAAAATTAAAAGAAGGAGAAGAAGAAGAGGAAGAAGAAGAAGAAGAAGAAGTAAAAGAAGAAAGAAAAAGTAAAAGTAAAATAAGTAAAATAAGAAGTAAAAGAAGGAGAAGTAAAAGAAGAAGAAGAAAAGTAAAAGAAGGAGAAGTAAAAGAACGAGAAGTAAAAGTAAAAGAAGAAGTCAAAGTAAAAGAAGAAGAAGTAAAAGAAGAAGTAGAAGTAGAAGTACAAGAAGATGAAGTAAAAGAAGATGAAGAAGAAGTAGTAAAAGAAGAAGAAGAAGAAGAAGAAGAAGAAGAAGAAGAAGAAGAAGAAGAAGAAGAAGTAAAAGTAAAAGAAGAAGAAGAAGTAAAAGAAAAAGGAGAAGTAAAAGAAGAGGAAGAAGTAAAAGTAAAAGAAGAAGTGAAAGAAGAAGCAGACAAAGAAGTAAAAGAAGTAAAAGAAGAAGAAGTAGGAGAAGAAGAAGTAAAAGTATCAGACAAAGAAGTAAAAGAAGGAGAGGTAAAAGAGGATGAAGAAGAAAAAGAAGAAGAAGAAGTAGGAGTAGAAGAAGAATTAAAAGAAGAAGAAGAAGAAGAAGTAAAAGAAGAAGACGAAGTAGAAGAAGAAGTAAAAGAAGGAGAAGTAAAAGAAAGGAGAAGTAAAAGAAGAAGAAGTAAAAGAAGAAGTGAAAGAAGCAGTAAAAGAAGAAGAAGTAGAAGAAGTAAAAGAAGAAGAAGAAGTAAGAGAAGGAGAAGTAAAAGAAGTAAAAGAAGAAGAAGTAAAAGAAGAAGAAGTAAAAGTAAAAGAAGTCAAAGTAAAAGAAGAAGATGTGAAAGAAGTACAAGTAAAAGAAAAAGAAGAAGAAGTATAAGTAAAAGAAGGAGAAGATGAAGTAAAAGTAAAAGCAGTAAAAGTAGAAGAAGTAGAAGAAGAAGTAAAAGTAAAAGAAGAGGAAGAAGAAGTAGTAAACGAAGAAGAAGAATAAGTAAAAGAAGTAAAAGAAGAAATAAAAGAAGTAAAAGAATAACAAGTAAAAGAAGAAGAAGAGGTAAAAGACAAAAAAGAAGATGAAGTAAAAGAAGAAGTAAAAGAAGTAAAAGAAGAAGTAAAAGAAGATGATGAAGAAGAAGAAGTAAAAGAAGAAGATGAAGAAGTAAAAGAAGATGATGAAGAAGTAGAAGTAGAAGAAGTAAAAGTAGAAGAAGATGAAAAAGTAAAAGAAGATGAAGTCAAAGAAGAAGAAGTAGAAGAAGATGAACAAGTAAAAGAAGATGAAGTCAAAGAAGAAGAAGTAAAAGAAGAAGAAGAAGTATAAGAAGAAGATGAAGAAGTAAAAGAAGAGGAAGAAAAGGTAAAAGAAGAAGTAAAAGAAGTAAAAGAAGAAGAACTAAAGGAAGTAAAAGAAGAAGATGAAGAAGTAGAAGATGAAGTCAAAGTAAAAGAAGAAGTAGGAGAAGAAGAAGAAAAAGTAAAATATGAAGTAAAAGAAGAAAAGAAGAAGACGAAGAAGAAGTAAAATAAGTAAAAGAATATGTAAAAGAAGTAGTAGAAGAAGTAAAAGGAGAAGTAAAAGAAGATGAAGAAGTAAAAGAAGAAGAAGTAGAAGAAAAAAGTAAAAGAAGAAGAAGTAAAAGTAAAAGATGAAGAAGAAGTAAAAGAAGAATTAGAAGTAAAAGAAGAAGAAGTAAAAGAAGAAGAAGTAAAAGAAGAAGAAATAGGAGAAGAAGAAAGAAAAGAAGGATAAGTAAAAGAAGAGGAAGAAGAAGTAAAAGAAGAGGAAGAAGTAATGAAGAAGAAGTAGAAGTAGAAGTAGTAAAAGAAGAAGAAGTAGAATAAGTAGAAGATAAAGAAGAAGAAGTAAAAGAAGAAGAAGTAAAAGCAGGAGAAGTAAAATAATAATAAGAAGAAGTAAAAGAAGAAGAAGAAAAATAAGAAGAAGAAGTAAAAGAAGAAGAAGTAAAAGAAGTAGGAGAAGAAGAAGTAAAAGTAAAAGAAGTAAAAGAAGAAGAAGTAAAAGTAAAAGAAGTAAAAGTATCAGACAAAGGAGTAGAAGAAAAGGTAAAAGTAAAAGGAGAAGTAGGAGAAGAAGTAAAAGTAAAAGAAGAAGAAGAAATAAAAGAAAAAGAAGTAAAAGAAGATGAAGTATAAGTAAAAGAAGAAGTAAAAGTAAGATAAGAAGTAAAAGTAAGAGAAGTAAAAGTAAAAGAAGAAGAAGGAGAAGTAAAAGAAGAAGAAGAAGAAGAAGAAGAAAGAAAGAAAAGGAATAAGTAAAAGAAGAAAAAGTAAAAGAAGTAAAAGTAAAAGAAGAAGAAAAAGAAGAAGAAGAAGAAGTGAAAGAAGAAGAAGTAAAAGTAAAAGACGAAGAAGTAGAAGAAGAAGTAGAAGTAAAGGAATAAGTAAAAGAAGAAAAAGTAAAAGAAGTAAAAGTAAAAGAAGAAGAAAAAGAAGAAGAAGAAGAAGTGAAAGAAGAAGAAGTAAAAGTAAAAGACGAAGAAGTAGAAGAAGAAGTAGAAGTAAAAGAAGAAGTGAAAGAAGAAGAAGAAGTAAAAGTAGGAGAAGTAAAAGAAGAAGAAGGAAAAGAAGAAGAAGTAAAAGAAGTAAAAGAATATGTAAAAGAAGTAAAAGTAAAGATCAAGTAGAAGTAGAAGAAGTAAAAGAAGAAGAAGAAGAGGTAAAAGAAGACGAAGAAGTGAAAGAGGAAGAAGAAGTAAAAGTAAAAGAAGTAAAAGTAAAACAAGTAAAAGAAGTAAAAGAAGGAGAAGTAAAAGAAGAAGTAAAAGAAGAAGAAGTAAAAGAAGAAGAATAAGTAAAAGAAGGAGAAGTAAATGAAGAAGAAGAAGAAGTAAAAGAAGAAGTAGAAGATGTAAAAGTAAAAGAAGAAGAATAAGTAAAATAAGTAAAAGTAAAAGAAGAAGAAGTAGAATAACTAAAAGAGGAAGAAGTAGAAGAAGAAGAAGTAAAAGAAGAAGACATAGAAGACAAAGTAAAAGAAGAAGAAGAAGAAGTAGAAGAAGTAAAAGAAGAGGAAGAAGAAGTAGTAAACGAAGAATAAGAAGAAGTAAAAGGGGAAGAAGAAGTAAAAGACGAAGAAGTAGAAGAAGAAAAAGTAAAAGAAGTAAAAGAAGGAGAAGTAAAAGAAGAAGAAGCAAAAGAAGAAGAAGACGAAGAAGAAAAAGAAGAAGGAAAAGAAGAGGAAGAAGAAGTAGAAGTAAAAGTAGAAGAAGTAAAAGACATACAAGAAGAAGTAGACGTAAAAGAAGAAGTAAAAGAACAGGAAGAATAAAAGTAGAAGAAGAAGTAAAAGAAGAAGTAGGAGAAGAAGTAAAAGTAAAAAAAGAAGAAGTAAAATTCAAAGAAGAAGAAGTAAAAGAAGATGAAGAAGAAGTAAAAGTAGAAGAAGTAAAAGTAGAAGAAGAAAAAGTAATAGAAGAAGAAGAAAAGAAGGAAAAGAAGAAGAAGAAGAAGAAGAAGAAGAAGAAGAAGAAGAAAGGAAGAAAAAGAAGTAGGAGAAGTAAAATTAAAAGAAGAAGAATTAAAAGAAGAAGAAGTAAAAGAAGAAGTAAAAGAAGTAAAAGAAAAAGAAGTAAAACAAGATGAAGTAAAAGTAAAAGCAAAGTAAAAGTAAAAGCAAAGAAGAAGTAAAAGAAGAAGTAAAAGAAGGAGAAGTAAAAGAAAAAGAAGAAGAAGTAGAAGAAGAAGAATTAAAAGAAGTAAAGTAAAAGAAGGAGAAGTAAAAGAAGTAAAAGTAGGAGAAGTAAAAGAAGAAGAAGAAGAAGTAAAAGAAGAAGAAGAAGAAGTAGAAGTAAAAGAAGAAGAAGTGAAAAAGAAGAAGTAAAAGAAGAAGAAGTAGGAGAAGAAAAAGTAAAAGAAGATGAAGACGAAGAATTAAATGAAGAAGTAAAAGAAGGACAAGTAAAAGAAGATGAAGTATAAGTAAAATAAGTATAAGTAAAAGAAGTAAAAGTAGAAGAAGAAGAAGTAAAAGAAGAAGAGGAAGAAGTAGAAGAAGTAAAAGAAGTAAAAGTAGAAGAAGAAGAAGTAAAAGAAGAAGATGAAGAAGTAGAAGAAGTAAAAGAAGAAGTAAAAGAAGTAAAAGTAGAAGAAGAAGAAGTAAAAGAAGAAGATGAAGAAGTAAAAGAAGACGAAGAAGTAAAAGAAGAAGAAGAAGCAGTAAAAGAAGAGGAAGAAGTAAAAGTAAAAGTAAAAGTAAAATAAGAAGTAAAAGAAGTAAAAGAAGTAGGAGAAGAAGAAGTAAAGGAAGATAAAGAAGTAGAAGAAGAAGAAGTAAAAGAAGAAGTAAAAGAAGGAGAAGTAAAAGAAGAAGAAGAAGTAAAAGAAGAAGAAGTAAAAGAAGATGAAGACGAAGAATTAAAAGAAGAAGAAGTAAAAGAAGAAGAAGAAGAAGAAGAAGAAGAAGTAAAAGTAGAAGAAGGAGAAGAAGTAAAAGTAAAAGAAGTAAAAGACAAAGAAGAAGAAGTAAAAGTAAAAGAAGAAGAAGAAGAAGAAAAAGTAAAAGAAGAAGAAGAAGTCAAAGTAAAAGAAGTAAAAGAAGAAGTATAAGTAAAAGAAGAAGAAAAAGAAGAACTAAAAGAAGATGTCAAAGAAGAAAAAAGGAGAAGTAGAAGTAAAAGTAGGAGAAGTAAAAGAAGAAGAAGTAAAAGAAGAGGAAGTATAAGTAAAAGAAGAACAATTAAAAGGAGAAGTAAAAGAAGAATAAGAAGTAAAAAAGAACAAGTAAAAGAAGTATAAGTAAAAGAAGAAGAAGAAGAACTAAAAGAAGAAGATGTCAAAGAAGAAAAAAGAAGAGGAAGAAGAAGTAAAAGAAGAAGAAGTAAAAGTAAAAGAAGGAGAAGAAGAAGTATAAGTAAAAGAAGAAGTAAAAAGAGGAAGAAGAAGTAGAAGTAGAAGTAAAAGTAGAAAAAGTAAAAGAAGAAGTAGGAGAGGAAGAAGAAAAAAAGAAGAAGAAGAAGTAAAAGTGAAAGAAGAAGTAAAATAAGAAGTAAAAGAAGAAGAAGAAGTAAAAGAAGAAGTAGAAGTAGAAGAAGAAAGAAAAAAGAAGAAGAAGTAAAAGAAGAAGATGAAGAAGTAAAAGAAGTATAAGTAAAAGAAGAAGTAGAAGAAGAAGTAAAAGAAGTATAAGTACAAGAAGATGATGAACAAGTAGAAGTAAAAGAAGAAGAAGAAGTAAACGAAGTAAAAAGAAGAAGTAAAAGTAAAAGAAGAAGAAGTATAAGTAAAAGAAGATGATGAAGAAGTAGAAGTAAAAGTAGTAGACGAAGTAAAAGAAGTAAAAGAAGAAGAAGTCAAAGAAGAAGAAGTCAAAGAAGTAAAAGAAGTAGAAGACGAAGTAGAAGAAGAAGTAAAAGTAAAAGAAGATGAAGAAGAATAAGAAGAAGTAAAAGAAGAAGAAGAAGTAGAAGAAGAATAAGTAAAAGAAGAAGTAAAAGAAGGAGAAGTAAAAGAAGAAGAAGTAAAAGAAGAAGAAGCAGAAGAAGAATAAGTAAAAGAAGAAGAAGTAAAAGAAGAAGTAAAAGAAGAAGAAGTAAAAGAAGAAGAAGAAGAAGTAAAAGAAGATGAAGAAGAAGTAAAAGAAGAAGAAGCAGAAGAAGAATAAGTAAAAGAAGAAGAAGTAAAAGAAGAAGTAAAAGAAGAAGTAAAAGAAGAAGAAGTAAAAGAAGAAGAAGAAGAAGTAAAAGAAGATGAAGAAGAAGTAAAAGAAGAAGAAGTAAAAGAAGATGATGAAGAAGTAGAAGAAGAAGAAGTAAAAGTAAAAGAAGATGAAGAAGAAGTAAATGAAGAAGAAGTAAAAGAAGAAGAAGTCAAAGAAGTAAAAGAAGTAGAAGACGAAGAAGTAGAAGAAGTAAAAGTAAAAGAATTTAAAGAAGTAGAAGAAGTAAAAGAAGAGGAATAAGAAGAAGTAGAAGAGGAAGTAAAAGTAAAAGACGAAGTAAAAGTAAAAGAAGAAGTAAAAGAAGATGAAGTAATGAAGAAGAAGTAAAAGAAGTAAAAGAAGAAGTAAAAGACGAAGAAGTGAAAGAAAAAGAAGTAAAAGAAGAAGAAGAAGAAAAGAGGAAGAAGTAGAAGTAAAAGTAGAAGAAGTAAAAGACATACAAGAAGAAGTAAAAGAAGAAGAAGAAGTAGACGTAAAAGAAGAAGTAAAAGAACAGGAAGAATAAAAGTAGAAGAAGAAGTAAAAGAAGAAGTAGGAGAAGAAGTAAAAGTTAAAAAAGAAGAAGTAAAATTCAAAGAAGAAGAAGTAAAAGAAGATGAAGAAGAAGTAAAAGTAGAAGAAGTAAAAGTAGAAGAAGAAAAAGTAATAGAAGAAGAAGAAAAGAAGGAAAAGAAGAAGAAGAAGAAGAAGAAGAAGAAGAAGAAGAAAGGAAGAAAAAGAAGTAGGAGAAGTAAAATTAAAAGAAGAAGAAGTAAAAGAAGAAGAAGTAAAAGAAGTAAAAGAAGAAGAAGTAAAACAAGATGAAGTAAAAGTAAAAGCAAAGTAAAAGTAAAAGCAAAGAAGAAGTAAAAGAAGAAGTAAAAGAAGGAGAAGTAAAAGAAAAAGAAGAAGAAGAAGTAGAAGAAGAAGAATTAAAAGAAGTAAAGTAAAAGAAGGAGAAGTTAAATAAGTAAAAGTAGGAGAAGTAAAAGAAGAAGAAGAAGAAGTAAAAGAAGAAGAAGAAGAAGTAAAAGAAGAAGTAGAAGTAAAAGAAGAAGAAGTGAAAAAAGAAGAAGTAAAAGAAGAAGAAGTAGGAGAGGAAAAAGTAAAAGAAGATGAAGATGAAGAATTAAATGAAGAAGAAGTAAAAGAAGGACAAGTAAAAGAAGATGAAGTATAAGTAAAATAAGTATAAGTAAAAGAAGTAAAAGTAGAAGAAGAAGTAAAAGAAGAAGAGGAAGAAGTAGAAGAAGTAAAAGAAGAAGTAAAAGAAGTAAAAGTAGAAGAAGAAGAAGTAAAAGAAGAAGATGAAGAAGTAAAAGAAGAGGAAGAAGTAAAAGTAAAAGTAAAAGAAGAAGTAAAAGAAGTAGGAGAAGAAGAAGTAAAGGAAGATAAAGAAGTAGAAGAAGAAGAAGTAAAAGAAGAAGTAAAAGAAGGAGAAGTAAAAGAAGAAGAAGAAGAAGAAGATTTAAAAGAAGATGAAGACGAAGAATTAAAAGAAGAAGAAGTAAAAGAAGGAGAAGTAAAAGAAGAAGAAGAAGAAGTAAAAGTAGAAGAAGGAGAAGAAGTAAAAGTAAAAGAAGAAGAAGAAGTAAAAGACAAAGAAGAAGAAGTAAAAGTAAAAGAAGGAGAATAAGAAGAAAAAGTAAAAGAAGAAGAAGAAGTCAAAGTAAAAGAAGTAAAAGAAGAAGTTTAAGTAAAAGAAGAAGAAAAAGAAGAACTAAAAGAAGATGTCAAAGAAGAAAAAAGGAGAAGTAGAAGTAAAAGTAGGGGAAGTAAAAGAAGAAGAAGTAAAAGAAGAGGAAGTAGAAGTAAAAGAAGAACAATTAAAAGAAGGAGAAGTAAAAGAAGAATAAGAAGTAAAAAAGAACAAGTAAAAGAAGTATAAGTAAAAGAAGAAGAAGAAGAAGAAGAAGAACTAAAAGAAGAAGATGTCAAAGAAGAAAAAAGAAGAGGAAGAAGAAGTAAAAGAAGAAGAAGAAGTAAAAGTAAAAGAAGGAGAAGAAGAAGTATAAGTAAAAGAAGAAGTAAAAAGAGGAAGAAGAAGTAGAAGTAGAAGTAAAAGTAGAAAAAGTAAAAGAAGAAGTAGGAGAGGAAGAAGAAAAAAATAAGAAGAAGAAGTAAAAGTGAAAGAAGAAGTAAAATAAGAAGTAAAAGAAGTAAAAGAAGAAGAAGAAGAAGTAAAAGAAGAAGTAGAAGTAGAAGAAGAAAGAAAAAAGAAGAAGAAGTAAAAGAAGAAGATGAAGAAGTAAAAGAAGTATAAGTAAAAGAAGAAGTAGAAGAAGAAGTAAAAGAAGTATAAGTACAAGAAGATGATGAACAAGTAGAAGTAAAAGAAGAAGAAGAAGTAAACGAAGTAAAAGAAGAAGAAGAAGTAAAAGAAGTAAAAAGAAGAAGTAAAAGTAAAAGAAGAAGAAGTATAAGTAAAAGAAGATGATGAAGAAGTAGAAGTAAAAGTAGAAGAAGAAGTAAAAGAAGTAAAAGAAGAAGAAGTCAAAGAAGAATAAGTCAAAGAAGTAAAAGAAGTAGAAGACGAAGTAGAAGATGAAGTAAAAGTAAAAGAAGATGAAGAAGAATAAGAAGAAGTAAAAGAAGAAGAAGAAGTAGAAGAAGAATAAGTAAAAGAAGAAGTAATAGAAGGAGAAGTAAAAGAAGAAGAAGTAAAAAAGAAGAAGCAGAAGAAGAATAAGTAAAAGAAGAATAAGTAAAAGAAGAAGTAAAAGAAGAAGAAGTAAAAGAAGAAGAAGAAGAAGTAAAAGAAGATGAAGAAGAAGTAAAAGAAGAAGAAGCAGAAGAAGAATAAGTAAAAGAAGAAGAAGAAGTAAAAGAAGAAGTAAAAGAAGAAGAAGTAAAAGAAGAAGAAGTAAAAGAAGATGAAGAAGAAGTAAAAGAAGAAGAAGTAAAAGAAGATGATGAAGAAGTAGAAGAAGAAGAAGTAAAAGTAAAAGAAGATGAAGAAGAAGTAAAAGAAGAAGAAGTAAAAGAAGAAGAAGTCAAAGAAGTAAAAGAAGTAGAAGACGAAGAAGTAGAAGAAGAAGTAAAAGTAAAAGAATTTAAAGAAGTAGAAGAAGTAAAAGAAGAGGAATAAGAAGAAGTAGAAGAGGAAGTAAAAGTAAAAGACGAAGTAAAAGTAAAAGAAGAAGTAAAAGACGAAGAAGTGAAAGAAAAAGAAGTAAAAGAAGAAGAAGAAGAAAAGAGGAAGAAGTAGAAGTAAAAGTAGAAGAAGTAAAAGAAGAAGAAGAAGAAGTAAAAGTAAAAGAAGGAGAAGAAGAAGAAAAAGTAAAAGAAGAAGAAGAAGTCAAAGTAAAAGAAGTAAAAGAAGAAGTTTAAGTAAAAGAAAAAGAAAAAGAACTAAAAGAAGATGTCAAAGAAGAAAAAAGGAGAAGTAGAAGTAAAAGTAGGGGAAGTAAAAGAAGAAGAAGTAAAAGAAGAGGAAGTAGAAGTAAAAGAAGAACAATTAAAAGAAGGAGAAGTAAAAGAAGAATAAGAAGTAAAAAAGAACAAGTAAAAGAAGTATAAGTAAAAGAAGAAGAAGAAGAAGAACTAAAAGAAGAAGATGTCAAAGAAGAAAAAAGAAGAGGAAGAAGAAGTAAAAGAAGAAGAAGAAGTAAAAGTAAAAGAAGGAGAAGAAGAAGTATAAGTAAAAGAAGAAGTAAAAAGAGGAAGAAGAAGTAGAAGTAGAAGTAAAAGAAGAAGAAGTAAAAGAAGAAGTAGAAGAAGTAAAAGAAGATGAAGAAGAAGTAAAAGAAGAAGAAGCAGAAGAAGAATAAGTAAAAGAAGAAGAAGTAAAAGAAGAAGTAAAAGAAGAAGAAGTAAAAGAAGAAGAAGAAGTAAAAGAAGATGAAGAAGAAGTAAAAGAAGAAGAAGTAAAAGAAGATGATGAAGAAGTAGAAGAAGAAGAAGTAAAAGTAAAAGAAGATGAAGAAGAAGTAAAAGAAGAAGAAGTAAAAGAAGAAGTCAAAGAAGTAAAAGAAGTAGAAGACGAAGAAGTAGAAGAAGAAGTAAAAGTAAAAGAATTTAAAGAAGTAGAAGAAGTAAAAGAAGAGGAATAAGAAGAAGTAGAAGAGGAAGTAAAAGTAAAAGACGAAGTAAAAGTAAAAGAAGAAGTAAAAGAAGATGAAGTAATGAAGAAGAAGTAAAAGAAGTAAAAGAAGAAGTAAAAGACGAAGAAGTGAAAGAAAAAGAAGTAAAAGAAGAAGAAGAAGAAAAGAGGAAGAAGAAGAAGTAAAAGAAGAAGAAGAAGTAGAAGTAGTAAAAGAAGAAGAAGTACAAGTAAAAGACGAAGAAGTAGGAGAAGAAGAAGAAGAAGTAAAAGAAGAAGAAGAAAAAAAGAAGTAAAAGAAGGATAATTAAATGAAGAAGTAAAAATGTAAAAGAATGAGAAGTGAAAGAAGTAAAAGAAGAAGAAGACGAAGTAGAAGAAGAAGTAAAAGTAAAAGAAGATGAAGAAGAATAAGAAGAAGTAAAAGAAGAAGAAGAAGTAGAAGAAGAATAAGTAAAAGAAGAAGTAAAAGAAGGAGAAGTAAAAGAAGAAGAAGCAGAAGAAGAATAAGTAAAAGAAGAAGAAGTAAAAGAAGAAGTAAAAGAAGAAGAAGTAAAAGAAGAAGAAGAAGAAGTAAAAGAAGATGAAGAAGAAGTAAAAGAAGAAGAAGCAGAAGAAGAATAAGTAAAAGAAGAAGAAGTAAAAGAAGAAGTAAAAGAAGAAGAAGTAAAATAAGAAGAAGAAGAAGTAAAAGAAGATGAAGAAGAAGTAAAAGAAGAAGAAGTAAAAGAAGATGATGAAGAAGTAGAAGAAGAAGAAGTAAAAGTAAAAGAAGATGAAGAAGAAGTAAAAGAAGAAGAAGTCAAAGAAGAAGAAGTCAAAGAAGTAAAAGAAGTAGAAGACGAAGAAGTAGAAGAAGAAGTAAAAGTAAAAGAATTTAAAGAAGTAGAAGAAGAAGAAGTAAAAGAAGAGGAATAAGAAGAAGTAGAAGAGGAAGTAAAAGTAAAAGACGAAGTAAAAGTAAAAGAAGAAGTAAAAGAAGATGAAGTAATGAAGAAGAAGTCAAAGAAGTAAAAGAAGAAGTAAAAGACGAAGAAGTGAAAGAAAAAGAAGTAAAAGAAGAAGAAGAAGAAAAGAAGAAGAAGAAGAAGTAAAAGAAGAAGAAGAAGTAGAAGTAGTAAAAGAAGAAGAAGAAGTACAAGTAAAAGACAAAGAAGTAGGAGAAGAAGAAGAAGAAGTAAAAGAAGAAGAAGAAAAAAGAAGTAAAAGAAGGAGAATTAAATGAAGAAAAAGTAAAAATGTAAAATAATGAGAAGTGAAAGAAGTAAAAGAAGAAGATGATGAAGAAAAAGTAGTAAAAGAAGAAGAAGTAGAAGAAGAAGTAGAAGAAGAGGAAGAAGAAGTAGTAAACCTTGGAAGAAGAAGTAAAAGACAAAGACGAAGAAGTAGAAGAAGTAAAAGAAGAAGAAGTAAAAGAAGAGGAAGAAGAAGTAAAAGAAGAGGAAGAAGTAAAATTAAAAGTAAAAGTAAAAGAAGAAGTAAAAGAAGAAGAAGAAGTCAAAGTAAAAGAAGAAAAAGAAGAAGAAGAAGTAAAAGAAGAAGAAGTAAAAGAAGAATTAGAAGTAAAAGAAGGGGAAGTAGAAGAAGAAGAAGTAAAAGAAGAAGTAGAAGAAGTAAACGAAGTAAAAGAAGAAGAAGTAAAAGAAGAAGAAGTAAAAGAAGTAAAAGAAGAAGAAGTAAAAGAAGTAAAAGAAGAAGAAGTAAAATAAGTAAAAGATGAAGAAAAAGAAGAAGAAGAAGAAGAAGAAGTAGTAAAAGTAAAAGAAGATGAAGAAGAAGTAATAGAAGATGAAGAAGAAGAAGTAGATAAAGTAAAAGTATGAAAAGAAGACGTAAAATAAGTAAAAGTAAAAGCAAAGAAGAAGTAGTAAAAGAAGAAGAAGTAAAAGAAGAAGAAGTCAAAGAAGAAGAAGTGAAAGAAGTAAAAGAAAAAGAAGACGAAGTAGAAGAAGAAGTAAAAGTAAAAGAAGATGAAGAAGAATAAGAAGAAGTAAAAGAAGAAGAAGTAGAAGAAGAATAAGTAAAAGAAGAAGTAAAAGAAGGAGAAGTAAAAGAAGAAGAAGTAAAAGAAGAAGAAGCAGAAGAAGAAGAAGTAAAAGAAGAAGAAGTAAAAGAAGAAGAAGTAAAAGAAGAAGAAGAAGTAAAAGAAGATGAAGAAGAAGTAAAAGAAGAAGAAGCAGAAGAAGAATAAGTAAAAGAAGAAGAAGTAAAAGAAGAAGAAGTAAAAGAAGAAGAAGAAGAAGTAAAAGAAGATGAAGAAGAAGTAAAAGAAGAAGAAGTAAAAGAAGATGATGAAGAAGTAGAAGAAGAAGAAGTAAAAGTAAAAGAAGATGAAGAAGAAGTAAAAGAAGAAGAAGTAGAAGAAGAAGAAGAAGTAAAAGTATGAGAAAAAGTAGAAGAAGAAGTAAAAGAAGAAGAAGAAGATGAAGAAGAAGAAGAAGAAGAAGAAGAAGAAGAAGTAAAAGATGATGAAGTAAACGAAGTAAAAGTAAAAGAAGATGAAGTAAAAGAAGAAGAAGAAGTAAAAGAAGAAGAAGAAGTAGAAGAAGAAGACGTAAAAGAGGGAAAAGAAGAAGAAGAATTAGAAGAAGAAGTATAAGTAAAAGAAGAAGAAATAGGAGAAGAAGAAGAAGTAGGAGAAGAAGAAAGAAAAATAATTATGAGTAAAAGAAGAAGTAAAAGAAGATGAAGAAGAAGAAGTAAAGGAAGATGAAGAAGTAGAAGAAGAAGTATAAGTAAAAGAAGTAAAAGAAGAAGAAGTAAAAGAAGAAGTAAAAGAAGGACAAGTAAAAGAAGAAGAAGTAAAAGAAGTAAAAGAAGAAGACGAAGTAAAAGAAGAAGAAGTAGAAGTAGAAGATGAAGAAGTAAAAGAATTAAAAGAAGAAGAAAAAAGAAGAAGTAAAAGAAGAATTAGAAGTAAAAGAATTAAAAGTAAAAGAAGAAGAAGTAAAAGAAGAAGTAAAAGAAGAAGAAGTAAAAGTAAAAGACGAAGAAAAAGTAAAAGAAGAAGAAGAAGTAGAAGAAGAAGAAGAAGTAAAAGTAAAAGAAGAAGAAGTAAAAGAAGAAGAAGAAGAAGTAGGGAGAAGAAGTAAAAGTAGAAGAAGAAGAAAAAGTAAAAGAAGAAGATGAAGTAAAAAAGGAGAAGTAAAAGAAGAAGAAGTAAATGTAAAAGAAGAAGAATAGGAAGAAGTAAAAGTAAAAGAAGAAGAAGAAGTAAAAGAAGAAGAAGTATAAGTAAAAGAAGAAGAAGTAGGAGAAGAAGAAGTAAAAGAAGAAGAAGAAGTAAAAATAAAAGAAGAAGAAGAAGTAAAAGAAGAAGAAGGAGAAGTAAAAGAAGAAGAAAAAGAAGAGGAAGAAGAAGAAGTAGAAGATGAAGAAGTAAAATAAGAAGAAGTAGAAGAAGTAGAAGAAGTAAAAGTAAAAGGAGAAGAAGTAGGAGAAGAAGAAGTAAAATAAGTAAAATAATATGTAAAAGAAGTAGTAGAAGAAGTAAAAGGAGAAGTAAAAGAAGATGAAGAAGTAAAAGAAGAAGAAGTAGAAGAAAAAAGTAAAAGAAGAAGAAGTAAAAGTAAAAGATGAAGAAGAAGTAAAAGAAGAATTAGAAGTAAAAGAAGAAGAAGTAAAAGAAGAAGAAGAAGTAAAAGAAGAAGAAATAGGAGAAGAAGAAAGAAAAGAAGGAGAAGTAAAAGAAGAGGAAGAAGAAGTAAAAGAAGAGGAAGAAGTAATGAAGAAGTAGAAGTAGTAAAAGAAGAAGAAGTAGAATAAGTAGAAGATAAAGAAGAAGAAGTAAAAGAAGTAAAAGAAGAAGAAGAAGAAGAAGAAGAAGAAGAAAGAAAAAGAAGTAGAAGTAAAATTAAAAGAAGAAGAAGTAAAAGAAGAAGAAGTAAAAGAAGAAGAAGTAAAACAAGATGAAGTAAAAGTAAAAGCAAAGTAAAAGTAAAAGCAAAGAAGAAGTAATCATCATCTTCTTTTACTTCTACTTCTCCTTTTTTCTTCTTTGACATCTTCTTTTACTTCTTCTTCTTTTCTCGTTCTTATTTTTTTATTTCTTCTATTACTTCTTCTCTTACTTCTTCGTCTACTTCATCTTCTTCTTTTACTTCTTCTTTTACTTCATCTTCTTTTTTGTCTTTTACCTCTTCTTCTTCTTTTACTTGTTATTCTTTTACTTCTTCTTCTTTGTCTCCTTCTTCTTTTACTTTTACTTCTTCCTCTTCTTATTTTACTTTTACTTCTTCTTCATCTTATTTTACCTCTCCTTCTTTTATTTCTTCTTCGTCTTCTACTTCTTCTTCTTTTACTTCTTCTTCTTTTACTTTTACTTCTTTTACTTCTTCTTCTTCATTTACTTATTCTTCTTCTTTTACTTCTTCTTCTTCTTTTACTTCTTCTTTTACTTCTTCTTCTTTTTTGTCTTTTACCTCTTCTTCTTCTTTTACTTGTTATTCTTTTACTTCTTCTTCTTCTTTGTCTCCTTCTTCTTTTACTTTTACTTCTTCTTCATCTTCTTTTACCTCTCCTTCTTTTATTTCTTCTTCGTCTTCTACTTCTTATTTTACTTCTTCTTCTTTTACTTTTACTTTTTCTTCTTTTACTTCTTCTTCTTCATTTACTTATTCTTCTTCTTTTACTTCTTCTTTTACTTCTTCTTCGTTTACTTCTCCTTCTTTTACTTCGTTTACTTCTTCTTTTACATCTACTTCTTCTTCTTCTTTTACTTCTTCTTCTTTTACTTCTTTTACTTCTTCTTCTACTTTTACTTTTACATATTCTTCTTCTTCTTTTACTTTTACTTCTTCTTCATCTTTTACTTTTACTTCTTCTTCTTTTACTTCTTTTACTTTTACTTCTTCTTCTTCTTTTACTTCTCCTTCTTCTTCTTCTTTTACTTCTTCTTCTTCTTCTTCTTCATTTACTTCTTCTTCTTTTATTTCTTCTTCTTTTATTTTTTCTTCTTTTACTTCTTCTTTTACTTCTTCTACTTCTTCTTCTTCTTCTTCTTTTATTTCTTCTTCTTCTTCTTCTTTTACTTCTTCTTTTACTTCTTCTTCCTCTTCTTCTACTTCTCTTACTTCTCTTTCTTTTACTTCTTCATATTTTACTTCTTCTTCTTTTACTACTTCTTCTTCTTTTACTTCTTTCACTTCTTCTTCTTTCTCTTATTCCTCTTCTTCTTCTTCTTTTATTTCTTCTTCTTCTTCTTTTACTTCTTCTGCTTTTACTTCTCCTTCTCCTACTTCTTTTACTTCTTCTTCTTTTACTTTTACTTCTTATTCTCTTACTTCTTCCTTTTCTTTTCTTCTTCTTCTTCTACTTCTTCTTCATTCATCTTCTTCTTCTACTTCTTCTTTTACTTATACTTCTTTTACTTCTTCTTCTTCTTTTACTTATACTTTTACTTTTACTTCTTCTTCTTCTACTTTTACTTCCTTTAGTTTTTCGTCTGATACTTTTACTTCTTCATCTTCTTTTACTTCTTCTTCTTCATCTTCTTTTACTTCGTTTACTTTTCCTTCTTTTACTTCTCCTTCTTCTTCTTCTTTTACTTCTTCTTCTTTTTTTACTTCTTTTTTTACTTCTTCTTCTCCTACTTATTTTACTTCTTTTACTTCTTCTTCTTTTACTAATTCTTCTTCATCTTCTTCTTTTACTTCTTCTTCTTTTACTTCTTCTTCTTCCTCTTCTTTTACTTCTTCTTCTTCTTCTACTACTTTTACTTTTACTTCTTCTTTTAATTCTTTTACTTCTTCTACTTTTACTTCTTCTTCTTCTTCTTTTTTTACTTCTTTTACTTCTTCGTCTTCTTTTACTTTTACTTCTTCTTCTTCTTCTTTTATTTCCTCTTCTTCTTCTTCTTTTACTTCTTCCTCTTCTTTTACTTCTTCTTCTACTTCTTCTTTTACTTTTACTTCTTCATCTTTTACTTTTACTTCTTCTTCTTTTACTTCTTCTACTTCTTCGTCTTTTACCTCTTCTTCTTTTACTTCTTCTTCTTCTTGTCCTATTTCTTCTTCTACTTCTTCTTCTTTTACTCCTTCTTCGTTTACTTCTTCTTCTTTTACTTCTTCTTCTTTTACTTCTCCTTTTTTACTTCCTCTTCTTTTACTTTTACTTATTCTTTTTCCTCTTCTTTTACTTCTTTTACTTCTTCTTCTTTTACTTTTACTTCTTCTTCTTTTACTTTTACTACTCCTGCTTTTACTTCTTCTTTTACTTCTTTTATATCTTTTACTTCTTCTTCTTCTTTTACTTCTACTTCTTCTTCGTCTTTTACTTTACCTCTTCTTTTACTTCTTCTTCTTCTTTTACTTTTACTTCTTCTTTTACTTTTAATTCTTCTTTGTCTTCTTTTACTTTTCTTATTTTACTTCCTCTTCTTTTACTTCTTCATCTTCTTCTTTTTCTTCTTTTACTGCTTCTTTCACTTCTCCTGCTTTTACTTCTTCTTATTATTTTACTTCTCCTTCTTTTACTTCTTCTTCTTTTTTTCTTCTTCTTCTTTTACTTCTTTTTTACTTCTTCTTCTCCTACTTCTTCTTTTACTTTGTTTACTTCTTCTTTCTTTCTTCTTCTTCTTTTACTTTTACTTCTTCTACTTCTTCTTCTTCTCCTCCTACTTCTTCTTCTTCCTCTTCTTAAACTTCTTCTTCTATTACTTTACTTCTTTTACTTCTTCTTCTTCTTTTACTTTTAGTTCTTCTTCTTCTTTTACTTTTTCTTCTTCTCCTACTTCTTCATCATCTTCTTTTACTTTTACTTCTTCTTCCTCTTTTACTTCTACTTCTTCTTCTTTTACTTCTTCTTCTTCATCTTCTTTTACTTCTTCTTCTTTTACTTCTTCTTCTACTTCTACTTCTTTTACTACTTCTTCTTCTTCCTCTTCTTTTACTTCTACTTCTTCTTTTTCTTTTATTTCTTCTTCTTCTTTTACTTCTTCTTCTTCTTCTACTTTTACTTTTACTTCTTCTTCTCCTACTTCTTCTTCTTTTACTACTTCTTCCTCTCCTTATTTTACTTTTACTTCTTCTTCTACTTCTTCATCTTTTACTTCTTCTTTTACTTCATCTTTTACTTTTACTTCTTCTCCTACTTCTTCTACTTCTACTTCTTTTACTTTTGCTTCTTCTTCTTCTTCTTCTTTTACTTTTACCTCATTTAATTCTTCTTCTTCTTTATCGTCTTTTACCTCTTCTTCTTCTCCTTCTTTTACTTATACTTCTTCTTCTTTTTCTTTTACTTGTACTTCTTTCACTTCTTCTTCTTTTACTTGTACTTCTCCTGCTTTTACTTCTTTTACTTCTTCTTCTTCTTTTCCTTCTTCTTTTACTTCTTCTTTTACTACTTCTTGCTCTTCTTCTTTTACTTATTCTTCTTCTTCTTCTTTTACTTCTCCTTCTTTTACTTCTTCTACTTTTACTTCTTCTCCTACTTCTTCCTTTACTTCTTTTATTTCTTTTTCTTCATCTTCTTTTACTTTTACTTCTTCTACTTCTACTTCTTCTTTTACTTCTTCTTCTTCCTCCTCTTTTACTTCTTCTACTTCTACTTCTTCTTCTTTTACTTCTTCTTCTTCTTTTACGTCTACTTCTTCTACTTCTACTTCTTCTTCTTTTACTTCTTCTTCTTCGTCTTTTACTTCTACTACTTTTACTTGATCTTTACTTCTTCATCTTTTACTTTGACTTCTTCTTCTTCTTTTACTTCTCCTTTCTTTTACTTCTTCTTTTGCTTCTTCTTCATCTTCTTTTACTTGTTCATCTTCTCCTACTTCTTCTTCTTCTTCTTCTACTTCCCCTTCTTTTACTTCCTCTTCTTTCACTTTTTCTTTTACTTCTTCTTCTTCTTTTACTTCTCCTTCTTTTACTTCCCCTTCTTCCTCTTGTTTTACTTCCTCTTCTTTTACTTTTACTTCTTCTTTTTCCTCTTCTTTTACTTCTTCTTCTTTTACTTCCTTTTCTTTTATTTCTTCTCCTTTTACTTCTTCTTCTTCTTCGTTTACTACTTCTTCTTCCTCTTCTTTTACCTCTTCTTCTTCCTCTTCTTTTACTTCTTCTTCCTCTTCTTCTTTTACTTCTTCTACTTCTACTTCTTTTACGTCTACTTCTTCTTCTTCTCCTTTTACTTGATTTACTTCTTTTACTTCTTCTTCTTTTACTTCTTCTTTCACTTCGTCTTCCTCTTCTTTTACTTCTTCGTCTTCTTCTTCTTTTACTTCTTCTTCTTCTTCTTTTACTTCTTTTACTTCTTCGTCTTCTTTTACTTCTTTTTACTTCTTTTACTTCTTCTTCTTCTTTTACTTCTACTTCTTTTACTTCTTCATCTTTTACTTTTACTTCTTCTTCTTCTTTTACTTCTCCTTCTTTTACTTCTTCTTCTTCTGCTTCTTCTTCCTCTTCTTTTCTTCTTTTACTTCCCCTTCTACTTCTTCTTCTACTCCTTTGTCTTTTACTTCTTCTTTTACTTCTTCTACTTTTACTTTTACTTCTTCTTCTTTTAATTATTTTACTTCTTCTTCTTCTACTTCTTATTTTACTTTTACTTCTTCTTCTTTTACTTCCCCTTCTTCCTCTTCTTTTTTTCTTCTTCTTATTCTTCTACTTCTTCATCTTTTACTTTTACTTCTTCTTCTTCTTTGACATCTTCTTCTTTTACTTATACTTATCCTTCTTTTACTTCTCCTTCTTTTACTTCTTATTTTACTTTTACTTCTTCTTATTTCTCTTCTACTTCTTCTTCTTCCTCTTCTTTTACTTCTTCTTCTTCATCTTCTTTTACTTCTTCTTCTTTTACTTCTTTGACATCTTCTTTTACTTCTTCTTCATCTTCTTTTACTTCTTCTTCTTATTCCTCTTCTTTTCTTTCTTCTTCTTTTACTTCTTCTTCTTTTACTTTTACTTCTTGCTCTTCTTATTTTACTTTTACATCTTCTTCTTCTTTTACTTCTTTCACTTCTTCTTCTCCTACTTTGTCTTTTACTTTTACTTCTTCTTCTACTTCTTCTTCTTTTAGTTCTTCTTCTTTTACTTCTTTGTCTTTTACTTCTTCTTTTATTTCCTCTTCTTCGTTTTTTACTTCTTCTTCTTCTTTTACTTCTTTTACATATTCTTTTGCTTATTTTACTTCTTCTTTTACTTCATCTTCTTTTACTTTTACTTCTTCTTCTTTTACCTCTTCTTTCTTTCTTTCTTCTTCTTCTTTTACTTCTTCTTCTACTTCTTCGTCTTTTACTTCTTCTATTCCTTCATCTTTTACTTTTACGTCTTCCTCTTCTTTTACTTTTACTTCTTCTTCTACTTCGTCTTTTACTTTTACCTCTTCTCCTTCTTTTACTTCTTCTTCTTTTACTTCTTCTTTTACTTCTTCTTTTACTTTTACTTCTTCTTTTACTTCTCCTTCTTTTACTTCTTCTTCTTCCTCTTTTCTTCTTCTTCTTCTTTTACTTCTTTTACTTCTTCTTTTACTTCTTCTTCTTCTTCTTTTACTTTTTCTTCTACTTTTACCTCTCCTTCTTTTACTTCTAATTCTTCTTTTACTTTGACTTCTTCTACTTCTACTTCTTCTTCTTTTACTTCTTCATCTTCTTCTTTTACTTCTTCTTCTTCTTCTACTTCTTTTACTTATCCTTCTTCTACTAAAAGAAGATGATGAAGAAGTAGAAGAAGAAGAAGTAAAAGTAAAAGAAGATGAAGAAGAAGTAAAAGAAGAAGAAGTCAAAGAAGAAGAAGTCAAAGAAGTAAAAGAAGTAGAAGACGAAGAAGTAGAAGAAGAAGTAAAAGTAAAAGAATTTAAAGAAGTAGAAGAAGAAGAAGTAAAAGAAGAGGAATAAGAAGAAGTAGAAGAGGAAGTAAAAGTAAAAGACGAAGTAAAAGTAAAAGAAGAAGTAAAAGAAGATGAAGTAATGAAGAAGAAGTCAAAGAAGTAAAAGAAGAAGTAAAAGACGAAGAAGTGAAAGAAAAAGAAGTAAAAGAAGAAGAAGAAGAAAAGAAGAAGAAGAAGAAGTAAAAGAAGAAGAAGAAGTAGAAGTAGTAAAAGAAGAAGAAGAAGTACAAGTAAAAGACAAAGAAGTAGGAGAAGAAGAAGAAGAAGTAAAAGAAGAAGAAGAAAAAAGAAGTAAAAGAAGGAGAATTAAATGAAGAAAAAGTAAAAATGTAAAATAATGAGAAGTGAAAGAAGTAAAAGAAGAAGATGATGAAGAAAAAGTAGTAAAAGAAGAAGAAGTAGAAGAAGAAGTAGAAGAAGAGGAAGAAGAAGTAGTAAACCTTAGAAGAAGAAGTAAAAGACAAAGACGAAGAAGTAGAAGAAGTAAAAGAAGAAGAAGTAAAAGAAGAGGAAGAAGAAGTAAAAGAAGAGGAAGAAGTAAAATTAAAAGTAAAAGTAAAAGAAGAAGTAAAAGAAGAAGAAGAAGTCAAAGTAAAAGAAGAAAAAGAAGAAGAAGAAGTAAAAGAAGAAGAAGTAAAAGAAGAATTAGAAGTAAAAGAAGGGGAAGTAGAAGAAGAAGAAGTAAAAGAAGAAGTAGAAGAAGTAAACGAAGTAAAAGAAGAAGAAGTAAAAGAAGAAGAAGTAAAAGAAGTAAAAGAAGAAGAAGTAAAAGAAGTAAAAGAAGAAGAAGTAAAATAAGTAAAAGATGAAGAAAAAGAAGAAGAAGAAGAAGAAGAAGTAGTAAAAGTAAAAGAAGATGAAGAAGAAGTAATAGAAGATGAAGAAGAAGAAGTAGATAAAGTAAAAGTATGAAAAGAAGACGTAAAATAAGTAAAAGTAAAAGCAAAGAAGAAGTAGTAAAAGAAGAAGAAGTAAAAGAAGAAGAAGTCAAAGAAGAAGAAGTGAAAGAAGTAAAAGAAAAAGAAGACGAAGTAGAAGAAGAAGTAAAAGTAAAAGAAGATGAAGAAGAATAAGAAGAAGTAAAAGAAGAAGAAGTAGAAGAAGAATAAGTAAAAGAAGAAGTAAAAGAAGGAGAAGTAAAAGAAGAAGAAGTAAAAGAAGAAGAAGCAGAAGAAGAAGAAGTAAAAGAAGAAGAAGTAAAAGAAGAAGAAGTAAAAGAAGAAGAAGAAGTAAAAGAAGATGAAGAAGAAGTAAAAGAAGAAGAAGCAGAAGAAGAATAAGTAAAAGAAGAAGAAGTAAAAGAAGAAGAAGTAAAAGAAGAAGAAGAAGAAGTAAAAGAAGATGAAGAAGAAGTAAAAGAAGAAGAAGTAAAAGAAGATGATGAAGAAGTAGAAGAAGAAGAAGTAAAAGTAAAAGAAGATGAAGAAGAAGTAAAAGAAGAAGAAGTAGAAGAAGAAGAAGAAGTAAAAGTATGAGAAAAAGTAGAAGAAGAAGTAAAAGAAGAAGAAGAAGATGAAGAAGAAGAAGAAGAAGAAGAAGAAGAAGAAGAAGAAGTAAAAGATGATGAAGTAAACGAAGTAAAAGTAAAAGAAGATGAAGTAAAAGAAGAAGAAGAAGTAAAAGAAGAAGAAGAAGTAGAAGAAGAAGACGTAAAAGAGGGAAAAGAAGAAGAAGAATTAGAAGAAGAAGTATAAGTAAAAGAAGAAGAAATAGGAGAAGAAGAAGAAGTAGGAGAAGAAGAAAGAAAAATAATTATGAGTAAAAGAAGAAGTAAAAGAAGATGAAGAAGAAGAAGTAAAGGAAGATGAAGAAGTAGAAGAAGAAGTATAAGTAAAAGAAGTAAAAGAAGAAGAAGTAAAAGAAGAAGTAAAAGAAGGACAAGTAAAAGAAGAAGAAGTAAAAGAAGTAAAAGAAGAAGACGAAGTAAAAGAAGAAGAAGTAGAAGTAGAAGATGAAGAAGTAAAAGAATTAAAAGAAGAAGAAAAAAGAAGAAGTAAAAGAAGAATTAGAAGTAAAAGAATTAAAAGTAAAAGAAGAAGAAGTAAAAGAAGAAGTAAAAGAAGAAGAAGTAAAAGTAAAAGACGAAGAAAAAGTAAAAGAAGAAGAAGAAGTAGAAGAAGAAGAAGAAGTAAAAGTAAAAGAAGAAGAAGTAAAAGAAGAAGAAGAAGAAGTAGGGAGAAGAAGTAAAAGTAGAAGAAGAAGAAAAAGTAAAAGAAGAAGATGAAGTAAAAAAGGAGAAGTAAAAGAAGAAGAAGTAAATGTAAAAGAAGAAGAATAGGAAGAAGTAAAAGTAAAAGAAGAAGAAGAAGTAAAAGAAGAAGAAGTATAAGTAAAAGAAGAAGAAGTAGGAGAAGAAGAAGTAAAAGAAGAAGAAGAAGTAAAAATAAAAGAAGAAGAAGAAGTAAAAGAAGAAGAAGGAGAAGTAAAAGAAGAAGAAAAAGAAGAGGAAGAAGAAGAAGTAGAAGATGAAGAAGTAAAATAAGAAGAAGTAGAAGAAGTAGAAGAAGTAAAAGTAAAAGGAGAAGAAGTAGGAGAAGAAGAAGTAAAATAAGTAAAATAATATGTAAAAGAAGTAGTAGAAGAAGTAAAAGGAGAAGTAAAAGAAGATGAAGAAGTAAAAGAAGAAGAAGTAGAAGAAAAAAAGTAAAAGAAGAAGAAGTAAAAGTAAAAGATGAAGAAGAAGTAAAAGAAGAATTAGAAGTAAAAGAAGAAGAAGTAAAAGAAGAAGAAGAAGTAAAAGAAGAAGAAATAGGAGAAGAAGAAAGAAAAGAAGGAGAAGTAAAAGAAGAGGAAGAAGAAGTAAAAGAAGAGGAAGAAGTAATGAAGAAGTAGAAGTAGTAAAAGAAGAAGAAGTAGAATAAGTAGAAGATAAAGAAGAAGAAGTAAAAGAAGTAAAAGAAGAAGAAGAAGAAGAAGAAGAAGAAGAAGAAAGAAAAAGAAGTAGAAGTAAAATTAAAAGAAGAAGAAGTAAAAGAAGAAGAAGTAAAAGAAGAAGAAGTAAAACAAGATGAAGTAAAAGTAAAAGCAAAGTAAAAGTAAAAGCAAAGAAGAAGTAATCATCATCTTCTTTTACTTCTACTTCTCCTTTTTTCTTCTTTGACATCTTCTTTTACTTCTTCTTCTTTTCTCGTTCTTATTTTTTTATTTCTTCTATTACTTCTTCTCTTACTTCTTCGTCTACTTCATCTTCTTCTTTTACTTCTTCTTTTACTTCATCTTCTTTTTTGTCTTTTACCTCTTCTTCTTCTTTTACTTGTTATTCTTTTACTTCTTCTTCTTTGTCTCCTTCTTCTTTTACTTTTACTTCTTCCTCTTCTTATTTTACTTTTACTTCTTCTTCATCTTATTTTACCTCTCCTTCTTTTATTTCTTCTTCGTCTTCTACTTCTTCTTCTTTTACTTCTTCTTCTTTTACTTTTACTTCTTTTACTTCTTCTTCTTCATTTACTTATTCTTCTTCTTTTACTTCTTCTTCTTCTTTTACTTCTTCTTTTACTTCTTCTTCTTTTTTGTCTTTTACCTCTTCTTCTTCTTTTACTTGTTATTCTTTTACTTCTTCTTCTTCTTTGTCTCCTTCTTCTTTTACTTTTACTTCTTCTTCATCTTCTTTTACCTCTCCTTCTTTTATTTCTTCTTCGTCTTCTACTTCTTCTTATTTTACTTCTTCTTCTTTTACTTTTACTTTTTCTTCTTTTACTTCTTCTTCTTCATTTACTTATTCTTCTTCTTTTACTTCTTCTTTTACTTCTTCTTCGTTTACTTCTCCTTCTTTTACTTCGTTTACTTCTTCTTTTACATCTACTTCTTCTTCTTCTTTTACTTCTTCTTCTTTTACTTCTTTTACTTCTTCTTCTACTTTTACTTTTACATATTCTTCTTCTTCTTTTACTTTTACTTCTTCTTCATCTTTTACTTTTACTTCTTCTTCTTTTACTTCTTTTACTTTTACTTCTTCTTCTTCTTTTACTTCTCCTTCTTCTTCTTCTTTTACTTCTTCTTCTTCTTCTTCTTCATTTACTTCTTCTTCTTTTATTTCTTCTTCTTTTATTTTTTCTTCTTTTACTTCTTCTTTTACTTCTTCTACTTCTTCTTCTTCTTCTTCTTTTATTTCTTCTTCTTCTTCTTCTTTTACTTCTTCTTTTACTTCTTCTTCCTCTTCTTCTACTTCTCTTACTTCTCTTTCTTTTACTTCTTCATATTTTACTTCTTCTTCTTTTACTACTTCTTCTTCTTTTACTTCTTTCACTTCTTCTTCTTTCTCTTATTCCTCTTCTTCTTCTTCTTTTATTTCTTCTTCTTCTTCTTTTACTTCTTCTGCTTTTACTTCTCCTTCTCCTACTTCTTTTACTTCTTCTTCTTTTACTTTTACTTCTTATTCTCTTACTTCTTCCTTTTCTTTTCTTCTTCTTCTTCTACTTCTTCTTCATTCATCTTCTTCTTCTACTTCTTCTTTTACTTATACTTCTTTTACTTCTTCTTCTTCTTTTACTTATACTTTTACTTTTACTTCTTCTTCTTCTACTTTTACTTCCTTTAGTTTTTCGTCTGATACTTTTACTTCTTCATCTTCTTTTACTTCTTCTTCTTCATCTTCTTTTACTTCGTTTACTTTTCCTTCTTTTACTTCTCCTTCTTCTTCTTCTTTTACTTCTTCTTCTTTTTTTACTTCTTTTTTTACTTCTTCTTCTCCTACTTATTTTACTTCTTTTACTTCTTCTTCTTTTACTAATTCTTCTTCATCTTCTTCTTTTACTTCTTCTTCTTTTACTTCTTCTTCTTCCTCTTCTTTTACTTCTTCTTCTTCTTCTACTACTTTTACTTTTACTTCTTCTTTTAATTCTTTTACTTCTTCTACTTTTACTTCTTCTTCTTCTTCTTTTTTTACTTCTTTTACTTCTTCGTCTTCTTTTACTTTTACTTCTTCTTCTTCTTCTTTTATTTCCTCTTCTTCTTCTTCTTTTACTTCTTCCTCTTCTTTTACTTCTTCTTCTACTTCTTCTTTTACTTTTACTTCTTCATCTTTTACTTTTACTTCTTCTTCTTTTACTTCTTCTACTTCTTCGTCTTTTACCTCTTCTTCTTTTACTTCTTCTTCTTCTTGTCCTATTTCTTCTTCTACTTCTTCTTCTTTTACTCCTTCTTCGTTTACTTCTTCTTCTTTTACTTCTTCTTCTTTTACTTCTCCTTTTTTACTTCCTCTTCTTTTACTTTTACTTATTCTTTTTCCTCTTCTTTTACTTCTTTTACTTCTTCTTCTTTTACTTTTACTTCTTCTTCTTTTACTTTTACTACTCCTGCTTTTACTTCTTCTTTTACTTCTTTTATATCTTTTACTTCTTCTTCTTCTTTTACTTCTACTTCTTCTTCGTCTTTTACTTTACCTCTTCTTTTACTTCTTCTTCTTCTTTTACTTTTACTTCTTCTTTTACTTTTAATTCTTCTTTGTCTTCTTTTACTTTTCTTATTTTACTTCCTCTTCTTTTACTTCTTCATCTTCTTCTTTTTCTTCTTTTACTGCTTCTTTCACTTCTCCTGCTTTTACTTCTTCTTATTATTTTACTTCTCCTTCTTTTACTTCTTCTTCTTTTTTTCTTCTTCTTCTTTTACTTCTTCTTCTTTTACTTCTTTTTTACTTCTTCTTCTCCTACTTCTTCTTTTACTTTGTTTACTTCTTCTTTCTTTCTTCTTCTTCTTTTACTTTTACTTCTTCTACTTCTTCTTCTTCTCCTCCTACTTCTTCTTCTTCCTCTTCTTAAACTTCTTCTTCTATTACTTTACTTCTTTTACTTCTTCTTCTTCTTTTACTTTTAGTTCTTCTTCTTCTTTTACTTTTTCTTCTTCTCCTACTTCTTCATCATCTTCTTTTACTTTTACTTCTTCTTCCTCTTTTACTTCTACTTCTTCTTCTTTTACTTCTTCTTCTTCATCTTCTTTTACTTCTTCTTCTTTTACTTCTTCTTCTACTTCTACTTCTTTTACTACTTCTTCTTCTTCCTCTTCTTTTACTTCTACTTCTTCTTTTTCTTTTATTTCTTCTTCTTCTTTTACTTATTCTTCTTCTTCTACTTTTACTTTTACTTCTTCTTCTCCTACTTCTTCTTCTTTTACTACTTCTTCCTCTCCTTATTTTACTTTTACTTCTTCTTCTACTTCTTCATCTTTTACTTCTTCTTTTACTTCATCTTTTACTTTTACTTCTTCTCCTACTTCTTCTACTTCTACTTCTTTTACTTTTGCTTCTTCTTCTTCTTCTTCTTTTACTTTTACCTCATTTAATTCTTCTTCTTCTTTATCGTCTTTTACCTCTTCTTCTTCTCCTTCTTTTACTTATACTTCTTCTTCTTTTTCTTTTTCTTGTACTTCTTTCACTTCTTCTTCTTTTACTTGTACTTCTCCTGCTTTTACTTCTTTTACTTCTTCTTCTTCTTTTCCTTCTTCTTTTACTTCTTCTTTTACTACTTCTTGCTCTTCTTCTTTTACTTATTCTTCTTCTTCTTCTTTTACTTCTCCTTCTTTTACTTCTTCTACTTTTACTTCTTCTCCTACTTCTTCCTTTACTTCTTTTATTTCTTTTTCTTCATCTTCTTTTACTTTTACTTCTTCTACTTCTACTTCTTCTTTTACTTCTTCTTCTTCCTCCTCTTTTACTTCTTCTACTTCTACTTCTTCTTCTTTTACTTCTTCTTCTTCTTTTACGTCTACTTCTTCTACTTCTACTTCTTCTTCTTTTACTTCTTCTTCTTCGTCTTTTACTTCTACTACTTTTACTTGATCTTTACTTCTTCATCTTTTACTTTGACTTCTTCTTCTTCTTTTACTTCTCCTTTCTTTTACTTCTTCTTTTGCTTCTTCTTCATCTTCTTTTACTTGTTCATCTTCTCCTACTTCTTCTTCTTCTTCTTCTACTTCCCCTTCTTTTACTTCCTCTTCTTTCACTTTTTCTTTTACTTCTTCTTCTTTTACTTCTCCTTCTTTTACTTCCCCTTCTTCCTCTTGTTTTACTTCCTCTTCTTTTACTTTTACTTCTTCTTTTTCCTCTTCTTTTACTTCTTCTTCTTTTACTTCCTTTTCTTTTATTTCTTCTCCTTTTACTTCTTCTTCTTCTTCGTTTACTACTTCTTCTTCCTCTTCTTTTCCTTCTTCTTCTACTTCTTTTACTTTTACTTCATCTTCTTTTACTTCTTCTTCTTCTTTTACTTCTTCTTCTTCTTTTACTTCTCCTTCTTTTACTTCTTCTTTTACTTCCCGTTGTTTTACTTCTTCTTCATCTTCTTTTACTTCTTCTACTTCTGCTTCTTTTACATTTTCTTTTACTTCTTCTTCCTCTTCTTTTACTTCTTCTTCTTCTACTTATTTTACTTCTTCTTCTTCTCCTTCTTCTTCTTCCTCTTCTTTTACATCTTCTACTTCTTTTACTTTTACTTCTTATTCTTCTTTTACTTCTCATTCTTCTTTTACTTTGACTTCTTTTACTTTTACTTCTACTTCTACTTCTTCTTCTTTATCGTCTTTTACCTCTTCTTCTTCTCATACTTCTTTTTCTTCTTCTTCTTCTTCTTCTTCTTCTTCTTTTACTTCTTCTTCTTCATCTTCTTTTACTTCTTCTTCTTTTACTTCTTCCTCTCCTACTTCTTCTTTTACTTCTTTTTCTTCCTCTTCTTTTCCTTCTTCTTCTTTAACTTCTTCTTCTTTTACATCTACTTCTTTTACTTTTACTTCTTCTTCTTCTTTTACTTCTTCTTCCTCTTCTTTTACTTCTTCTTCTTCTACTTATTTTACTTCTTCTTCTTCTACTTCTTCTTCTTCCCCTTCTTTAACATCTTCTACTTCTTTTACTTTTACTTCTTATTCTTCTTTTACTTCTCCTTCTTCTTCTTTTACTTTGACTTCTTTTACTTTTACTTCTACTTCTACTTCTTCTTCTTTATCGTCTTTTACCTCTTCTTCTTCTCATACTTCTTTTTCTTCTTCTTCTTCTTCTTCTTCTTCTTCTTCTTTTACTTCTTCTTCTTCTTCTTCTTTTACTTCTTCTTCTTTTACTTCTTCCTCTCCTACTTCTTTTACTTCTTTTTCTTCCTCTTCTTTTCCTTCTTCTTCTTTGGTTTCTTCTTCTTTTACATCTACTTCTTTTACTTTTACTTCTTCTTCTTCTTTTACTTCTTCTTCCTCTTCTTTTACTTCTTCGTCTTTTACTTCTTCCTCTCCTACTTCTTCTTTTACTTCTTTTTCTTCCTCTTCTTTTCCTTCTTCTTTCTTTCTTTCTTCTTCTTCTACTTCTTCCTCTTCTTTTACTTCTTCTTCTCCTACTTCTTCGTCTGATACTTTTACTTCTCCTACTTCTTATTTTACTTGTTTTACTTCTTCTTTTACTTCTTCTTCTTTGACTTAATCTTCTTTTACTTGTTCATCTTCTTCTGTTACTTTTACTTCCTCTTCTTTTACTTCTTCTTCTTTGACTTCATCTTCTTTTACTTCTTCTTCTTTTAGTTCTTCTTCTTTTTCTTCGTCTTCATCTTCTTTTACTTCTTCTTCTTTTACTTCTTCTTCCTCTTCTATTACTTCTTCTTCTTTTACTTTTACTTCTTCGTCTTCTTCGTCTTTTACCTCTTCTTCTTCCTCTTCGTCTGATACTTTTACTTGATCTTTACTTCTTCATCTTTTACATTGACTTCTTCTACTTTTATTCTTCCTGTTCTTTTAATTATTCTTTTACTTTTACTTCTTTTACTTCTTTTTCTTCTTCTTCTTTTACTTCTCCTACTTCTTCTTCTTTTTTCTTTCTCTTCTTCTTTTAATTCTTCTTCTTCTTCGTCTTTTACTTCTACTTCTTCGTCTTTTACTTTTACTTCTTTTACTTCTTCTTCTTCTTCTTCTTCTTCTACTTCTTTGTCTCCTCCTTCTTTCACTTACTTTTGCTTCTTCTCCTACTTCTTCTTCATTACTTATACTTCTTCTTTTACTTTTACTTTATCTACTTCTTCTTCTTCTTTTATTTCCTCTTCTTCCTCTTCTTTTACTTCTTTTACTTCTTTTACTTTTACTTCTTCTTCTTATTTTACTTCTCCTTCTTTTACTTCTTCTTCTTCTTCTCTTCTTCTTCTTCTTTTACTTTTACTTCTTCTACTTCTTCTACTTCTTCTACTTTTACTTCTTCTTCTTCATCTTCTTTTACTTCTTCTTCTTTTACTTCTTCTTTTACTTCTTCTTCCTCTTCTTCTTCTTCTTTTACTTTGACATCTTCTTTTTCTACTTATTCTTCTTTTACTTCTTCTTCTTTTACTTTGACTTATTCTTCTTCTTTTACTTTTACTTCTTCTTCTACTTCTTCATCTTTTACTTTTACTTCTTCTACTTTCACTTCTTCTTCTTCTTTTACTTCTTCTTTTTCATTTCCTTCTTCTTTTACTTCTTCTTATTTTACTTCTTCTTCTTCTTCTTCTTCTTCTTTTACTTCTTCTTCTTCATCTTCTTTTACTTCTTCTTCTTTTACTTCTTCCTCTCCTACTTCTTCTTTTACTTCTTTTTCTTCCTCTTCTTTTCCTTCTTCTTCTTTGACTTCTTCTTCTTTTACATCTACTTCTTTTACTTTTACTTCTTCTTCTTCTTTTACTTCTTCTTCCTCTTCTTTTACTTCTTCTTCTTCTACTTATTTTACTTCTTCTTCTTCTACTTCTTCTTCTTCCCCTTCTTTAACATCTTCTACTTCTTTTACTTTTACTTCTTATTCTTCTTTTACTTCTCCTTCTTCTTCTTTTACTTTGACTTCTTTTACTTTTACTTCTACTTCTACTTCTTCTTCTTTATCGTCTTTTACCTCTTCTTCTTCTCATACTTCTTTTTCTTCTTCTTCTTCTTCTTCTTCTTCTTCTTCTTCTTCTTCTTCTTTTACTTCTTCTTCTTCTTCTTCTTTTACTTCTTCTTCTTTTACTTCTTCCTCTCCTACTTCTTTTACTTCTTTTTCTTCCTCTTCTTTTCCTTCTTCTTCTTTGGTTTCTTCTTCTTTTACATCTACTTCTTTTACTTTTACTTCTTCTTCTTCTTTTACTTCTTCTTCCTCTTCTTTTACTTCTTCGTCTTTTACTTCTTCCTCTCCTACTTCTTCTTTTACTTCTTTTTCTTCCTCTTCTTTTCCTTCTTCTTTCTTTCTTTCTTCTTCTTCTACTTCTTCCTCTTCTTTTACTTCTTCTTCTCCTACTTCTTCGTCTGATACTTTTACTTCTCCTACTTCTTATTTTACTTGTTTTACTTCTTCTTTTACTTCTTCTTCTTTGACTTAATCTTCTTTTACTTGTTCATCTTCTTCTGTTACTTTTACTTCCTCTTCTTTTACTTCTTCTTCTTTGACTTCATCTTCTTTTACTTCTTCTTCTTTTAGTTATTCTTCTTTTTCTTCGTCTTCATCTTCTTTTACTTCTTCTTCTTTTACTTCTTCTTCCTCTTCTATTACTTCTTCTTCTTTTACTTTTACTTCTTCGTTTTCTTCGTCTTTTACCTCTTCTTCTTCCTCTTCGTCTGATACTTTTACTTGATCTTTACTTCTTCATCTTTTACATTGACTTCTTCTACTTTTATTCTTCCTGTTCTTTTAATTATTCTTTTACTTTTACTTCTTTTACTTCTTTTTCTTCTTCTTCTTTTACTTCTCCTACTTCTTCTTCTTTTTTCTTTCTCTTCTTCTTCTTTTAATTCTTCTTCTTCTTCGTCTTTTACTTCTACTTCTTCGTCTTTTACTTTTACTTCTTTTACTTCTTCTTCTTCTTCTTCTTCTTCTACTTCTTTGTCTCCTCCTTCTTTCACTTACTTTTGCTTCTTCTCCTACTTCTTCTTCATTACTTATACTTCTTCTTTTACTTTTACTTTATCTACTTCTTCTTCTTCTTTTATTTCCTCTTCTTCCTCTTCTTTTACTTCTTTTACTTCTTTTACTTTTACTTCTTCTTCTTATTTTACTTCTCCTTCTTTTACTTCTTCTTCTTCTTCTCTTCTTCTTCTTCTTTTACTTTTACTTCTTCTACTTCTTCTACTTCTTCTACTTTTACTTCTTCTTCTTCATCTTCTTTTACTTCTTCTTCTTTTACTTCTTCTTTTACTTCTTCTTCCTCTTCTTCTTCTTCTTTTACTTTGACATCTTCTTTTTCTACTTATTCTTCTTTTACTTCTTCTTCTTTTACTTTGACTTATTCTTCTTCTTTTACTTTTACTTCTTCTTCTACTTCTTCATCTTTTACTTTTACTTCTTCTTCTTTCACTTCTTCTTCTTCTTTTACTTCTTCTTTTTCATTTCCTTCTTCTTTTACTTCTTCTTATTTTACTTCTTCTTCTTTTACTTCTTCTTTTACTTCTACTACTTCTTCTTCGTTTACTTCTTCTTCTTTTACTTCTCCTTTTACTTCTTCTTTTACTTTTACTTCTTCTTCTACTTCGTCTTTTACTTTTACCTCTTCTTTTACTTCTTCTTTTACTTCTTCTTCTCCTTCTTTTACTTTTACTTCTTCTTCTTCTTCTTCTACTTCTCCTTCTTTTACTTTTACTTCTTTTACTTCTCCTTTATTACTTGTTCATCTTCTCCTACTTCTTCTTCTTTTACTTTTACTTCTACTTCTACTTCTTCTTCTTTATCATCTTTTACCTCTTCTTCTTCTCCTACTTCTTCTTCATTTCTTCATCTTCTTTTACTTATTCTTCTTTTCCTTCTTTTACCTCTCCTTCTTTTACTTTTACTTCTTTTACTTCTACTTCTTCTTCTTCTTTTTCTTCTACTTCCCCTTCTTCCTCTTCTTCTTCTTCTTTTACTTTTACTTCTTCTCCTTCTTTTACTTCTCTTTCTTTTACTTGTAATTCTTCTTCTTCTTTTACTTTTACTTCTTCTCCCACTTCTTCTTCTTCTTCTTTTACTTCTTTTACTTTTAGTTCATGTTCTCCTTCTTTTACTTCTAATTCTTCTTCTTTTACTTCTTCATCTTTTACTTTTACTTCTTCTTTTACTTCTTCCTCTCCTACTTCTTCTTTTACTTCTTTTTCTTCCTCTTCTTTTCCTTCTTCTACTTCTACTTCTTCTTCTTCTTTTTACTTTTACTTCATCTTCTTTTACTTCTTCTTTTACTTCTTCTACTTCTTCTTCCTCTTCTTTTACTTCTTCTTCTTTTACTTCTCCTACTTCTTCTTCCTCTTCTTTTACTTCTTCTTCTTTTACTTCTTCCTCTTTTACTTCTACTTCTTCTACTTGTTCTTCTACTTCTTCTTCTTTTACTTTTACTTCTCCTACTTCTTCTTTTACCTCTCCTTCTTTTACTTTTACTTCTTCTTCTTCTACTTCTTCGTCTTCTTTTACTTTTACTTCATCTACTTCTACTTTTTCTTTGCTTTTACTTTTACTTATTTTACGTCTTCTTCTCATACTTTTACTTCTTCTTCTTCTTCTACTTCTTCTTCTTTTACTACTTCTTCTTCTCCTTCTTTTACTTTTTTTACTTCATTTACTTCTTCTTCTTTTACTTATTCTTTTTCCTCTTCTTCTACTTCTTTTACTTCTTTTACTTTTACTTCATCTTCTTTTACTTCTTCTTCTACTTCTTCTTCTTCTTTTACTTCTTCTTCTCCCTACTTCTTCTTCTTTTACTTCTTCTTCTCCCTACTTCTTCTTCTTTTACTTCATCTTCTTTTACTTGTCCTTCTTTTACTTCTTCTTCTTTCACTTCTTCTTCTTCTTCTTTTACTTCTTCTTCTTTTTCTTCTTCTACTTCTCCAACTTTTACTTCTTTTACTTCGTATTTTTCCTCTTCTACTTCTTCTTCATTACTTTTACTTCTACTTCTTCTTCTTTTACTTCTCCTACTTCTTCCTCTTTCACTTCTTTTACTTCTTCTTCGTCTTCATCTTCTTTTACTTCTTCTTCTTTTACTTTTACTTCTTCTTCGTCTTCATCTTCTTTTACTTCTTCTTCTTTTACTTTTACGTCTTCTCCTTCTTTTACTTCTCTTTCTTTTACTTCTTCTTTTACTTCTTTTTTTCTTTCTTCTTCGTCTTCTTTTACTTATTTTTCATCTTTTACTTTTTCTTCTTTTACTTCTTCTTCTTCTTTTACTTGTAATTCTTCTTCTTCTTTTACTTTTACTTCTTCTCCTACTTCTTCTTCTTCTTCTTTTACTTCTTTTACTTTTAGTTCATGTTCTCCTTCTTTTACTTCTAATTCTTCTTCTTTTACTTCTTCATCTTTTACTTTTACTTCTTCTTTTACTTTTACTTCTTCTTTTACTTCTTCCTCTCCTACTTCTTCTTTTACTTCTTTTTCTTCCTCTTCTTTTCCTTCTTCTACTTCTACTTCTTCTTCTTCTTTTTACTTTTACTTCATCTTCTTTTACTTCTTCTTTTACTTCTTCTACTTCTTCTTCCTCTTCTTTTACTTCTTCTTCTTTTACTTCTCCTACTTCTTCTTCCTCTTCTTTTACTTCTTCTTCCTCTTCTTTTACTTCTTCTTCTTTTACTTCTTCCTCTTTTACTTCTACTTCTTCTACTTGTTCTTCTACTTCTTCTTCTTTTACTTTTACTTCTCCTACTTCTTCTTTTACCTCTCCTTCTTTTACTTTTACTTCTTCTTCTTCTACTTCTTCGTCTTCTTTTACTTTTACTTCATCTACTTCTACTTTTTCTTTGCTTTTACTTTTACTTATTTTACGTCTTCTTCTCATACTTTTACTTCTTCTTCTTCTTCTACTTCTTCTTCTTTTACTACTTCTTCTTCTCCTTCTTTTACTTTTTTTTACTTCTTTTACTTCTTCTTATTTTACTTATTCTTTTTCCTCTTCTTCTACTTCTTTTACTTCTTTTACTTTTACTTCATCTTCTTTTACTTCTTCTTCTTCTTCTTTTACTTCTTCTTCTCCCTACTTCTTCTTCTTTTACTTCATCTTCTTTTACTTGTCCTTCTTTTACTTCTTCTTCTTTCACTTCTTCTTCTTCTTCTTTTACTTCTTCTTCTTCTTCTTTTTCTTCTTCTACTTCTCCAACTTTTACTTCTTTTACTTCTTTTACTTCGTATTTTTCCTCTTCTACTTCTTCCTCATTACTTTTACTTCTACTTCTTCTTCTTTTACTTCTCCTACTTCTTCCTCTTTCACTTCTTTTACTTCTTCTTCTTCTTTTACTTCTTCTTATTTTACTTTTACTTCTCCTACTTCTTCTACTTCTTCTTCTTCTTCTTCCTCTTTTACTTCTCCTTATTTTAATTCTTTGTCTTTTACTTCTTCTTTTACTTCTTTTAGTTCATCTTCTTTTACTTTTTCTTCTTTCACTACTTCTTCTTCTTCTTCATCTTCTATTACTTTACTTCTTCTTCCTCTTCTCCTACTTCTTCTTCTCCTACTTCTTCTTTTACGTCTTCTACTTCTTTTACTTCTTCTTCTTTTACTTCTTCTTCTTCTACTTCTTCTTTTACTTTTACTTCTTCTTCTCCTTTTACTTCTTCTTCTTATTCCTCTCCTTTTACTTCTTCTTCTTTCTTTCTTTCTTTCTTTCTTTCTTTCTTTCTTCTTCTTCATCTTCTATTACTTTACTTCTTCTTCCTCTTCTCCTACTTCTTCTTCTCCTACTTCTTCTTTTACTTCTTCTACTTATTTTACTTCTTCTTCCCCTTCTTTTACTTCTTCTTCTTCCTCTTCTTTTACATCTACTTCTTCCTCTTCTTTTACTAGATCATTACTTCTTCATCTTTTACTTTGACTTCATCTTCTACTTCTTCGTCTTCTTCTTTTCTTCTTCTACTTCTTCATTTCCTTCTTCTCCTACTTCTTCTTCTTTTAGTTCCTCTTCTTTTACTTCTTCTTCTTTTACTTCTTCTTCTTTTACTTTTGCTTCTTCTCCTACTTCTTCTTCATTACTTATACTTCTTCTTTTACTTTTACTTCTTCTACTTCTTCTTATTTTACTTCTTCATCTTCTACTTCTTCTTCTTCCTCTTCTTTTTCTTCTTCTTTTACTTCTCCTTCTTCTTTTTTTACTTATTCTTCTTTTACTTCTCCTACTTCTTTATCATCTTCTTTTACTTCTTTTACTTCTTCTTCTTCATCATCTTCTATTTCTTCTTCATCTTCTACTTCTTCTTCTTCCTCTTCTTTTTCTTTTACTTATTCTACTTCTACTTCTTCTTCTTCTTTTACTTATACTTCATCTTCTTTTACTTGTCCTTCTTTTACTTCTTCTACTTTTACTTCTTCTTCTTCTTCTTCTTTTACTTCTTCTTTTACTTTTACTTCTTCTTCTTCTTTTACTTCTTCTTTATTTAATTCTTTGTCTTCTTCTTCTTCTTTTACTTCTACTTCTTCTTCTTCTTCCTCTTCTTTTACATCTATTTCTTCTTCTTTTACTTCTTCTTTTACTTCTTCTTCCTCTTCTTCTACTTATACTTCTTCTTCTCCTACTTCTTCTTCTTCTTCGTTTACTTCTTCTTCTTTTACTTCTTCTTTTACTTTTGCATCTTCTTCTTATTATTTTACTTCTCCTTCTTCTTTTACTTTTACTTCTTCTACTTCTACTTCTACTTCTCCTTCTTTTACTTCTTCTTTTACTTTTGCTTCTTCTCCTACTTCTTCTTCTACTTCTATTAATTTTACTTTTTCTTCTTCTTCTTCTTCTTTTATTTTTACTTCTTATTCTTTTACTTATTTTGCTTCTTCTTTTACTTTTTCTTTTTCCTCTTCTTTTACTTCTCCTTCTTTTACTTTTACTTCTTCTTCTTCTACTTCTTCTTTTACTTCTTCTTCTTCTTTTACTTTTACTTCTTCTTCTTTTTCTTCTTTTACTGCTTCTTCTTCTCTTACCTCTCCTTTTACTTCTTCTTCTCCTACTTCTTCTTCTTCTTCTTCTTTTACTTCTTCTCCTACTTCTTCTTCTTCTTCCTCTTCGTTTACTTCTCCTTCTTTTACTTCTTCTTTTACTTCTTCTTCTTCTTCTTCGTCTTCTTCTTCTTCTTTTACATCTTTTACTTCTTCTTCTTCTTTTACTTCTTTTACATATTCTTTTACTTCTTCTTCTTCCTCTTCTTTTACTTCTTTTACTTCTTTTTCTTCTTCTTTTCTTTTACTCCTCCTTTTTTACTTCATCTTCCTTTTTCTTTCTTCTTATACTTTTTCTTCTTCTTCTTCTTTTACTTTTACTTCTTATTCTTCTACTTTTCTTTTACTTCTTCTTCTCCCTCTTTTACTTCTCCTTCCTTTGCTTCTTCTTCTTCTTTTACTTATCCTTCTTTTACTTCTCCTACTTCTTATTTTACTTCTTCTTCTTCTTCTTTTACTTCTTCTTCTTTTCTTCTTCTTCTTTTACTTTTACTTCTTCTACTTCGTCTTTTACTTTTACCTCTTCTTTTACTTTTTCTTCTTTTACTTCTTCTTCTTCTTCTTTTACTTCTTCTCCTATTTCTTCTTCTTTTTCTTATATTTCTTCTTATTTTACTTCTCCTTCTTTTACTTCTTCTTCTTCTTTAACTTCTCCTTCTTTTACTTTTACTTCTTCTTCTTCTTTTACTTCTTCTTCTTCTTTTACTTTTACTTCTTCTTCTACTTCTTCTTATTTTACTTCTCCTTCTTCTTCTTCTTTTACTTTTTCTTGTTCTTTTACTTCTTCTTTTACTTCTTCTTCTTTTACTTCTTCTTCTTTTACTTCTTCCTCTTCTTTTACTTCTTCTTCTTTTTCTTTTACTTCTTCTTCTTCATCTTTTACTTCAGCTTTTACTTCTTTTACTTCTCCTTCTTCCTCTTCTTTTACTTATTCTTCTTCTTTTACTTGTCCTTCTTTTACTTCTTCTTCTTTTACTTCTTTTACTTGTACTTATTTTACTTCTCCTTCTTCTTCTTTTACTTTGACTTTTTTTACTTCTTCTTCTTCTTCTTCTACTTCTTTGTCTGATACTTTTACTTCTTCTTTTACTTATTCTTCTTCTTCCTCTTCTTTTACTTTTACGTCTTCCTTTTCTTCCTCTTCTTTTACTTCTTCTTATTTTACTTCTTATTTTTTCTTCTTCTTTTACTTCTTCTTCTTCTTCTTCTTCTTCTTCTTCTTCTTCTTCTTCATCTGATACTTTTACTTCTTCTTCTTCTTCTTTTACTTTTACTTCTACTTTTATTCTTCCTGTTCTTTTACTTCTTTTACTTCTTCTTCTTCTTTCTTTCTTCTTCTTTTCCTTCTTCTTTTTCCTCTTCTTTTACTTCTTCTACTTTTACTTTTACTTCTTTTAATTCTTCTTCTTCTTTTTTAACTTTTTCTTCTCCTACTTCTTCTTCTTCTTTTACATCTACTTCTTCTTCATTACTTCGTCTTCTTTTACTTCTTTTACTTCTTCTTCTTTTACTTCTTCTTCTTTTACTTTTTCTTCTCCTACTTCTTCTTCTTTTACTTCTTCTTTTACTTCTCCTACTTTTACTTCTTCTTCTTCCTGTTCTTTTACTTCTTCTTTTATGTCTACTTCTTTTACTTCTTCTTCTACTTTTACTCCTACTTCTTTTACTTTTACTTTATCTACTTCTTCTTCTTCTTTCACTTCTTATTCTCCTACTTCGTCTTTTACTTTTACTTCTCCTACTTCTTCTTTTATTTCTCCTACTTCTTCTTCTTTTACTTCTTTTACTTCTTCTTCTTTTACTTATTTTACTTCTCTTTTTACTTTTACATCTCCTTCTTTTACTTTTACTTCTTCTTCTGCATCTTCTTCTTCTTTTACTTCTTCTTCATCTTCTTTTACTTCCTCTTATTATTATTTTACTTTTTTTCTTTTACTTCTTCTTCTTTTATTTCTTCTTCTTTTACTTCTTCTTCTTCTCTTTCTTTTACTTCTTCTTTCACTTCTTCTTCTTCTTTTACTTCTTTTTCTTCTTCTTCTTTCTTTTAATTCTTCTTCTTTTACTTCATCTTCTTCTTCTTCCTCTTCTACTTCTTCTTCTTTTACTTCTTCTTCTACTTCTTCTTCTTTTACTTTTACTTCTTCTTTTACTTCTTTGTCTCCTTCGTCTTTCACTTCTTTTTCTTACCTCTTTTTCTTCTCCTACTTCTTCTTCTTCTTTTACTTCTTCTTCTTTTTCTTCTTTTACTTCTTCTTCTTCTTTTACTTCTTCTTCTTCTCCTACTTCTTCTTTTACTTCTTCTTTTACTTCTTTTTCTTCTTCTTCTTTTACTTCTTCTTCTTTTGCTTCTTCTTCTTTTACTTCTCCTTCTTTTACTTCTTCTTCTTTTACTTCTTCTTTTACTTTTACTTCTTCCTCTTTTCTTCTTCTACTTTTACTTTATCGTCTTCATCTTCTTTTACTTCTTCTTCTTCTTTTACTTCTTCTTCTCCTACTTCTTCTTCTTTTACATATACTTATTTGTCTTTTACTTCTTCTTCTTCTTTTACTTGTACTTCTTCTTCGTCTAATTCTACTTCTTCTTCCTCTTCTTCTACTTCTTCGTCTTCTTTTACATCTTCTTCTTTTACTTCTTCTTTTACTTTGACTTCTTCTACTTTTATTCTTCCTGTTCTTTTAATTCTTCTTTTACTTTTACTTCTTCATCTTTTACTTTTACTTCTTCTTCTTTTACTTCTTCTTTTTTCTTCTTTTACTTTTACTTCTTCATCTTCTTCTTTTACTTCTTTGTCTCCTTCTTTTACTTTTACTTCATCTTGTTTTACTTATTCTTCTTTTTTACTTCTTCATCTTCTTTTACTTCTTCTTCTTCTTCTTTTATTTCTTCTTCCTCTTCTTTTACTTCTTCATCTTCTTCTTTTACTTCTTCATCTTCTTTTACTTCTTCTTCTTCTTCTTTTATTTCTTCTTCTTCTTCTTCTTTTTCTTCTTATTTTACGTTTACTTCTTCTACTTGTTCTTCTTCTTCTTCTTCTTCTTCCTCTTCTTTTACTTCTTCTTCTTCTTTTACTTCTTCTACTTATTCTTCTTCTACTCCTTTGTCTTTTACTTCTTCTTCTTTTACTTATACTTCCTCTTCTTTTACTTATACTTCTTCTTCTTTTACTTCTTCTTCTACTTCTTTTACCTCTTCTTCTTTTACTTCAACTTCTTTTACTTCTTTAACTTCTTATTCTACTTATACTTCTCCTTTTTTACTTCTTCTTCTTCTTCTTTTACTTCTTCTTCTTCTTCCTTTACTTCTTCTTTTTTCTTCTTTTACTTATCCTACTTCTTCTTCTTTTACTTATACTTCTTCGTCTTTTACTTCTTCTTCTTCTTCTCCTTCTTTTACTTCATTTACTTATACTTCTCCTGCTTTTACTTCTCCTTTTTTACTTCCTCTTCTTTTACTTTTACTTCTTCTCCTACTTCTTCTTTTACTTCTCCTACTTCTTCTTCTTTTACTTCTCCATTTTTACTTCTTCTTCTTTTACTTCTTTTACTTTTTTACTTCTTCTACTTCTTCTTCTTTTACTTTTTTACTTCTTCTACTTCTTCTTCTACTTCTTCGTCTTTTACTTTTTTTCTTCTTCTCCTACTTCTTTTTTTACTTCTTTTACTTCTTCTTCTTGTTGTTTTACTTGTCCTTCTCCTTCTTCTTTTACTTTGACTTATTCTTATTTTACTTCTTCTTCTTCTTTTACTTCTTTTTTTACTTCTTCTTCTTCTTCTTCTTCTTCTTCTTCTTCTTCTCCTACTTCTTTTATTTCTTCTTCTTTTACTTTTACTTCTTCTTCTTCTTTTACTTCTACTTCTTCTTCTTTTACTTATTTTACATCTTCTTCTTCTTTACTTCTTCTTCTTTTACTTCCTCTTTTACTTCTTTTACTTCTTCATCTTCTTCTTTTACTTCTTCTTCTTCGTCTTCGTCTGATACTTTTACTTCTTCTTCTTCTTCTTTTACTTTTACTTCTACTTTTATTCTTCCTGTTCTTTTACTTATTCTTTTACTTCTTCTTCTTCTTTTACTTTGACTTCTTCTACTTCTTCTTTTTCTTCTCCTTCTTTTACTTCTTCTTCTTCTTTTACTTCTTCTTCTTCATCATCTTCTTTTAATTCTTCTTCTTCTTCTTTTACTTCTGCTTCTTTTAATACTTCTTCTTCTTTTACTTCTTCTTCTTCTACTTTTACTTCTTCTCCCTACTTCTTCTTTTTTACTTATACTTCTTCTTTTACTTGTTCTTCTTCTTCTTTTACTTCTCCTTTTACTTCTTCTTCTTCCTCTTCTTTTACTTTTACTGCTTCTTTCACTTCTTCTTTTACTTCTTCTTCTTCTACTTCTTCTTCTTTTACTTTGACTTGATCTTTACTTCTTCATCTTTTATTTCCTCTTCTTTACTTCTTCTTTTTACTTATTTTACTTCTTCTTCTTCTTTTACTTCTTCTTCTTCTTTTACTTTTACTTCATCTTCTTTTACTTTGACTTCTTCTTCTTCTTTTACTTTGACTACTTCTTCTTTTACTTCTTCTTCTTCTTCTTCTTTTACTTCTTTTACTTCTTTTTCTTCTACTTCTTCTTCTTTTACTACTTCTTCTTCTTTTACTTCTTTCACTTCTTCTTCTTCCTCTTCTTCCTCTTCTTCTTTTACTTCTTCTTTGTCTTTTACTTTTACTTCTTCTTCTTTTACTTCTTTTACTTCTCCTTCTTTTACTTCTTATTTTACTTCTACTTCTTTTACTTGTCCTTCTTTTACTTTTACTCCTTTGTCTTTTACTTTTACTTCTTCGTCTTTTTCCTCATCTTCTTTTACTTTTACTCCTTTGTCTTTTACTTTTACTTCTTCGTCTTCTTCGTCTTTTACCTCTTCTTCTTTTACTTCTTCTTTTACTTCCTCTTCTTTTACTTCTTCTTCTTCTTTTACTTCTACTTCATCTTCTTTTATTTCCTCTTCTTTTACTTCTTCTTTTACTTCTTCTTCTTCTTCTTTTACTTCTTCTTCATCTTCTTTTACTTCTTCTTCTTCTTCTTTTACTTCTTCTTCTTCTTCCTCTTCTTTTACTTCTTCTACTTCTACTTCTTTTACTTATACTTCTTCTTCTTTTACTTCTACTTCTTCATCTTCTTCTTTTTCTTCTTTTCCTTCTTCTTCTTTTACTTTTACTTCTTCTTTTACTTCTTTTACTTCTTCTTCTTCTTTTACTTCTCCTTCTACTTCTTCTTCTTTTACTTCTTCTTCATCTTCTTTTACTTATTCGTCTTCTTTACTTCTTTTATTTCTTTTACTTCTTCTTCTTCTTTTACTTCTTTTACATATTCTTTTACTTATTTTACTTCTTCTTCTTTTACTTCTTTTACTTCTTCTTCTACTTCTACTTCTTCTTCATCTACTTTTACTTCTTCTTCCTCTTTTTTACTTCTTCGTCTTCCTCTTCTTTTACTACTTCTACTTCTTCTTCTTTTACTTCTTCTTCTTTTATTTTTACTTCTACTTCTTCTTCTTTTACTTCTTCTTGTTTTATTTCTTCTTCTTTTACTTATACTTCTTTTACTTCCTCTTCTTCTTTTACTTTTACTTTTCCTTTTTTCTTCTTTGACATCTTCTTTTACTTCTTCTCCTTTTCTCGTTCTTTTTTTACTTCTCCTTCTTTTACTTCTTCTTCTTTTCCTTCTTTTACTTCTTCTTCTTTTACTTCTCCTGCTTTACTTCTTCTTCTTTTACTTTTACTTGATCTTTACTTCTTCATCTTCTTCTTTTACTTCTTCCTTTACTTTTACTTCATCTTCTTTTACTTCTACTTCTACTTCTTCATCTTTTACTTTGACTTCTTCTTTTACTTCTTTTTTTCTTACTTCTTCTTTTACTTTTACTTATTTTACTCCCTCTTCTATTACTTCTTCATCTTCTTTTACTTCTTCTTTTACTTTTACTTATTATTTTACTTCTTCTTCTTCTTTTACTTCTTCTTCTTTTTTTCTTCTTCTTCTTTTACTGCTTCTTTCACTTCTTCTTCTTTTACTTCTTTTACTTGTTTGACTTCTTCTTCTTTTACTTCTTTTACTTCTTCTTTTACTTTTACTTTTTCTTCTTCTATTACTTTTTCTTCTTCTACTTTTACTTCTTCTTTTACTTATTTTTTTCTTTCTTCTTCTTCTAATTCTTCTTTTACTTTTTCTTCTTTTACTTCTTCTACTTCTTTGTCTGATACTTTTACTTCTTCTTTTACTTTTACTTCTTCTTCTTTTACTTGTCCTTCTTTTCCTTCTTCATCTTCTTCTTTTACTTATTCTTCCTCTTCTTTTACTTCTTCTTCTTCTTCTTTTACTTCTTCTTTTACTTCATCTTCTTTTACTTTTTTACTTCTTCTTTTACTTCTTCTTTTACTTCTTTTACTTCTTCTTCTTCTTCCTTTTCTTTTACTTTACTTCTTCCTCTTTTACTTCTTCTTCTTCTTATTTTACTTCTCCTGCTTTTATTTCTTCTTCTTTTACTTTGACATCTTCTTCTTCTACTTATTCTTCTTCTTTTCCTTCATCTTCTTTCACTTCTCCCTCTACTTCTTCTTCTTTTACTTTTACTTAATTTACTTCTTCTTCTTCATCTTCTATTACTTTACTTCTTCTTCCTCTTCTTTTACTTCTTCTACTTCTTCGTCTTTTATTTTTATGTCTTCTACTTCTTCTTCTTTTACTTCTTCTTTTTCCTCTTCTTTTACTTCTTCTTCTTCTTCTTCTTCTTTTACTTCTTTTAATTCTTCTTCTTCTTCTTTTACTTCTTCTTCTTCTTCTTTTACTTCTATTTCTTCTTCTTTTACTTGTTTTCCTTCTTTTACTTATTCTTCTTCGTCTTTTACTTCTACTTCTTTTACTTCTTCTTCTTCATCTTCTTTTACTTCTTCTTCTTCTTTTCTTCTTCTTCTTTTATTTTTACTTCTTCTTCTCCTACTTCTTCTTCTCCTATTCCTTCTTCTTTTACTTTTACTTCTTCATCTTCTTCTTCTTTTACTTTTTCTTCTTCTTCTTCTTCTTTTACTTTTTCTTCTTCTTCATCATCTTCTTTTACTTCTTCTTCTTCTTCTACTTCTACTTCTTCTTCTTCCTCTTTTTTACTTCTTCTTCTTCTTCTTTTACTTCTTTTACTGCTTTACTTCTTTTACTTCTTCTTCTTCTTTTACTTCTTCTTTTACTTCTTCTTCTTCTTTTACTTCTTCTTCTTCTTCTTTTACTTTTACTTCTTCTACTTCTTCTTTTACTTTTACTTCTTCTTCATCATCTTCTTTTACTTCTTCTACTTCTTCTTTTACTTCTTTTACTTATTCTTTTACTTTTACTTTTACTTCTTCTTCTTTTACATATACTTCTTCTTCTTCTTTTACTTCTTCTACTTCTTCGTCTGATACTTTTACCTCTTCTTCTCCTACTTCTTCTTCTTCTACTCCTTTGTCTTTTACTTCTTCTTCTTCTACTTCTTTACTTCTTCTTCTTCTACTTCTTCTTCTTCTTTTACTTCTTCATCTCCTGCTTTTACTTATAATTCTTCTTTCACTTCTTCTTCTTCTTTTACTTATCCTACTTTTACTTCTTCTTCTTCTTTTACTTCTCCTTCTTCTTCTTTTACTACTTCTTCTTCCTCTTCTTTTACTTCTTCTTCTACTTCTTTTTCTTTTACTTCTCCTACTTCTTCTTTTACTACTTCTTCTTCCTCTTCTTTTACTTCTTCTTCTACTTCTTCTTCGTTTACTTCTTCTTCCTCTTTTTTACTTCTTCTTTTATTTCTTCCTCTTCTTTTACTTCTTCTTCTACTTCTTCTTCGTTTACTTCTTCTTCTTCCTCTTTTTACTTCTTCTTTTACTTCTTTTACTTCTTCTTCTTTCTTTTAATTCTTCTTCTTTTACTTCGTCTTCTTCTTCTTCTTCTTTTACTTATACTTCTTCTTTTACTTTGACTTCTTCTTTTACTTTTCTTCTTCTACTTCTTTTATTTCCTCTTCTTTTACTTCTTTTACTTCTTCTTCTTCTTTTACTTCTTCTTCTTCTTCTTCTTCTTCTTTTACTTCTTCTTCTTTTACTTCTTCTTATTTTACTTCTTCTTTTACTTCTTTTACTTCTTCTTCTTCTTCGTTTACTTCTCCTTCTTTTACTTCTTCTTCTTCTTTTACTTCTTCTTCTTCTTTTACTTATTTTACATATTATTTTACTTGTTTTACTTATTCTACTTCTTTTATTTCCACTTCTTTTACTTCTTCTTCTACTTCTACTTTTACTTCTTTTAGTTCTTCTTCTTTTACTTCTTTTTTTTCTTCTTTGTCTTTTACTTTTACTTCTCCTACTTCTTCTTTTTCTTCTACTTCTACTTCTTCTTCCTCTTCTTCTACTTCTACCTTTTCTTTTACTTTTACTTCTCCTACTTCTTATTTTACTTCTTCTTCTTGTAATATTACTTCTTCTTCTTATTTTACTTCTCCTTCTTTTACTTCCCCTTCTTTTACTTTTACTTCTTCCTCTTTTACTTCTCCTTCTTTTTCTTTTACTTCTTCTTCTTTTACTTTTACTTCTTCATCTTCTTCTTTTACTTATGCTTCTTCTTATTTTACTTCTCCTTCTTATACTTCTTCTTTTTCTTCTTCTTTTACTTCTTCTTTCTTTCTTTCTTCTTTGACTTCTTCTTCTTCTACTACTTCTTCTTCTTTTACTTTTCCTTCTTTTACTTTTACTTATTCTTCTACTTCTTTTACTTTTACTTCTTCTTTTACTTTTACTTGATCTTTACTTATTCATCTTTTACTTTGACTTCTTCTTCTTTTACTTTTACTTCTTCTACTTCTACTGCTTCTTTCTATTCTCCTACTTCTTCTTTTTCTTCTTCATCATCTTCTTTTACTTCTAATTATTCTTTTACTTCTTCTCCTTCTTTTACTTCTTTTACTTCTTCTTCTTCTTCTCCTACTTCTTCTTTTATTTCCTCTTCTTCATCTTCTTTTACTTCTTCTTCCTCTTTTACTTTTACTTCTTCTTCTTCTTCTTTTACTTCTTCTTCTACTTCTTCTTCTCCTTCTTTTACTTGTACTTCTTCTTCTTTTACTTTTACTTCTTCTTCTTTTACTTCTTCTTTTACTTTTACTTCTTCTTCTTCTACTTCTTCTTCTTTTACTTCTTCTTCTTTTACTTCTTCTTCTACTTCTTCGTCTTTTACTTTTACTTCTTCTTTTACTTCTTCATCTTGTTTTACTTCTTCTTCTTTTTCTTCTTCTTCTTCTTTTACTTGTTTTACTTTGACTTCTTCTTCTTCTTTTACTTTTACTTTTACTTCTTCTCCTCCTACTTCTTCTTCCTCTTCTTTTACCGCTTCTTCTTTTACTTCTACTTCTTCTACTTCTACTTTTACTTTTACTTCTTCTTCATCATCTTCTTCTTCTACTTCTTTGTCTCCTTCTTCTTTCACTTCTTCTTTTACTTTTGCTTCTTCTCCTACTTCTTCTTCATTACTTATACTTCTTCTTTTACTTTTACTTCTTCCTCTTTTACTTCTTCTCCTAATTTTACTTCTCCTGTTTTTACTTCTTCTTTTACTTCTTTTCCTTTTACTTCTTCTACTTCTTCTCTTACTTTTATTTCTTCCTCTTCTTCTTCTTTCACTTCTTCTTCTTTTACTTCTTTTACATATTCTTTTACTTTTACTTTTTCTTCTTCTATTACTTTTTCTTCTTCTACTTTTACTTTTTTACTTCTTCTTCTTCTTTTACTTCTTCTCTTACTTATTCTTCTTATTTTACTTCTTCTTTTACTTCTTCTTCTACTTCTTCTTTTACTTCTTCTTCTACTTCTTTGTCTTTTACTTTTTTACTTCTTCTTCTTCTTTTACTTCTTCTTCTACTTCTTCTTCTTCTTCTCCTACTTCTTCTTCTTTTACTTCTTCTTCTTCTACTTCTTTTACTTTTAATTCTTCTCCTAATTCTTCTTCTTCTTTTAATTCTTCTTTTTTCCTTTCTTCTTCTTCTTCTTTCACTTCTCCTTCTTTTACTTATTTTACTTTTACTTCTTCTTCTTTTTCTTCTTTTACTTCTTCTTCTTCTTATTCTTTTACTTCTTCTTCTACTTCTTCTTCTCCTTCTTTTACTTTTACTTCTTCTTCTTTTACTTTTACTTCTTCTTCTTCTAATTCTTCATCATCTTCTTTTACTGTTACTTCTTCTTCTTTTACTTTTGCTTCTTCTTCTACTTCTTCTTCTTCTACTTCTTCTTCTTCTTTTACTTCTTCTTCTTTTACTTCTTCTTCTTCTACTTCTTCGTCTTTTACTTTTACTTCTTCTTTTACTTCATTTTGTTTTACTTTTACTTCTTCTTTTTTTCTTCTTCTTCTTCTTTTACTTCTTCTTCTTCTTTTACTTTTTACTTTGACTTCTTCTTCTTTTACTTTTACTTCTTCTCCTCCTACTTCTTCTTCCTCTTTTTTCCTCTTCTTATTTTAATTCTACTTCTTCTACTTTTACTTATACTTCTTCTTTTACTTCTTCTTTTTTTTTCTTCTTCTTCTTCTTTTATTTCTTCTTCTTCTTCTTCTTTTACTTCTCCTTCTTCATCTTCTTCTTTTACTACTTCTTCTTCTTCTTCTTCTTCTTTTACTTCTTCTTCTTATTCTTCTTCTACTTCTACTTTTACTTCTTCTACTTCTTTTTTCTTTCTTCTTCTACTACTTTTTCTTCTTCTTCTTTTACTTATTTTACTTCTTCTTCTTCTTCATCTTCTATTACTTTACTTCTTTGTAGCGTTATGGATTTATGCTCTTTTATGAAAGAGAAACCATGCTACATATTAATTCGGAATATTAATTTGAATAAATCAATAACCAAATTTTATATTGTTCAGAAGACTCAAAGGTAGTTTTCATCCATAAACTGACGATAATATCTGAGTGTCTGTGTTTCAGTTCAATGAGGAAACAAGTTTGAAGGATTAAAAGTTTTAATTCTTCAAATTAAACTAATGATTTTGAAAACTGACAAACAGGAAATAACAATCACATTGGCAACTTTGTGGGACAATCTTTTAACAGTTTATATGCTGTTCTTGCACAAATAGACCTTCTGGTGAATTTATGAAGATTGAGAATGTTGTGACATGAATGCGTGTGTGAGTCTGATTTTGCTTCAGGAAGAAACAGGTGTCTGAGTGAAGTGATGGTTTGGATAAACTTAGGTCTTATCAGAGAACCGCATCAAACGCTAAAACCGTGCTCTGTCTCACCGAACTCTTGTGGACCCTCTTTCGGATCCGGGCCGTGGGGGATGTTGTGGTTCATCCAGATGACACCGGCGGCTGACAGGAGACGTAGGTGTCGAACGGAACCGGTCCAGAGTTGCCCTCGGTACACGTGGATGGTAGAGCGTTTTATCGATGCGCTTTCTTAAGTTAATTCACTCAGAAATCAAAAGACTCGGTAATGAGTCTTCGTTAGAAGTCGCGATTCAGCTATTCTGCCTGGCTTGGCAGAAACAGCGTGAAAGGGGGGAAGAACGAGCCAACAGGCTCTGCCCCCCCTTTGGTTTTCAGGTCTGTTCTCCCTCGTTGTCCAACACGAACTGAATCATAAAACTGAAAACTTACCAAAAACCTCTCTTCTCAAAGCAAAACATGTGCGTCATCAAATGTGTCTGGAGTTTACTGTGGGCAGATGTGTGTGGGTGTGTGTGAATGTTTGTGTGCTTGAGTGTGAAGGTCAGTACCACACATTCAACATTATCTACTTAAGTGTGGATTCATTAATCCATTATAATTACCCCAAAGCATAATAGTCATTCATTTGATTAAACACATTTATAATGAGCAAAATGATAATGGTTATTTTAACATTAAAATCAAGAAAAAGAAGTTGAAACTTTATGTTTTGACTTGGTCTGGGTACAACTCATGTAAACACATCTTCTGGTAGACTGCAGGTGGCAGATGTTGTGGTTTCCTCCCAGACTCGCTGGCGTTCAGGTCTTAATCTGTTGGTGAAAGTTCTCAGCGACCCAGCTATGACCCAGGTGCGTCCAACACCACCATTGTGACAGAAAACCCATATTTCCTCACATTACATCTTCCTCTTCTTCTTCTTTTACTTCTTCTTCTTCTTTTACTTCTTCTTCTTCTTTTACTTCTTCTTCTTCTTTTACTTCTTCTTTTACTTCTTCTTCTTCTTTTACTTCTTCTTCTTCTTTTACTTCTTCTTCTTCTTCTTTTACTTCTTCTTCTTCTTCTTTTACTTCTTCTTCTTCTTTTACTTCTTCTTTTACTTCTTCTTCTTCTTTTACTTCTTCTTCTTCTTCTTCTTCTTCTTTTACTTCTTCTTCTTCTTCTTCTTCTTTTACTTCTTCTTCTTCTTCTTCTTCTTCTTCTTCTTCTTCTTCTTCTTCTTCTTTTACTTCTTCTTCCTCTTCTTTTACTTCTACTTCTACTTCTTCTACTTCTACTTCTTCTACTTCTACTTCTTCCTCTTCTTCTTCTTTTACTTTTACTTCTTCTTCTTCTTTTCTTCTTCTTCTTCTTCTCCTACTTCTTCTTCTTCTACTTCTTCTTCTTTTACTTTTACTTCTTCTTCTTCTACTTCTTCTTCTTCTTTTACCTCTTCTTCTTCCTCTTCTTTTACTTTTTCTTCTCCTACTTATTCTACTTTTACTTCTTCCTCTTCTTTTACTTCTGCTTTTACTTCTTCTTCTTTTACTTCTTCTTCTTTGTCTCCTTCATCTTTCACTTCTTCTTATTCTTTTACTTCTTCTTCTTTTACTTTTACTTCTTCTTCTTTTACTTCTCCTTCTTTTGCTTCTTCTTCTTCTTTTACTTCTCCTTCTTTTACTTTTACTTCTTCTTCTTCTACTTCTTCTTCTTTTACTTTTACTTCTTCTACTTCTTCTTTTACTTCTCCTACTTTTACTTCATTTAATTCTTCTTTTACTTCTTCTTCTTCATCTTCTTCTTTTACTTCTTCTTCTTTTACTTTTTCTTCTTCTACTTTTACTTCTTTTACATCTACTTCTTCTACGTCTTCTTCTTTTACTTCTTCATCTTCCTCTTCTTTTACTTTTACGTCTTCTACTTCTCCTTATTTTACTTCTTCTACTTTTACCTCTTCTTCTCCTAGTTCTTCTTTTACTTCTTCTTCTTTTACTTTTACTTCTCCTTTTTTACTTCTTCTTTTACCTCTCCTTCTTTTACTTTTACTTCTTCTTCTACTTCTTCTTTTACTTCTTTTACTTATTCTTTTATTTCTTCCTCTTTTACTTCTTCTTCCTCTTTTTTACTTCTACTTCTTCTTCTTTTACTTCTTCTTCTCCTACTTCTTCTTCTTTTACTTCTTCTTCCTCTTTTACTTTTTTACTTCTTCATCTCCTTCTTTTACTTTTACTTCTTCTACTTCTTCTTCTTCTTTTACTTTGACTTGATCTTTACTTCTTCATCTTTTATTTCCTCTTCTACCTCATCTTTTACTTTTTTACTTCTTCTTCTTCTCCTTCTTTTACTTTTACTTCTTCTACTTCTTCTTCTTCTTTTACTTTGACATCTTCTTCTTCTTTAATTTCTTCTTCTTCTTTTACTTCTTTTAATTCTTCTTCTTCTTCTTTTACTTCTTCTTATTTTACTTTTTCTTCTTCTTCTACTTTTACTTCTTCTTCTTCTTTTATTTCTTCTTCTTCTACTACTTTTTCTTCTTCTTCTATTACTTCTTTTACTTCTTCTTTGTCTTTTACCTCTTCATCTTCTTCTTTTACTTCTTCTTCTACTTCTTCTTCTTTTACTTTTTCTTCTTCTACTTCTATTTCTTCTTTTACTTCTTCTTCTTCTACTTCCCCTTATTTTACTTCTAATTCTTCTTTCACTTCTTCTTCTTCTTCTTTTACTACTTCTTCCTCTTTTACTTCTTCTTCTTTTACTTCTTCTTCTTTTACTTCTTCTTCTACTTCTTCTCTTTCTTTTACTTCTTCTTTTACTTCTTCTTCTTCTTTTATCTTCTTTTACTTCTTCTTTTACTTCTTCTTCTTTTACTTTTACTTTATCTACTTCTTCTTCTTCTTCTTCTTCTACTTCTTCTTCTTTCACTTCTTCTTCTTTCACTTCTTCTTCTTTTACTTCTTCTTTTACTTTTACTTCTTCATCTTTTACTTTTTTACTTCTTCTTCTTCTCCTTCTTTTACTTTTACTTCTTCTACTTCTTCTTCTTCTTTTACTTTGACTTGATCTTTACTTCTTCATCTTCCTCTTCTTTTACTTTTACTTCTTCTACTTCTGCTTCTTTTACATATTCTTTTACTTCTTCTTCCTCTTCTTTTACTTATTCTTCTTCTACTTCTTCTTCTTCTTTTACTTTGACTTCTTCTTCTTCTTTTACTTTTACGTCTTCTTCTTTTACTTTTACTTCTTCTACTTCTTCTTCCTCTTTTTTTACTTTTACTTTTACTTTTACTTCTTCTTTTTCTTCTTTTACTTCTCCTTCTTTTACTTTTACTTCTTCTTCTTTTACTTTTACTTTATCTACTTCTTCTTCTTCTTCTTCTACTTCTTCTTCTTTCACTTCTTCTTCTTTTACTTCTTTTACTTCTTTTACTTCTCCTTCTTCTTCTTTTACTTCTTCTTCTTCTTCTTTTACTTATACTTCCTCTTCTTTTACTTCTACTTCTTCTTCTTCTTTTACTTCTTTTTCTTCTTCTTTACTTCTTCTTCTTTTACATATACTTCTTCTTCTTCTTTTACTTCTTCTACTTCTTCGTCTGATACTTTTACCTCTTCTTCTCCTACTTCTTCTTCTTCTACTCCTTTGTCTTTTACTTCTTCTTCTTCTACTTCTTTACTTCTTCTTCTTCTTTTACTTCTTTTACTTTTACTTCTTCTTCTTCTACTTCTTCTTCTTATTTTACTTCTTCATCTCCTGCTTTTACTTATAATTCTTCTTTCACTTCTTCTTCTTCTTTTACTTATCCTACTTTTACTTCTTCTTCTTCTTTTACTTCTCCTTCTTCTTCTTTTACTTATACTTCCTCTTCTTTTACTTCTACTTCTTCTTCTTCTTTTACTTCTTTTTCTTCTTCTTTACTTCTTCTTCTTTTACATATACTTCTTCTTCTTCTTTTACTTCTTCTACTTCTTCGTCTGATACTTTTACCTCTTCTTCTCCTACTTCTTCTTCTTCTACTCCTTTGTCTTTTACTTCTTCTTCTTCTACTTCTTTACTTCTTCTTCTTCTTTTACTTCTTTTACTTTTACTTCTTCTTCTTCTACTTCTTCTTCTTATTTTACTTCTTCATCTCCTGCTTTTACTTATAATTCTTCTTTCACTTCTTCTTCTTCTTTTACTTATCCTACTTTTACTTCTTCTTCTTCTTTTACTTCTCCTTCTTCTTCTTTTACTACTTCTTCTTCCTCTTCTTTTACTTCTTCTTCTACTTCTTTTTCTTTTACTTCTCCTACTTCTTCTTTTACTACTTCTTCTTCCTCTTCTTTTACTTCTTCTTCTACTTCTTCTTCGTTTACTTCTTCTTCCTCTTTTTTACTTCTTCTTTTATTTCTTCCTCTTCTTTTACTTCTTCTTCTACTTCTTCTTCGTTTACTTCTTCTTCTTCCTCTTTTTACTTCTTCTTTTACTTCTTTTACTTCTTCTTCTTTCTTTTAATTCTTCTTCTTTTACTTCGTCTTCTTCTTCTTCTTCTTTTACTTATACTTCTTCTTTTACTTTGACTTCTTCTTTTACTTTTCTTCTTCTACTTCTTTTATTTCCTCTTCTTTTACTTCTTTTACTTCTTCTTCTTCTTTTACTTCTTCTTCTTCTTCTTCTTCTTCTTCTTTTACTTCTTCTTCTTTTACTTCTTCTTATTTTACTTCTTCTTTTACTTCTTCTTCTTCTTCGTTTACTTCTCCTTCTTTTACTTCTTCTTCTTCTTTTACTTATTTTACATATTATTTTACTTGTTTTACTTATTCTACTTCTTTTATTTCCACTTCTTTTACTTCTTCTTCTACTTCTACTTTTACTTCTTTTAGTTCTTCTTCTTTTACTTCTTTTTTTTCTTCTTTGTCTTTTACTTTTACTTCTCCTACTTCTTCTTTTTCTTCTACTTCTACTTCTTCTTCCTCTTCTTCTACTTCTACCTTTTCTTTTACTTTTACTTCTCCTACTTCTTATTTTACTTCTTCTTCTTGTAATATTACTTCTTCTTCTTATTTTACTTCTCCTTCTTTTACTTCCCCTTCTTTTACTTTTACTTCTTCCTCTTTTACTTCTCCTTCTTTTTCTTTTACTTCTTCTTCTTTTACTTTTACTTCTTCTTCTTCTTCTTTTACTTATGCTTCTTCTTATTTTACTTCTCCTTCTTATACTTCTTCTTTTTCTTCTTCTTTTACTTCTTCTTTCTTTCTTTCTTCTTTGACTTCTTCTTCTTCTTCTACTTCTTCTTCTTTTACTTTTCCTTCTTTTACTTTTACTTATTCTTCTACTTCTTTTACTTTTACTTCTTCTTTTACTTTTACTTGATCTTTACTTATTCATCTTTTACTTTGACTTCTTCTTCTTTTACTTTTACTTCTTCTACTTCTACTGCTTCTTTCTCTTCTCCTACTTCTTCTTTTTCTTCTTCATCATCTTCTTTTACTTCTAATTATTCTTTTACTTCTTCTCCTTCTTTTACTTCTTTTACTTCTTCTTCTTCTTCTCCTACTTCTTCTTTTATTTCCTCTTCTTCATCTTCTTTTACTTCTTCTTCCTCTTTTACTTTTACTTCTTCTTCTTCTTCTTCTTTTAATTCTTCTTCTACTTCTTCTTCTCCTTCTTTTACTTGTACTTCTTCTTCTTTTACTTTTACTTCTTCTTCTTTTACTTCTTCTTTTACTTTTACTTCTTCTTCTTCTACTTCTTCATCATCTTCTTTTACTGTTACTTCTTCTTTTACTTTTGCTTCTTCTTCTACTTCTTCTTCTTTTACTTCTTCTTCTTTTACTTCTTCTTCTACTTCTTCGTCTTTTACTTTTACTTCTTCTTTTACTTCTTCATCTTGTTTTACTTTTACTTCTTCTTCTTTTTTTTCTTCTTCTTCTTCTTCTTTTACTTGTTTTACTTTGACTTCTTCTTCTTTTACTTTTACTTTTACTTCTTCTCCTCCTACTTCTTCTTCCTCTTCTTTTACCGCTTCTTCTTTTACTTCTACTTCTTCTACTTCTACTTTTACTTTTACTTCTTCTTCTTCATCATCTTCTTCTTCTACTGCTTTGTCTCCTTCTTCTTTCACTTCTTCTTTTACTTTTGCTTATTCTCCTACTTCTTCTTCATTACTTATACTTCTTCTTTTACTTTTACTTCTTCCTCTTTTACTTCTTCTCCTAATTTTACTTCTCCTGTTTTTACTTCTTCTTTTACTTCTTTTCCTTTTACTTCTTCTACTTCTTCTCTTACTTTTATTTCTTCCTCTTCTTCTTCTTTCACTTCTTCTTCTTTTACTTCTTTTACATATTCTTTTACTTTTACTTTTTCTTCTTCTATTACTTTTTCTTCTTCTACTTTTACTTTTTTACTTCTTCTTCTTCTTTTACTTCTTCTCTTACTTATTCTTCTTATTTTACTTCTTCTTTTACTTCTTCTTCTACTTCTTCTTTTACTTCTTCTTCTACTTCTTCGTCTTTTACTTCTTTTACTTCTTCTTCTTCTTCTCCTACTTCTTCTTTTATTTCCTCTTCTTCATCTTCTTTTACTTCTTCTTCCTCTTTTACTTTTACTTCTTCTTCTTCTTCTTCTTTTAATTCTTCTTCTACTTCTTCTTCTCCTTCTTTTACTTGTACTTCTTCTTCTTTTACTTTTACTTCTTCTTCTTTTACTTCTTCTTTTACTTTTACTTCTTCTTCTTCTACTTCTTCATCATCTTCTTTTACTGTTACTTCTTCTTTTACTTTTGCTTCTTCTTCTACTTCTTCTTCTTTTACTTCTTCTTCTTTTACTTCTTCTTCTACTTCTTCGTCTTTTACTTTTACTTCTTCTTTTACTTCTTCATCTTGTTTTACTTTTACTTCTTCTTCTTTTTTTTCTTCTTCTTCTTCTTCTTTTACTTGTTTTACTTTGACTTCTTCTTCTTTTACTTTTACTTTTACTTCTTCTCCTCCTACTTCTTCTTCCTCTTCTTTTACCGCTTCTTCTTTTACTTCTACTTCTTCTACTTCTACTTTTACTTTTACTTCTTCTTCTTCATCATCTTCTTCTTCTACTGCTTTGTCTCCTTCTTCTTTCACTTCTTCTTTTACTTTTGCTTCTTCTCCTACTTCTTCTTCATTACTTATACTTCTTCTTTTACTTTTACTTCTTCCTCTTTTACTTCTTCTCCTAATTTTACTTCTCCTGTTTTTACTTCTTCTTTTACTTCTTTTCCTTTTACTTCTTCTACTTCTTCTCTTACTTTTATTTCTTCCTCTTCTTCTTCTTTCACTTCTTCTTCTTTTACTTCTTTTACATATTCTTTTACTTTTACTTTTTCTTCTTCTATTACTTTTTCTTCTTCTACTTTTACTTTTTTACTTCTTCTTCTTCTTTTACTTCTTCTCTTACTTATTCTTCTTATTTTACTTCTTCTTTTACTTCTTCTTCTACTTCTTCTTTTACTTCTTCTTCTACTTCTTCGTCTTTTACTTTTTTACTTCTTCTTCTTCTTTTACTTCTTCTTCTACTTCTTCTTCTTCTTCTCCTACTTCTTCTTCTTTTACTTCTTCTTCTTCTACTTCTTTTACTTTTAATTCTTCTCCTAATTCTTCTTCTTCTTTTAATTCTTCTTTTTTCCTTTCTTCTTCTTCTTCTTTCACTTCTCCTTCTTTTACTTATTTTACTTTTACTTCTTCTTCTTTTTCTTCTTTTACTTCTTCTTCTTCTTCTTCTTTTACTTCTTCTTCTACTTCTTCTTCTCCTTCTTTTACTTTTACTTCTTCTTCTTTTACTTTTACTTCTTCTTCTTCTAATTCTTCATCATCTTCTTTTACTGTTACTTCTTCTTCTTTTACTTTTGCTTCTTCTTCTACTTCTTCTTCTTCTACTTCTTCTTCTTCTTTTACTTCTTCTTCTTTTACTTCTTCTTCTTCTACTTCTTCGTCTTTTACTTTTACTTCTTCTTTTACTTCATTTTGTTTTACTTTTACTTCTTCTTTTTTTCTTCTTCTTCTTCTTTTACTTCTTCTTCTTCTTTTACTTTTTACTTTGACTTCTTCTTCTTTTACTTTTACTTCTTCTCCTCCTACTTCTTCTTCCTCTTTTTCCTCTTCTTATTTTAATTCTACTTCTTCTACTTTTACTTATACTTCTTCTTCTTTTACTTCTTCTTTTTTTTCTTCTTCTTTTATTTCTTCTTCTTCTTCTTCTTTTACTTCTCCTTCTTCATCTTCTTCTTTTACTTCTTCTTCTTCTTCTTCTTCTTTTACTTCTTCTTCTTATTCTTCTTCTACTTCTACTTTTACTTCTTCTACTTCTTTTTTCTTTCTTCTTCTACTACTTTTTCTTCTTCTTCTTTTACTTATTTTACTTCTTCTTCTTCTTCATCTTCTATTACTTTACTTCTTTGTAGCGTTATGGATTTATGCTCTTTTATGAAAGAGAAACCATGCTACATATTAATTCGGAATATTAATTTGAATAAATCAATAACCAAATTTTATATTGTTCAGAAGACTCAAAGGTAGTTTTCATCCATAAACTGACGATAATATCTGAGTGTCTGTGTTTCAGTTCAATGAGGAAACAAGTTTGAAGGATTAAAAGTTTTAATTCTTCAAATTAAACTAATGATTTTGAAAACTGACAAACAGGAAATAACAATCACATTGGCAACTTTGTGGGACAATCTTTTAACAGTTTATAAGCTGTTCTTGCACAAATAGACCTTCTGGTGAATTTATGAAGATTGAGAATGTTGTGACATGAATGCGTGTGTGAGTCTGATTTTGCTTCAGGAAGAAACAGGTGTCTGAGTGAAGTGATGGTTTGGATAAACTTAGGTCTTATCAGAGAACCGCATCAAACGCTAAAACCGTGCTCTGTCTCACCGAACTCTTGTGGACCCTCTTTCGGATCCGGGCCGTGGGGGATGTTGTGGTTCATCCAGATGACACCGGCGGCTGACAGGAGACGTAGGTGTCGAACGGAACCGGTCCAGAGTTGCCCTCGGTACACGTGGATGGTAGAGCGTTTTATCGATGCGCTTTCTTAAGTTAATTCACTCAGAAATCAAAAGACTCGGAAATGAGTCTTCGTTAGAAGTCGCGATTCAGCTATTCCGCCTGGCTTGGCAGAAACAGCGTGAAAGGGGGGAAGAACGAGCCAACAGGCTCTGCCCCCCCTTTGGTTTTCAGGTCTGTTCTCCCTCGTTGTCCAACACGAACTGAATCATAAAACTGAAAACTTACCAAAAACCTCTCTTCTCAAAGCAAAACATGTGCGTCATCAAATGTGTCTGGAGTTTACTGTGGGCAGATGTGTGTGGGTGTGTGTGAATGTTTGTGTGCTTGAGTGTGAAGGTCAGTACCACACATTCAACATTATCTACTTAAGTGTGGATTCATTAATCCATTATAATTACCCCAAAGCATAATAGTCATTCATTTGATTAAACACATTTATAATGAGCAAAATGATAATGGTTATTTTAACATTAAAATCAAGAAAAAGAAGTTTAAACTTTATGTTTTGACTTGGTCTGGGTACAACTCATGTAAACACATCTTCTGGTAGACTGCAGGTGGCAGATGTTGTGGTTTCCTCCCAGACTCGCTGGCGTTCAGGTCTTAATCTGTGGGTGAAAGTTCTCAGCGACCCAGCTATGACCCAGGTGCGTCCAACACCACCATTGTGACAGAAAACCCATATTTCCTCACATTACATCTTCCTCTTCTTCTTCTTTTACTTCTTCTTCTTTTACTTCTTCTTCTTCTTTTACTTCTTCTTCTTCTTTTACTTCTTCTTCTTCTTTTACTTCTTCTTCTTCTTTTACTTCTTCTTCTTCTTTTACTTCTTCTTTTACTTCTTCTTCTTCTTTTACTTCTTCTTCTTCTTTTACTTCTTCTTCTTCTTTTACTTCTTCTTTTACTTCTTCTTCTTCTTTTACTTCTTCTTCTTTTACTTCTTCTTCTTCTTCTTTTACTTCTTCTTCTTCTTTTACTTCTTCTTCTTTTACTTCTTCTTCTTCTTTTACTTCTTCTTCTTCTTCTTCTTCTTCTTTTACTTCTTCTTCTTCTTCTTCTTTTACTTCTTCTTCTTCTTCTTCTTCTTCTTCTTCTTCTTCTTCTTCTTCTTCTTCTTTTACTTCTTCTTCCTCTTCTTTTACTTCTACTTCTACTTCTTCTACTTCTACTTCTTCCTCTTCTTCTTCTTTTACTTTTACTTCTTCTTCTTCTTCTTTTCTTCTTCTTCTTCTTCTCCTACTTCTTCTTCTTCTACTTCTTCTTCTTTTACTTTTACCTCTTCTTCTTCCTCTTCTTTTACTTTTTCTTCTCCTACTTATTCTACTTTTACTTCTTCCTCTTCTTTTACTTCTGCTTTTACTTCTTCTTCTTTTACTTCTTCTTCTTTGTCTCCTTCGTCTTTCACTTCTTCTTATTCTTTTACTTCTTCTTCTTTTACTTTTACTTCTTCTTCTTTTACTTCTCCTTCTTTTGCTTCTTCTTCTTCTTTTACTTCTCCTTCTTTTACTTTTACTTCTTCTTCTTCTACTTCTTCTTCTTTTACTTTTACTTCTTCTACTTCTTCTTTTACTTCTCCTACTTTTACTTCATTTAATTCTTCTTTTACTTCTTCTTCTTCATCTTCTTCTTTTACTTCTTCTTCTTTTACTTTTTCTTCTTCTTCTACTTTTACTTCTTTTACATCTACTTCTTCTACGTCTTCTTCTTTTACTTCTTCATCTTCCTCTTCTTTTACTTTTACGTCTTCTACTTCTCCTTATTTTACTTCTTCTACTTTTACCTCTTCTTCTCCTAGTTCTTCTTTTACTTCTTCTTCTTTTAATTTTACTTCTCCTTTTTTACTTCTTCTTTTACCTCTCCTTCTTTTACTTTTACTTCTTCTTCTACTTCTTCTTTTACTTCTTTTACTTATTCTTTTATTTCTTCCTCTTTTACTTCTTCTTCCTCTTTTTTACTTCTACTTCTTCTTCTTTTACTTCTTCTTCTCCTACTTCTTCTTCTTTTACTTCTTCTTCCTCTTTTACTTTTTTACTTCTTCATCTCCTTCTTTTACTTTTACTTCTTCTACTTCTTCTTCTTCTTTTACTTTGACTTGATCTTTACTTCTTCATCTTTTATTTCCTCTTCTACCTCATCTTTTACTTTTTTACTTCTTCTTCTTCTCCTTCTTTTACTTTTACTTCTTCTACTTCTTCTTCTTCTTTTACTTTGACATCTTCTTCTTCTTTTACTTCTTTTAATTCTTCTTCTTCTTCTTTTACTTCTTCTTATTTTACTTTTTCTTCTTCTTCTACTTTTACTTCTTCTTCTTCTTTTATTTCTTCTTCTTCTTCTACTACTTTTTCTTCTTCTTCTTTTACTTCTTTTACTTCTTCTTTGTCTTTTACCTCTTCATCTTCTTCTTTTACTTCTTCTTCTACTTCTTCTTCTTTTACTTTTTCTTCTTCTACTTCTATTTCTTCTTTTACTTCTTCTTCTTCTACTTCCCCTTCTTTTACTTCTAATTCTTCTTTCACTTCTTCTTCTTCTTCTTTTACTTCTTCTTCCTCTTTTACTTCTTCTTCTTTTACTTCTTCTTCTTTTACTTCTTCTTCTACTTCTTCTCTTTCTTTTACTTCTTCTTTTACTTCTTCTTCTTCTTTTATCTTCTTTTACTTCTTCTTTTACTTCTTCTTCTTTTACTTTTACTTTATCTACTTCTTCTTCTTCTTCTTCTTCTACTTCTTCTTCTTTCACTTCTTCTTCTTTTACTTCTTCTTCTTTTACTTCTTCTTTTACTTTTACTTCTTCATCTTTTACTTTTTTACTTCTTCTTCTTCTCCTTCTTTTACTTTTACTTCTTCTACTTCTTCTTCTTCTTTTACTTTGACTTGATCTTTACTTCTTCATCTTCCTCTTCTTTTACTTTTACTTCTTCTACTTCTGCTTCTTTTACATATTCTTTTACTTCTTCTTCCTCTTCTTTTACTTCTTCTTCTTCTACTTCTTCTTCTTCTTTTACTTTGACTTCTTCTTCTTCTTTTACTTTTACGTCTTCTTCTTTTACTTTTACTTCTTCTACTTCTTCTTCCTCTGTTTTACTTTTACTTTTACTTCTTCTTTTTCTTCTTTTACTTCTCCTTCTTTTACTTTTACTTCTTCTTCTTTTACTTTTACTTTATCTACTTCTTCTTCTTCTTCTACTTCTTCTTCTTTCACTTCTTCTTCTTTTACTTCTTTTACTTCTTCTTCTTCTTCTTTTACTTATACTTCCTCTTCTTTTACTTCTACTTCTTCTTCTTCTTTTACTTCTTCTTCTTCTTCTTTTCTTCTTCTTTTACTTTTACTTCTTCATCTTCTTTTACTTCTTTTACTTCTTCTTCTTTTCTTCTTCTTCTTCTTTTCCTTCTTCATCTTCTTCTTTTACTTCTTCTTCTTTTTTCTTTCTTCTTCTACTTCTACTTCTTTTACTTATACTTCTTCTTCTTTTACTTCTTCTTCTTTTTTTCTTCTTTTACTACTTCTTCTTCATCTTCTTTTACTTTTTCTTCTTCTTTTCTTCCTCTTTTACTTTTACTTCATCTTCTTTTACTTCTTCTTCTTCTACTTCTTTTACTTTTTTACTTCTTCTTCATTTTAATTCTTCATCTTCATCTTCTTTTACTTCTTCTTCTTCTTCTTTCACTTCTTCATCTTTTACTTCTTCTTTTTCTTCTTTTTCTTCTTTTACTGCTTCTTTTTCTACTTCGTCTTCTTTTACTTTTACTTCTTCTTCTTTTACTTTTACTTCTTCTACTTCTACTTCTTCTTCCTCTTCTTTTACTTCTTCTTCTTCCTCTTCTTTTACTTCTTCATCTTCTTTTACTTCTTCTTCTTCTTTTACTTCTTCTTTTTCTTTTACTTTTACTTCTTCCTCTTGTTTTACTTCTTCTACTTCTTCTTCTTTTACTTCTTTTTATTTTACTTCTTCTTTTACTTCTTTTTTTCTTTCTTCTTCTTCTACTTCTTCTTCTTTTACTTTTACTTCTTCTTCTTCTTCTTTTCTTCTTCTTCTTTTACTTCTTTTTCTTTCACTTTCACTTCATCTTCTATTACTTTACTTCTTCTACTTTTACTTCTTCTTCTTCTTCTTCTTCTTCTTCTTTTTCTTCTTCTTCTTTTACTTCTCCTTCTTTTACTACTTCTTTTACTTTTTCTTCTTCTTCTCCTACTTCTTCTTCATTACTTATACTTCTTCTTTTACTTCTCCTTTTTTACTTCTTCTTCTTTTACTTCTTCTTCTTCTTTTACTTTTACTTCTTCTTTTACTTTTACTTCTTCTCCTACTTCTTCTTTTACTTCTTCTTTTACTTCTTCTTTTACTTCTTTTTTTTCTTCTACTTCTACTTCTTCTTCTTTTACTTTTACTTGATCTTTACTTCTTCATCTTTTACTTTTACTTCTTCTTCTTTTACTTCTTCTTCTTCTTTTACTTTTACTTCTTCCTCTTCTTTTACTTCTTCCTCTTCTTTTACTTTTACTTCTTCTACTTCTACTTCTTCTTCTTCTTTTACTTCCTCTTCTTTTACTTCCTCTTCTTCCTCTTCTTTTACTTCTTCATCTTCTTCTTTTACTTCTTTTTCTTTTACTTCTTCTTCTTTTACTTCTTCTTCATCTTCTTTTACTTCTTCGTCTTTTACTTCTTCTTCTTTTACTTCTTCTTTTACTTCTTTTACTTCTTCTTCTTTTACTTCTTCTACTTTTACTTCTTCTTTTACTTTTTCTTCTTCTTTGACTTTTACTTCTTCTTCTTTTACTTATACTTCTTCTTATTTTACTTCTTCTCCTACATCTTCTTTTACTTCTTATTTTACTTCTTTTTTTCTTTCTTCTTCTTCTACTTCTTCTTCTTTTACTGTTACTTCTTCTTCTTCTTTTCTTCTTCTTCTTCTTTTACTTTTTTTTCTTTCACTTTCAATTCATCTTCTACTTCTTCGTCTTTTACTTTTACTTCTTCTTCTTCTTCTTTTACTTTTAAATCTTCTCCTACTTCTTCTTTTACTTCTTCTTTTACTTTTACTTTTACTTCTTCTTCTTTTACTTTTACTTCTTCTACTTCTACTTATTCTTCTTCTTTTACTTCTCCTTGTTTTACTTCTTCTTCTTCTTCTTTTACTTCTTCTTCTTTTACTTTTACTTTTTCTTTTACTTTTACTTATTCTACTTCTTTGTCTCCTTCTTCTTTCACTTCTCCTTCTTTTACTTCTTCTTCTTTTACTTTTACTTCTTCTTCTTCTTCTTTTACTTTTTCTTCTCCTACTTCTTCTTCTTTTACTTATACTTCTTCTTCTTTTACTTCTCCTTTTACTTCTTCTTTTACTTCTTCTTTTTCTTCTTTTACTTCTTCTTCTTTTACTTTTACTTTTTCTTCTCCTTCTTTTACTTTTACTTCTCCTTCTTTTACTTTTACTTCTTCTTCTTCTTCTTTTCTTCTTCTCTTAATTTCACTTCTTCTTCTTCTTTTACTTCTCCTTCTTTTACTTATTTTTCTTCTTCTTCCTCTTCTTTTACTTCTTCTTCTTCCTCTTCTTTTACTACTTAATTTTCTTTTACTTCTCCTCCCATTACTTCTTCTTTTACTTTCACTTCTTCTCCTTCTTTTACTTTTACTTCTTCTCCTTCTTTTACTTCTTCTTTTACTTCTTCTTCTTCTTTTTTCTTCTTTTACTTCTTCTTCTTTTACTTTTTTTATCTACTTCTTCCTCTTCTTATTCTTCTTCTTCTTCTTCTACTTCTTCTTCTTCCACTTCTTCTTCTTCTTTTACTTCTTCTTCTTTTACTTCTTCTTTTACTTTTACTTCTTCATCTTTTACTTTTTTACTTCTTCTTCTCCTTCTTTTACTTTTACTTCTTCTACTTCTTCTTCTTCTTTTACTTTGACTTGATCTTTACTTCTTCATCTTCCTCTTCTTTTACTTTTACTTCTTCTACTTCTGCTTCTTTTACATATTCTTTTACTTCTTCTTCCTCTTCTTTTACTTCTTCTTCTTCTACTTCTTCCTCTTCTTTTACTTTGACTTCTTCTTCTTCTTTTACTTTTACGTCTTCTTCTTTTACTTTTACTTCTTCTACTTCTTCTTCCTCTTCTTTTACTTTTACTTCTTCTTTTTCTTCTTTTACTTCTCCTTCTTTTACTTTTACTTCTTCTTCTTTTACTTTTACTTTATCTACTTCTTCTTCTTCTTCTTCTACTTCTTCTTCTTTCACTTCTTCTTCTTTTACTTCTTTTACTTCTTTTACTTCTCCTTCTTCTTCTTTTACTTCTTTTACTTCTTCTTCTTCTTTTACTTATACTTCCTCTTCTTTTACTTCTACTTCTTATTCTTCTTTTACTTCTTCTTCTTCTTTTCTTCTTCTTCTTTTACTTTTACTTCTTCATCTTCTTTTACTTCTTTTACTTCTTCTTCTTTTCTTCTTCTTCTTTTCCTTCTTCATCTTCTTCTTTTACTTCTTCTTCTTTTTTCTTTCTTCTTCTACTTCTTTTACTTATACTTCTTCTTCTTTTACTTATTCTTCTTTTACTCCTTCTTTTTTTCTTCTTTTACTACTTCTTCTTCATCTTCTTTTACTTTTTCTTCTTCTTTTCTTCCTCTTTTACTTTTACTTCATCTTCTTTTACTTCTTCTTCTTCTACTTCTTTTACTTTTTTACTTCTTCTTCATTTAATTCTTCGTCTTCATCTTCTTTTACTTCTTCTTCTTCTTCTTTCACTTCTTCATCTTTTACTTCTTCTTTTTCTTCTTTTACTGCTTCTTTTTCTACTTCGTCTTCTTTTACTTTTACTTCTTCTTGTTTTACTTTTACTTCTTCTACTTCTACTTCTTCTTCCTCTTCTTTTACTTCATCTTCTTCCTCTTCTTTTACTTCTTCATCTTCTTTTACTTCTTCTTTTTCTTTTACTTTTACTTCTTCCTCTTGTTTTACTTCTTCTACTTCTTCTTCTTTTACTTCTTTTCGTTCTTTTTATTTTACTTCTTCTTTTACTTCTTTTTTTCTTTCTTCTTCTACTTCTTCTTCTTTTACTTTTACTTCTTCTTTTCTTCTTCTTCTTTTACTTCTTTTTCTTTCACTTTCACTTCGTCTTCTACTTCTTCGACTTTTACTTTTTCTTTTTCTTCTTTTACTTCTTCTTCTTCATCTTCTTTTACTTCTTCTTCTTCCTCTTCTTTTACTTCTTCTTCTTATTATTATTTTACTTCTTCTTTTACTTCTTTTACTTCTTCTACTTTAACTTCTTATACTTCTTCTTCTTTTATTTCTTTTACTTCTTCTTTTACTTCTTCTTCTTCTTTTTCTTCTTTTACTTCTTTTACTTCTTCTTCTTTTACTTCTTTGACATCTTCTTTTACTTCATCTTCTTTATCGTCTTTTACCTCTACTTCTTCTTTTACTTCTCCTTCTTTTACTTCTTCTTCTTTTACTTCTTCTTCTTCATCTTCTACTTCTTCTTCTTTTACTTCCTCTTCTTCATCTTCTACTTCTTATTCTTCTTCTTCTTTTTCTTCTTCTTCTTCCTCTTCTTTTACTTCTTCTTATTCTACTTTTACTTCCTTTAGTTCTTCTTCTTTTACTTCTTTTACTTCTTATTTTACTTCTTCTTCTTTTACTTCTTCTTCTTCTTTTATTTTTACTTCTTTTACTTCTTCTTTTACTTTTACTTCTTCTTCTTTTACTTATTCATCTTCTTTTACTTTTACTTCTTATTTTACTTTTACTTCTTCTTCTTCTTTAGCGTCTTCTTTTTCCTCTTCTTTTACTTCTTCTTCTTCTTCTTTTACTTCTTCTTCTTCTTTTATTTCTCTTACTTCTTCTTCTTCTTCTTTTACTTCTTTTACTTCTACTTCTTTTACTTCTTCTTCTTTTACTTTTTCTTCTTCTTCTATTACTTTACTTCTTCTACTTTTACTTCTTCTTCTTCTTCTTCTTTTACTTCTTCTTCTTCTTTTACTTCTCCTTCTTTTACTACTTCTTTTACTTTTTCTTCTTCTTCTCCTACTTCTTCTTCATTACTTATACTTCTTCTTTTACTTCTCATTTTTTACTTCTTCTTCTTTTACTTCTTCTTCTTCTTTTACTTTTACTTCTTCTCCTACTTCTTCTTTTACTTCTTCTTTTACTTCTTCTTTTACTTCTTTTTTTTCTTCTACTTCTACTTCTTCTTCTTTTACTTTTACTTCTTCTTCTTTTACTTTTACTTGATCTTTACTTCTTCATCTTTTACTTTTACTTCTTCTTCTTTTACTTCTTCTTCTTCTTTTACTTTTACTTCTTCCTCTTCTTTTACTTTTACTTCTTCTACTTCTACTTCTTCTTCTTCTTTTACTCGCTCTTCTTTTACTTCCTCTTCTTCCTCTTCTTTTACTTCTTCATCTTCTTCTTTTACTTCTTTTTCTTTTACTTCTTCTTCTTTTACTTCTTCTTCATCTTCTTTTACTTCTTCGTCTTTTACTTCTTCTTCTTTTACTTCTTCTTTTACTTCTTTTACTTCTTCTTCTTTTACTTCTTCTTCTTTTACTTCTCCTTCTTTTACTTCTTCTACTTTTACTTCTTCTTTTACTTTTTCTTCTTCTTTGACTTTTACTTCTTCTTTTACTTTTACTTCTTCTTATTTTACTTCTTCTCCTACATCTTCTTTTACTTCTTATTTTACTTCTTTTTTTCTTTCTTCTTCTTCAACTTCTTCTTCTTTTACTGTTACTTCTTCTTCTTCTTTTCTTCTTCTTCTTTTACTTCTTTTTCTTTCACTTTCAATTCATCTTCTACATCTTCGTCTTTTACTTTTACTTCTTCTTCTTCTTTTACTTTTAAATCTTCTCCTACTTCTTCTTTTACTTCTTCTTTTACTTTTACTTTTACTTCTTCTTCTTTTACTTTTACTTCTTCTACTTCTACTTATTCTTCTTCTTTTACTTCTCCTTGTTTTACTTCTTCTTCTTCTTCTTTTACTTCTTCTTCTTTTACTTTTACTTTTTCTTTTACTTTTACTTATTCTACTTCTTTGTCTCCTTCTTCTTTCAATTCTCCTTCTTTTACTTCTTCTTCTTTTACTTTTACTTCTTCTTCTTCTTCTTTTACTTTTTCTTCTCCTACTTCTTCTTTTACTTATACTTCTTCTTCTTTTACTTCTCCTTTTACTTCTTCTTCTTCTTCTTTTACTTCTTCTTTTTCTTCTTTTACTTCTTCTTCTTTTACTTTTACTTCTTCTTCTCCTTCTTTTACTTTTACTTCTTCTTCTTCTTTTCTTCTTCTATTAATTTCACTTCTTCTTCTTCTTTTACTTCTCCTTCTTTTACTTATTTTTCTTCTTCTTCCTCTTCTTTTACTTCTTCTTCTTCCTCTTCTTTTACTACTTATTTTTCTTTTACTTCTCCTCCTTTTACTTCTTCTTTTACTTTCACTTCTTCTCCTTCTTTTACTTTTACTTCTTCTTCTTTTACTTTTACTTCTTCTTTTATTTTTACTTCTTTTACTTCTTCTTTTACTTTTACTTCTTCTTCTTTTACTTATTCATCTTCTTTTACTTTTACTTCTTCTTTTACTTTTACTTCTTCTTCTTCTTTAGCGTCTTCTTTTTCCTCTTCTTTTACTTCTTCTTCTTCTTCTTTTACTTCTTCTTCTTCTTTTATTTCTTTTACTTCTTCTTCTTCTTCTTCTTTTACTTCTTTTACTTCTACTTCTTTTACTTCTTCTTCTTTTACTTTTTCTTCTTCTTCTATTACTTTACTTCTTCTACTTTTACTTCTTCTTCTTCTTCTTCTTCTTCTTCTTCTTCTTCTTCTTCTTCTTCTTTTACTTCTCCTTCTTTTACTACTTCTTTTACTTTTTCTTCTTCTTCTCCTACTTCTTCTTCATTACTTATACTTCTTCTTTTACTTCTCCTTTTTTACTTCTTCTTCTTTTACTTCTTCTTTTACTTTTACTTCTTCTTCTTTTACTTTTACTTCTTCTCCTACTTCTTCTTTTACTTCTTCTTTTACTTCTTCTTTTACTTCTTTTTTTCTTCTACTTCTACTTCTTCTTCTTTTACTTTTACTTCTTCTTCTTTTACTTTTACTTGATCTTTACTTCTTCATCTTTTACTTTTACTTCTTCTTCTTTTACTTCTTCTTCTTTTACTTTTACTTCTTCCTCTTCTTTTACTTTTACTTCTTCTACTTCTACTTCTTCTTCTTCTTTTACTTCCTCTTCTTTTACTTCCTCTTCTTCCTCTTCTTTTACTTCTTCATCTTCTTCTTTTACTTCTTTTTCTTTTACTTCTTCTTCTTTTACTTCTTCTTTTACTTCTTCTTCTTTTACTTCTCCTTCATCTTCTTTTACTTCTTCGTCTTTTACTTCTTCTTCTTTTACTTCTTCTTTTACTTCTTTTACTTCTTCTTCTTTTACTTCTCCTTCTTTTACTTCTTCTACTTTTACTTCTTCTTTTACTTTTTCTTCTTCTTTGACTTTTACTTCTTCTTCTTTTACTTATACTTCTTCTTATTTTACTTCTTCTCCTACATCTTCTTTTACTTCTTATTTTACTTCTTTTTTTCTTTCTTCTTCTTCTACTTCTTCTTCTTTTACTGTTACTTCTTCTTCTTCTTTTCTTCTTCTTCTTTTACTTCTTTTTCTTTCACTTTCAATTCATCTTCTACTTCTTCGTCTTTTACTTTTACTTCTTCTTCTTCTTCTTTTACTTTTAAATCTTCTCCTACTTCTTCTTTTACTTCTTCTTTTACTTTTACTTTTACTTCTTCTTCTTTTACTTTTACTTCTTCTACTTGTACTTATTCTTCTTCTTTTACTTCTCCTTGTTTTACTTCTTCTTCTTCTTCTTTTACTTCTTCTTCTTTTACTTTTACTTTTTCTTTTACTTTTACTTATTCTACTTCTTTGTCTCCTTCTTCTTTCACTTCTCCTTCTTTTACTTCTTCTTCTTTTACTTTTACTTCTTCTTCTTCTTCTTTTACTTTTTCTTCTCCTACTTCTTCTTCTTTTACTTATACTTCTTCTTCTTTTACTTCTCCTTTTACTTCTTCTTCTTCTTTTACTTCTTCTTTTTCTTCTTTTACTTCTTCTTCTTTTACTTTTACTTCTTCTTCTCCTTCTTTTACTTTTACTTCTCCTTCTTTTACTTTTACTTCTTCTTCTTCTTCTTCTTCTTTTCTTCTTCTATTAATTTCACTTCTTCTTCTTCTTTTACTTCTCCTACTTTTACTTATTTTTCTTCTTCTTCCTCTTCTTTTACTTCTTCTTCTTCCTCTTCTTTTACTACTTATTTTTCTTTTACTTCTCCTCCTTTTACTTCTTCTTTTACTTTCACTTCTTCTCCTTCTTTTACTTTTACTTCTTCTCCTTCTTTTACTTCTTCTTCTTTTACTTTTACTTCTTCTTCTTTTACTTCTTCTTCTTTTACTTCTTCTTTTACTTCTTTTACTTCTTCTTCTTTTACTTGTTCTTCTTTTACTTCTTCTTCTTTTACTTCTCCTTCATCTTCTTTTACTTCTTCTTTTACTTCTTTTACTTCTTCTTCTTTTACTTCTTCTTCTTTTACTTCTCCTTCTTTTTCTTCTTCTACTTTTACTTCTTCTTTTACTTTTTTTTCTTCTTTGACTTTTACTTCTTCTTCTTTTACTTATACTTCTTCTTATTTTACTTCTTCTCCTACATCTTCTTTTACTTCTTATTTTACTTATTTTTTTCTTTCTTCTTCTTCTACTTCTTCTTCTTTTACTGTTACTTCTTCTTCTTCTTTTCTTCTTCTTCTTTTACTTCTTTTTCTTTCACTTTCAATTCATCTTCTACTTCTTCGTCTTTTACTTTGACTTCTTCTTCTTCTTTTACTTTTAAATCTTCTCCTACTTCTTCTTTTACTTCTTCTTTTACTTTTACTTTTACTTCTTCTTCTTTTACTTTTACTTCTTCTACTTCTACTTATTCTTCTTCTTTTACTTCTCCTTGTTTTACTTCTTCTTCTTCTTCTTTTACTTCTTCTTCTTTTACTTTTACTTTTTCTTTTACTTTTACTTATTCTACTTCTTTGTCTCCTTCTTCTTTCACTTCTCATTCTTTTACTTCTTCTTCTTTTACTTTTACTTCTTCTTCTTCTTCTTTTACTTTTTCTTCTCCTACTTCTTCTTCTTTTACTTATACTTCTTCTTCTTTTACTTCTCCTTTTACTTCTTCTTCTTCTTTTACTTCTTCTTTTTCTTCTTTTACTTCTTCTTCTTTTACTTTTACTTCTTCTTCTCCTTCTTTTACTTTTACTTCTCCTTCTTTTACTTTTACTTCTTCTTCTTCTTCTTCTTCTTCTTCTTTTCTTCTTCTATTAATTTCACTTCTTCTTCTTCTTTTACTTCTCCTACTTTTACTTATTTTTCTTCTTCTTCCTCTTCTTTTACTTCTTCTTCTTCCTCTTCTTTTACTACTTATTTTTCTTTTACTTCTCCTCCTTTTACTTCTTCTTTTACTTTCACTTCTTCTCCTTCTTTTACTTTTACTTCTTCTCCTTCTTTTACTTCTTCTTCTTTTACTTTTACTTCTTCTTCTTTTACTTTTTCTTCTTTTACTTCTTCTTTTACTTTTACTTCTTCTCCAACATCTTCTTTTACTTCTTCTTCTTCTTTTCTTCTTCTTCTTTTACTTTTACTTCTTCTTCTACTTCGTCTTTTACTTCTATTACTTCTTCTTCTTTTACTTCTTCTTCTACTTTTACGTCTTCCTCTTCTTTTACTTTTAGAATAGAATAGAATAGAATAATCCTTTAATAGTCCCACAAGGGGAAATTTGGTTGTGTCAGCAGCAACATCACACATATACAAACAATGCAGGACACAGAACAGAAGCACAGTTATTACATATTTACATCATGGACAATAGTTACCAGAGCAGAGTACAATACAGTTGTTTATATAAGCGCACACATAATGTGTAAGCATAGCAGGATACTGAAGATGTTAAAATAGTTTTAAAAGTTTAAGATGATTAAAAGAGTGCAGATTGTTTATTTTTTACCCGTTCATTAAAAAGTAGACATGTAGCCTTCAATAAATTATTGCATGTATAAGCTGAGAAAAAGTAATGTGTAAGTTATAATTGTAGAAGTTATTACAGCACTGATGCCGACAACTGTTTTTTTTGGGAGCAGTTCTGATTGTACAGTCTAACAGCTGCAGGGAGGAAGGACCTTCGGAAACGCTCCTTCATGCATCTAGGATGCAGCAGTCTGTCACTAAAGGAGCTCTGCAGTTCAGCAACATTTACATGCATGGGGTGGGAGACTCTGTCCATCAGAGATGTTATTTTGGCCAGAGACCCTATGTCTCCCACCACCTGCACTGGGTCTAGGGTGCATCCTAGAACAGAGCTGGCCTTCCTGATGAGTTTATCCAACCTCTTCCTCTCAGCTGCCAATAAACTGCTGCTCCAACATACCACGCTGTAAAAAATGACAGATGCTACCACAGAGTCATAGAAGCTCTTTACTTCTTCTACTTCTACTTCTTCTTCTTTTACTTCCTCTTCTTCCTCATTTTACTTCTTCTTCTCCTACTTCTTCTTTTACTTATACTTCTTTTACTTCTTTTACTTCTTGTTACGTCCTCTATTGGTGGATATGGAGAAGGACGGGGAGTAACACAGAGGCATGTGCTTCAGATGTGGAAATTGTAAACATTGATTTATTAAAAGGATTTTAAAATGACAAAAAGCTCCAAATCTAAAAGTACTTAAACATATTGTTAAAATGGCCAAGGGTTTACATTTAAAACAGACATCGAATGCTCCCAAACATTCACAAAACAAAGTCCACTGACTTAAACACAAGTTTGGGAGCCAAGAGGTAACCAGCACTCTGGTCCCTCGTCTGTTAAAAACTCTAAAAGCTCTTAAGCTTCACTAAGCTTAAAGAACTAAAACCCATTTAAAAGCCATTAAAACACAAACAAATTGAGCACATGAGAGAACTGGCACAGATCCAGTCTCTCCCTTCCTCCTGGCAGCTCTCCCTTTTATGCTGCTCAGGAGGTGATCAGCCCAAGTGAGTGCAGCTGTGCAGGTAGGAGGTGGAGGCAGCACTGATTGTCCTCTGCAGTGTCAGATTCCTGAGGCAAACAGCAACAGCCGTAACACTTCTTCTTCTTTTACTTCCTCTTCTTTTACTTCCTCTTCTTCCTCTTCTTTTACTTCTTCATCTTCTTCTTTTACTTCTTTTTATTTTACTTCTTTGTCTTCTTTTACTTCTTCTTTTACTTCTTTGTCTTCTTTTACTTCTTCTTTTACTTCTTTGTCTTCTTTTACTTCTTCTTTTACTTCTTTTACTTCTTCTTTTACTTTTTTACTTCTTCTTCTTTTACTTCTTCGTCTTAATCTTCTTTTACTTCTTCTTATTCCTCTTCTTTTACTTCTACTTCTTCTTCTTCTTCTCCTTCTTTTACTTTTACTTCTACTTCTTCTTCTTCTTCTACATATTCTTCTTTTACTACTTCTTCTTCCTCTTCTTTTACTTCTTCTTCCTCTTCTTTTACTTCTTCTTCTCCCTCTTCTATTACTTCTTCATCTTCTTTTACTTCTTCTTCTTTTACTTCTTTTACTTCTTCTTCTTTTACTTCTTTTACTTCTTCTTCTTTTACTTTTACTTCTTCTTCTTTTACTTTTACTTCTTCTTCTTTTACTTTTACTTCTTCTACTTCTACTTGTACTTCTTCATCTTCTTTTACTTCTTCTTCTTTTACTTCTTTTACTTCTTCTTCTTTTACTTCTTCTTCTTTTACTTCTTTTACTTCTTCTTCTTTTACTTTTACTTCTTCTTCTTTTACTTTTACTTCTTCTACTTCTACTTGTACTTCTTCTTCTTTTACTTTTACTTCTTCTTCTTTTACTTTTACTTCTTCTACTTCTACTTGTACTTCTTCTTCTTATTTTTCTTCTTCTTCCTCTTTTTTACTTCTACTTCTACTTCTACTTCTTCTTCTTCTTCCTCTTTTTTACTTCTACTTCTTCTTCTTCTTCCTCTTTTTTACTTCTACTTCTACTTCTACTTCTTCTTCTTCTTCCTCTTTTTTACTTCTACTTCTACTTCTACTTCTTCTTCTTCCTCCTCTTTTTTACTTCTACTTCTACTTCTACTTCTTCTTCTTCTTCCTCTTTTTTACTTCTACTTCTACTTCTACTTCTTCTTCTTCTTCCTCTTTTTTACTTCTACTTCTACTTCTACTTCTTCTTCTTCTTCCTCTTTTTTACTTCTACTTCTACTTCTACTTCTTCTTCTTCTTCCTCTTTTTTACTTCTACTTCTACTTCTACTTCTTCTTCTTCTTCCTCTTTTTTACTTCTACTTCTACTTCTACTTCGTCTTCTTCTTCCTCTTTTTTACTTCTACTTCTAATTCTTCTTCTTCTTCTTCTTCTTCTTCTTCTTCTTCTTCTTCTTCTTCTTCTTCTTCTTCTTCTATGACTTCTTCTTTTACTTTTACTTCTTCTTTTACTTATTCGTTTTCCTCTTCTTTTACTTCTTCTTCTTTTACTTCTTTGACATCTTCTTTTACTTCATCTTCTTTATCGTCTTTTACCTCTACTTCTTCTTTTACTTCTCCTTCTTTTACTTCTTCTTCTTTTACTTCTTCTTCTTCATCTTCTACTTCTTCTTCTTTTACTTCCTCTTCTTCATCTTCTACTTCTTATTCTTCCTCTTCTTTTTCTTCTTCTTCTTCCTCTTCTTTTACTTCTTCTTCTTCTACTTTTACTTCCTTTAGTTCTTCTTCTTTTACTTCTTTTACTTCTTATTTTACTTCTTCTTCTTTTACTTCTTCTTCTTCTTTTATTTTTACTTCTTTTACTTCTTCTTTTACTTTTACTTCTTCTTCTTTTACTTATTCATCTTATTTTACTTTTACTTCTTCTTTTACTATTACTTCTTCTTCTTCTTTAGCGTCTTCTTTTTCCTCTTCTTTTACTTCTTCTTCTTCTTCTTTTACTTCTTCTTCTTCTTTTATTTCTTTTACTTCTTCTTCTTCTTCTTCTTCTTTTACTTCTTTTACTTCTACTTCTTTTACTTCTTCTTCTTTTACTTTTTCTTCTTCTTCTATTACTTTACTTCTTCTACTTTTACTTCTTCTTCTTCTTCTTCTTCTTCTTCTTCTTTTACTTCTTCTTCTTCTTTTACTTCTCCTTCTTTTACTACTTCTTTTACTTTTTCTTCTTCTTCTCCTACTTCTTCTTCATTACTTATACTTCTTCTTTCACTTCTCCTTCTTTTACTTCTTCTTCTTTTACTTTTACTTCTTCTTCTTCTTCTTTTACTTTTTCTTCTCCTACTTCTTCTTCTTTTACTTATACTTCTTCTTCTTTTACTTCTCCTTTTACTTCTTCTTCTTCTTTTACTTCTTCTTTTTCTTCTTTTACTTCTTCTTCTTTTACTTTTACTTCTTCTTCTCCTTCTTTTACTTTTACTTCTCCTTCTTTTACTTTTACTTCTTCTTCTTCTTCTTCTTTTCTTCTTCTATTAATTTCACTTCTTCTTCTTCTTTTACTTCTCCTACTTTTACTTATTTTTCTTCTTCTTCCTCTTCTTTTACTTCTTCTTCTTCCTCTTCTTTTACTACTTATTTTTCTTTTACTTCTCCTCCTTTTACTTCTTCTTTTACTTTCACTTCTTCTCCTTCTTTTACTTTTACTTCTTCTCCTTCTTTTACTTCTTCTTCTTTTACTTTTACTTCTTCTTCTTTTACTTCTTCTTCTTTTACTTCTTCTTTTACTTCTTTTACTTCTTCTTCTTTTACTTGTTCTTCTTTTACTTCTTCTTCTTTTACTTCTCCTTCATCTTCTTTTACTTCTTCGTCTTTTACTTCTTCTTCTTTTACTTCTTCTTTTACTTCTTTTACTTCTTCTTCTTTTACTTCTTCTTCTTTTACTTCTCCTTCTTTTTCTTCTTCTACTTTTACTTCTTCTTTTACTTTTTCTTCTTCTTTGACTTTTACTTCTTCTTCTTTTACTTATACTTCTTCTTATTTTACTTCTTCTCCTACATCTTCTTTTACTTCTTATTTTACTTATTTTTTTCTTTCTTCTTCTTCTACTTCTTCTTCTTTTACTGTTACTTCTTCTTCTTCTTTTCTTCTTCTTCTTTTACTTCTTTTTCTTTCACTTTCAATTCATCTTCTACTTCTTCGTCTTTTACTTTTACTTCTTCTTCTTCTTTTACTTTTAAATCTTCTCCTACTTCTTCTTTTACTTCTTCTTTTACTTTTACTTTTACTTCTTCTTCTTTTACTTTTACTTCTTCTACTTCTACTTATTCTTCTTCTTTTACTTCTCCTTGTTTTACTTCTTCTTCTTCTTCTTTTACTTCTTCTTCTTTTACTTTTACTTTTTCTTTTACTTTTACTTATTCTACTTCTTTGTCTCCTTCTTCTTTCACTTCTCATTCTTTTACTTCTTCTTCTTTTACTTTTACTTCTTCTTCTTCTTCTTTTACTTTTTCTTCTCCTACTTCTTCTTCTTTTACTTATACTTCTTCTTCTTTTACTTCTCCTTTTACTTCTTCTTCTTCTTTTACTTCTTCTTTTTCTTCTTTTACTTCTTCTTCTTTTACTTTTACTTCTTCTTCTCCTTCTTTTACTTTTACTTCTCCTTCTTTTACTTTTACTTCTTCTTCTTCTTCTTCTTCTTCTTTTCTTCTTCTATTAATTTCACTTCTTCTTCTTCTTTTACTTCTCCTACTTTTACTTATTTTTCTTCTTCTTCCTCTTCTTTTACTTCTTCTTCTTCCTCTTCTTTTACTACTTATTTTTCTTTTACTTCTCCTCCTTTTACTTCTTCTTTTACTTTCACTTCTTCTCCTTCTTTTACTTTTACTTCTTCTCCTTCTTTTACTTCTTCTTCTTTTACTTTTACTTCTTCTTCTTTTACTTTTTCTTCTTTTACTTCTTCTTTTACTTTTACTTCTTCTCCAACATCTTCTTTTACTTCTTCTTCTTCTTTTCTTCTTCTTCTTTTACTTTTACTTCTTCTTCTACTTCGTCTTTTACTTCTATTACTTCTTCTTCTTTTACTTCTTCTTCTACTTTTACGTCTTCCTCTTCTTTTACTTTTAGAATAGAATAGAATAGAATAATCCTTTAATAGTCCCACAAGGGGAAATTTGGTTGTGTCAGCAGCAACATCACACATATACAAACAATGCAGGACACAGAACAGAAGCACAGTTATTACATATTTACATCATGGACAATAGTTACCAGAGCAGAGTACAATACAGTTGTTTATATAAGCGCACACATAATGTGTAAGCATAGCAGGATACTGAAGATGTTAAAATAGTTTTAAAAGTTTAAGATGATTAAAAGAGTGCAGATTGTTTATTTTTTACCCGTTCATTAAAAAGTAGACATGTAGCCTTCAATAAATTATTGCATGTATAAGCTGAGAAAAAGTAATGTGTAAGTTATAATTGTAGAAGTTATTACAGCACTGATGCCGACAACTGTTTTTTTTGGGAGCAGTTCTGATTGTACAGTCTAACAGCTGCAGGGAGGAAGGACCTTCGGAAACGCTCCTTCATGCATCTAGGATGCAGCAGTCTGTCACTAAAGGAGCTCTGCAGTTCAGCAACATTTACATGCATGGGGTGGGAGACTCTGTCCATCAGAGATGTTATTTTGGCCAGAGACCCTATGTCTCCCACCACCTGCACTGGGTCTAGGGTGCATCCTAGAACAGAGCTGGCCTTCCTGATGAGTTTATCCAACCTCTTCCTCTCAGCTGCCAATAAACTGCTGCTCCAACATACCACGCTGTAAAAAATGACAGATGCTACCACAGAGTCATAGAAGCTCTTTACTTCTTCTACTTCTACTTCTTCTTCTTTTACTTCCTCTTCTTCCTCATTTTACTTCTTCTTCTCCTACTTCTTCTTTTACTTATACTTCTTTTACTTCTTTTACTTCTTGTTACGTCCTCTATTGGTGGATATGGAGAAGGACGGGGAGTAACACAGAGGCATGTGCTTCAGATGTGGAAATTGTAAACATTGATTTATTAAAAGGATTTTAAAATGACAAAAAGCTCCAAATCTAAAAGTACTTAAACATATTGTTAAAATGGCCAAGGGTTTACATTTAAAACAGACATCGAATGCTCCCAAACATTCACAAAACAAAGTCCACTGACTTAAACACAAGTTTGGGAGCCAAGAGGTAACCAGCACTCTGGTCCCTCGTCTGTTAAAAACTCTAAAAGCTCTTAAGCTTCACTAAGCTTAAAGAACTAAAACCCATTTAAAAGCCATTAAAACACAAACAAATGGAGCACATGAGAGAACTGGCACAGATCCAGTCTCTCCCTTCCTCCTGGCAGCTCTCCCTTTTATGCTGCTCAGGAGGTGATCAGCCCAAGTGAGTGCAGCTGTGCAGGTAGGAGGTGGAGGCAGCACTGATTGTCCTCTGCAGTGTCAGATTCCTGAGGCAAACAGCAACAGCCGTAACACTTCTTCTTCTTTTACTTCCTCTTCTTTTACTTCCTCTTCTTCCTCTTCTTTTACTTCTTCATCTTCTTCTTTTACTTCTTTTTATTTTACTTCTTTGTCTTCTTTTACTTCTTCTTTTACTTCTTTGTCTTCTTTTACTTCTTCTTTTACTTCTTTGTCTTCTTTTACTTCTTCTTTTACTTCTTTTACTTCTTCTTTTACTTTTTTACTTCTTCTTCTTTTACTTCTTCGTCTTAATCTTCTTTTACTTCTTCTTATTCCTCTTCTTTTACTTCTACTTCTTCTTCTTCTTCTCCTTCTTTTACTTTTACTTCTACTTCTTCTTCTTCTTCTACATATTCTTCTTTTACTACTTCTTCTTCCTCTTCTTTTACTTCTTCTTCCTCTTCTTTTACTTCTTCTTCTCCCTCTTCTATTACTTCTTCATCTTCTTTTACTTCTTCTTCTTTTACTTCTTTTACTTCTTCTTCTTTTACTTCTTTTACTTCTTCTTCTTTTACTTTTACTTCTTCTTCTTTTACTTTTACTTCTTCTTCTTTTACTTTTACTTCTTCTACTTCTACTTGTACTTCTTCATCTTCTTTTACTTCTTCTTCTTTTACTTCTTTTACTTCTTCTTCTTTTACTTCTTTTACTTCTTCTTCTTTTACTTCTTTTACTTCTTCTTCTTTTACTTTTACTTCTTCTTCTTTTACTTTTACTTCTTCTACTTCTACTTGTACTTCTTCTTCTTTTACTTTTACTTCTTCTTCTTTTACTTTTACTTCTTCTACTTCTACTTGTACTTCTTCTTCTTATTTTTCTTCTTCTTCCTCTTTTTTACTTCTACTTCTACTTCTACTTCTTCTTCTTCTTCCTCTTTTTTACTTCTACTTCTTCTTCTTCTTCCTCTTTTTTACTTCTACTTCTACTTCTACTTCTTCTTCTTCTTCCTCTTTTTTACTTCTACTTCTACTTCTACTTCTTCTTCTTCTTCCTCTTTTTTACTTCTACTTCTACTTCTACTTCTTCTTCTTCTTCCTCTTTTTTACTTCTACTTCTACTTCTTCTTCTTCTTCCTCTTTTTTACTTCTACTTCTACTTCTACTTCTTCTTCTTCTTCCTCTTTTTTACTTCTACTTCTACTTCTACTTCTTCTTCTTCTTCCTCTTTTTTACTTCTACTTCTACTTCTACTTCTTCTTCTTCTTCCTCTTTTTTACTTCTACTTCTACTTCTACTTCTTCTTCTTCTTCCTCTTTTTTACTTCTACTTCTACTTCTACTTCGTCTTCTTCTTCCTCTTTTTTACTTCTACTTCTAATTCTTCTTCTTCTTCTTCTTCTTCTTCTTCTTCTTCTTCTTCTTCTTCTATGACTTCTTCTTTTACTTTTACTTCTTCTTTTACTTATTCGTTTTCCTCTTCTTTTACTTCTTCTTCTTTTACTTCTTTGACATCTTCTTTTACTTCATCTTCTTTATCGTCTTTTACCTCTACTTCTTCTTTTACTTCTCCTTCTTTTACTTCTTCTTCTTTTACTTCTTCTTCTTCATCTTCTACTTCTTCTTCTTTTACTTCCTCTTCTTCATCTTCTACTTCTTATTCTTCCTCTTCTTTTTCTTCTTCTTCTTCCTCTTCTTTTACTTCTTCTTCTTCTACTTTTACTTCCTTTAGTTCTTCTTCTTTTACTTCTTTTACTTCTTATTTTACTTCTTCTTCTTTTACTTCTTCTTCTTCTTTTATTTTTACTTCTTTTACTTCTTATTTTACTTTTACTTCTTCTTCTTTTACTTATTCATCTTATTTTACTTTTACTTCTTCTTTTACTATTACTTCTTCTTCTTTAGCGTCTTCTTTTTCCTCTTCTTTTACTTCTTCTTCTTCTTCTTTTACTTCTTCTTCTTCTTTTATTTCTTTTACTTCTTCTTCTTCTTCTTCTTCTTCTTTTACTTCTTTTACTTCTACTTCTTTTACTTCTTCTTCTTTTACTTTTTCTTCTTCTTCTATTACTTTACTTCTTCTACTTTTACTTCTTCTTCTTCTTCTTCTTCTTCTTCTTCTTCTTCTTCTTTTACTTCTTCTTCTTCTTTTACTTCTCCTTCTTTTACTACTTCTTTTACTTTTTCTTCTTCTTCTCCTACTTCTTCTTCATTACTTATACTTCTTCTTTTACTTCTCCTTTTTTACTTCTTCTTCTTTTACTTCTTCTTCTTCTTTTACTTTTACTTCTTCTTCTTTTACTTTTACTTCTTCTCCTACTTATTCTTTAACTTCTTCTTTTACTTCTTCTTTTACTTTTACTTTTACTTCTTCTTCTTTTACTTTTACTTCTTCTTCTTCTACTTATTCTTCTTCTTTTACTTCTCCTTGTTTTACTTCTTCTTCTTCTTCTTCTTTTACTTCTTCTTCTTTTACTTTTACTTTTTCTTTTACTTTTACTTATTCTACTTCTTTGTCTCCTTCTTCTTTCACTTCTCCTTCTTTTACTTCTTCTTCTTTTACTTTTACTTCTTCTTCTTCTTCTTTTACTTTTTCTTCTCCTACTTCTTCTTCTTTTACTTATACTTCTTCTTCTTTTACTTCTCCTTTTACTTCTTCTTCTTTTACTTCTTCTTTTTCTTCTTTTACTTCTTCTTCTTTTACTTTTACTTCTTCTTCTCCTTCTTTTACTTTTACTTCTCCTTCTTTTACTTTTACTTCTTCTTATTCTTCTTCTTCTTCTTTTCTTCTTCTATTAATTTCACTTCTTCTTCTTCTTTTACTTCTCCTTCTTTTACTTATTTTTCTTCTTCTTCCTCTTCTTTTACTTCTTCTTCTTCCTCTTCTTTTACTACTTATTTTTCTTTTACTTCTCCTCCTTTTACTTCTTCTTTTACTTTCACTCCTTCTCCTTCTTTTACTTTTACTTCTTCTCCTTCTTTTACTTCTTCTTCTTTTACTTTTACTTCTTCTTCTTTTACTTCTTCTTTTACTTTTACTTCTTCTCCAACATCTTCTTTTACTTCTTCTTCTTCTTTTCTTCTTCTTCTTTTACTTTTACTTCTTCTTCTACTTCGTCTTTTACTTCTTTTACTTCTTCTTCTTTTACTTCTTCTTCTACTTTTACGTCTTCCTCTTCTTTTACTTTTACTTCTTCTACTTCTACTTCTTCTTCTTTTACTTCTTCTTCTCCTACTTCTTCTTTTACTTATACTTGTTTTACTTCTTTTACTTCTTCTTCTTTTACTTCCTCTTCTTTTACTTCCTCTTCTTCCTCTTCTTTTACTTCTTCATCTTCTTCTTTTACTTCTTTTTATTTTACTTCTTCTTCTTTTACTTCTTCTTCATCTTCTTTTACTTCTTTGTCTTCTTTTACTTCTTCTTTTACTTCTTCTTCTTCTTTTACTTCCTTTACTTCTTCTTTTACTTTTTTACTTCTTCTTCTTTTACTTCTTCGTCTTAATCTTCTTTTACTTCTTCTTATTCCTCTTCTTTTACTTCTACTTCTTCTTCTTCTTCTCCTTCTTTTACTTTTACTTCTACTTCTTCTTCTTCTTCTACATCTTCTTCTTTTACTACTTCTTCTTCCTCTTCTTTTACTTCTTCTTCTCCCTCTTCTATTACTTCTTCATCTTCTTTTACTTCTTCTTCTTCTTTTACTTCTTCTTTTACTTCTTTTACTTCTTCTTTTACTTTGACTTCTTCTTCTTTTACTTTTACTTCTTCTTCTTCTTCTACTTCTTTTTCTTTTACTACTTCTTCTTCCTCTTCTTTTACTTCTTCTTCTCCCTCTTCTATTACTTCTTCATCTTCTTTTACTTCTTCTTCTTCTTTTACTTCTACTTCTTCTTCTTCATTTCCTTCTTCTTTTACTCCTTCTTCTTCTTTTACTTCTTCTTCTTCTTTTATTTTACTTCTTCTATTTCTTCTTCTCTTACTTTTATTTCTTCTTCTTCTTTTACTTCTTCTTCTTCTTCTACTTCTTTGTCTTTTACTTTTACTTCTTTTACTTCTCCTTCTTTTACTTTTTCTTCTTCTACTTCTTCGTCTGATACTTTTTCTTCTTCTTTTACTTCTTCTTCTTCCCCTTCTTTTACTTCTTCTTCTTCTTCTTCTTCTTCTTCTTCTTTTACTTCTTCTTTTACTTCTTCGTCTTTTACTTTTACTTTCTCTTTTACTTATCCTTCTTTTACTTCTTCTTCTTCTTTTACTTCTTCTTCTTTTCTTCTTTTTCTTCTTTTACTTTGTTTACTTCTTCTTCTTTTACTTTTACTTCTTCTTCTTCTACTTTTTCGTCTTTTACTTTTACTTCTTCTTCTTTTACTTCTTTTTCTACTCCTTTGTCTTTTACTTTTACTTCTTCTTCCTTTGCTTTTACTTCTTCGTCTTCTTTTACTTTTACTTCATCTTCTTTTTTGTCTTTTACCTCTTCTTCTTCTTTTACTTCTTCTATTACTTCAACTTCTTCTACTTCTTCTACTTTTACTTCTTTTAATTCTTCTTCTTTTACTTCTTCTTCTTCTTTTACTTCTTCTTCTTTTACTTCTTCTTCTTATTTTATTTTTACTTCTTCTTCTCTTACTTTTATTTCTTTTTCTTCTTCTTTTATTTCTTCTTCTTCGTCTTTTACTTTTACTTCTTCTTTTACTTCTTCATCTTCTTTTACTTTTACTTGTTCTTCTTTTACTTTTACTTCTTCTACTTCTACTTCTACTTCTTCTTCTTCTTTTTCTTCTTCTTCCTCTTTTTTACTTCTACTTCTTCTTCGTCTTCTTCTTCTTCTTCTTCTATGACTTCTTCTTTTACTTTTACTTCTTCTTTTACTTATTCGTTTTCCACTTCTTCTTCTTCTTCTCTTACTTCTACTTCTACTTCTTCTTCTTTTACTTCTTTTACTTCTTCTTCTTCCTCTTCTTTAACTTCTACTTCTTCTTCTTTTACTTCTTCTTCTTCTTCTTTTACTTCTTTTACTTCTTCTTCTTTTACTTCTTTTACTTCTTCTTCTTTTACTTCTTCTTCTTCATCTTCTTTTACTTCTTCTTCTTCCTCTTCTTTTACTTCTACTTCTTCGTCTTTTACTTCTTCTTCTTTTACTTCTTCTTCTTTTACTTCTTTCACTTCTTCTTTTACTTTCACTTCTTCGTCTTCTTCGTCTTTTACCTCTTCTTCTTCTCCTTTTACTTCTTCTTCTTCTTCATTTCCTTCTTCTTTTACTTCTTCTTCTTCTTTTACTTCTTCTTCTTCTTTTACTTTTACTTCTTCTACTTCTTCTTCTCTTACTTTTATTTCTTCTTCTTTTACTTCTCCTTCTTTTACTTCTTTTACTTTTTCTTCTTCTACTTCTTCGTCTGATACTTTTACTTCTTCTTCTTTTACTTTTACTTCTTCTTCTTATTTTACTTTTACTTCTCCTACTTCTTCTTTTTCTTCTTCTTTTACTTCTTCTTCTTCCTCTTCTTTTACTTCTTCTTCTTCCTATTTTACTTCTTCTTCTTTTACTTCTTTTACTTCTTCTTCTTCTTTTACTTGTTTTACTTCTTCTTTTACTTCTTTTACTTCTTCTTTTACTTTTACTTCTTCTTCTTCTTTTACTTTTACTTCATCTTCTTTTTTGTCTTTTACCTCTTCTTATTCTTTTACTTCTTCTTCTTTTACTTCTACTTCTTCTACTTCTACTTCTTCTACTTTTACTTCTTTTAATTCTTCTTTTACTTCTTCTTCTTCTTTTACTTCTTCTTCTTTTACTTATTCTTCTTATTTTATTTTTACTTCTTCTACTTCTTCTTCTCTTACTTTTATTTCTTTTTCTTTTATTTCTTCTTCTTCGTCTTTTACTTTTACTTCTTCTTTTACTTCTTCATCTTCTTTTACTTTTACTTCATCTTCTTTTACTATTAATTCTTCTACTTCTACTTCTACTTCTTCTTCTTCTTTTTCTTCTTCCTCTTTTTTACTTCTACTTCTTCTTCTTTTACTTCTTTAACTTCTTCTTCTTTTAATTTTACTTCTTCTACTTCTTCGTCTTTTACTTTTACTTCTTCTTCTTTTACTTCTCCTACTTTTACTTCTTCTTTTTCTTTTACTTCTTCTTCTTTTACTTCTTCTTCTTTTCCTTCTTTTACTTCTTCTTCTTCTTTTACTCCTTTTACTCCTTCTTTTACTTCGTTTACTTCTTCTTTTACTTTTACTTCTTCTTCTTCTACTTTTTCGTCTTTTACTTTTACTTCTTCTTCTTTTACTTTTACTTCTTCTTCTTCTTTTACTTTTACTTATTCTTCTTTTACTTTTACTTCTTCTACTTCTACTTCTTCTTCTTATTTTACTTCTTCTTCTTCTTTTACTTTGTCTTTTTCCTCTTCTTTTACTTCTTTTTCTTCTTCTTCTTCTTCTTTAATTTCTTCTTCTTCTTTACTTCTTTTAATTCTTCTTCTTTTACTTCTTCTTTTACTTTTACTTCTTCTTCATCTTTTACCTCTTCTTCTTCTTCTTCTTCTTTTACTTCTTCTTCTTCTTTTCTTCTTCTTCTTTTACTTTTACTTCTTCTTCTACTTCGTCTTTTACTTTTACCTCTTCTTTTACTTTTACTTCTTCTTCTACTTCTTCTTTTACTTATACTTATTTTTCTTTTACTTCTGCTCCTTTTACTTCTTCTTTTATTTTTACTTCTTCTTCTACTTCTTCTTTTACTTTTACTTCTTCTTCTCCTTCTTCTTTTACTTATACTTCTTCTTCTTCTTTTACATTTACTTCTTCTTCTTTTACTTTTACTTCACCTACTTCTTCTTCTTTTATTTATACTTCTACTTCTTTTACTTCTTCTTCTTTTTTCTTTCTTCTTCTTTTACTTCTTCTTCTTCTTTTATTTCCTTTACTTCTTCTTCTTCTTTAAATTTTACTTCGTTGACTTCTTCTTTTACTTCTTCTTTTAATTTTACTTCTTCTTCTTCTTTTTCTTTTACTTCTCCTTCTTTTAATTCTTCTTCTTTTACTTTTACTTCTTCTTCTTCTACTTCTTCTTTTACTGTTACTTCTTCTTATTTACTTTTTCTTCTTCTTTTACTTTTACTTTAACTTCTTCTTCTACTTCTTCTTTTACTTATACTTCTTTTTATTCTACTTCTTCTTTTTTCTTTCTTCTTCTTATACTTCTTCTTCTTCTACTTCCCCTTCTTTTACTTGTGATTCTTCTTTTACTTCTTCTTCATTTTCTTTTACTTCTTCTTCTTCCTCTTCTTGTACTTCTTCTTCTTCTTCTTTTAATTCTTCTTCTTCTTCTCCTATTTCTTCTTCTTTTTGTTTTACTTCTTCTTATTTTACTTATCCTTCTTTTACTTCTTCTTTTACTTCTCCTTCTTTTACTTCTTCTTTTACTTCTTCTTCTTCTTTTACTTTTACTTTTACTTCTTCTCCTCCTACTTCTTCTTTTACTTATACTTGTTATTCTTTTACTTCTCCTTTTACTTCCCCTTCTTTTACTTCTAATTATTCTTCTACTTTTAATTCTTCTTCTTCTTTTACTTCTCCTTTCTTTTACTTCTTCATCTACTTCTTCATCTTTTACTTCTTCTTCCTTTACTTCTTCTGCTTTTACTTCTTCTTCTTTTTTTACTTTTACTTCTTCTTCTTCTTTTACTTTTACTTCTTCTACTTCTACTTCTTCTTCTTCTTTTACTTCTTTTTCCTCTTATTTTACTTCTTCTTCTTCTTTTACTTCTTCTTTTTCTTCTTTAACTTCTTCTTTACTTCTTTTAATTCTTCTTCGTTTACTTCTTCTTCTTTTACTTCTTCTTCTTTTACTTCTTCTTCATCTTCTTTTACTTCTACTTCTACCTCTTCTTTTAATTTTCCTTTTACTTCTTCTTTTACTTTTACTTCTTCTTCATATTTTACCTCTTCTTCTTCTCCTTCTTCTTCTTTTACTTCTTCTTTTTCCTCTTCTTTTACTTATTCTTCTTCTACTTCTTCTTCTTCTTTTACTTATACTTCTTCTTCTTTTACTTCTTCTTCTTCTACTTCTTTGTCTGATACTTTTACTTCTTCTTCTTTTACTTTTACTTCTTCTTCTTCTTTTACTTTTACTTCTCCTACTCCTTCTTTTTCTTCTTCTTTTACTTCTTCTTCTTCTCTTACTTTTATTTCTTCTTCTTCTTTTACTTCTTCTTCTTCTACTTCTTTGTCTTTTACTTTTACTTCTTCTTCTTTTACTTCTCCTTCTTTTACTTATTTTACTTTTTCCTCTTCTACTTCTTCGTCTGATACTTTTACTTCTTCTTCTTTTAATTTTACTTCTTCTTCTTTTACTTTTACTTCTCCTTTTACTTCTTTTACTTCTTCTTCTTTAACTTCTTTTACTTCTTCTTCTTTTACTTCTTTTACTTCTTCTTCTTTTACTTCTTGTTCTTTTACTTTTACTTCGTTTACTTCTTCATCTTTTACTGCTTCTTCTCCTACTTCTTCTTCTTTTACTTATACTTCTTCTTCTTCCTCTTCTTTTACTTCTTCTTCCTCTTCTTTAACTTCTTCTTCCTCTTCTTATTTTACTTTTACTTCTTCTCCTCCTATTTCTTCTTCTTTTACTCATACTTCTTCTTCCTTTACTTCTCCTTCTTTTGCTTCTTCTTCTTCTTTTACTTCTCCTTCTTTTACTTCTTCTTCTTCTTCTTCTTCTTTTTTTAATTCTACTTATTCTACTTCTTCTACTTTTAATTCTTCTTCTTTTACTTCTTCTTTTACTTCTTCTTCTTTTACTTTTACTTCTTCTTCTTTTACTTTTACTTCTTCTTCTTTTACTTCTTTTACTTCTTCTTCTTTTACTTCTTTTACTTCTTCTTCTTTGACTTCTTCTTTTACTTTGACTTCTTCTTCTTTTACTTTTACTTCTACTTCTTCTTCTTCTTCTACTTCTTCTTCATTTACTACTTCTTCTTCCTCTTCTTTTACTTCTTCTTCCTCTTCTTTTACTTCCTCTTCTTCCTCTTCTTTTACTTCTTCATCTTCTTTTACTTCTTCTTCTTCTTTTACTTCTTCTTCTTCTTTTACTTCTTCTTCTTTTACTTTTACTTCTACTTCTTCTTCTTCTTCTACTTCTTCTTCGTTTACTACTTCTTCTTCCTCTTCTTTTACTTCTTCTTCCTCTTCTTTTACTTCTTCTTCTTCTTCTTTTACTTCTTCTTCTTCCTCTTCTTCTTCTTTTACTTCTTATTCTTCACCTTCTTTTACTTCTTCTTCTTCTTTTACTTTTACTTCTTTTACTTCTTTTACTTCTTCTTCTTTTACTTCTTCTTTTTCTTCTTCTTTTACTTTGACTTTTACTTCTTATTTTACTTCTTATTCTTTTACTTCTTTTACATCTTTTACTTCTTCTTCTTCTTTTACTTCTTCTTCTTTTACTTTTTTACTTCTTCTTCATTTAATTCTTCGTCTTCTACTTCTTCGTCTTCTTCTTTTACTTCTTCTTTTACTTCTTTTACTTCTTCTTTTACTTCTTCTTATTTTACTTCTTCTTCTTCTTCTTTTACTTCTTCTTTCACTTTCACTTCATCTTCTACTTCTTCGTCTTTTACTTTTACTTCTTCTTCTTTTACTTCTTCTTCTTCATCTTATTTTACTTCTTCTACTTCTTCTTATTTTACTTCTTCTTCTTTTACTTTTAATTCTTCTTCTTTAACTTCTTTTACTCCTTCTTCTTATTTTACTTCTTCCTCTTTTAATTCTTTTACTTCTTTTACTTTTACTTCTTCTTCTTCTTCTTATTTTACTTCTTCTTTTACTTCTTTTACTTCTTCTTCTACTTTAACTTCTTTTACTTCTTATTCTTTTACTTCTTCTTTTTCTTCTTTCACTTCTTTTACTTCTTCTTCTTCTTTTAATTCTTCTTTTTCTTCTTTTACTTCTTTTACTTCTTCTTCTTCTTCTTCTTTTACTTATACTTCATCTTCTACTTTTACTTCTTCTTCTTCTTCTTCTTTTACTTTTACTTCTTCTACTTCTACTTCTTCTTCTTTTACTTCTCCTTCTTCTTTTACTTCTTCTTCTTTTACTTTTACTTCTTCTTTTACTTTTACTTATTCTACTTCTACTTCTTCTTCTTTTACTTTTGCTTCTTTTTCTTCTACTTCTTCTTTTACTTTTACTTCTTCTTCTTTTACTTCTTCTTCTTCTTTACTTCGGCTTCTTCTTCTACTTTTACTTCTTTTAGTTATTCTTCTTTCACTTCTTTTACTTCTTATATTACTTCTTTTTCTTCTTTTACTTTAACTTCTTCTTCTTTTTCTTCTCCTTCTTTTACTTCTTCTTCTTTTACTTCTCCTTCTTTTACTTCTTTTACTTGTTTTACTTTTACTTCTTTTACTTCTTCTTTTACTTCTCCTTCTTTTACTTCTTTGACATCTTCTTTCACTTCTTTGACTTCTTCTTTTACTTCTTCTTCTTCGTTTACTTCTCCTTCTTTTACTTCTTCTTCTTCTTTTATTTCTTCTTCGTTTACTTATTCTTCTTCTTTTACTTATTCTTCTTCTTTTACTTTTACTTCTTCCTCTTCTTTTCTTTCTTCTTTTACTTCTTCTTCTTTTACTTCTTCTTCTTTTACTTCTTCTTCTTCTTCTTTAACTTCTCCTTCTTCTTCTTTTACTTTTACTTCTTCTTCTACTACTTCTCTTACTTTTACTTCTTCGTCTTCTTCGTCTTTTACCTCTTCTTCTTCTCCTTTTACTTCTTCTTCTTCATTTCCTTCTTTTTTTACTTCTTCTTCTTCTTCTACTACTTCTTTTACATATTCTTTTACTTATTTTACTTCTTCTTCTTTTACTTATACTTATACTTCTTCTTCTACTACTTCTTCTCTTACTTTTGCTTCTTCTTCTTCTTCTTTTACTTATACTTCTTCTTATTTTACTTCTCCTTCTTTTACGTCTCCTTCTTTTACTTCTTCTTCTTTTACTTCTTCTTCTTCTTTTACTTGTTTTACTTCTTCTTTTACTTCTTTTTCTTCATCTTCTTTTACTTCTTCTTATTCCTCTTCTTTTACTTTTTGTCTCCTTCTTCTTTTACTTCTTTTACTTTTACTTATTCTACTTCTACTACTTCTTCTTCTTCTTTTACTTTTGCTTCTTTTTCTTCTACTTCTTTTACTTTTACTTCTTCTTCTTTTACTTCTTCTTCTTCTTTACTTCTTCTTCTTCTTCTTCTACTTTTACTTCTTTTAGTTCTTCTTCTTTCACTTCTTTTACTTCTTATTTTACTTCTTTTTCTTCTTTTACTTTAACTTCTTCTTCTTTTTCTTCTCCTTCTTTTACTTCTTCTTCTTTTACTTCTCCTTTTTTACTTCTTTTACTTGTTTTACTTTTACTTCTTTTACTTCTTCTTTTACTTCTCCTTCTTTTACTTCTTTGACATCTTCTTTCACTTCTTTTACTTCTTCTTTTACTTCTTTTTCTTCTTCGTTTACTTCTCCTTCTTTTACTTCTTCTTCTTCTTTTATTTCTTCTTCTTTTACTTCTTCTTCTTCTTTTACTTTTACTTCTTCCTCTTCTTTTCTTTCTTCTTCTTTTACTTCTTCTTCTTTTAATTCTTCTTCTTCTTCTTTAACTTCTCCTTCTTCTACTTTTACTTCTTCTTCTTTTACTTTTACTTCTTCTTCAACTACTTCTTTTACATATTATTTTACTTATTTAACTTCTTCTTCTTTTACTTATACTTATACTTCTTCTTCTTCTACTTCTTCTCTTACTTTTACTTCTTCTTCTTCTTCTTTTACTTATACTTCTTATTTTACTTCTCCTTCTTTTACTTCTTCTTCTTTTACTTCTTCTTCTTCTTTTACTTGTTTTACTTCTTCTTTTACTTCTTATTCTTCATCTTCTTTTACTTCTTCTTATTCCTCTTCTTTTACTTTTTGTCTCCTTCTTCTTTCACTTCTTCTTTTACTTTTGCTTCTTCTTCTACTTCTTCTTTGCTTGTACTTTTACTTCTTCTTCTTTTACTTTTACTTCCTCTACTTCTTCTTCTACTTCTTCATCTTTTACTTTTACTTCATCTTCTTTTTGTCTTTTACCTCTTCTTCTTCTTCTTTTACTTCTTCTTTTTTACTTCTACTTCTTCTTCTTCTTCTACTTTTACTTCTTCTTCTTCTTTTACTTTTACTTCTTCTTCATCTTTTACTTCTGCTTTTACTTCTTCTTCTTTTACTTTTACTTCTTTTTTTACTTATACTTCTTCTTCTTTCACTTCTTTTACATCTTCTTCTTCTTTTACTTCTTCTTTTACTTTTACTTCTTTCACTTTTACTTATACTTCTTCTTTTACTTCTCCTTCTTTTACTTCTTTTTTTTCTTTCTTCTTCTTCTTTTACTTCTTCTCCTACTTCGTCTTTCACTTTTACTTCTTCTTCTACTTCTTCATTACTTATACTTCTTCTTTTACTTCTCCTTCTTTTACTTCTACTTCATCTTCTTTTACTTCTTCGTCTTCTTTTACTTTTTTTCTTCTTTTACTTCTTCATCTTCTTCTTTTACTTCTTCTTCTCCTTCTTTTACTTTTACTTCCTCTTCTTCTTCTCCTATTTCTTCTTCTTTTTCTTTTACTTCTTCTTCTTTTACTTCTTCTTCTTCATCTTCTTTTACTTCTTCTTCTTCTTCTTCTCCTTTTACTTCTTCTTCTTCTTCATTTCCTTCTTCTTTTACTTCTTCTTCTTCTTTTACTTCTTCTTCATCTTCTTTTACTTCTTCTTCTTTTACTTCTTCTTCTTTTACTTCATCTTCTTTTACTTTTTCTTTTTCTTCTTTTACTCGTACTTCTTCTACTTCAACTTCTTCTTCTTCATCATCTTCTTTTTCTTCTTCTTCCTCTTCTTTTACTTCTTCTTCTTCTTCTTTTACTTCTTCTTCTTTTACTTCTTCTTTTACTTCTTCTTCTTCTTCTTTTACTTCTTCTTTTACTTCATCTTCTTCTTCTTTTTCTTTTACTTCTCCTTCTTTTACTTCTTCGTCTTTTACTTCTCCTTCTTTTACTTATTTTACTTCTTCTTCTTTTACTTATCCTTCTTTTACTTCTTTTACATTGTTTACTTCTTCTTCCTTTACTTCTTCTTCTTTTACTTCTTTTACTTGTTTTACTTTTACTTCTTTTACTTCTTCTTTTACTTTTACTTCTTCTTTTACGTCTACTTCTTCTTCTTTTACTTCTTTTTCTTTTACTTCTTCTTCTTTTACTTCTTGTACTTTTACTTCTTCCTCTTCTTTTACTTCTTCATCTTCTTGTACTGTTACTTCTTCTTCTGCTTTTACTTTTACTTCTTCTTCGTCTTTTACTTCTTCTTCATCTTCTTTTACTTCTTTTTCTTTTACTTCTTCTTCTTTTACTTCTTGTACTTTTACTTCTTCCTCTTCTTTTACTTCTTCATCTTCTTGTACTGTTACTTCTTCTTCTTCTTTTACTTCTTCTTCTTTTCTCGTTCTTCTTTTTTTACTTCTCCTTCTTTTACTTCTACTTCTTCTTATTTTACTTCTTCTTCTTTTACTTCTCCTACTTTTACTTCTACTTCTCCTTTTTTCTTCTTTGACATCTTCTTTTATTTCTTCTTCTTTTCTCGTTTTTCTTTTTTTTTACTTCTCCTTCTTTTACTTCTTCTACTTTTACTTCTTCTTTTACTTGTCCTTCTTTTACTTCTTCTTCTTTTACTTTTACTTTTACTTCTTTTACATCTTCTTCTTCTTTTACTTATACTTCCTCTTCTTTTACTTCTCCTACTTCTACTTCTACTTCTCCTATTTCTTTTTCTTTTTCTTATACTTCTTCTTATTTTACGTCTCCTTCTTTTACTTCTTCTTTTACTTATACTTCTTCTTCTCCTACTTCTTCTTCATCTTCTTTTACTTCTTTTACTTCTTCTACTTCTTTTACTTCTTCTTTTACTTCTTCTTCTTTTACTTCTTTTTTCTTTCTACTACTCCTTTGTCTTTTACTTTTACTCTTACATCTTCTTCTTCTACTTTTCTTTTACTTCTTCTTCTTCTTTTTTCTTTCTTCTTCTTTTACTTATTTTTCTTCTTCTTTAACTTCTTTTACTTCTTCTTTTACTTCTTCATCTTCTTCTTTTACTTCTTCTTCTTCTTTTACTTCTTTTACTTCTTTGTCTCCTTCTTTTACTTTTACTTATTTTACTTCTTCTTTTACTTTTACTTCTTCGTCTTCTTCGTCTTTTACCTCTTCTTCTTATACTTCTTCTTTTACTTCTTCTTCTTCTACTTCGTCTTTTACTTTTACTTCTTTTACTTTTTCTTCTTCTACTTCTTCGTCTGATACTTTTACTTCTTCTTCTCCTACTTCTTCTTCTACCTCTTCTTTTACTTCTTCTTCTTTTACTTTTTTACTTCTTCTTCTTTTACTTCTCCATTTACTTCTTTTACTTATACTTCATCTTCTTTTACTTGTCCTTCTTTTACTTCTTTTACTACTTCTTCTTCATCTTCTTTTACTTCTTCTTCTTTTACTTCTCCAATTACTTCTTTTACTTATACTTCATCTTCTTTTACTTCTTCTTCTTCTTCTTTTACTACTTCTTCTTCATCTTCTTTTACTTCTCCTTCTTCTTCTTCTTTTACTTCTCCTTCTTCTACTTCTTTTACTCCTTCTTTTACTTCTTCTTCTTCTTCTTTTACTTCTTCTTCTTCTTCTTCTTCTTTTACTTCTTCTCCTACTTCTTCTTCTTCTTTTACTTCGATTACTTCTTCTTTTATTTCTTCTTCTTCCTCTTCTTTTACTTCTTCTTCCTCTTCTTTTACTTCTTCTACTTTTACTTCTTCTCCCTACTTCTCCTTCTTTTACTTCTTCTTCTTCTTCTACTTCTCCTACTTTTATTTTTACTTCTACTTTTACTTCTTTTACTTCTTCTTTTTTCTTCTTTACTTCTTCTTTTACTTTTAATTCTTCTTCTTTTACTTATCCTTCTTCTTCTTTTACTTTTACTTCTTCTACTTCTTCTTATTTTACTTCTCCTTCCTCTTCTTCATCTTCTACTTCTTCGTCTTCTTTTACGTTTACTTCTTCTTCTTTTACTTCTTTTACTTCTTATTTTACTTATACTTCTTCTTTTTCATCTTCTACTTCTTCCTCTTCTTTTACTTTTACTTCTTTTACTTCTTCTTCTTTTACTTCTTTTACTTCTTCTTCTTCTTTTACTTTTTCTTCTTTTACTTCTACTTCTACTTCTTTTACCTCTCATTCTTTTACTTCTTCCTCTCCTACTGTGTTAAGACTGGTGATGGTATGGGTGAAGGACGTCGTAACATAGAAGGCATGGGGTCAGGATTTTAAAAGCAAACAGTTTTATAACAAATAAATGGCAAAACTCATGCACAGTTACTAGGCCAGTTAAATACAAGAACTAAAGGTGACCTCCTAAATAGGGAAAAACAAGGACTGGAGAGAACACGCAAGCTGGAGCTCAGCTCCACTAATATACTAAACCAATAAGTCAAAAGTAAACTCACCAATTCTGCTATTCCCCCTTTTTGGGTTAAAATAGCAAGCAAACTGATTTAGTCCAAACCAACTAAAGGCGAGCACAGGGCTGTTAAAGTAATGGAAACAAAACAGTAATAATTACTTAATCAAAGTGCTTTTGAGCCAACACACCAAAAGCAATACTTATGCTCCACTGAGCACACCCAACCAACAGGTTAACTTAAACTCTACAAAGGCTCCACTGAGCAAACACAGGAAGAAGGTTCAAACTAACCTATTTCCTACCTCTATTGAGCACACTCTCCAAAAGTTCCACAGAACTCAGAGTAAAACCAAACTCAATGAAATTACATAGGTTCAAACTAAGTGTTTCTAGATTTCATCCACTCTCTAGGTATTCCCCACTCTTTCTGCCCCTTGGTTCTTCTGGCCGCGCCCTTTTAAAAACTCAGAAGCTGATTAGGGATTGAGCGCAGCTGGAAGGCGGGAAGGAGGAGCAGGAGCGGAGGAGGGGCTGCCCCTCTCTGCAGGAAAGTGGAGCAGGAACAGGAGCAGGTAGAAACTGGTGATCATAACCTACTTCTTCTTTTACTAATTCCTCTTCTTTTACTTCTTCTCCTACTTCTTCTTTTACCTCTTCTTCTTTTACTTCTTCTTCTTTTACTTCTTTTAATTCTTCATCTTCTTATTTTACTTCTTCTTCTTTTAGTTCTTCTTCTTTTACTTCTTCTTCTTTTACTTCTTCTTTTACTTCTACTTCTTCTTCTTCTTCTCCTTTTACTTCTTCTTTTACTTCTACTTTTACTTCTTATTTTACTTCTTCTTTTACTTTTACTTCTTATCCTACTTCTTCTTTTACTTCTTCTTTTTTCTTTCTTCTCCTACTTCTTATTCTCCTACTTCTTTTACTTTTTCTTCTTCTTCTTCCTCTTCTTTTACTTTTTCTTCTCCTACTTCTTCTTCTTCTTATACTTCTTCTTCTTCTTCTTTTACTTCTTTTACTTCTACTTCTTCTTCTCCTACTTCTTATTTTACTTCTTCTTCTCCTACTTCTTCTTTTACTTCTTCTTCTTCTTTTACTTCTTTACTTCTTTTACTTCTTCATCTTCTTATTTTACTTCTTCTTCTTTTAGTTCTTCTTCTTTTACTTCTTCTTCTTTTACTTCTTTTTCTCTTACTTTTTTCTTCTTCTACTTCTACTTCTTCTTCTTTTACTTCTTTTTCTTCTTTTACTTCTTCTTCTTTTACTTCTTCTTCATCTTCTTTTACTTATTCTTCTTCATTTACTTATTCTTCTTTTACTTTTTTACTTCTTCTTCCTCTTCTTTTACTTCTTCTTTTCCTTATTTGTCTTCTTCTTTTACTTCTCCTTCTTTTACTTCTTCTTCTACTTTTACTTAATCTTTACTTCTTCTTCTTTTACTTCTTCTTTTTCATCTTTTACTTTTACTTCTTCTTCTTTTATTTCCTCTTCTTTTACTTCTTCTTTTACTTCTTCATCTTTTACTTCTTATTTTACTTCTTCTTCTTCTTCTTTTACTTATTTTACATCTTCTTCTTCTTTTACTTATACTTCCTCTTCTTTTACTTCTTCTTTTACTTCTTTAACATCTTATCTTACTTCTTTTATATATTCTTTTACTTTTACTTCTTCTTCTTTTATTTCTTCCTCTTTTTCTTCCTCTTCTTTTACTTATACTTCTTCTTCTTTTACTTCCCCTTCTTCCTCTTCTTTTTTTCTTCTTCTTCTTTTTCTTCTTCTTCTACTTCTTCATCTTTTACTTTTACTTCTTCTTTTACTTCTTCTTCTTCTTTGACATCTTCTTCGTTTACTTGTTCTTCTTCTACTTTTACTTGATCTTTACTTCTTCATCTTTTACTTTGACTTCTTCTTCTTTCTTTATTTCTTCTTTTTTTACTTCTTCTTCTTCTTCTACTTCTTCTTCTTCTTCTTCTTTTCTTCTTCTTCTTCTATTACTTTTACTTCTTCTTTTACTTCTTCTTCTTTTACTTCTTCATCTTCTACTAATACTTTTACTTCTTTAATTTCTTCTTGTTCTCCTACTTCTCCTTCTTTTACTTCTTCTTCATCATCTTCTTTAACTTCTTTTACTTATACTTCTTTTTTTACTTGTTCTTCTTTTTTCTCATTCTTCTTTTCCTTCTTCATCTTCTTCTACTTCTTCTTTTACTTTTACTTCTTCATCTTCTTTTACTTGTCCTTCTTTTACTTCTTCTTCTTCTTCTTCTTCCACTTCTTCTTCTTCTTCTACTTCTTTACCTCTTCTTCTTTTACTTCTTCTTCTTCTACTTCTTTACCTCTTCTTCTTTTACTTCTTCTTCTTTTACTTATTTTACTTCTTCTTCTTTTACTTCTTCTTCTTTATCTTCTTTTACTTCTTCTTCTTTTACTTCTTTTACTTCTTCTTCCTCTTCTTCTTCTTCTTCTTCTACTTCTTCTTCTTTTACTTTTTCTTCTTTTACTTCTTCGTCTTTTACCTCTTATTCTTCTCCTTTTACTTCTTCTTCTTCTTCTTCTTCATCTTCTTTTACTTCTTCATCATCTTCTTTTACTGTTACTTCTTTTACTTGTTTTACTTTTACTTCTTTTACTTTTACTTCTTCTTCCTCTTCTTTTACTTCTTCATCTTCTTCTTTTACTTCTTCTACTTCTACTTCTACTTCTTCTTCTTCTTCTTCTTCTTCTTTGTCTTTTATTTTTACTTCTTCTACTTCTTTTACTTCTTCTTTTACTTCTCCTATTTTACTTCTTCTTCTTTTACTTCTTTTTCTTTTACTTTTTCTTCTTCTTCTTCTTCGTCTGATACTTTTACTTCTTCTTCTTCTACTTCTACTTCTTCTTCTACTTCTTCGTCTTTTACTTCTTTTACTTCTTCTTTTACTTCTTCTTCATCTTCTTCTTCTTTTACTTCTACTTCTTCTTCTTTTACTTCTTCTTATTTTACTTCTTCTTCTTTTACTTTTTTTACTTTTAATTCTTCTTCTTCCTCTCCTACTTCTTCTTCTTTTACTACTTTTTCTTCTTTTACTTCTCCTACTTGTACTTCATTTAATTCTTCTTTTACTTCTTCTTCTTCTTCTTCTTCTTCTTCTTCATTTACTTATACTTCTTCTTCTTCATCTTATTTTACTTCGTTTACTTCTTCTTCTTCTACTTATTCTTCTTGTACTTCTTCTTCTTTTACTTCTCCTTCTTTTACTTCTTTGACATCCTCTACTTCTTCTTTTACTTCTTTTACTTCTTTACTTCTTTTACTTCTTCTTCTTCTTTTACTTCTTTTACTTCTTTTACTTCTTCTTCATCATCATCTTCTTTTACCTGTTCTTCTTCTTTTACTTCTTCTACTTCAACTTCTTCTTCTACTTCTTCATCTTTTACTTTTACTTCTAATTCTTTCACTTCTTCTTTTACTTCTTCTTTTATTTCTTCTTTTACTTCTACTTTTACTTTTACATCTTCTTCTTTTACTTCTCCTACTTTTACTTCTTATTTTACTTCTGCTTCTTTTACTTTACTTCTTTTAATTCTTCTTCTTCTACTTCTTCTTCTTCTTTTTCTTTTACTTCTCCTTCTTTTACTTCTTCTTTTACTTTTACTTCTTCTTCTTTTACTTCTTCTTCTTTTACTTCTTCTTTTACTTTTACTTCTTCTCCTACTTCTTCTTTTACTTTTTCTTCTTTTATTTCTTTTACTTCTTCTTCTTCTTTTACTTTTACTTCTTCTTCTACTTCTTCGTCTGATACTTTTACTTCTTCTTCTTTTACTTCTTTTACTTCCCCTTCTTCCTCCTCTTCTTTTACTTCTTCTTCTTTTACTTTTACTTCTTCTTTACTTCTTTTAATTCTTCTTCTTCTTCTACTTCTTCATCATCTTCTTTTACTTCTTCTTCTTTTACTTCTTTTATTTCTTCTTCTTCCTCTTCTTTTACTTCTTCTTTTACTTTTACTTTGACTTCTTTTTCTTCTTCAACTTTTACTTTTACTTCTTCTACTACTTCTTTTACATATTCTTTTACTTATTTTACTTCTTCTTCGTCTTCTTTTACTTCTTCTTCCTCTTCTTTTACTTCTTCTTCTTTCACTTTTTCGTCTTTTACTTTTACTTGATCTTTACTTCTTCATCTTTTACTTATACTTCTTATTTTACTTCTCCTTCTTATACTTTTATTTCTTCGTCTACTCCTGCTTTTACTTCTTCTTCTTCCTCTTCTTTTACTTCTTCTTTATCTACTTCTTCTTCTTCTTCCTCTTCTTTTTTCTTCCTTGACATCTTCTTTTACTTCTTCTTCTTCTTTTACTTCTTCTTCTTTTACTTCTTCTTCTTTTACTTCTCCTTCTTTTACTTCTTCTTCTACTTTTAATTGATCTTTACTTTACTTTTCTTTTTTCTTTCTTTCTTCTTCTTTTTCTTCCTCTTCTTTTCCTTCTTTCACTTCTTCTTTGTCTTTTACTTCTTCTTCTTCTACTTCTTCTTTTTTTACTTCTTCTACTTTTACTTCTTCTTCTTTTACTTCTTCTTTTACTTTTACTTCTTCTTCTTTCACTTCTTTTACTTCTTCTTCTTTTACTTTTACTTCTTCTTCTTTTACTTCTTCTTCTTCTTCTTCTTTTACTTCTTCTTTTGCTTCTTCTTCTTTTACTTCTTCTTCTTCATCTTCTTTTACTTCTTCTTCTTCCTCTTCTTTAACTTCTTCTTCTTATTATTATTTTACTTCTTCTTTTACTTCTTTTACTTCTTATTCTACTTTAACTTCTTTTACTTCTTCTTCTTTTACTTCTTCTGCTTTTACTTCTTCTTCTACTTCTTCGTCTTTTACTTTCACTTCTTCATCTTCTTTTACTTTTACTTCTTCTTCTTTTTTTCTTCTTCTTCTTCTTCTTCTTATTTTACTTCTTCTTCTTCTTCTTCTTCTTTTACTTGTCCTTCTTTTACTTCTTCCTCTTTTACTTCCTCTTCTTTTACTTACACTTCTTCTTCTTTTACTTCTTCTTCTTTGTCTTTTACTTCTTTTATTTCTTTTACTTCTTTTACTTCTTCTTCTTCTTCTTCTTTTACTTCTTCTTCTTTAAATTTTACTTTTTCAACTTCTTCTTCATCTTCTTCTTTTCTTCTTCTACTTCTATTTCTTCTTTTACTTCTTCTTTTACTTTTACTTCTTCTCCTACTTCTTCTTTTACTTCTTCTTTTACTTCTTCTTTTACTTCTTCTTCTTCTTTTACTTTTACTTCTTCCTCTTCTTTTACTTCTTCATCTTCTGCTTTTACTTCTTCTTCTTCTTTTACTTCTTCTTCTTCTTTTTCTTCTTCTTCTTCTTCTTCTTTTCCTTCTTCTTCTTCTTTTACTTCTTCATCTTTTACTTTTACTTCTTCTTTTACTTCTTCTTCTTTTACTTCTTCTTTTACTTCTTCTTATTTTACTTCTTCTTCTTCTTTTACTTTTTTCTTCTTCTTTTACTTTTAGTTCTTCTTTTACTTCTTCTTCTTTAACTTTGACTTCTTCTTCTACTTCTTCGTCTTTTACTTTTAGTTCTTCTTCTTTTACTTCTTCTTCTACTTCTACTTTTACTTCTTTTAGTTCTTCTTCTTTCACTTATTTTACTTCTTCTTCTTTTACTTTCTTCTTCTACTACTTATTTTTCTTTTACTTTTACATCTTCTACTTCTTCTTCTTCTCCTACTTCTCCTTCTTTTACTTCTTCTTCTTCTTCTTTTACTTCTTCTTCTTCCTCTTCTTTTACTTCTTCTATTACTTCTTTTACTTCTACTTCTTTTACTTCTTCTTTTACTTCTTCTTCTTCTATTACTTTTTCTTCTTCTACTTTTACTTCTTCTTCTTCTTCTTCTTTTACTTCTTCTTCTTCTTTTACTTCTCCTTCTTTTACTTCTTCTTCTTTTACTTCTTCTTCTTCTTCTTCTTCTTCTTTAATTTCTTCTTCTTCTTTACTTCTTTTAATTCTTCTTCTTCTTCGTCTGATACTTTTACTTCTCCTTCTTCTTTTACTTCTTCTTCTCCTACTTCTTATTCTTTCTTTCTTTCCTTCTTCTTCTTCACTTCTTCTTCCTTTACTTCTTCTTCTTCTTTTACTTCTCCTTCTTTTACTTTTACTACTTCTTTTACCTTTTCTTCTTCTTTTACTGCTTCTTTCACTTCTTCTTTTACTTCTTCTTCTTCTTCTTTTACTTTTTTACTTCTTCTTCTTTTACTTCTTCGTCTTCATCTTCTTTTACTTCTTCTTATTCCTCTTCTTTTACTTCTACTTCTTCTTCTTTTACTTCTTATTCTTCATCTTCTTTTACTTCTTCTTCTTCCTCTTCTTTTACTTCTTCTTCTTCTTCTTATTTTACTTCTTCTTTTACTTCTTTTACTTCTTCTTCTACTTTAACTTCTTTTACTTCTTCTTCTTTTACTTCTTTTACTTCTTATTTTACTTTTCCTTCTTTTAATTATTCTTCTTCTTTTACTTGTACTTCTACTTCTTCTTTTACTTCTCCTTCTTTTACTTTTTCTACTTCTTCTTCTTCATCTTTTACTTTTACTTCTTCTTTTACTTCTTCTTTTACTTCTTCTTCTTTTACTTGTTTTACTTCTTCTTTTACTTCTTCTTCTTCATCTTCTTTTACTTATTCTTTTACTTTTACTTCTTCTTCTTCTCCTACTTCTTCTTCATTTACTTCTCCTTCTTTTGCTTCTTCTTCTTCTTTTACTTCTCCTTCTTTTACTTCTCCTTCTTTTACGTCTTCTTTTACTTTTACTTCTTCTTCTTTTCCTTCTTCTTTTTCCTCTTCTTTTACTTCTTCTTCTACTTCTTCTTCTTCTTCTTATACTTTTACTTCTTCTTCTTTTACTTCTTCTTCTTCCTCTTCTACTTCCCCTTCTTTTACTTCAAATTCTTCTTCTTCTTCGTTTACTTCTTCTTCATTTACTTCTTCTTTTACTTCTTCTTCTTTTACTTTTTTTACTTTTACTTCTTCTACTTTTACTTTTACGTCTTCTTCTTCTTTTACTTCTTCTTATTATTATTTTCTTCTCCTACTTTTACTTCTTCTTCTTTTACTTCTTCTTCTCCTACTTCTTCTTCTTTTACTTTTACTTCTTCTTCTTTTACTTCTTCTTCTTCTTTTACTTTTACTTCTTCTTCTTTTACTTCTTTTACTTCTTCTTTTACTTCTTTTACTTCTACTTCTTTTACTTCTTCTTTTACTTCTTCTTTTACTTCTTCTTCTTCTTTTACTTCTTTTACTTCTTCTTTTACTTCTTTTACTTCTACTTCTTTTACTTCTTCTTTTACTTCTTCTTTTACTTCTTCTTCTTCTTTTACTTCTTCTTCTTTTACTTTTACTTCTTCTACTTCTACTTCTTCTTCTTCTTTTACTTCTTCTTCTTTTACTTCTTTTACTCCTTCTTTTACTTCTTCTACTTTTACTTCTTTTACTTCTCCTTCTTTTTTAATTCTTCTTTTACTTTTACTTCTTCTTTTACTTCATCTTCTCCTAGTTCTTCTTCTTCTTTTACTTTTACTTTTTCTTCTTATTTTACTTTTAGTTCTTCTTCTTTTACTTCTTCTTCTTTAACTTTGACTTCTTCTTCTACTTCTTCGTCTTTTACTTTTAGTTCTTCTTCTTTTACTTCTTCTTCTTTTACTTCATTTAGTTCTTCTTCTGTCACTTCTTTTACTTCTTCTTCTTTTACTTTTACTTCTTCTTCTGTTACTTCTTCTTTTACTTCTTCTTCTTCTTCTTCTTCTTCTTTTACTTCTTCATCTTCTTTTCTTTTTACTTCTTCTTCTTCTTTTACTTCTTCTTTTACTTCTTTTACTTCTTCTTCTTTTACTTCTTCTTCTTCTTCTTTTACTTCTTCTTCTACTACTTCTTCCTCTTCTTTTCCTTCTTCTTCTTCTTTTACCTCCTCTTCTTCCTCTTCTTCTTCATCTTCATCTTCTTTTACTTCTTCTTATTCCTCTTCTTTTACTTCTACTTCTTCTTCTTTTACTTTTTCTTCTTCATCTTCTTTTACTTCTTCTTATTCCTCTTCTTTTACTTCTTCTTCTTCTTCTTCTTCTTCTTCTTTTACTTCTTCTACTTCTTCTTTTACTTCTTCTACTTCTTCGTCTTTTACTTTTACTTCTTCTTCTTTTACTTCTTCATCTTCTTTTACTTCATCTTCTTCTTCTTTTACTTCTTCTTCTACTACTTCTTCCTCTTCTTTTCCTTCTTCTTCTTCTTTTACTTCCTCTTCTTCCTCTTCTTCTTCGTCTTCATCTTCTTTTACTTCTTCTTCTTCCTCTTATTTTACATCTACTTCTTCTTCTTTTACTTCTTCTTCTTCTTTTACTTCTTTTTCATCTTTTACTTTTTCTTCTTTTACTTCTTCTTCGTCTTCTTCTTTTACTTCTTTTTCCTCTTCTTCTTCTTTTACTTCTTCTTCTTCTTTTCTTCTTCTTCTTTTACTTTTACTTCTTATTGTACTTCATCTTTTACTTTTACTTCTTCTTCTTTTACTTATATTTCATCTTCTTTTACTTGTCCTTCTTTTACTTCTTCTTCTGTTACTTATACTTCTTTTACTTCTTATTCTTCTTTTACTTCTTCTTCTTTTACTTCTTCTCTTACTTTTATTTCTTTTTCTTCTTCTTTTATTTCTTCTTCTTCATCTTTTACTTTTACTTCTTCTTATTGTACTTCTTCATCTCCTTTTACTTCTTCTTCTTCTTCTTCTTCTTTTACTTCTACTTCTTTTACTTCTTCTTTTACTTCTTCTTCTTTTACTTTTACTTCTTCTTTTACTTCTTCTTTTTCCTCTTCTTTTACTTCTTCTTTTACTTTTACTTCCTTTACTTCTTCTTCTTTTACTGCTTCTTCTTTTACTTCTTTTACTTCTTCTTCTTTTACTTCTTCGTCTTTTACTTTTACTTCATCATCTACTTCTTCGTCTTCTTTTACTTCTTCTTCTTTTACTCCTTCTTCTTCTTTTACTTCTTCTTCTTCTTCTTTTACTTTTACTTCGTTTACTTCTTCTTATTATTATTTTACTTATCCTGCTTTTACTTCTTCTTCTTTTACTTCTCCTTCTTTTAATTTTAATTCTTCTTCTTATTCCTCTTCTTTTACTTCTACTTCTTCTTCTTCTTCTTCTCCTTCTTTTACTTTTACTTCTTCTACTTCTACTTCTTCGTCTTCTTCTTTTACTTCTTTTTTACTTCTTTTAATTATTCTTCTTTTACTTCTTCTTCTTTTACTTCTTCTTCTTTTACTTCTTCTTCATCTTCTTTTAATTCTTCTTCTTTTACTTCTTCTTCTTTTACTTCTTCTTCTTTTACTTCTTCTTCATCTTCTTTTACTTCTACTTCTTTTACTTCTTCTTCATCTTCTTTTAATTCTTCTTCTTTTACTTCTTCTTCATCTTCTTTTACTTCTACTTCCTTTTACTTCTTCTTTTACTTTTACTTCTTCTTCATATTTTACCTCTTCTTCTTTTACTTCTCCTTTTACTTCTTCTTCTTTCTTTCTTTCTTCTTCTTCTACTTCTTCTTCTTTTACTTCTTCTTCTTTTACTTTTACTTCTTCTTCTTTTTTTACTTTTACTTCTCCTACTTCTTCTTTTTCTTCTTCTTTTACTTCTTCTTCCTCTTCTTTTACTTCTTCTTTTACTTCTTCGTCATCTTTTACTTATTCTTCATCATCTTCTTTTACTTCTTCTTCCTCTTCTTCTTTTACTTCTTCTTCTTTTACTTCTCCTTCTTTTACTTCTTCTTCTACTTTTAATTGATCTTTACTTCTTCATCTTTTACTTTTACTTTTACTTCTTCTTTTACTTATACTTCTTCTTCTTTTACTTCTTCTTTTACTTCTTCTTCTTTTACTTTGACATCTTCTTTGACTTCTCTTTCTTTTACTTCTTCTTCTTCTTTTACTTCTTTCACTTCTTCTCCTACTTCTTCTTCTTCTTTTACTTCTTCTTTTACTTCTTTTAATTCTTCTCCTACTTCTTCTTTTATTTCTTCTTCTTCTTCTTTTACTTCTTCTTTTACTTCTCCTTCTCCTACTTCTTTTACTTCTTCTTCTCCTACTTCTTCTTCTTCTTCGTTTACTTCTTCTTCTTCTTCTTATTCTCCTACTTCTCCTTCTTTTACTTCTTCTTCTTTTACTTCTTTTTCTTCTTTCACTTCTACTTCTTCTTCTTCTTTGTCTCCTTCTTCTTCTTTTACTTCTTCTTCTTCTTTTACTTATACTTTTCCTGCTTTTACTTCTCCTTTTTTACTTCCTCTTCTTTTACTTTTACTTCTTTGTCTACTTCTTCGTCTGTTACATTTACTTCTTCTTCTTTTACTTTTACTTCTTTTAGTTCTTCTTCTTCTTCTTTTACTTCTCCTTTTTTACTTCATCTTCTTCTTTTACTTCTTCTTCTTTTACTTCTTTTACTTTTTCTTCTTCTACTTCTTCATCTGATACTTTTACTTTTACTTCTTCTTTTTCTTTTACTTCTTCTTCTACTTTTACTTCTTCTCCCTACTTCTTTTCTTCTTCTTCTTCTTTTTTTACTTTTACTTCTTTTACTTTTCTTCTTCTTCTTCTTTTACTTCTTCTTCTTTTACTTGTACTTCTTCTCCTTTTACGTCTTCTTCTTTTACTTTACTTCTTCTCCTTTTACTTATTCTTCTTCTTCTTTTACTTCTTTTACATCTTCTTCTTCTTTACTTCTTTTATTTCTTTTACTTCTTCTTCTTCTTTTACTTCATCTTCTACTTCTCCTGCTTTTACTTTTACTTCCTCCTCTTCTTTTATTTCTTCTTCTTCATCTTCTTCTTCCTCTTCTTCTACTTCTTCGTCTGATACTTTTATTTCTTCTTCTCCTACTTCTTCTTCTTTTACTTCTTTTTCTCTTACTTTTTCTTCTACTTCTACTTCTTCTTCTTTTACTTCTTTTTCTTCTTTTACTTCTTCTTCTTTTACTTCTTCTTCATCTTCTTTTACTTCTTCTTCTTCATTTACTTATTCTTCTTTTACTTTTTTACTTCTTCTTCCTCTTCTTTTACTTCTTCTTTTCCTTATTCGTCTTCTTCTTTTACTTATCCTTCTTTTACTTCTTCTTCTACTTTTACTTAATCTTTACTTCTTCTTTTTCATCTTTTACTTTTACTTCTTCTTCTTTTATTTCCTCTTCTTTTACTTCTTCTTTTACTTCTTCATCTTTTACTTCTTCTTTTACTTCTTCTTCTTCTTCTTTTACTTATTTTACATCTTCTTCTTCTTTTACTTATACTTCCTCTTCTTTTACTTCTTCTTTTACTTCTTTAACATCTTATCTTACTTCTTTTATATATTCTTTTACTTTTACTTCTTCTTCTTTTATTTCTTCCTCTTTTTCTTCCTCTTCTTTTACTTATACTTCTTCTTCTTTTACTTCCCCTTCTTCCTCTTCTTTTTTTTTCTTCTTCTTCTTCTACTTCTTCATCTTTTACTTTTACTTCTTCTTTTACTTCTTCTTCTTCTTTGACATCTTCTTCGTTTACTTGTTCTTCTTCTACTTTTACTTGATCTTTACTTCTTCATCTTTTACTTTGACTTCTTCTTCTTTCTTTCTTTCTTCTTTTTTTACTTCTTCTTCTTCTTCTTCTTCTTCTTCTTTTCTTCTTCTTCTTCTATTACTTTTACTTCTTCTTTTACTTCTTCTTCTTTTACTTCTTCATCTTCTACTAATACTTTTACTTCTTTAATTTCTTCTTGTTCTCCTACTTCTCCTTCTTTTACTTCTTCTTCATCATCTTCTTTAACTTCTTTTACTTATACTTCTTTTTTTACTTGTTCTTCTTTTTTCTCATTCTTCTTTTCCTTCTTCATCTTCTTCTACTTCTTCTTTTACTTTTACTTCTTCATCTTCTTTTACTTGTCCTTCTTTTACTTCTTCTTCTTCTTCTTCTTCCACTTCTTCTTCTTCTTCTTCTTCTTTTACTTCTTCTTCTTTTACTTCTTCTTCTTCTACTTCTTTACCTCTTCTTCTTTTACTTCTTCTTCTTTTACTTATTTTACTTCTTCTTCTTTTACTTCTTCTTCTTTATCTTCTTTTACTTCTTCTTCTTTTACTTCTTTTACTTCTTCTTCCTCTTCTTCTTCTTCTTCTTCTACTTCTTCTTCTTTTACTTTTTCTTCTTTTACTTCTTCGTCTTTTACCTCTTATTCTTCTCCTACTTCTTATTCTTTCTTTCTTTCCTTCTTCTTCTTCACTTCTTCTTCCTTTACTTCTTCTTCTTCTTTTACTTCTCCTTCTTTTACTTTTACTACTTCTTTTACCTTTTCTTCTTCTTTTACTGCTTCTTTCACTTCTTCTTTTACTTCTTCTTCTTCTTCTTTTACTTTTTTACTTCTTCTTCTTTTACTTCTTCGTCTTCATCTTCTTTTACTTCTTCTTATTCCTCTTCTTTTACTTACACTTCTTCTTCTTTTACTTCTTATTCTTCATCTTCTTTTACTTCTTCTTCTTCCTCTTCTTTTACTTCTTCTTCTTCTTCTTATTTTACTTCTTCTTTTACTTCTTTTACTTCTTCTTCTACTTTAACTTCTTTTACTTCTTCTTCTTTTACTTCTTTTACTTCTTATTTTACTTTTCCTTCTTTTAATTCTTCTTCTTCTTTTACTTGTACTTCTACTTCTTCTTTTACTTCTCCTTCTTTTACTTTTTCTACTTCTTCTTCTTCATCTTTTACTTTTACTTCTTCTTTTACTTCTTCTTTTACTTCTTCTTCTTTTACTTGTTTTACTTCTTCTTTTACTTCTTCTTCTTCATCTTCTTTTACTTATTCTTTTACTTTTACTTCTTCTTCTTCTCCTACTTCTTCTTCATTTACTTCTCCTTCTTTTGCTTCTTCTTCTTCTTTTACTTCTCCTTCTTTTACTTCTCCTTCTTTTACGTCTTCTTTTACTTTTACTTCTTCTTCTTTTCCTTCTTCTTTTTCCTCTTCTTTTACTTCTTCTTCTACTTCTTCTTCTTCTTCTTATACTTTTACTTCTTCTTCTTTTACTTCTTCTTCTTCCTCTTCTACTTCCCCTTCTTTTACTTCAAATTCTTCTTCTTCTTCGTTTACTTCTTCTTCATTTACTTCTTCTTTTACTTCTTCTTCTTTTACTTTTTTTACTTTTACTTCTTCTACTTTTACTTTTACGTCTTCTTCTTCTTTTACTTCTTCTTATTTTACTTTTTCTTCTCCTACTTCTTCTTCTTTTACTTATACTTCTTCTTCTTCTTCTTCTTCTTTTACTTGTTCTTATTATTATTTTCTTCTCCTACTTTTACTTCTTCTTCTTTTACTTCTTCTTCTCCTACTTCTTCTTCTTTTACTTTGACTTCTTCTTCTTCTTTTACTTTTACTTCTTCTTCTTTTACTTCTTCTTCTTCTTTTACTTTTACTTCTTCTTCTTTTACTTCTTTTACTTCTTCTTTTACTTCTTTTACTTCTACTTCTTTTACTTCTTCTTTTACTTCTTCTTTTACTTCTTCTTCTTCTTTTACTTCTTCTTCTTTTACTTTTACTTCTTCTACTTCTACTTCTTCTTCTTCTTTTACTTCTTCTTCTTTTACTTCTTTTACTCCTTCTTTTACTTCTTTTACTTCTTCTACTTTTACTTCTTTTACTTCTCCTTCTTTTTTAATTCTTCTTTTACTTTTACTTCTTCTTTTACTTCATCTTCTCCTAGTTCTTCTTCTTCTTTTACTTTTATTTTTTCTTCTTATTTTACTTTTAGTTCTTCTTCTTTTACTTCTTCTTCTTTAACTTTGACTTCTTCTTCTACTTCTTCGTCTTTTACTTTTAGTTCTTCTTCTTTTACTTCTTCTTCTTTTACTTCATTTAGTTCTTCTTCTTTCACTTATTTTACTTCTTCTTCTTTTACTTTTACTTCTTCTTCTGTTACTTCTTCTTTTACTTCTTCTTCTTCTTCTTCTTTTACTTCTTCATCTTCTTTTCTTTTTACTTCTTCTTCTTCTTTTACTTCTTCTTTTACTTCTTTTACTTCTTCTTCTTTTACTTCTTCTTCTTCTTTTACTTCTTCTTCTACTACTTCTTCCTCTTCTTTTCCTTCTTCTTCTTCTTTTACCTCCTCTTCTTCCTCTTCTTCTTCATCTTCATCTTCTTTTACTTCTTCTTATTCCTCTTCTTTTACTTCTACTTCTTCTTCTTTTACTTTTTCTTCTTCATCTTCTTTTACTTCTTCTTATTCCTCTTCTTTTACTTCTTCTTCTTCTTCTTCTTCTTCTTTTACTTCTTCTTCTACTTCTTCTTTTACTTCTTCTACTTCTTCGTCTTTTACTTTTACTTCTTCTTCTTTTACTTCTTCATCTTCTTTTCTTTTTACTTCTTCTTCTTCTTCTACTTCTTCTTCTTCTTTTACTTCATCTTCTTCTTCTTTTACTTCTTCTTCTACTACTTCTTCCTCTTCTTTTCCTTCTTCTTCTTCTTTTACTTTTACTTCTTCTTCTGTTACTTCTTCTTTTACTTCTTCTTCTTCTTCTTCTTTTACTTCTTCATCTTCTTTTCTTTTTACTTCTTCTTCTTCTTTTACTTCTTCTTTTACTTCTTTTACTTCTTCTTCTTTTACTTCTTCTTCTTCTTCTTTTACTTCTTCTTCTACTACTTCTTCCTCTTCTTTTCCTTCTTCTTCTTCTTTTACCTCCTCTTCTTCCTCTTCTTCTTCATCTTCATCTTCTTTTACTTCTTCTTATTCCTCTTCTTTTACTTCTACTTCTTCTTCTTTTACTTTTTCTTCTTCATCTTCTTTTACTTCTTCTTATTCCTCTTCTTTTACTTCTTCTTCTTCTTCTTCTTCTTCTTTTACTTCTTCTTCTACTTCTTCTTTTACTTCTTCTACTTCTTCGTCTTTTACTTTTACTTCTTCTTTTACTTCTTCATCTTCTTTTCTTTTTACTTCTTCTTCTTCTTCTACTTCTTCTTCTTCTTTTACTTCATCTTCTTCTTCTTTTACTTCTTCTTCTACTACTTCTTCCTCTTCTTTTCCTTCTTCTTCTTCTTTTACTTCCTCTTCTTCCTCTTCTTCTTCGTCTTCATCTTCTTTTACTTCTTCTTCTTCCTCTTATTTTACATCTACTTCTTCTTCTTTTACTTCTTCTTCTTCTTTTACTTCTTTTTCATCTTTTACTTTTTCTTCTTTTACTTCTTTTTCCTCTTCTTCTTCTTTTACTTCTTCTTCTTCTTCTTTTCTTCTTCTTCTTTTACTTTTACTTCTTATTGTACTTCGTCTTTTACTTTTACTTCTTCTTCTTTTACTTATATTTCATCTTCTTTTACTTGTCCTTCTTTTACTTCTTCTTCTGTTACTTATACTTCTTTTACTTCTTATTCTTCTTTTACTTCTTCTTCTTTTACTTCTTCTCTTACTTTTATTTCTTTTTCTTCTTCTTTTATTTCTTCTTCTTCATCTTTTACTTTTACTTCTTCTTATTGTACTTCTTCATCTCCTTTTATTTCTTCTTCTTCTTCTTCTTTTACTTCTACTTCTTTTACTTCTTCTTTTACTTCTTCTTCTTTTACTTTTACTTCTTCTTTTACTTCTTCTTTTTCCTCTTCTTTTACTTCTTCTTTTACTTTTACTTCCTTTACTTCTTCTTCTTTTACTGCTTCTTCTTTTACTTCTTTTACTTCTTCTTTTACTTCTTCGTCTTTTACTTTTACTTCATCATCTTCTACTTCTTCGTCTTCTTTTACTTCTTCTTCTTTTACTCCTTCTTCTTCTTTTACTTCTTCTTCTTCTTCTTTTACTTTTACTTTGTTTAATTCTTCTTATTATTATTTTACTTATCCTGCTTTTACTTCTTCTTCTTTTACTTCTCCTTCTTTTACTTTTAATTCTTCTTCTTATTCCTCTTCTTTTACTTCTACTTCTTCTTCTTCTTCTTCTCCTTCTTTTACTTTTACTTCTTCTACTTCTACTTCTTCGTCTTCTTCTTTTACTTCTTTTTTACTTCTTTTAATTCTTCTTCTTTTACTTCTTCTTCTTTTACTTCTTCTTCATCTTCTTTTAATTCTTCTTCTTTTACTTCTTCTTCTTTTACTTCTTCTTCATCTTCTTTTACTTCTACTTCTTTTACTTCTTCTTCATCTTCTTTTAATTCTTCTTCTTTTACTTCTTCTTCATCTTCTTTTACTTCTACTTCCTTTTACTTCTTCTTTTACTTTTACTTCTTCTTCATATTTTACCTCTTCTTCTTTTACTTCTCCTTTTACTTCTCCTTTTACTTTCTTTCTTTCTTCTTTCTTCTTCTTCTTCTTTTATTTCTTCTTCTTCATCTTCTTCTTCCTCTTCTTCTACTTCTTCGTCTGATACTTTTATTTCTTCTTCTCCTACTTCTTCTTCTTTTACTTCTTCTTCTTTTACTTTTTCTTCTTCTTCTTTTACTTCTTCTTCTTCTTCATTTCCTTCTTCTCCTACTTCTTCTTCTTCTTTTACTTCTTCTTCTCCTACTTCTTCATCTTTTACTTCTTTTACTTTTACTTCTTCTTCTTCTTTTACTTCTCCTTCTTTACTTCTTCATCTTCTTATTTTACTTTTACTTCTTCTTCATCTTCTTTTACCTCTCCTTCTTTTATTTCTTCTTCTTCTTCTACTTCTTCGTCTTTTACTTCTTCTTTTACTTTTACCTCTTCTTCTTCTTTTACTTTTACTTCTTTCACTTCTTCTTTTACTTCTTCTTCTTTTACTTTTACTTCTTCATCTCCCTCTTCTTTTACTTATACTTCTTCTTTTACTTCTCCTTCTTTTACTTCTTCTTCTTCTTCTTTTACTTCTTCTTCCACTTCTTTTACTTCTTTTACTTCTTCATCTTCTTTTACTTCTTCTACTTCTTTTACTTCTTCTTCTACTTCTTCTTCTTCTTTTACTTCTTTTACTTCTTCTTCTTTTACTTCTTCTTCCTCTTCTGTTACTTCTTCTTCTTTTACTTTTACTTCTTCTTCCTCTTCTTTTACTTCCTTTAGTTCATCTTCCTTTACTTCTTCTTCTCCTACTTGTTTTACTTCTTCTTTTACTTCTTCTTTTACTTTTACTTTTTCTTTTTCTTCTTTTTCTCGTACTTCTCCTACTTCTTCTTCTTTTACTTTTACATCTTCTACTTCTTCTTCATCTTCTTTTACTTCTTTTTCTTCTTCTTTTACTTCTTTTTCTTCTTCTTTTACTTTTTCTTCTTTTACTTCTACTTCTACTTCTTCATCTTCTTCTTTAACTGTTACTTCTCCTTCTACTTCTTCTTCTTTTACTGTTACTTCTCCTTCTACTTCTTCTTCTTTTTTCTTTCTTCTCCTACTTCTTCTTCTCCTACTTCTTCTTCTCCTACTTCTTCTTTTACTTATACTTCATCTTCTATTAATTCTTCTTCTTTTACTTTTTTTACTTCTTCTTCTTCTTTTACTTCTTCTTCTTTTACTTCTTCTTTTACTTTAACTTCTTCTTCTTTCACTTCCTCTTCTTTTACTGTTACTTCTTCTACTTCAACTTCTTCTTCTTTTACTTTTACTTCTTCTTCTTTTACTTCTTCTTCTACTTCGTCTTTTACTTTTACTTCTTTTACTTCATCTTCTATTACTTTACTTCTTCTTCCTCTTCTTTTACTTCTTCTTCATCATCTTCTTTTACTTTTACTTCTTCTACTTCTTCTTCTTCTTTTACTTTGACTTGATCTTTTCATCTTCATCTTTTATTTCCTCTTCTTCTTCTTCTTGTACTTCTTCTTTTACTTCTACTTCTACTTCTTCTTCTTCTTTTACTTCTTTTTTTACTTATTCTTCTCCTACTTCTTCTTTTACTTCGTTTACTTCTTCTTTCTTTCTTCTTCTTCTTTTATTTCTACTTCTACTTCTTCTTTTACTTCTTCTTTTACATTAACTTCTTCCACTTCTTTTACTTTTACTTCTACTTCTTCTTCTACTTCTTCTTCTTTTACTACTTCTTCTTCCTCTTCTTTTACTTTTACTTCTACTTCTTCTTCTACTTCTTCTTCTTTAACTTCTTTTACTTCTTCTTCTTTTACTTCTTCTTTTACTTTTACTTCTCCTTCTTCTTCTTCTACTTCTTTTACTTTTACTTCTACTTCTTCTTCTTATTTTACTTCTCCTTCTTTTTTACTTTTACTTCTTCCTCTTCTTCTAATTCTTCTTCTTCTTCTTCTTCTTCTTTTACTTCTTCTTTTACTTTTACTTCTTCTTTTACTTTTACTTCTTCTACTTCTTCTTCTTCTTCTTCTTCTTTTACTTCTTTTACTTCTCCCTCTTCTTTTACTTGTTCTTCTTCGTCTTTTACTTTTACTTCTTCTTCTTCATCTTTTACTTCTACTTCTTCTACTTTAGAAGAAGAAGTAAAAGTAAAAGCAAAGAAGAAGTAGAAGAAGAAGCAAAAGTAAAAGAAGAAAAAGTAAAAGTAAAAGAAGATGAAGACAAAGAAGTAAAAGAAGAAGACGAAGAAGAAAAAAAAGAAGTAAAAGAAGAAGAAGAAGAAGAAGTAAAAGAAGAAGAAGAAGTAAAAGAAGAAGAAGAAGAAGAAGAAGAAGAATATGTAAAAGAAGAAGAAGTAAAAGAAGGAGAGGTAAAAGAAGAAGAAGTAAAAGAAGAAGAAGTAAAAGTAAAAGAAGAGGAAGAAGAAGTAGTAAAAGAAGAAGTAAAAGAAGAAGTAGGAGAAGTAAAAGAAAAAGAAGATGATGAAGAAGAAGTAAAAGTAAAAGAAGAAGAAGTAAAAGTAAAAGAAGAAGCAAAAGTAAAAGAAGAAGTAAAAGAAGAAGAAGGAAAAGAAGATGAAGTATAAGTAAAAGAAGAAGTAAAAGTAAGAGAAGAAGTAAAAGTAAGAGAAGAAGTCATAGAAGAAGAAGAAGAAGAAGAAAAAGAAGTAGATGTAAAAGAAGAAGAAGTAAAAGACAAAGAAGAAGTAGACGTAGAAGAAGTAAAAGAAGAAGAAGAAGTACAAGTAAAAGAAGAAGAATTAAAAGAAGTAAAAGTAAAAGAAGAAGTAAAATACAAAGAAGTGAAAGAAAAAGAAGTAAAAGAAGAAGAAGAAGAAAAGAGGAAGAAGAAGTATTAGAAGATGAAGAAGAAGAAGTAAAAGAAGTAAAAGAAGAAGAAGTATAAGTAAAAGAAGAAGAAGTAGGAGAAGAAAAAGTAAAAGAAGAAGAAGGAGAAGTAAAAGAAGAAGAAGAAGTAGAAGTAAAAGAAGAGGAATAAGAAGAAGAATTAAAAGTAAAAAAGTAAAAGAAGAAGAAGTAAAAGAAGAAGAAGTAAAAGTATCAGACAAAGGAGTAGGAGAAGAAGAAGTATAAGTAAAAGAAGAAGAAGTAGGAGAAGAAAAAGTAAAAGAAGAAGAAGTATAAGTAAAAGAAGAAGACGTAAAAGAAAAAGAAGTATAAGTAAAAGAAGAAGACGTAAAAGAAGGAGAAGTGAAAGAAGAAGAAGTAAACAGAAGAAGTAAAATTAAAAGAAGTATAAGTAAAAGAAGATGATGAAGCTGAAGTAAAAGAAGAAGAAGGAAAAGTAAAAGACGAAGAAGAAGAAGTAAAAGAAGAAGAAGTATAAGTAAAAGAAGAAGAAGTAGGAGAAGAAAAAGAAGAAGAAGTAGAAGTAAAAGAAGAAGAAAGAAAAAAGAAGAAGTGAAAGAAGAAGGAGACAAAGAAGTAAAAGAAGAGGAATAAGAAGAAGAAGAAAGAAAGAAGGAGAAGTAAAAGAATAAGTAGAAGTAGAAGAAGAAGTAGAAATAAAAGAAGAAGAAGAAGAAGGAAAAGAAGAAGAAGAAGAAGTAAAAGACGAAGTAAAAGTAAAAGAAGAAGAAGTAAAAGAAGAGGAAGAAGAGGAAGTAAAAGAAGATGAAGTAAAAGAAGAAGAATAAGTAAAAGCAGGAGAAGTAAAAGAAGAAGAAGGAGAAGAAGTAAAAGAAGATGAAGTAAAAGAAGAAGAAGTAAAAGTAAAAGAGGAAGAAGAAGTGAAAGAAGAAGGAGAGGTAAAAGAAGAAGAAGAAGAAGAAGAAGAAGAAGTAAAAGTAAAAGATGAAGTAGGAGAAGAAGTAGAAGAAGAAGTAAAAGATGAAGAAGTAGAAGAAGAAGTAAAAGTAAAAGAAGAAGAAGTAGGAGAAGAAGTAGAAGTAGAAGAAGTAAAAGTAAAAGAAGAACAAGTAAAAGAAGAAGTATAAGTAAAAAAAGAAGAACAAGTAAAAGAAGAAGAAGTAAAAGAAGAAGTAAAATTAAAAGAAGAAGAAGAAATAAAAGAAAAAGAAGAAGTAAAAAAAGAAGAACAAGTAAAAGAAGAAGTAAAAGAAGAATAAGTAAAGGAAGAAGAAGTAAAAGAAGATGAAGAAGAAGAAGTAAAAGAAAAAGAAGAAGTAAAAGAAGGAGAAGTAAAAGAAGAAGAAGTAAAAGAAGAGGAAGAAGAGGAAGTAAAAGAAGTGGAAGTATAAGAAGAAGAAAAAGTAAAAGATGGAGAAGTAAAAGAAGAAGAAGGAGAAGAAGAAGTAAAAGAAGATGAAGAAAAAGAAGAAGAAGTAAAGGTAAAAGAAGAAGAAGAAGTGAAAGAAGAAGGAGAGGTAAAAGAAGAAGAAGAAGAAGAAGAAGAAGTAAAAGTAAAAGACGAAGTAGGAGAAGAAGTAGAAGAGGAAGTAAAAGATGAAGAAGTAGAAGAAGAAGTAAAAGTAAAAGAAAAAGAAGTAGGAGAAGAAGTAGAAGTAGAAGAAGTAAAAGTAAAAGAAGAACAAGTAAAAGAAGAAGTATAAGTAAAAAAGAAGAACAAGTAAAAGAAGAAGAAGTAAAAGAAGAAGTAAAAGTAAAAGAAGAAGAAGAAATAAAAGAAAAAGAAGAAGTAAAAAAGAAGAACAAGTAAAAGAAGAAGTAAAAGAAGAAGAAGTAAAAGAAGAAGAAGTAAAAGAAGAAGAAGTAAAAGAAGATGAAGAAGAAGAAGTAAAAGAAAAAGAAGAAGTAAAAGAAGGAGAAGTAAAAGAAGAAGAAGTAAAATAAGTAAAAGATGAAGAAGTAAAATAAGTAAAAGAAGAAGAAGTAAAAGTAGAAGAAGTAAAAGAAGTAAAAGAAGAAGAAGAAGAAGAAAAAGAAGAAGAAGTAAAAGTAAAAGAAGTAAAGAAGAAGTAAAAGAAGAAGTAAAAGAAGTAAAAGTAAAAGAAGAAGTAAAAGAAGAGGAAGAAGAAGTAGAAGTAAAAGAAGGGGAAGTAGAAGTAAAAGAAGAAGAAGAGGAAATAAAAGAAGAAGAAGAAGAAGTAAAAGTAAAAGACGAAGAAGTAGAAGTAAAAGAAGTAAAAGAAGAAGAAGTAAAAGAAGAGGAAGAAGAAGTAAAAATAAAAGAAGAAGATGAAAAGAAAAGGAAGAAGTAAAAGAAAAAAGAAGAAGAAGCAGTAAAAGCAGAAGAAGTAAAAGCAGAAGAAGTAAAAGAAGAAGTATAAGTAATGAAGAAGAAGTAGAAGATGAAGAAGTAAAAGTAAAAGAAGAAGAAGAAGAAAAGAAGTAAAAGAAGTAAAAGAAGAAAAGAAGAAGACGAAGAAGAAGTAGAAGAAGTAAAAGAAGAAAAAGAAGTAGAATAAGTAAAAGTAAAAGAAGAAGAAGAAGTAAAAGTAAAAGAAGAAGAAGTAAAAGAAGAAGAAGAAGTAAAAGAAGAGGAAGAAGGAGAAGTAAAAGAAGAAGAAGAAAAAGTAAAAGAAGAAGAAAAGGTAAAAGAAGTAGTAAAAGTAAAAGAAGAAGAAGAAGTAAAAGAAGAGGAAGAAGAAGAAGTAGAAGGAAAAGAAGGACAAGTAAAAGAAGAAGAAGTAAAAGTAAAAGAAGAAGTAAAAGTATCAGACGAAGAAGTAGAAGAAGAAAAAGTAAAAGAAGTAAAAGAAGAAGAAGTAAAAGAAGAAGTAGGAGAGGAAGAAGTAAAAGTAAAAGAAGAGGTAAAAGTAAAAGAAGAAGAAGGAGAAGTAAAATAAGAAGATGAAGAAGTAAAAGTAAAAGAAGAAGAAATAGGAGAAGAAGAAGTAAAAGAAGTAAAAGTAAAAGAAGTAAAAGTAAAAGAAGAAGTAGAAGAAGAAGAAAGAAAGAAAGAAGAAGTAAAAGAAGAAAAAAGAAGAAGTATAAGAAGATGAAGACGAAGAATTAAATGAAGTAAAAGTAAAAGAAGAAGTAAAAGAAGAAGAATATGTAAAAGAAGAAGAAGTAAAAGAAAAAGAAGTAAAAGAAGAAGAGGAAGCAAAAGAAGGAGAAGTAGTAGGAGAAGAAGAAGTTGAAGTAGAAGAAGAAGTTGAAGTATAAGAAGAAGAAGAAGAAGTAAAAGAAGTAGTAAAAGAAGAGGAAGACGAAGAAGTAAAAGAATATGTAAAAGAAGTAAAAGAAGAAGAAGAAGTAAAAGAAGTAAAAGAAGAAGAAGAAGTAAAAGAAGTATAAGTAAAAAAGAAGAAGTAGGGAGAAGAAGTAAAAGAAGAATTAGAAGTAAAATAAGAAGTAGGAGATGTAGAAGTAAAAGCAAAGAAGAAGTAGAAGAAGAAGCATTAGTAAAAGAAGTAAAAGAAGAGGAAGAAGAAGAAGTAAAAGAAGTCAAAGTAAAAGAAGAAGTAAAAGAAGAAGAAGTAAAAGAAGTAAAAGAAGAAGAAGTAAAAGTAAAAGAGGAAGAAGGAAAAGAAGAGGAAGAAGAGGAAGTAAAAGTAAAAGAAGGAGAAGTAGAAGTAGAAGAAGTAAAAGTAAAAGAAGAAGAAAGAAAGAAAGAAGAAGAAGTATAAGTAGAAGAAGTAAAAGAAGTAGGAGAAGAAGTAAAAGACGAAGAAGAAGAAGAAGAAGAAGTAAAAGAAGAAGTGAAAGAAGAAGTAAAAGAAGTAAAAGAAAAAAGAAGAAGAAGCAGTAAAAGCAGAAGTAAAAGCAGAAGAAGTAAAAGAAGAAGTATAAGTAATGAAGAAGAAGTAGAAGATGAAGAAGTAAAAGAAGTAAAAGAAGAAGAAGAAGTAGAAGAAGTAAAAGAAGAAGTAAAAGAAGAAGAAGTGAAAGAAGAAGGAGACAAAGAAGAAATAAAAGAAGAAGAAGAAGTAAAAGAAGAAGAAGTAAAAGTAAAAATAAAAGAAGGAAAAGAAGTAAAAGTATCAGACAAAGAAGTATAGATCAAGTAAAAGTAAAAGAAGAAGAAGTAAAAGAAGAAGTAGGAGAAGTAAAAGAAGTAAAAAACTAAGAAAAGAGAAGAGGACGAAGAAGTAGAAGTAGAAGAAGAAAGAAAAAAGAAGAAGTAAAAGAAGAAGATGAAGAAGGAAAAGAAGATGAACAAGAAGAAGTAAAAGAAGAAGTGAAAGAAGCAGTAAAAGAAGTAAAAGAAGAAGAACTAAAAGAAGAAGTAGAAGTAGAAGAAGAAGTAAAAGAAGTAGGAGAAGTAAAAGTAAAAGAAGAAGAAGTAAAAGAAGAAGAAGCAAAAGAAGGAGAAGTAAAAGAAGTAGAAGAAGAAGAAGCAAAAGAAGAAGAAGTAAAAGAAGAAGAAGTATAAGAAAAAAAGAAGTAGGAGAAGAAGAAGAAGTAGAAGTAAAAGAAGAAGAAGAAGTAAAAGAAGATGTCAAAGAAGTAAAAGAGGTAAAAGTAAAAGAAGAAAGAAAAAAGAAGTAAAAGAAGAAGAAGTAAAAGTAAAAGAAGTAAAAGAAGAAGAAGAAGAAGAAGAAAAAAGAAGAGGAAGAAGAAGTAAAAGAAGAAGAAGTAAAAGAAGAAGAAGAAGAAGAAGAAGAAGAAGAAGAAGTAGATAAAGTAAAAGTAAAAGAAGAAGTAAAAGAAGAAGAAGTAAAAGAAGAAGAATTAAAAGAAGGAGAAGTAAAAGAAGAGGAAATAAAAGAAGAAGAAAAGAAGAAGTTAAAGAAGAAGAATGAGTAAAAGTAAAAGAAGAAGGAGAAGTAAAAGACAAAGAAGTATATGTAAAAGAAGAAGAAGTAGGAGAAGAAGAAAAAGAAGAAGTAAAAATAAGAAGAAGAAGAAGCAAAAGTAAAAGAAGAAGAAGTGAAGAAGAAGGAAAAGAAGAAGAAGAAGAAGTAAAAGTAAAAGAAGTAGAAGAAGTAAAAGAAGAAGAAGAAGAAGGAAAAGAAGAAGAAGTAGGAGAAGTAAAAGAAGAAGAAGAAGTAAAAGAATTTGTAAAAGAAGTAAAAGAAGAGGAAGAAGAAGTAGTAAACGAAGAAGAAGTAAAAGAAGAAGAAGAAGTAAAAGAAGAAGTGAAAGAAGAAGAAGTAAAAGAAGGAGAAGTAAAATAAGAAGAAGTATAAGGAAAAGAAGAAGAAGAAGTAAAAGAATAATTAGAAGTAAAAGAATTAAAAGTAAAAGAAGAAGAAGTAAAAGAAGAAGTAAAAGTAATAGAAGAAATAGAAAAGAAGAAGAAGAAGAAGGACAAGTAAAAGAAGAAGAAGTAAAAGAAGAAGTAAAAGAAGAAGTAAAAGTAAAAGGAGAGGTAAAAGAAGAAGAAGTAAAAGAAGAAGATGTCAAAGAAGTAAAAGAAGAAGTAAAAGAAGGAGAAGTAAAAGAAGAAGAAATAGAAGAAGAGGAAGAAGTAAAAGAGGAAGTAGGAGAGGAAGAAGTAAAAGAAGAAGTAAAAGAAGGAGAAGAAGAAGTAGAAGTAAAATAAGTAAAAGAAGAAGTAAAAGCAGGAGAAGTAGGAGAAGAAGAAGAAGAAGTAGAAGTAAAAGTAAAAGAAGAAGAAGACGAAGAAGTAGAAGAAGAAAAAGTAAAAGACGAAGAAGACGAAGAAGTAGAAGTAGAAGAAGTAAAAGTAAAAGAAGACGAAGAAGGGGAAGTAAAAGAAGGAGAAGTAGAAGTAGAAGAAGTAAAAGTAAAAGAATTAAAAGTAAAAGACGAAGAAGTAAAAGAAGAAGTAAAAGGAGAAGTAAAAGAAGTAGAAGAAGAAGAAGTAAAATTAAAAGAAGTAGAAGAAGAAGAAGAAAAGAAGTAAAAGAAGTAAAAGAAGAAAAGAAGAAGAAGAAGAAGAAGAAGTAAAAGAAGAAGTAAAAGAAGAAGAAGTGAAAGAAGAAGAAGAAGTAAAAGAAGAAGTAAAAGTAAAAGAAGAAGTAGGAGAAGTAAAAGAAGAAGTAAAAGTAAAAGAAGAAGAATTAAAAGAAGTAAAAGTAAAAGACAAAGTAGAAGAAGAAGATGTCAAAGTAAAAGAAGAAGTAAAAGAAGGAGAAGTAAAAGAAAAAAGAATTATAAGTAAAAGAAGATGTAGTAGAAGAAGAAGTAAAAGAAGAAGAAGTAAAAGAAGAAGAAGAGGTAAAAGTAAAAGAAGAAGAAGAAGAAGAATAAGAAGAAGAAGAAGTAAAGGAAGAAGTGAAAGAAGAAGAGGTAAAAGAAGTAAAACAAAAGAGAAGAAGAAGAAGTAAAAGCAGAAGAAGTAAAAGAAGGAGAAGTAAAAGTAGGAGAAGAAGTAGAAGATGAAGAAGAAGAAGAAGAAGAAGTAAAAGAAGAAGAAGAAAAAGAAGAAGAAGTAGAAGAAGAAGAATTAAAAGAAGTAAAGTAAAAGAAGAAAAAGTAAAAGTAAAAGAAGAAGTAAAAGAAGAAGAAGTAAAAGAAGTAAAAGAAGAAGTAAAAGAAGAGGAAGAAGGAAAAAAGAAGAAGTAAAAGAAGTAAAAGAAAAAAGAAGGAGAAGAAGAAGGAGACAAAGAAGAAAAAAAAGTAAAAGAAATAAAAGAAGAAGAAGTAAAAGAAGAGGAAGAAGGAAAAAAGAAGAAGTAAAAGAAGTAAAAGAAAAAAGAAGGAGAAGTAAAAGAAGAAGAAGTGAAAGAAGAAAAAGTAAAAGAAGTAGAAGAAGAAGTAAAATATGTAAAAGAAGAGGAAGAAGTAGAAGTAGGAGAAGAAGAAGAAGTAGAAGATGTAAAAGTAAAAGAAGAAGTACAAGTAAAAGAAGTAGAAGTAAACGAAGAGGAAGAAGAAGAAATAAAAGAAGGAGAAGAAGTAAAAGAAGAAGTAGAAGAAGTAAAAGAAGAAGTAAAAGAAGAAGAAGTAAAAGTAAAAGAGGAAGAAGGAGACAAAGAAGTAAAAGAAGAAGTAAAAGCAGGAGAAGTGAAAGAAGAAGAAGTAAAAGAAGCAGTAAAAGAAGAAGAAAAAGAAGAAGAAGAAGAAGAAGAAAAAGAAGTATAAGTAAAAGAAGTAAAAGAAGAAAGGAGAAGTAGAAGTAGAAGAAGTAAAAGTAAAAGAAGAAGAAGAAGTAAAGTAAAAGAAGTAGAAGAAGTAAAAGAAGTAGGATAAGTAGTAAAAGAAGAATTATAAGTAAAAGAAGAGGTAAAGAAGTAGAAGAAGAAGAAGTAAAAGACAAAGGAGTAGAAGAAGAAGAAGTAGAAGTAGAAGTAAAAGAAGAAGAAGTAGAAGTAAAAGAGGAAGAAGAAGTAAAAGTAAAAGAAGATGATGAAGCAGTAAAAGAAGAAGAAGAAGAAGTAAAAGAAGAAGAAGAAGAAGTCAAAGTAGTAAAAGAAGAAGTAAAAGTAAAAGAAGAAAAGAAGAGGAAGAAGAAGTAAAAGAAGAAGAAGAAGTAGGATAAGTAAAAGAAGGAGAAGTATAAGTAAAAGAAGAAGAAGAAGTAAAAGTAAAAGAAGAAGTAAAAGAAGATGATGAAGAAGTAGAAGAAGAAGAAGTAAAAGAAGAGGAAGAAGAAGTAGGAGAAGATGTAAAAGTAAAAGAAGAAGAAGTAAAAGAAGAAGTAAAAGAAGTAAAAGAAGATGAAGTAAAAGAAGACGAAGAAGTAAAAGAAGTAAAAGAAGAACAAGTAAAAGAAGAAGTAAAAGGAAAAAAAGAAGAATTAAAAGAAGAAGAAGAAGTAAAAGAAAAAGAAGACGAAGAAGAAGAAGAAGTAATAGAAGATGAAGTAAAAGAAGTAAAAGAAGAAGAAGTAGAAGAAGTAAAAGTAAAAGAAGAAGAAGAAGTAAAAGTAAAAGAAGTAAAAGAAGGAGAAGTAAAAGAAAAAGTAAAAGATGAAAAAGAAGTAAAAGAAGGAGAAGAAGAAGTAAAAGAAGTAAAAGAAGAAGAAGTCAAACAAGTAAAAGAAGTAAAAGAAGAAGAAGAAGAAGAAGAAGTAGAATAAGTAAAAGAAGAGGAAGAAGAAGTAAAAGAAGAAGAAGTAAAATAAGTAAAAGAAGAAGTAAAAGTAATGAAGTAGATGTAAAAGTAGAAGAAGTAAAAGCAGGAGAAGTAAAAGTAAAAGAAGTAAAAGAAGAAGTAGAAGTAAAAGAAGAAGTGAAAGAAGAATTAGAAGTAAAAGAAGAAGAAGTAAAAGAAGGACAAGTAAAAGAAAATGAAGTATAAGTAAAAGAAGAAGTAGGAGAAGAAGAAGTAAAAGAAGAAGAAGTAAAAAGAAGAAGTAGGAGAAGAAGAAGAAGTGAAAGAAGTAAAAGAAGAAGAAGTAGTAAAAGAAGAAGAAGTAGAAGAAGAAGAAGTAAAAAAAGAAGAAGAAGAAGTAAAAAAGGAGAAGAAGAAGAAGAAGTAGAAGTATAAGTAAAAGAAGAAGTAAAAGAAGAAATAAAAGAAAAAGAAGAAGAAAAAGTAAAAGAAGAAGAACTAAAAGTAAAAGAAGATGAAGAAGTAAAAGAAAAAGGAGAAGTAAAAGTAGAAGAAGAAGAAGAGGTAAAAGAAGAAGAAGTAGAAGTAAAAGTAATGAAGAAGAAGTAGAAGAAGAAATAGGAGAAGAAGAAGAAGAAGTAAAAGAAGATGTCAAAGAAGAAAAAAGGAGAAGTAGAAGTAAAAGAAGATGATGAAGAAGTAAAAGTAAAAGAAGAATTAAAATAAGAAGTAAAAGTAGAGGAAGAAGAAGACGAAGTAAAAGAGGAAGAAGAAGTAAAAGTAAAAGAAGAAAGAAAAGAAGAAGAAGAAGTAAAAGAAGAAGAAGAAGTAGGAGAAGAAGAAGTAAAAGTAGAAGAAGAAGAAAAAGTAAAATAAGAAGAGGAAGAAGTAAAAGTAAAAGTAAAAGAAGTAAAAGAAGAAGAAGTAAAAGAAGAAGTAAAAGAAGAAGAAAAAAAAGAAGTAGGAGAAGAAGAAGAAGTAGAAGATGTAAAAGTAGAAGAAGTAAAAGACAAAGAAGAAGAAGTAAAAGAAGAAGAAGTAGAAGAAGTAAAAGTAAAAGAAGAACGAGAAAAGAAGAAGAAGAAAAGTAAAAGAAGAAGAAGTAAGAAAAAAAGAAGTAAAAGTAAAAGAACAAGAAGAACAAGAAGTAAAAGTATCAGACGAAGAAGAAGAAGAAGAAGTGAAAGAAGAAAAAGTAAAAGAAGAAGTAAAAGTAGAAGAAGTAAAAGAAGGAGAAGTAAAAGAAGAAGTAGGAGAAGTAAAAGAAGAAGAAGAAGTAAAAGAAGATGATGAAGAAGAAGTAAAAGAAGAAGAAGAAGAAGAAGAAATAAAAGAAAAAAGAAGAAGTAAAAGAAGAAGAAGTAAAAGAAGGAGAAGTAAAAGAAGAAGAAGAAAGAAGAATTAGAAGTAAAAGAAGGGGAAGTAGAAGAAGAAGAAGTGAAAGAAGAAGTAGAAGAAGTAAAAGAAGATGAAGTAAAAGAAGAAGAAGTAAAAGAAGAAGAAGAAGAAAAAAGAAGTAAAAGTAAAAGAAGAAGTAAAAGTAAAATATGAAGAAGTAAAAGAAGAAGAATTAGAAGTAAAATAAGAAGAATTAGAAGTAAAAGAAGAGGAAGAAGTAGGGAGAAGAAGTAAAAGTAGAAGAGGAAGAAGTAAAAGAAGTAGAAGAAGAAGAAGTAAAAGAAGTATAAGTAAAAGAAGAAGAAGTAATAGAAGAGGGAGAAGAAGAAGTAAAAGAAGAGGAAGAAAAAGTAAAAGATGAAAAAGAAGTAAAAGAAGAAGAATTAAAAGAAGTAAAAGAAGAAGAAGTACAAGTAAAAGACAAAGAAGAAGAAGTAGAAGAAGTAAAAGAAGAAGAAGAAATTAAAGAAGAAGAAGATGTCAAAGTAAAAGAAGAAGAAGAAGTAGAAGAAGTAAAAGTAAAAGAAGGAAAAGAAGAAGAAGTAAAAGAAGAAGAAGTAAAAGGAGAAGAAGAAAAAGTAATAGAAGAAGAAAAAGTAAAAGAAGTAAAATAAGAAGAAGTAAAAGTAAAATAAGAAGTAGAAGTGAAAAAAGAAAAAGAAGTAAAAGAAGAAGAAGTAAAAGAAGGAGAAGTAGGAGAAGAAGAAGAAGTAAAAGAAGAAGAAGAAGTAAACGGAGAAGAAGAAGTAGGAGAAGAAGAAGTATAAGTAAATGAAGAAGAAGAAGAAGAAGTAAAAGAAGAAGAAGTAGATGTAAAAGAAGAAGAAGAAGAAGAAGTAAAAGAAGAAGAAATAAAAGAAGAAGAAGTAAAAGTAAAAGAATATGTAAAAGAAGTAAAAGAAGATGTCAAAGAAGTAAAAGAAGAAGAAGTAAAAGTATGAGAAGAAGAAGTAAAAGTAAAAGAAGTAAAAGTATAAGAAGAAGAAGAAAAGAAGAAGAAGTATAAGAAAAGAAGAAGAAATAGGAGAAGAAGAAGAAGTAAAAGTAAAAGAAGGAGAAGAGGAAGTAAAAGTAAAAGAAGAAGAAGTAAAAGAAGAATAAGGAGAAGTAAAAGAAGAATAAGTAGAAATAGAAGAAGTAAAAGTAAAAGAAGAAGAAGAAGAAGAAGAAGAAAAAGACGAAGTAAAAGTAAAAGAAGAAGAAGAAGTAAAAGAAGAAGAAGGAGAAGTAAAAGAAGAAGAAGTAAAAGTAGAAGATGAAGAAGTAAAATAATTAAAAGAAGAAGAAGTAAAAGAAGAAGTAAAAGTAAAAGAAAGGAGAAGAAAGAAAAAAGAAGAAGAAGCAAAAGTAAAAGATGAAGAAGTAGAAGTAAAATAAGTAGAAAAAGAAGAAGAAGTAAAAGAAGAAGAAGTAAAAGAAGAAGAAGAAGTAGAAGAAGAAGTAAAAGAAGAGGAAGAGGTAAAAGACGAAGAAGAAGTAAAAGTAAACGAAGAAGTAAAAGTAAAAGAAGAAGAAGTAAAGAAGAAGAAAGAAGAAGTAAAAGAAGTAAAAGTAGAAGTAAAAGTAAAAGTAAAAGAAGTAGAAGAAGAAGTAAAAGTAAAAGAAGGAGAAGTAAAAGAAAAAGAAGTAAAAGTAAAAGAAGAAGACATAGAAGACAAAGTAAAAGAAGAAGAAGAAGAAGAAGTAGAAGTAAAAGTGAAAGAATATGTAAAAGAAGTAAAAGAAGAAGTAAAAGAAGTAAAAGAAGAACAAAAAGAAGTAAAAGAAGAAGTAAAAGTAAAAGTAAAAGAAGTAAAAGAAGGAGAAGTGAAAGAAGCAGGAGAAGTAAAAGAAGAAGAAGTAGAAGAAGAAGAAAGAAAGAAAGAAGAAGAAGTAAAAGGAGAAGTAAAATAAGAAGAAGAAGAAGTAAAAGAAGAAGAAGAAATAAAAGTAAGAGAAGAAGAAGTAGAAGGAGTAAAAGAAGAGGAAGAAGGGTAAGTAAGAAAGAAAAAGAAGAAGAAGTAAAAGAAGGAGAAGTAAACTAAGAAGAAGTATAAGTAAAAGAAGAAGAAGTAAAAGAGGAAGAAGAAGAAGTAAAAGAAGATGAAGAAGAAGACGAAGTAAAAGAAGCAGAAGTAGAAGACGTAAAAGTAAAAGAAGAGGAAGAAGAAGAAGTAAAAGAAGATGAAGACGAAGAGTTAAATGAAGAAGAAGTAAAAAAGAAGAGGAAGAAGAAGTAGAGGTAGAAGAAGTAAATGTAAAAGAAGAGGTAAAGAAGTAGAAGAAGAAGAAGTAAAAGAAGAAGAAATAAAAGAAGGAGAGGTAAAAGTAAAAGAAGAATTAGGAGAAGTAAAAGAAGAAGAAGTAAAAGTAAAAGAAGAAGAAGTAAAAGAAGAAGTAAATGAAGAGGGAGAAGAAGAAGTAAAAGAAGAGGAAGAAGAAGTAAAAGAAGAAGAAGTAAAAGTAAAAGAAGAAGAAGTAAAAATAAAAGAAGAAGAAGTAGAAGAAGAAGTAAAAGTAAAAGACGAAGTAGGAGAAGAAGAAGTAAAAGAAGTCAAAGAATGAGAAGTAAAAGAAGAAGACGAAGAAGTAAAAGAAGTAAAAGAAGAAGAAGTAAAAAAGAAGAAGTAAAAAAAAGAAGTAAAAGAAGAAGAAGTAAAAAAAGAAGAAGTAAAAGAAGAAGAAGAAGAAGAAGAAGTAAAAGTGAAAGTAGGAGAAGTAAAAGAAAAAGAAGAAGAAGTAGATAAAGTAAAAGTAAAAGAAGAGGATGTAAAGATCAAGTAAAAGTAAAAAAACACGAAGTAGAAGAAGAAGTAAAAGAAGTAAAAGAAAAAGAAGAAGTAAAAGAAGAAGAAGTAAAAGAAGTAAAAGTAAAAGAAGAAGAAGTTAAAGAAGAAGAAGTAAAAGAAGAGGAAGAAGAAGAAGTAAAAGAAGATGATGAAGAAGAAGAAGTAAAAGTAAAAGAAATAAAAGAAGAAGAAGTAAAAGAAGTACAAGTAAAAGAAGATGAAGTAAAAGAAGAAGAAGAAGAAGAAGAAGAAGAAGAAGTAAAAGAAGAAGTAAAAGAAGAAGAAGTAAAAGAAGATGATGAAGAAGAAGAAGTAAAAGAAGAAGTCAAAGTAAAAGATGGAGAAGTAAAAGAAGAAGAAGTAAAAGAAGGAGAAGTAAAAGAAGAGGAAGAAGTAAAAGTAAAAGAAGAAGAAGTAAACGAAGTAAAAGAAGAAGAAGTAAAAGAAGTAGGAGTAAAAGACGAAGAAGTAGAAGAAGAAGAAGTAAAAGAAGTAGAAGAAAGAAAAAAGAAGAAGAACAAGAAGAAGAAGAAGAAGAAAAAGAAGTAAAAGATGAAGAAGTAGAAGAAGAAGTAGAAGAAGAAGTAAAAGTATCAGACGAAGAAGTAGAAGTAGAAGAAGTAAAAGAAGAAGAAGAAGTCATAGTAAAAGAAGAATTAGAAGTAAAAGAAGGGGAAGTAGAAGAAAAAAGAAGTAAAAGAAGAAGAAGTCGGAGAAGTAGAAGAAGAAGAAGAAGTAAAGGAAGAAGAAAAATAAGAAGAAGTAGAAGAAGAAGAAGAAGTAAAAGCAGGAGAAGTGAAAGAAGAAGGAGTAAAAGAAGAAGAAGAAGAAGTAAAAGAAGTAAAAGAAGGAGAAGAAGTAAAAGAAGATGAAGAAAAAGAAGAAGTAAAAGAAGTAAAAGAAGAAGAAGAAGTAGAAGAAGTAAAAGTAAAAGAAGAAGTAAAAGAAGAAGAAGTAAAAGAAGTAAAAGAAGAAGAAGAAGTAGAAGAAGAAGAAGTAAAAGTAAAAGAATTTGAAGTAGAAGGAGAAGAAGCAAAAGAAGAAGAAGTAAAAGAAGGACAAGTAAAAGAAGTAAAAGAAGAAGAAGAAGAAGAAGTAAAAGAAGAAAAAGTAAATGAAGAAGAAGTAGGAGAAGAGGAAGTAAAAGAAGAAGAAGAAGTAGAAGTAAAAGAAGAAGTAAAAGAAGAAGAAGAAGTAAAAGAAGAAGAAGTAAAAGAAGGACAAGTAATAGAAGATGAAGTATAAGTAAAAGAAGAAGTAGGAGAAGAAGAAGTAAAAGAAGAAGAAGTAGAAGTAAAAGATGAAAAATAAGTAAAAGAAGAAGAAGTAAAAGAAGAAGAAGTAGAAGTAGAAGAAGGAGAAGAAGTAAAAGAAGAAGAAGTAAAAGAAGAGGGAGAAGAAGAAGTAAAAGAAGAAGTAGAAGAAGAAATAGGAGAAGAAGAAGAAGAAGTAAAAGAAGAAGAGGTAAAAGACGAAGAAGACGAAGAAGTAAAAGTAAAAGAAGAAGTAAAGAAGAAGAAGTAAAAGAAGAAGAAGTAAAAGCAGGAGAAGTAAAATAAGAAGAAGAAGAAGAAGTAAAAGTAAAAGAAGAAGAAGAAGTCAAAGTAAAAGAAGAAGAAGAAGTAGAAGAAGAAGAAGTAAAAGAAGAGGAAGAAGAAGTAAAAGAATATGTAAAAGAAGTAAAAGAAGAAGAAGAAGTAAAAGAAGAAGAAGTAAAAGAAGTACAAGTAAAAGAAGATGTAGAAGAAGAAGAAGAAGAAGAAGTAACAGAAAAAGAAGATGATGAAGAAGCACAAGAAGAAGTAAAAGAATATGAAGAAGTAAAAGAAGAAGAAGTAAAAGAAGAAGTAAAAGAAGAAGAAGAAGAATATGTAAAAGAAGAAGTAAAAAAAGAAGAAGTAGGTAGAAGAAGTAGAAGTAGAAGAAGTAAAAGTAAAAGAAGATGAAGAAGAAGAAGTAAAAGAAGTAAAAGAAGAAGAAGTAAAAGTAAAAAAGGAGAAGAAGAAGTAAAAAGGAGAAGTTAAAGAAGGAGAAGTAAAAGAAGATGAAGACGAAGAATAAAAAGTAAAAGAAGAAGTAAAAGTAAAAGAAGAAGAAGTAAATGTAACAGATGTAACGGAATCAAAGTGATGTAACTATCTAAAGTTGTAGTTTAATACACGGTTAGTAGTTCACTTTTTATAAACAGAAGAATAGGCTGTTTTTATCATCAGGGAGTTTAATTAAACACTCTGTATTGACTTTGAGACAAGAAAAGAGAGAGAGATGGGATCGTTTGAGAATCTTTAATTTCTGAATTGTAAACTCTAAACAATCTACCAGGACTACTCTGTGATGGATGAGAATGGATTCGGATGTTGTGTTGGTGCGCGTGTGTGAGTGTGTGTGTCTGGTTCAGGTTCTCTAGGATGACGTAATCGAATCTGGTCGTCTTTGTTATGACTAGATATCACGAGGCTTATAAAGTGATGACATGAGCCGCTATTTTGCCGTGTACGTACCCAGTGGGGTCTCCCAAGTAGATCAGGAATTGCCAGATCTGGAAACCTCGGATGTACGGTGGAGCTGTCGGTGCAGCGATCACAACGTTTCAAAGCCCGTCTGGAGGGTTGACCCGGTACCGTTCAGCGGCGTCAGCAGGTGCTCTTATTTTGAAAGGACGTCGTCTGCTTGTTAAACGACGAAAATCTCCCGTTTCACAGTTCTTAGTTTAAAGAAAACACATCCGACCAGGCTGCGCTTTTCTTTAGGATGATGGTGAATAGAACTGAAGTCAAAATGGAACTGACTTAAAATGGCGTTGCCTTGTTTTTATATCTCTGAATTGTTGATAAGTTTCAGTAAAGTAGATTGGACACTTGAAGTCAACACCAGATTCTCCTGCGGCAGCCAAAAGCTCTGATTGGTTGGAACAATGTGTCATGCGTTTCTATGGAGATGAGGATCAGTATGTCTTCACCGTAGTCCTGGTTTCATTAAACATAATTCATGACATATTTATTTCACAGATCATTCACTTGATTATTGTTGATCAACATCTGTTTTGCTTAATAATTTTAATCACAAATAAAGTACTTTGATTAGGCAAAGCTTCTTCTTCTCCTTCGGACTCCTCTCCTGGAATGTAAACAGTCTGAGGAACACCCGACCTTGGTTTTTCTACACGGTGTTATTGTGGTGTTATTGTGCACCGGGCAGCTGTATGGAGTTGAAAACCATGAACTTCATAACCTTACACAGATGAAGAAGTAGAAGAAGATGGACAAGTAAAAGAAGATGAAGTCAAAGAAGAAGAAGTAAAAGAAGGAGAAGTAAAAGAAGTAAAAGAAGAAGAAGAAGAAGAAGTAGGAGAAGAAGTAAAAGAAGTATAAGTAAAAGAAGAAGTATAAGTAAAAGAAGAAGTAGGAGAAGAAGAAGTAAAAGAAGAAGAAGTAAAAGAAGAAGACGAAGAAGAAGTAAAAGAAGAAGAAGTAGAAATAAAAGAAGGAGCAGTGAAAGAAGAAGGAGACAAAGAAGAAGAAGTAGAAGTAAAAGTAAAAGAAGAAGAAGAAGTAAAAGAAGGAGAAGTAAAAGAAGAAGTAAAAGAAGTAAAAGAAGAAGAACTAAAGGAAGTAAAAGTAGAAGAAGAAGAAGTAAAAGAGGAAGAAGAAGAAGTTAAAGTCAAAGAAGAAGAAGTAAAAGAAGAAGAAATAAAAGAAGTGAAAGAAGAAGAATTAAAAGAAGTAAAATAATAATAAGAAGAAGTAGAAGTAGAAGAAGGAGACGTGAAAGAAGAAGAAGAAGAAGTAGAAGAAGTAAAAGAAGAGGTAAAGAAGAAGAAGAAAAAGTAGTAGAAGAAGTAAAAGTAGAAGAAGTAAAAGTAGAAGAAGTAAAAGTAAAAGAAGAAGAAGAAGCAAAAGAAGGAGAAGTAAAAGAAGAAGTAAAAGAAGTAGTAAAAGAAGAAGAAGTAAAAGAAGAAGTACAAGTAAAAGAAGAAGAAGAAGAGGAAATAAAAGATGAAGAAGTAAAGATCAAATCAAAGTAAAAGAAGAATTAGAAGTAAAAGAAGAAGTGAAAGAAGCAGTAAAAGAAGAAGTAGGAGAGGAAGAAGTAAAAGAAGGAGAAGTAAAAGAAGGAGAAGTAGAAGTAGAAGAATATGTAAAAAAAGAAGAAGAAGTAAAACATGAAGTAAAAGAAGTAAAATAAGTAAAAGAAGGAGAAGAAGAAGAAGTAGAAGTAGAATAAGTAACAGTAAAAGAAGTAGGGAGAAGTAAAAGACGAAGTAGAAGAAGAAGTAAAAGTAAAAGAAGAGGAAGAAGAAGTAAAAGAAGAAGAAGAAGAAGTAGGAGAAGAATAAGAAGGAGAAGAAAAAAAAGAAGAAGAAGTAAAAGAAGTAAAAGAAGAAGAAGAAGGAGAAGAAGAAGAAGAAGTAAAAGAAGAAGTAAAATAAGTAAAAAAAAGAAGTAAAAGAAGGAGAAGTAAAAGAAGTAAAAGAAGAAGTAGGGAGAAGAAGTAAAAGTAGAAGATGAAGTATAAGTAAAAGAATAAGAAGTAAAAGAAGAAGTAAAAGAAGAAGAAGTAGAAGTAGAAGTAGAAGAAGTAAAAGAAGTAAAAGAAGTAAAAGAAGAAGAAGAAGTAAAAGAAGAGGGAGAAGAAGAAGTAAAAGAAGAAGAAGTAGAAGAAGTAAAAGTAAAAGAAGAAGATGAAGAAGAAGTAAAAGAAGTAAAACAAGAGGAAGAAGTAAAAGAAGAAGAAGTAAAAGAAGAAGACAAAGAAATAAAAGAAGAAGATGAAGAAGTAAAATAGGAGAAGTAAAAGAAGAAGTATAAGTAATGAAGAAGAAGTAGGAGAAGAAGTAAAAGTAAAAGAAGAAGAAGTAGAAGAAAAGGAAGAAGGAGAAGTAAAAGAAGAGGAAGAAGAAGTAAAAGAAGAAGAAGTAAAAGAAGAAGATGAAGAAGGAAAAGAAGAGGAAGTAGGAGTAGAAGTAAAAAAAGAAGAAGAAAAGAAGAAGAAGTAAAAGTAAAAGAAGAAGTAGAAGTAAAAGAAGAAGTAAAAGAAGTAGAAGAAGAAAGAAAAGTAAAAGAAGACGAAGTGAAGAAGAAGAAGGAAAGGAAGAAGAAGTAAATGAAGAAGAAGAAGAAGTAGTAAAAGAAGAAGAAGAAGTAAAAGAAGTAAAAGAAGAAGTAGGAGAAGAAGAAGTAAAAGTAAAAGAAGAAAAAGAAGAAGAAGAAGATGAAGAAGAAGTAAAAGAAGAAGTAAAAGAAGTAAAAGAAGAAGAAGAAGAAGTGAAAAAAGAAGAAGTAAAAGCAGGAGAAGTAAAATAAGAAGAAGAAAAAGTAAAAGTAAAAGAAGAAGAAGAAGCCAAAGTAAAAGAAGAAGTATAAGTAATGAAGAAGAAGTAGAAGAAAAGGTAATAGAAGAAGAAGGCGAAGTAGAAGTAAAAAGTATAAGTAAAAGAAGTAGATGTAAAAGAAGAGGAAGAATAAGAAGTAAAAGGAGAAGTAAAAGAAGATGAAGAAGTAAAAGAAGAAGAAGAAGAAGAAGAAGAAGAAGAAGAAATAAAAGAAGTAAAAGTAAAAGAAGAAGAAGTAAAAGAAGAAAAAGAAGTAAAAGAAGAAGAAGTAAAAGAAGAGGAAGAAGAAGTAGAAGAAGTAAAAAGAAGAAGAAGTAAAAGAAGAGGAAGAAGAAGTAAAAGAAGATGAAGATGTAAAAGAATAAGTAAAAGTAAAAGACGAAGAAGAAGTAAAAGTAAAAGAAGTAAAGATCAAGTAAAAGTAGAAGAAGAAGTAAACGAAGAAGTCAAAGACGAAGAAGAAGGAGAAGTAAAATAATAATAAGAAGAAGTAAAAGAAGAAGAACTAAAAGAAGAAGAAGTAGAAGTAGAAGTAAAAGAAGACGAAGAAGTAAAAGAAGATGAAGAAGAAGAAGAATTAAAAGTAAAAGAAGGAGAAGAAGTAAAATAAGAAGAAGTAAAAGACGAAGAAGAAGAAGTGAAAGAAGAAGAAGGAGAAGTAAAAGAAGTAAAAGTAAAACAAGTAAAAGAAGTAAAAGAAGGAGAAGTAAAAGAAGAAGAAGTTAAAGTAAAAGAAGACGAAGTAAAAGAAGAAGAAGAAGAAGTAGATAAAGTAAAAGTAAAAGAAGTAAAAGAAGAAGAAGAAGAAGTAAAAGAAGAAGAAGTAAAAGAAGGAGAAGAAGTAAAAGAAGATGAGGAAAAAGAAGAAGTAAAAGAAGAAGAAGAAGTAAAAGTAAAAGAAGGAGAAGTAGAAGAAGAAGCAAAAGAAGAAGAAGTAAAAGAAGGACAAGTAAAAGAAGTAAAAGAAGAAGAAGAAGAAGTAAAAGTATAAGTAAATGAAGAAGAAGAAGAAGAAGTAAAAGAAGAAGAAGAAGAAGAAATAAAAGTAAAAGGAGGAGAAGAAGAAATAGGAGAAGAAGAAGAAAAGAAGTATAAGTAAAAGAAGAAGACGTAGAAGAAGAAGTAAAATAAGGAGAAGTAAAAGAAGAAGAAATAAAAGAAGAAGAAGTAGAAGAAGAAGTAAAAGTAAAAGAAGAAGAAGTAAAAGAAGAAGAAGTAGAAGAAGAAGTAAAAGTAAAAGACAAAAAATTAAAAGAAGAAGAAGTAAAAGAAGAAGAAATAAAAGAAGAAAAGAAGAAGACGAAGAAGAAGTAAAAGAAGAAGTAGGGAGAAGAAGTAAAAGTGAAAGAAGAAGAAGAAGTAAAAGATGAAGAAGATGAAGTAAAAGAAGAAGAAGTAAAAGTAAAAGAAGAAGTAAAATAAGGAGAAGTGAAAGAAGAAGTAAAAGGATAAGTAAAAGAAGAAGAAGAAGAAGAAGAAGTAAAAGAAGAAGAAGTAAAAGAAGAGGAAGAAGTGGAAATAAAAGATGAAGAAGTAAAGATCAAGTCAAAGTAAAAGAAGAAGATGTAGAAGAAGTAAAAGTAAAAGAAGATGATGAAGACTAAGTAAAAGAAGAGGAAGAAGTAAAGTAATAGAAGATGAAGAAGAATAAGTAAAAGAAGAGGAAGAAGTAGGAGAAGTAAAAGAAGAGGAAGAAGTAAAAGTAGGAGAAGTAAAAGAAGAAGAAGTAAAAGAAGACGAAGAAGTAAAAGAAGATGAAGAAGAAGTAAAAGAAGAAGTAGAAGTAAAAGTAAAAGAAGAAGAAGAAGTCAAAGTAAAAGAAGAAGAAGTAGGAGAAGAAGAAGTAGAAGAAGAAGAAGAAGTAAAAGAAGTAAAAGAAGAAGAAGTAAAAGAAGGAGAAGTAAAATAATAAGAAGAAGAAGTAGAAGTAAAAGAAGAAGAAGAAGTAAAAGAAGATGAAGTTAAAGAAGAAGATGAAGAAGGAGAAGTAAAAGAAGAAGAAGAAGTAAAAGAATATGTAAAAGAAGTAAAAGTAAAAGAAGAAGAAGTAAAAGAAGAAGTATAAGTAAAAGAAGAAGTAAAAGAAGAAGAAGTAAAATAAGATGAAGAAGAAGTAAAAGAAGAAGAAGTAAAAGATGATGAAGAAGTAGAAGTAGAAGAAGTAAAAGAAGAAGAAGTAACAGTAAAAGAAGATGATGAAGAAGTAGAAGAAGAAGAAGTAAAAGTAAAAGAAGATGAAGAAGAAGTAGAAGAAGAAGAAGTAAAAGAAGATGGAGTCAAAGAAGTAAAAGAAATAGAAGACGAAGAAGTAGAAGAAGAAGTAAAAGTAAAAGAATTAAAAGAAGTGAGGAAGAAGTAAAAGAAGAGGAAGAAGAAGAAGTAGAAGAGTAAGTAAAAGTAAAAGACGAAGTAAAAGTAAAAGAAGAAGTAAAAGAAGATGAAGTAATGAAGAAGAAGTAAATAAGTAAAAGAAGAAGTAAAAGACGAAGAAGTGAAAGAAAAAGAAGTAAAAGAAGAAGAAGAAGACGAAGTAGAAGAAGAAGAAGTAAAAGTAAAAGAAGAAGAAGCAAAAGTAAAAGAAGATGAAGTAAAAGTAAAAGACTAAGAAGTTGAAGAAGACGTAAAAGTAAAAGAGGAAGAAGAAGAAGTCAAAGAAGATGAAGACAAATAATTAAATGAAGAAGTAAAAAAGAAGTAGAAGAAGAAGTAAAACTAAAAGACGAAGTAGAAGAAGAAGAAGTAAAAGAAGAAGAAGTAAAAGAAGAAGAAGAAGAAGAAGTAAAAGTAAAATAAGAAGAGGAAGAAGTAAAAGAAGAAGTGAAAGAAGCAGTAAAAGAAGAATTAAAATAAGAAGTAAAACAAGATGAAGTAAAAGTAAAAGGAGAAGTAAAAGAAGAAAAAGTATAAGTAAAAGAAGAAGTAAAAGAAGAAGTAGAAGGAGAAGTAAAAGAAGAGGAAGAAGTAAAAGTAGAAGAAGAAGTGAAAGAAGAAGGAGACAAAGAAGTAAAAGAAGTAAAAGAAGAAGAAGTAGGAGAAGAAGAAGTAAAAGTATCAGTCGAAGAAGTAAAAGAAGGAGAGGTAAAAGAGGAAGAAGAAGAAAAAGAAGAAGAAGAAGTAGGAGTAGAAGAAGAAGTAAAAGAAGAAGAAGAAGAAGTAAAAGAAGAAGACGAAGTAGAAGAAGATGAAGTAAAAGAAGGAGAAGTAAAAGAAAGGAGAAGTAAAAGAAGAAGTAAAAGAAGAAGTGAAAGAAGCAGTAAAAGAAGAAGAAGAAGAGAAGGAGAAGTAAAAGAAGTAAAAGAAGAAGAAGTAAAAGTAAAAGAAGTCAAAGTAAAAGAAGAAGATGTGAAAGAAGTACAAGTAAAAGAAAAAGAAGAAGAAGTATAAGTAAAAGAAGGAGAAGATGAAGTAAAAGTAAAAGAAGTAAAAGTAGAAGAAGTAGAAGAAGAAGTAAAGGTTAAAGAAGAAGAAGAAGTAAAAGAAGAGGAAGAAGAAGTAGTAAACGACGAAGAAGAATAAGTAAAAGAAGTAAAAGAAGAAATAAAAGAAGTAAAAGAATAACAAGTAAAAGAAGAAGAAGAGGTAAAAGACAAAAAAGAAGATGAAGTAAAAGAAGAAGTAAAAGAAGTAAAAGAAGAAGTAAAAGAAGATGATGAAGAAGAAGAAGTAAAAGAAGAAGATGAAGAAGTAAAAGAAGATGAAGTCAAAGAAGAAGAAGTAAAAGAAGAAGATGAAGACGTAAAAGAAGAGGAAGAAAATGTAAAATAAGAAGTAAAAGAAGTAAAAGAAGAAGAACTAAAGGAAGTAAAAGAGAAGACGAAGAAGTAGAAGATGAAGTCAAAGTAAAAGAAGAAGAAGTAAAAGAAGTAAAAGAAGAAGAAGTAAAAGAAGGACAAGTAAAAGAAGATGAAGTATAAGTAAAAGAAGAAGTAGGAGAAGAAGAAGAAGAAGTAAAATATGAAGTAAAAGTAAAAGAAGAAAAGAAGAAGACGAAGAAGAAGTAAAATAAGTAAAAGAATATGTAAAAGAAGTAGTAGAAGAAGTAAAAGGAGAAGTAAAAGAAGATGAAGAAGTAAAAGAAGAAGAAGTAGATGAAAAAAGTAAAAGAAGAAGAAGTAAAAGTAAAAGATGAAGAAGAAGTAAAAGAAGAGGAAGAAGAAGCAGTAAACGAAGAAGAAGAAGAAGTAAAAGGGGAAGAAGAAGTAAAAGACGAAGAAGTAGAAGAAGAAAAAGTAAAAGAAGTAAAAGAAGGAGAAGTAAAAGGAGAAGAAGCAAAAGAAGAAGAAGACGAAGAAGGAAAAGAAGAAGTAAAAGAAGAGGAAGAAGAAGTAGAAGTAAAAGTAGAAGAAGTAAAAGACAAAGAAGAAGAAGTAAAAGAAGAACAAGAAGTAGACGTAAAAGAAGAAGTAAAAGAACAGGAAGAATAAAAGTAGAAGAAGAACTAAAAGAAGAAGTAGGAGAAGAAGTAAAAGTAAAAAAAGAAGAAGTAAAATTAAAAGAAGAAGAAGTAAAAGAAGATGAAGAAGAAGTAAAAGTAGAAGAAGAAAAGGTAATAGAAGAAGAAGAAAAGAAGTAAAAGAAGAAGAAGAAGAAGAAGAAGAAGAAGAAAGAAAAAGAAGTAGGAGAAGTAAAATTAAAAGAAGAAGAAGTAAAAGAAGTAAAAGAAGAAGAAGTAAAACAAGATGAAGTAAAAGTAAAAGCAAAGTAAAAGTAAAAGAAGAAGTAAAAGAAGAATTAAAAGAAGGAGAAGTAAAAGAAAAAGAAGAAGAAGAAGTAGAAGAAGAATAATTAAAAGAAGTAAATGAAAAGAAGGAGAAGTAAAAGAAGTAAAAGTAGGAGAAGTAAAAGAAGAAGAAGAATAAGTAAAAGAAGAAGAAGAAGAAGTAAAAGAAGAAGTAGAAGTAAAAGAAGAAGAAGTGAAAAAAGAAGAAGGAAAAGAAGAAGTAAAAGAAGATGAAGACGAAGAATTAAATGAAGAAGAAGTAAAAGAAGGACAAGTAAAAGAAGAAGTATAAATAAAATAAGTATAAGTAAAAGAAGTAAAAGTAGAAGAAGAAGAAGTAAAAGAAGAAGAGGAAGAAAGAAGAAGTAAAAGAAGAAGTAAAAGAAGTAAAAGTAGAAGAAGAAGAAGTAAAAGAAGAAGAGGAAGAAGTAAAAGAAGAAGAAGAAGTAAAAGAAGAAGATGAAGAAGTAAAAGAAGAAGAAGAAGCAGTAAAAGAAGAGGAAGAAGTAAAAGTAAAAGTAAAAGTAAAAGAAGAAGTAAAAGAAGTAAAAGAAGTAGGAGAAGAAGAAGTAAAGGAAGATGAAGAAGTAGAAGAAGAAGAAGTAAAAGAAGAAGTAAAAGAAGGAGAAGTAAAAGAAGAAGAAGAAGAAGAAGAAGAAGAAGAAGAAGTAAAAGAAGAAGAAGTAGAAGTAAAAGAAGAAGAAGTAAAAGAAGATGAAGACGAAGAATTAAAAGACGAAGAAGTAAAAGAAGGAGAAGTAAAAGAAGAAGAAGAAGAAGAAGTAAAAGTAGAAGAAGGAGAAGAAGTAAAAGTAAAAGAAGAAGAAGAAGTAAAAGACAAAGAAGAAGAAGTAAAAGTAAATGAAGAAGAAGAAGAAGAAGAAGAAGAAAAAGTAAAAAAAGAAGAAGAAGTCAAAGTAAAAGAAGTAAAAGAAGACGAAGTAAAAGAAGAAGTATAAGTAAAAGAAGAAGAAAAAGAAGAACTAAAAGAAGATGTCAAAGAAGAAAAAATGAGAAGTAGAAGTAAAAGTAGGAGAAGTAAAAGAAGAAGAAGTAAAAGAAGAGGAAGTATAAGGAAAAGAAGAAGAATTAAAAGAAGGAGAAGTAAAAGAAGAAGAAGAAGTAAAAAAAGAACAAGTAAAAGAAGTATAAGTAAAAGAAGAAGAAGAAGAAGAACTAAAAGAAGAATATGTCAAAGAAGAAAAAAGAAGAGGAAGAAGAAGTAAAAGAAGAAGAAGTAAAAGTAAAAGAAGGAGAAGAAGTATAAGTAAAAGAAGAAGTAAAAGAAGAAGAAGAAGAAGAAGTAAAGGAAGATGAAGAAGTAGAAGAAGAAGAAGTAAAAGAAGAAGTAAAAGAAGGAGAAGTAAAAGAAGAAGAAGAAGAAGAAGAAGAAGTAAAAGAAGAAGAAGTAGAAGTAAAAGAAGAAGAAGTAAAAGAAGATGAAGACGAAGAATTAAAAGACGAAGAAGTAAAAGAAGGAGAAGTAAAAGAAGAAGAAGAAGAAGAAGTAAAAGTAGAAGAAGGAGAAGAAGTAAAAGTAAAAGAAGAAGAAGAAGTAAAAGACAAAGAAGAAGAAGTAAAAGTAAAAGAAGAAGAAGAAGAAGAAGAAGAAGAAGAAGAAGAAAAAGTAAAAAAAGAAGAAGAAGTCAAAGTAAAAGAAGTAAAAGAAGACGAAGTAAAAGAAGAAGTATAAGTAAAAGAAGAAGAAAAAGAAGAACTAAAAGAAGATGTCAAAGAAGAAAAAAGGAGAAGTAGAAGTAAAAGTAGGAGAAGTAAAAGAAGAAGAAGTAAAAGAAGAGGAAGTATAAGGAAAAGAAGAAGAATTAAAAGAAGGAGAAGTAAAAGAAGAAGAAGAAGTAAAAAAAGAACAAGTAAAAGAAGTATAAGTAAAAGAAGAAGAAGAAGAAGAACTAAAAGAAGAATATGTCAAAGAAGAAAAAAGAAGAGGAAGAAGAAGTAAAAGAAGAAGAAGAAGTAAAAGTAAAAGAAGGAGAAGAAGTATAAGTAAAAGAAGAAGTAAAAGAAGAAGAAGAAGAAGAAGAAGAAGAAGAAGAAGAAGAAGTAAAAAAGATGAAGAAGAAGTAGAAGTAGAAGTAAAAGAAGAAAAAGTAAAAGAAGAAGAAGTAGGAGATGAAGAAGAAAAAAGAAGAAGAAGAAGTAAAAGTAAAAGAAGAAGTAAAATAAGAAGTAAAAGAAGAAGAAGAAGAAGTAAAAGGAGACAAAGAAGAAGTAAAAGAAGAAGTAGAAGTAGAAGAAGAAAGAAAAAAGAAGAAGTAAAAGAAGAAGATGAAGAAGTAAAAGAAGTATAAGTAAAAGAAGAAGTAGAAGAAGAAGTAAAAGAAGTTTAAGTAAAAGAAGATGATGAAGAAGTAGAAGTAAAAGAAGAAGAAGAAGTAAACGAAGTAAAAGTAAAAGAAGAAGAAGAAGTAAAAGAAGTAAAAAGAAGAAGTAAAAGTAAAAGAAGAAGAAGTATAAGTAAAAGAAGATGATGAAGAAGTAGAAGTAAAAGTAGAAGAAGAAGTAAAAGAAGTAAAAGAAGAAGAAGTAAAAGAAGAAGAAGTCAAAGAAGTAAAAGAAGTAGAAGACGAAGAAGTAGAAGAAGAAGTAAAAGTAAAAGAAGATGAAGAAGAAGAATAAGTAAAAGAAGAAGAAGAAGTAGAAGAAGAATAAGTAAAAGAAGAAGTAAAAGAAGGAGAAGTAAAAGAAGGAGAAGTAAAAGAAGAAGAAGCAGAAGAAGAAGAAGTAAAAGAAGAAGAAGTAAAAGAAGAAGAAGTAAAAGAAGAAGAAGAAGAAGTAAAAGAAGATGAAGAAGTAAAAGAAGAAGAAGTAAAAGAAGATGATTAAGAAGTAGAAGAAGAAGAAGTAAAATAAGATGAAGAAGAAGTAAAAGAAGAAGAAGTCAAAGAAGAAGAAGTCAAAGAAGTAAAAGAAGTAGAAGACGAAGAAGTAGAAGAAGAAGTAAAAGTAAAAGAATTTAAAGAAGTAGAAGAAGAAGAAGTAAAAGAAGAGGAATAAGAAGAAGTAGAAGAGGAAGTAAAAGTAAAAGACGAAGTCAAAGTAAAAGAAGAAGTAAAAGAAGATGAAGTAAGGAAGAAGAAGTAAAAGAAGTAAAGGAAGAAGTAAAAGACTGTTACGTCCCAGGCTGTCTAGGGAGCCTGGGGTAACAATGAGGACGCATGTTCTCGTGGTAAACGTAACAAAACAACATTTATTTACATAAATATAAACTCAAAACACAGATTAACAAGACACATCAGCAGCAACGCAAAACGAGTAACAACTAAACTCTCATATTAACCAAATTAATACAAAAACACCACGAAAGACCATCACGATTTCCCTTTTACTGAGTGATGTCTTAATAAAAGCAAGCGAAAGGGTAAAGTATCCTTTACCCCTAAAAGGCGAACGGTTAAACACAGAGAGTTAAGCTCTCAAAGTTGTTACATAAAACTTAAAACCAAAAGCTGCTGAGGAGACAACAGACCAGAGAGAACCTCCCTGGCCTGCCGCCCCCTGAACTGAGGGCTGGCTGACTTTTATGCTGCTGGTCATCAGGATCAGCTGGGAGGATCTAACCGGGAGGCAATCTAGTGAGATTGGAGCCAGGTGCTGCATCTCCTCTCTCACACACACACAGGGAAAAACACAAATGGCTCTGAGCCATAACACTTCCCCTCTAAAAAGGAAAATTAAGGTTTACACTTAATTATACTATATCACAATATCCCCCCCTACATACGGTGCCAGCCCACGCAACCTCTGGTTCTGAAATTCCCTTGGTGGAACAACAGCGGGAAGGTGACAAATCGGCGCTGGGTTTATTGAAGTTTGGCAAACTGTCCAGGTGAGGAATGAATGGCAGGCCTGTGTACCAAGGGCACATGTCCGTGGGCTCCTTCAGGTTAGCCCCCGTCAGCCCAGAACAGGGCATGAAGTGAATGTCTTTCTTTGGGTTGAAGCCGACCTTCTTCAGAAAGGGCACTAGCTTCTCTTTACACTCCTCATACCTCTCCAGGCTCCAGTTTACTGTGGGGTCATCCATTTTGTTCACCAGCACTATCAGGTGCTTCACACCGGCTGTTTTAGCCAGCATGGCATGCTCCCGTGTTTGTCCAGCCTTTTCAAATCCAGTTTCAAATTCGCCTTTTCGAGCAGAAATCACCAGAACTGCCAAGTCTGCTTGTGATGCACCACCGATCATGTTAGGAACAAAGCTTTTGTGGCCAGGAGCATCTAAGATAGTAAAGTGCTTTTTGTCCGTCTCAAAGTAAGCTCTGCCCACCTCCACCGTCTTGCCTTTGTCTCTTTCCTCTTGATTGGTGTCTAACGCCCAAGACAGATACCAGGTTTCTCTGTTCTTTTCTTTTGCTTCTTTCTCATACTTCTCTAATGTCCTTTTGTCCACCATACCTGTTAGATACATAATTTGGCCTCCAATGGTGGACTTTCCAGCATCTACATGTCCGATGAACACAACATTGATGTGTTCCTTCCTAGGGGCATCGGGTTGTACAGGTGGGACTTTTGGCACTAATTCATAGGCTTTTAAAACTGCTTCTTTTACTTTATCATAATCTGTTACATCGTGAGTGGACAGTGATGAGATTACCTCTTGGGCTTTTCCACACAGTTTGCACTGTAATAGCAGGGGCCAGACTTCCCGCGGCCAGGAGAGTGCATGTGCAAGGCGTTCAAACGCGGTGAAGTAGCTGTCCACCTCGGTCTCACGGAATGGCGGCAGCAACGTGATGCACTTGCTGATGTCCAGCCGGTCTGGTCCACTGTCCTTTCTTTCATCTACTCCTCGTGCTGAATGGTTTGCCAGCTGTGTTTGGAGTTCCAGCTCCAAGCGACGGAGTCGGACTTTTGTTTCGGCCTCGATTTCGAGCTTCCTGAGTTCCATCTCCATTTGTCTTCGCTGAGCTTTTTCTTCAGCCTCGTGCTTTAGTCGAGCCAACCTGACCCGCAGCTTAGCAGACCCGGGAGATTCTCGAAAGGAGTCTGAAGACATTGGATCATAGCGAGGAATTGAGACAGAAGGAGCCAACTGTCTTTCACCTGGAGGTGGGGTCACCTTCCGTTCCTCGGTGTCTGTCTCCCGGTCTGTATAGTCCCCGGCCACAGTTCCACCATCACCCTTCTCATGATTTGCCCCCTGCTGGAGGAGGAGAGGATTAATAGAAGCCAGCACAGGGGGAAACAGTTTCAATTGTTCCATTTCAAGCACAATCCGTTTTCGTAGCTCCAACTTCCGCATCTGCTGAGCCCCAGTGAGGCCAAGGTGCACAGCCACCTCTACTAAATCCTGTTTGCGACATCCCTCTATCTGGCTACGGGAAGGTGCCTCCAAGAAAGCCTTTAAATCAAAGACAGACATATCATTAGTCTACAGAATTCTACACACACAAGGTCACTTCAGGAGAGGAAATATGGGAAATGGTGAAGAAGGCTTCCAGGATTAAGATGTGTAAGATGTGAACATTAAAGGATAATATCCCGGACGAGCCCCCACTTGTTACGTCTCAGGCTGTCTAGGGAGCCTGGGGTAACAATGAGGACGCATGTTCTCATGGTAAACGTAACAAAACAACATTTATTTACATAAATATAAACTCAAAACACAGATTAACAAGACACATCAGCAGCAACGCAAAACGAGTAACAACTAAACTCTCATATTAACCAAATTAATACAAAAACACCACGAAAGACCATCACGATTTCCCTTTTACTGAGTGATGTCTTAATAAAAGCAAGCGAAAGGGTAAAGTATCCTTTACCCCTAAAAGGCGAACGGTTAAACACAGAGAGTTAAGCTCTCAAAGTTGTTACATAAAACTTAAAACCAAAAGCTGCTGAGGAGACAACAGACCAGAGAGAACCTCCCTGGACTGCCGCCCCCTGAACTGAGGGCTGGCTGACTTTTACGCTGCTGGTCATCAGGATCAGCTGGGAGGATCTAACCGGGAGGCAATCTAGTGAGATTGGAGCCAGGTGCTGCATCTCCTCTCTCTCACACACACAGGGAAAATACAAATGGCTCTGAGCCATAACAAAGACGAAGAAGTGAAAGAAAAAGAAGTAAAAGAAGAAGAAGAAGAAAAGAGGAAGAAGAAGAAGTAAAAGAAGAAGAAGAAGTAGAAGTAGTAAAAGAAGAAGAAGAAGTAGAAGTAAAAGACGAAGAAGTAGGAGAAGAAGAAGAAGAAGTAAAAGAAGAAGAAGAAAAAAAGAAGTAAAAAAGTAAAAGAATGAGAAGTGAAAGATGTAAAAGAAGAAGAAGAGGAAGAAGAACTAGTAAAAGAAGAAGAAGTAGAAGAAGAAGTAGAAGAAGAGGAAGAAGAAGAAGTAAACCTTAGAAGAAGAAGTAAAAGACAAAGACGAAGAAGTAGAAGAAGTAAAAGAAGAAGAAGTAAAAGAAGAGGAAGAAGAAGAAAAAGAAGAGGAAGAAGAAAAAGTAAAAGTAAAAGAAGAAGTAAAAGAAGAAGAAGAAGTCAAAGTAAAAGAAGAAAAAGAAGAAGAAGAAGTAAAAGAAGAAGAAGTAAAAGAAGAATTAGAAGTAAAAGAAGGGGAAGTAGAAGAAGAAGAAGTAAAAGAAGAAGTAGAAGAAGTAAACGAAGTAAAAGAAGAAGAAGTAAAATAAGAAGAAGTAAAAGAAGTAAAAGAAGAAGAAGTAAAAGAAGTAAAAGATGAAGAAGAAGAAGAAGAAGAAGAAGTAATAGAAGATGAAGAAGAAGAAGTAGATAAAGTAAAAGTATGAGAAGAAGACGTAAAATAAGTAAAAGTAAAAGCAAAGAAGAAGTAGTAAAAGAAGAAGAAGTAGAAGAAGAAGAAGAAGAAGTAAAAGTATGAGAAAAAGTAGAAGAAGAAGTAAAAGAAGAAGAAGAAGATGATGAAGAAGAAGAAGAAGTAAAAGATGAAGAAGTAAACGAAGTAAAAGTAAAAGAAGATGAAGTAAAAGAAGAAGAAGAAGTAAAAGAAGAAGATGAAGAAGGAAAAGAAGAGGAAGTAGGAGTAGAAGTAAAAGAAGAAGAAGAAAAGAAGAAGTAAAAGACAAAGAGGAAGAAGTAAAAGAAGTTAAAGAAGTAAAAGAAGAAGAAGAAGTAAAATAAGTAAAAAGAAGAAGAAGAAGTAAAAGAAGAAGAAGTAAACGAAGTAAAAGAAGAAGTAGAAGAAGAAGTAAAAGAAGAAGAAGTAGGAGAAGTAAAAGAAGAAGGAAAAGAAGAAGAAGTAAAATAAGAAGAAGAAGTAGAAGAAGAAGAAGTAAAAGAAGGAAAAGAAGAAGAAGAAGTAGAAGAAGAAGAAGTATAAGTAAAAGAAGAAGAAATAGGAGAAGAAGATAGAAAAATAATTATAAGTAAAAGAAGAAGTAAAAGAAGATGATGAAGAAGAAGTAAAGGAAGATGAAGAAGTAGAAGAAGAAGTATAAGTAAAAGAAGTAAAAGAAGAAGAAGTAAAAGAAGGACAAGTAAAAGAAGAAGAAGTAAAAGAAGTAAAAGAAGAAGACAAAGTAAAAGAAGAAGAAGTAGAAGTAGAAGATGAAGAGGTAAAAGAATTAAAAGAAGAAGAAAAAAAGAAGAAGAAGTAAAAGAAGAATTAGAAGTAAAATAATTAAAAGTAAAAGAAGAAGAAGTAAAAGAAGAAGAAGTAAAAGTAAAAGACAAAGAAGAAGTAAAAGAAGAAGAAGAAGTAGAAGAAGAAGAAGTAAAAGTAAAAGAAGAAGAAGTAAAATAAGAAGAAGTAGAAGTAGGGAGAAGAAGTAAAAGTAGAAGAAGAAGAAAAAGTAAAAGAAGAAAAAGTAAAAGAAGAAGATGAAGTAAAAAAGGAGAAGTAAAAGAAGAAGAAGTAAAAGTAAAAGAAGAAGTAAAAGAAGAAGAAGTATAAGTAAAAGAAGAAGAAGTAGGAGAAGAAGAAGTAAAAGAAGAAGAAGTAAAAATAAAAGAAGAAGAAGTAAAAGAAGAAGAAGGAGAAGTAAAAGAAGAAGAAAAAGAAGAGGAAGAAGAAGAAGTAGAAGATGAAGAAGTAAAATAAGAAGAAGTAGAAGAAGTAGAAGAAGTAAAAGTAAAAGGAGAAGAAGAAGTAGGAGAAGAAGAAGTAGGAGAAGAAAGAAAAAAGAAGAAGACGTAAAAGAAGAAGAAAGAAAAAAAAGAAGTAGGAGAAGAAGTAGAAGTAAAATAAGAAGTAAAAGAAGAAGTAAAAGTAAAAGAAGATGAAGAAGAAGTAATAGAAGATGATGAAGAAGAAGAAGAAGTCAAAGTAAAAGAAGTAGACGAAGAAGTAAAAGAAGTAAAAGAAGAAGAAGAAGTAAAAGTAGAAGAAGAAGAAGAAGAAGAAGTAAAAGAAGAAGAAGGAGAAGTAAAAGAAGGAAAAGTAAAAGAAGGAGAAGTAAAAGAAGAAGAAGTATAAGTAAATGAAGAAGAAGTAGGAGAAGTTAAAGTAGAGGAAGAAGAAGTAAAAGTAAAAGAAGAAAAAGTAAAAGAAGAAGTAAAAGTAGAATAGGTAAAAGAAGGAGAAGTAAAAGAAGAAGAAGAAGTTAAAGAAGAAGAAGTAAAAGAAGAAGTAAAATAAGTCAACGAAGAAGAAGAAGTAAAAGAAGAAGAAGTAAAAGAAGAACAAGAAGATGTAAAAGAAGAGGAAGAAGAAGAAGTAAAAGAAGATGAAGAAGAAGAAGTAAAAGAAGATGAAGTAAAATAAGTAAAAGATGAAGTAAAAGAAGTAAAAGAAGAAGACGAAGAAGTAAAAGAAGAGGAAGTAAAAGAAGAAGAAGAAGTAGAATAAGAAGAAGTAAACGTAAAAGAAGAGGAAGAAGTAAAAGTAAAAGGAGAAGAAGTAACAGAAGAAGAAGTAAAAGTAAAAGATAAGGAAGAAGAAATAAAAGTAGAAGAAGAAATAAAAGTAATAGAAGAAGAAGTAGAAGAAGTAAAAGTAAAAGATGAAGAAGAAGAAGTAAAAGAAGAAGAATACGTAAAAGAAGTAAAAGTAAAAGAAGAAGTAAAAGAAGAAATAAAAGAGGCAAAAGAAGAAGAAGTCAAATAAGATGTCAAAGAAGTAAAAGAAGAAGTAAAATAAGATGTCAAAGAAGAAGAAGTAAAAGTAGAAGAAGTAAAAGAATAAGTAAAATAAGTAAAAGAAGAAGTAAAAAAAGTAAAAGAAGAAGTAAAAGAAGAAGAAGTAAAAGAAGTAAAAGAAAAAGAAAAAGAAGTTAAAGAAGAAGAAGTAGATGTAAAATAAGAAGTAAAAGTAGAGGAAGAAGAAGAAGTAAAAGAAGATGAAGAAGAAGAAGAAGTAAAAGAAGAAGAAGAAGTAAAAGTAAAAGAAGAAGAAGTAAAAGAAGTTAAAGAAGAAGAAGAAGAAGTAAAAGAAGTAAAAGAAGAAGAAGAAGTAAAAGAAGAGGAAGAAGAAGAAGTAAAAGAAGATGAAGAAGAAGTAAAAGAAGAAGAAGTAAAAGAATGAGAAGTAAAAGAATAAGAAGAAGTAGAAGTAGAAGAAGTAAAAGTAAAAGAAGAAGAAGTAAAGGTAAAAGAAGAAGAAGAAGTAAAAGTAAAAGACGAAGAAGTAGAAGATGAAGTGAAAGTGAAAGAAAAAGAAGTAAAAGAAGAAGAAGAAGAAAAGAAGAAGAAGAAGTAAAAGTAAAAGAAGAAGAAGTAGAAGAAGAAGAAAGAAAAACGAAGTAAAAGAAGAAGTAAAAGAAGAAGTAAAATAAGAAGTAAAAGAAGGAGAAGTAAAAGAAGAAGAAGTATAAGTAAAAGAAGAAGAAATAAAATAAGAAGTAAAAGAAGAAGAATTAAAAGAAGTAAAAGTAGAATAAGAAGAAGAAGAAGTAGAAGTAAAAGAAGAAGAAGAGGTAAAAGACAAAAAAAGAAGATGAAGTAAAAGTAAAAGAAGAAGTAAAAGAAGTAATAAAAGAAGCAAAAGAAGAAGAAGTAAAAGAAGATTTCAAAGAAGTAAAATAAGAAGTAAAAGAAGTAAAAGAAGAAAAAGAAGTAAAAGAAGAAAAAGAAGAAGTAAAAGAAGAAGAAGAAGAAGAAGAAGAAGTAAAAGAAGATGTCAAAGATGAAGAAGTAAAAGTAGAAGAAGTAAAGGAATAAGTAAAAGAAGTAAAGTGTTGCAAGTCCGAGCAGCCGGTCAAGGCTTAGAAACAGTGGTCAGAGACAAGGGTCATACAAGGGTCAAGAGGACAATAGTTCAGGACTTGCTGGTGAGGACAGAACTAGGCAAAGGGTCAAAAGACAGGCTGTCTTCTCTGGATCCACCCATGGACACACCCCTGGGCCCGCCCCTAACTCCACCTCTGGCGGGAAAAGAAGGACTGGCATGGAGTGAGGAAAGTCCAACTGGACCCAGGAGCTCTCAGGAATGCTGAAAGAAGATCTACAATTTGCTACCAACATGAAGATTTATGACCTGTGCTCTCATTCCAGGAGTGCAGCATGTAACTTTGTGCCCTCATGTGAATACTGCATGTAGTGAAAATGATACCAAATGTCTTATGTAGAGCTAAAAAAGTGTATCTGGTAAATGACCCCTTGACCTAAACTGTCAGGAGAGAATTACTTGTGACTCTTACATTGTTTAGAGCAGTCTCAGAAATGACATAAAAGGATGCAGCTCAGATCGGAGAGAGAGAGCTGGGGCAGACGACAAGAAGAGACAGAGCAGATTTGGAGGGGTCATCCCCCATCCTGCTGGATGGGGGATGACAGGCAGTTTTTTGGAGAGAAGCAGAGCTAGAGTTCGTTCTTGGGGAGATTCTGAGAAGACAAGAGCTGGTGTAAACTAACTCTTATTTAATCATTTTGAACTAATTCCTCCGTGGGGGATAGCAGTTGTTTTTCACTTTACCCATTTTTTGTATTTTGATTTTGTAATAAACCTTTTTTGAAAAAGAAACATAATCCTGATTCTTTCAGGTTTTCTCTAAAGCTTCACGTTTGGAGCCCTGGCCATAATAGCACAGAGGTAAGCATGTCGAAGATCGGTCTCTGAATTATCGGGACTTACTTTACAGTTTATAACAGAATAATATAAAGAAACCTTAAGATAAGGGAAGTTTTAACTTCCCCCTCCTTGCGAGTAACGAGTTGTCTTATGGGCGATAAAAGCAGAATATTCGAGGTTATTTTGGCTCTGATTGCAGGTTGAAAAAGTCTCTAATCAGCTGGAAGGATGGATTAATAAATAAATTGATAAACTTATGGTAGCCTGATCAACTAGCATAAATCATTTTATAGTTACCAACCTCCCACATAAGCTGTTAGAGGCGCAATTAATTCCGGGTAGCCCAAACAATTGCTGAGAGGCTTGGCTTGCCTCCAGACTTCTCTCTAGTATCTTAACCAAAAGGTAACGAGTTTAAAAGAAGTGTAGCACTCTGGGGCTGGCTATTCGTGCAACTCATTTCACCTTTAAAATAAAAGACAAGATTCTAATTAGGTAGTCCAAACCCGGATCTAGTACAATTATACTCGTCGATACACCCCCGAACCCTGATGGATGCACCGTCTTATAAGTTCTAACGGAACTGGGTTTTAAAGGAACCGGTAAATGGGACGGGCACTCGACATGGCGCCTGCAACGTGGGGCTAATCGGCGAAGGTTCAAATATTAGATACCGGACTATTCGACGTAGAACTATGTCTTTTAGGCTGATAAAAGCTTACGCACCATGGACCTGATAAGCTTATAACCTTGGAGTGAAAACCGCACCAATTTCTCGAAAAGGAAAGAAATTTGGGAGAACGGACGATTAACTCAAAGAGGTATAAAGAAATCACGGCTTTCCGACGTAAGAAAAGCCAAGGATAAAAGCTAGGCAAAAAATAAAAAGGAATAAAGAGTAAGAATAAAGAATAAGACGTGAAAACGAATAAAAATAAAATAAATAATAAAAAAGAGAAACTTTCAACCAGCCATGGCAGATAGATCTTTAACGGTGAAACCGGAAAATGTTCTCCTTAATGTGAGATTTGTCACCGGAGAAATAGCGACATTTCAAGGTGAACCACAAAGCGTTTTAGCAGTATCCTGTAACCGGAGCTTTCAGAACGAGGCCGAAACGGCTCAAGCCGCAGCGGAGCGCTGTCCGAATGCTGAAACTCAAGTAAAGAATAATCATGTATTTCCGTTAGTGGGTGATTTGGTGATTCTAGCAGAACAACAAAATGATCCTGTTTTTAATCAGATAGCGTGGTGTTGTTGGGAAAATCCAGCGAAACTCCCCACGGGTGAGCAATATGAGATCCTTCTGGGATTGCTTGAGCAAATACCAACTGGACCGGAACCTTTAGTTCTCACTCCATTTGGAGTCGGGCAGTACCGATGTGATCAGGGAGCGATGTACTGTGCTATGGCGGAGTTCGTGGTTCAACGGGCTAATAGTAGAACAATTTACTTCTTATCTAGAAGCAAAAATGAGGCAATTCAAATGAGACAGGCGTTATGTAACCGACTGGGGATCACGGAGCTCCAAGCGGAAATGTACCGGAGACGAGCTGCAGTTGAAATGTCGGCCTCCTGGGATGGAGTCCAATCGGTTCCGACCGCGCCCCCTTTGTATCCAGCGCTCCGCGGGGAATTCCCTGTGAGCCCCGGTTTTGAGAGCGGAAAACAGGAAATATTACGCATTGGTATAATAATCGGTATGATTTTGGCCTGTAAAAACAACAAGTGTCAGTTGACAGGAAGAAAGCTGTTAGGAGAAAGGAGAAAGGACCTGGTAGATCCAGATAAGATGGGAAGAGAGGTGTCAAGGTAGAGGGAGCATTAGCCCCCTGTATTGCTGCGAGCAAATGTAATGTTAATCTTGTTTGTTTTCGTAAGAATTAATGTTTAAATCTCATTGTTAGAAAAAATGGTACTGTCGCTTTAAGAGGGACTGGATCTCAGACACAGGAAGTTGCATAGGCTATAGAGTGAGGAAATCAGGAAGCAAGCACATGGCACAGAGTGGAGGTTGTTAGTCGAGTCAATCCAGCTGCATCTGCAAACGTCTTCTGCTTTTTGTTAGCATCGTAGGTATGTATTGAAAGTTAAATATATTCTTTGTCATATTAGTTCATTATTTTTGGGAAAATTATATTTTGTAAACATATATTTACACACTGGGAAATAACATTGCCAATTTGGGTTTATAAGGCGGATATATGTGTTAACCCCTTCACTGAAATAAGTCAACAGATAAATACATAATTCATGGCATGTTAAAAATATAAAATATGTAAGCTAAAAGTACAAGTTAATGAGTACAGCTGATTTCATTGTTAAACAGTGATTTATTTGATTTCTGTTGAATGTGTTTGTTTAAGAGGAAACAGAACTGATTATAATTTGTATGTTTCAGTTTCACCTTCCTTGCTACGTCAATAAAACTGTGTACAAGGAGTCATCTGTCTGCAGAGTCTTGATGTTCAAGGAGGCGTTTATCTGACTGTCAAGTCATATAGAGCACGTATGATGAGGACAGCACACACCCCTTCTTGTTGCTCCTGTTTAAGTGCAGGCCTCTCTGCACGGCATGTCACTTGCTCCTTTACTGTCAGTCTGTAACTTGAGGTGAACAAATGGCTCATCAAAGTCACCCTGAATCTGAGCTGATTGACGCTCTGAATCTGGAGGTATGTCAGGATTTTGTAACTATTTTATCCAGTTTGTCTTTAGGATGTTGTAGACATTTCATAACTGGTGTACACTTGTTGTGAGGATTATTGATGTAAAACTATGCCTGCAGATAGGAATTGTAGTGTGGTTCTTCCTGCAGCTTCTGATGATTTATTTTCTCCTATAATTAAGAAGTGTTTATGCAGTAATGCAGTTACTTTTTGCTTCATAGAATGAGTTATATATCTGATGTGGAACATATTTTATGTTCCTTCCAGATGGACTCGATTCGGCAGAATATCATAGAAGGATTAATCCCCTCCGCAGGTCCATCAACTGTTTTCTCTCTGAATGGCGCATACTATTTGTGCACCGTGAATCGCGGGAGGGATGGATTGCCTCAGACTAAGACAATCGGGCTCCAGTGTGAACATGCTACGATGAATAAACGCTGCGTGTCTTGCAGGTTTATTCAGTACATCCAGACCAAATGGAAAAGGGATTCAAGCGGGAGACTGATCAGGAAGACGACATACTAATGTTGTCCTCCCCGGGAGTAGATGCCCTGCTTGAGCAGGCCCACGACGAGGAGCTGACAACGGCGCCCTCATCTGACGTGGCTGAAGAGGTTGTATCAGTAATGACGGCAGCTTCGACATGCGTCCCGTGTCCTGATGTGATACGTGAAATCCCTATGGTCTGTCTAAGTAGTAAGCCAGCAGGCATTCCTTCCCCTGTCCGAATTGCACCTGGGAGAGAAATTAGATGGAGGATTAAATCCCAGAAGGGGTGTTACTTTGTTTGTCAAGGCAAGATTATAGATTGCTTTCAGTTTATGAATATTTTGTCTGTAAAGACTGGATGGTTCGGCCCAGAAGTCTGTGACTCTTTTGGGACCGCACCTTTGTTGGATACGAAAAATCATGTTTTGGTTTTCAGCGCCAGCTTCCCACCCCAAATGATGGGATCGCTTCCGCGTGGAGAGGCTCCAGTGATGGATTTATCTTTATTCTTTCTGGGCGAAGATCCCACAGATGGGAGAAAGCAGTTTAAAGGTTATGTAACAACCCGCAAAGGGACCTTGTGCTTACCCGTAGCTGATGATGGCATTATGATGAGAATGAGGGTTGATGTGGATGCCACAGTTAGGTGTCTGAGTGTTCAGCCGTTCCTGAGTGAGATGGATGCTAGATTTATGAAGGCTTGCATTGCTGCTCTATCTTTTTATGGTCCTTTGCCTCAGTCCGTTCTCATGGGGGATGTTGCAAGTCCGAGCAGCCGGTCAAGGCTTAGAAACAGTGGTCAGAGACAAGGGTCATACAAGGGTCAAGAGGACAATAGTTCAGGACTTGCTGGTGAGGACAGAACTAGGCAAAGGGTCAAAAGACAGGCTGTCTTCTCTGGATCCACCCATGGACACACCCCTGGGCCCGCCCCTAACTCCACCTCTGGCGGGAAAAGAAGTACTGGCATGGAGTGAGGAAAGTCCAACTGGACCCAGGAGCTCTCAGGAATGCTGAAAGAAGATCTACAATTTGCTACCAACATGAATATTTATGACCTGTGCTCTCATTCCAGGAGTGCAGCATGTAACTTTTGTGCCCTCATGTGAATACTGCATGTAGTGAAAATGATACCAAATGTCTTATGTAGAGCTAAAAAAGTGTATCTGGTAAATGACCCCTTGACCTAAACTGTCAGGAGAGAATGACTTGTGACTCTTACATTGTTTAGAGCAGTCTCAGAAATGATATAAAAGGATGCAGCTCAGATCGGAGAGAGAGAGCTGGGGCAGACGACAAGAAGAGACAGAGCAGATTTGGAGGGGTCATCCCCCGTCCTGCTGGATGGGGGATGACAGGCAGTTTTTTGGAGAGAAGCAGAGCTAGAGTTCGTTCTTGGGGAGATTCTGAGAAGACAAGAGCTGGTGTAAACTAACTCTTATTTAATCATTTTGAACTAATTCCTTCGTGGGAGATAGCAGTTGTTTTTCACTTTACCCATTTTTTGTATTTTGATTTTGTAATAAACCTTTTTTGAAAAAGAAACATAATCCTGATTCTTTCAGGTTTTCTCTAAAGCTTCACGTTTGGAGCCCTGGCCATAATAGCACAGAGGTAAGCATGTCGAAGATCGGTCTCTGAATTATCGGGACTTACTTTACAGTTTATAACAGAATAATATAAAGAAACCTTAAGATAAGGGAAGTTTTAACTTCCCCCTCCTTGCGAGTAACGAGTTGTCTTAAGGGCGATAAAAGCAGAATATTCGAGGTTATTTTGGCTCTGATTGCAGGTTGAAAAAGTCTCTAATCAGCTGGAAGGATGGATTAATAAATAAATTGATAAACTTATGGTAGCCTGATCAACTAGCATAAATCATTTTATAGTTACCAACCTCCCACATAAGCTGTTAGAGGCGCAATTAATTCCGGGTAGCCCAAACAATTGCTGAGAGGCTTGGCTTTCCTCCAGACTTCTCTCTAGAATCTTAACCAAAAGGTAACGAGTTTAAAAGAAGTGTAGCACTCTGGGGCTGGCTATTCGTGCAACTCATTTCACCTTTAAAATAAAAGACAAGATTCTAATTAGGTAGTCCAAACCCGGATCTAGTACAATTATACTCGTCGATACACCCCCGAACCCTGATGGATGCACCGTCTCATAAGTTCTAACGGAACTGGGTTTTAAAGGAACCGGTAAATGGGACGGGCACACGACAAAAGAAGAAGTAAAAGAAGAAGAAGTAAAAGAAGTAAAAGAAGAAGAAAAAGAAGTAAAAGAAGAAGAAGTAGATGTAAAAGAAGAAGTAAAAGAAGAGGAAGAAGAAGAAGTAAAAGAAGATGAAGAAGAAGAAGAAGTAAAAGAAGAAGAAGAAGAAGAAGAAGTAAAAGAAGTACAAGAAGAAGAAGAAAAAGAAGAAGAAGAAAAAGAAGTTAAAGAAGAAGAATAAGTAAAAGAAGTAAAAAAAGAAGAAGAAGTAAAAGAAGAGGAAGAAGAAGAAGTAAAAGAAGATGAAGAAGAAGAAGTAAAAGAAGAAGAAGTAAAAGAAGGAGAAGTAAAAGAAGAAAAAGAAGTAGAAGTAGAAGAAGTAAAAGTAAAAGAAGAAGAAGTAAAAGTAAAAGAAGAAGAATAAGTAAAAGTAAAAGACGAAGAAGTAGAAGATGAAGTGAAAGTGAAAGAAAAAGAAGTAAAAGAAGAAGTAAAAGAAGAAGTAAAAGAAGAAGAAGTAAAATAAGAAATAAAGAAGGATAAGTAAAAGAAGAAGAAGTATAAGTTAAAGAAGAAGAAGTAGGAGAAGTTAAAGTAGAGCAAGAAGAAGTAAAAGTAAAAGAAGAAGAAAAAGTATAAGAAGAAGTAAAAGTAGAAGTAAAAGAAGGAGAAGTAAAAGAAGAAGAAGAAGTAAAAGAAGAAGAATTAAAATAAGTCAAAGAAGAAGAAGTCAAAGAAGAAGAAGAAGTAAAAGAAGAAGAAGAAGATGTAAAAGAAAAGGAAGAAGAAGAAGTAAAAGAAGATGAAGTAAAATACGTAAAAGAAGAAGTAAAAGAAGTAAAAGAAGAAGAAGAAGAAGTAAAAGAAGAGGAAGAAGAGGAAGTAAAAGAAGAGGAAGTTATAGAATAAGAAGCAGAAATAGAAGAAGTAAAAGAAGAGGAAGAAGTAAAAGTAAAAGGAGAAGAAGAAAAAGAAGAAGAAGTAAAAGTAAAAGAAGAAGAAGTAAAAGTAAAAGAAGAAGAAGAAGAAAAGAAGAAGAAGAAGTAAAAGTAAAAGAAGAAGAAGTAGAAGAAGAAAGAAAAAAGAAGTAAAAGAAGAAGAAGTAAAAAAGGAGAAGTAAAAGAAGAAGTAAAAGTAAAAGAAGAAGAAGTAGAAGAAGAAGAAAGAAAAAATAAGTAAAAGAAGAAGTAAAAGAAGAAGTAGGAGAAGAAGAAGTAAAAGAAGAAGAAGTAAAAGAAGAAGAAGTAAAAGAAGTAGAAGTAAAAGAAGTAAAAGAAGTAGAAGAAGTAAAAGAAGAGGAAAATAAGAAGTAACAGAAGAAGAAGTAAAAGTAAAAGAAGTGAAAGAAGAAGTAGAATAAGTAAAAGTAAAAGAAGAAGAAGTAAAAGTGAAAGAAGATGAAGAAGTAAAAGAAGAAGAAGTAAAAGTAAAAGACGAAGAACTAGAAGAAGAAGTAAAAATAAAAGAAGAAGAAGTAAAAGAAGAAGTAAAAGAAGGAGAAGTAAAAGAAGGAGAAGTAAAAGAAGAAGTAAAACTAAAAGACAAAGAAGTAGAAGAAGAAGAAGTAAAAGTAAAAGAAGAAGTAGTAAAAGAAGAAGAAGAAGAAGTAAAAGAAGAGGAAAATAAGAAGTAACAGAAGAAGAAGTAAAAGTAAAAGAAGTGAAAGAAGAAGTAGAATAAGTAAAAGTAAAAGAAGTAGAAGTAAAAGTGAAAGAAGATGAAGAAGTAAAAGAAGAAGAAGTAAAAGACAAAGAAGTAGAAGAAGAATTAAAAATAAAAGAAGAAGTAAAAGAAGAAGTAAAAGAAGGAGAAGTAAAACTAAAAGACAAAGAAGTAGAAGAAGAAGAAGTAAGAGTAAAAGAAGAAGAAGAAGTAAAAGAAGAAGACGAAGAAGTAAAAGAAGAGGAAGAAGAGGAAGTAAAAGAAGAGGAAGTTAAAGAAGAAGAAGAAGTAGAAATAGAAGAAGTAAAAGTAAAAGAAGAGGAAGAAATAAAAGTTAAAGGAGAAGAAGTAAAAGAAGAAGAAGTAAAAGTAAAAGATCAAGTAAAAGTAAAAGAAGAAGAAGTAAAAGTGAAAGAAGAAGAAGTAGAAGAAGAAAGAAAATAGAATTAAAAGAAGAAGTAGGAGAAGTAAAAGTAAAAGAAGAAGAAGAAGTACAAGTAAAAGAAGAAGAAGAAGTAAAAGAAGAAGAAGTAAAAAGGAGAAGTAAAAGGATAAGTAAAATTAAAAGAAGAAGAAGTAAGAAAGTAAGTAAGAAAGAAGTAAGTAAGAAAGAAAAAAGAAGTAAAAGAAGTAAAAGAAGAAGTAGGAGAAGAAGAAGAAGTAAAAGAAGAAGAAGTAAAAGAAGTAGAAGTAAAAGAAGTAAAAGAAGAAGAAGTAAAAGAAGAAGAAGAAGAAGTAAAAGAAGAAGAAGTAAAAGAAGAGGAAAAATAAGAAGTAACAGAAGAAGTAAAAGTAAAAGAAGTAAAAGAAGAAGTAGCATAAGTAAAAGTAAAAGAAGAAGAAGTAAAAGTGAAAGAAGATGAAGAAGTAAAAGAAGAAGTAAAAGTAAAAGACGAAGAAGTAGAAGAAGTAAAAATAAAAGAAGAAGAAGTAAAAGAAGTAAAAGAAGGAGAAGTAAAAGAAGAAGAAGTAAAAGTAAAAGACAAAGAAGTAGAAGAAGAAGTAAAAGTAAAAGAAGAAGAAGTAAAAGAAGTAAAAGAAGACCTAAAAGAAGAAGAAGAAGAAGAAGTAGGAATAAAAGAAGAAGAAGAAGTAAAAGAAGTAAAAGAAGAAGTAAACGAAAAAGAAGAAGAAGTAAGAATAAAAGAAGAAGAAGTAAAAGAAGAAAAAGAAGTAAAAGAAGAAGAAGAAGAAGTAAAGAAGAAGAAGTAAAAGAAGAAGTAAAAGAAGTAAAAGAAGTAGAAGTAAAAGAAGTAAAAGAAGAAGAAGAAGTAAAAGAAGAGGAAAATAAGAAGTAACAGAAGAAGAAGTAAAAGTAAAAGAAGTGAAAGAAGAAGTAGAATTAGTAAAAGTAAAAGAAGAAGAAGTAAAAGTGAAAGAAGATGAAGAAGTAAAAGAATAAGAAGTAAAAGTAAAAGATGAAGAACTAGAAGAAGAAGTAAAAATAAAAGAAGAAGTAAAAGAAGAAGTAAAAGAAGGAGAAGTAAAAGAAGAAAAGTAAAAGAAGAAGTAAAACTAAAAGACAAAGAAGTAGAAGAAGAAGAAGTAAAAGTAAAAGAAGAAGAAGTAAAAGAAGAAGAAGAAGAAGTAAAAGAAGAGGAAAAATAGAAGTAACAGAAGAAGAAGTAAAAGTAAAAGAAGTGAAAGAAGAAGTAGAATAATAAAAAGTAAAAGAAGAAGAAGTGAAAGTGAAAGAAGATGAAGAAGTAAAAGAAAATGAAGTAAAAGTAAAAGACAAAGAAGTAGAAGAAGAAGTAAAAATAAAAGAAGAAGTAAAAGAAGAAGTAAAAGAAGGAGAAGTAAAACTAAAAGACAAAGAAGTAGAAGAAGAAGAAGTAAGAGTAAAAGAAGAAGAAGAAGTAAAAGAAGAAGACGAAGAAGTAAAAGAAGAGGAAGAAGAGGAAGTAAAAGAAGAGGAAGTTAAAGAAGAAGAAGAAGTAGAAATAGAAGAAGTAAAAGTAAAAGAAGAGGAAGAAATAAAAGTTAAAGGAGAAGAAGTAAAAGAAGAAGAAGTAAAAGTAAAAGATCAAGTAAAAGTAAAAGAAGAAGAAGTAAAAGTAAAAGAAGAAGAAGAAGAAGAAAAAAAAGAAGAAGAAGTAAAAGTAAAAGAAGAAGAAGTAGAAGAAGAAAGAAAATAGAAGTAAAAGAAGAAGTAGGAGAAGTAAAAGTAAAAGAAGAAGAAGAAGTAAAAGTAAAAGAAGAAGAAGAAGTAAAAGAAGAAGAAGTAAAAAGGAGAAGTAAAAGAAGAAGTAAAATTAAAAGAAGAAGAAGTAGAAGAAGAAGAAAGAAAAAAGAAGTTAAAGAAGTAAAAGAAGAAGTAGGAGAAGAAGAAGAAGTAAAAGAAGAAGAAGTAAAAGAAGTAGAAGTAAAAGAAGTAAAAGAAGAAGAAGTAAAAGAAGTAAAAGAAGAAGAAGTAAAAGAAGAAGAAGAAGAAGTAAAAGAAGAGGAAAAATATGAAGTAACAGAAGAAGTAAAAGAAGAAGTAGAATAAGTAAAAGTAAAAGAAGAAGAAGTAAAAGTGAAAGAAGATGAAGAAGTAAAAGAAGAAGTAAAAGTAAAAGACGAAGAAGTAGAAGAAGAAGTAAAAATAAAAGAAGAAGAAATAAAAGAAGTAAAAGAAGACCTAAAAGAAGAAGAAGAAGAAGAAGTAGGAGTAAAAGAAGAAGAAGAAGTAAAAGAAGAAGTAAACGAAAAAGAAGAAGAAGTAAGAATAAAAGAAGAAGAAGTAAAAGAAGAAAAAGAAGAAGTAAAAGATGAAGAAGAAGAAGTAAAGAAGAAGAAGTAAAAGAAGAAGTAAAAGAAGTAAAAGAAGAAGAACTAAAAGAAGTAAAAGTAGAAGAAGAAGTAAAAGAAGAGTAAGAAGAAGAAGTAAAAGAAGTAAAAGAAAAAGTAAAAGAAGAAGAAGAAGTAAAATAAGTAAAAGAAGTAGTAAAAGAAGAAGAAGAAGTAAAAGAAGGAGAAGTAAAAGAAGAAGTATAAGTAAAAGAAGAAGTAAAAGAAGAAGAAGAGGTAAAAGATGAAAAAGAAGATGAAGTAAAAGAAGAAGTTAAAGAAGCAAAAGAAGAAGAAGTAAAAGATGTCAAAGAAGTAAAAGAAGAAGTAAAAGAAGAAAAAGAAGAAGTAAAAGAAGAAGAAGAAGTAAAAGAAGAAGAAGTAAAATAAGAAGTAAAAGAAGAAGAAGTAAAAGAAGTAAAAGAAAAAGAAGTAAAAGAAAAAGAAGTAAAAGTAGAAGAATAAGTAAAAGAAGTAAAAGAAGAAGTAAAAGAAGTAAAAGAAGAAGAAGTAAAATAAGTAAAAGAAGAAGTAAAAGAAGTAATAGAAGAAGAAAAAGAAGTAAAAGAAGAAGAAGTAAAAGAAGTAAAAGAAGAAGAAGAAGAAGTAAAAGAAGAAGAAGAAGAAGTAAAAGAAGAGGAAAAATAAGAAGTAACAGAAGAAGTAAAAGTAAAAGAAGAAGTAGAATAAGTAAAAGTAAAAGAAGAAGAAGTAAAAGTGAAAGAAGATGAAGTAAAAGAAGAAGTAAAAGTAAAAGACGAAGAAGTAGAAGAAGAAGTAAAAATAAAAGAAGAAGAAGTAAAAGAAGTAAAAGAAGGAGAAGTAAAAGAAGAAGTAAAAGTAAAAGACAAAGAAGTAGAAGAAGAAGTAAAAGTAAAAGAAGAAGAAGTAAAAGAAGTAAAAGAAGACCTAAAAGAAGAAGAAGAAGAAGTAGGAGTAAAAGAAGAAGAAGAAGTAAAAGAAGTAAAAGAAGAAGTAAACGAAAAAGAAGAAGAAGTAAGAATAAAAGAAGAAGAAGTAAAAGAAGAAAAATAAGAAGTAAAAGAAGAAGAAGAAGAAGAAGAAGTAAAGGAGAAGAAGTAAAAGAAGAGGTAAAAGAAGTAAAAGAAGAAGAACTAAAAGAAGTAAAAGTAGAAGAAGAAGTAAAAGAAGAGTAAGAAGAAGAAGTAAAAGAAGTAAAAGAAAAAGTAAAAGAAGAAGAAGAAGTAAAAGAAGAAGTAAAAGAAGAAGAAGAAGTAAAAGAAGAAGATCTAAAATAAGTAAAAGTAGAAGAAGAAGAAGTAAAAGAAGGAGAAGTAAAAGAAGAAGTATAAGTAAAAGAAGAAGAAGTAGGAGAAGAAGAAGTAAAAGTAAAAGAAGAAGAAAAAGAAAAGAAAAAAGAAGAAGAAGTAAAAGAAGGAGAAGTAAAAGAAGAAGAAGAAGAAGTAGAAGTAGAAGAAGTAAACGTAATAGAAGAAGAAGAAGTGAAAATAAAAGAAGAAGAAGTAAAAGAAGAAGTAAAAGAAGTAAAAAAGAATAAGTAAAAGAAGTAGCAGTAAAAGAAGTAAAAGAAGAAGAAGTAAAATAAGTAAAAGAAGAAGAAGTAAAAGAAGAAGAAGTAAAAGAAGAGGAAAAAGAAGTAGTAAAAGAAGAAGTAAAAGAGGAAGAAGTAAAAGAAGAAGAAGAAGTAGAAGTAGAAGAAGTAAAAGTAAAAAAAAGAAGAAGTAAAAGTGAAAGAAGATGAAGAAGTAAAATAAGAAGAAGTAAAAGTAAAAGACGAAGAAGTTTAAGAAGTAAAAGTAAAAGAAGAAGAAGTTAAAGAAGAAGACATAAATGTAAAAGACGAAGTAGAAGAAGAAGAAGTAAAAGTGAAAGAAGAAGAAGAATAAATAAAAGAAGAAGAAATAAAAGTAAGAGAAGAAGAAGTAGAAGAAGAAGAAGTAAAAGAAGAAGAAGAAGAAGTAAAATAAGTAGAAGTAAAAGAAGAAGTAAAAGAAGAAGAATTAACAGAAGTAAAAGTAGAAGAAGAAGAAGTAGAAGTAAAAGAAGAAGAAGAGGTAAAAGATGAAAAAGAAGATGAAGTAAAAGTAAAAGAAGAAGTTAAAGAAGCAAAAGAAGAAGAAGTAAAAGATGTCAAAGAAGTAAAAGAAGAAGTAAAAGAAGAAAAAGAAGAAGTAAAAGAAGTAAAAGAAAAAGAAGTAAAAGTAGAAGAAGAAGTAATAGAAGTAAAAGAAGAAGAAGTAAAAGAAGTAAAAGAAGAAGAAGTAAAAGAAGAAGTAAAAGAAGTAATAGAAGAAGAAAAAGAAGTAAAAGAAGTAAAAGAAGAAGAAAAAGAAGTAAAAGAAGAAGAAGTAGACGTAAAAGAAGAAGTAAAACGAAGAGGAAGAAGAAGAAGTAAAAGAAGATGAAGAAGAAATAAAAGAAGAAGAAGTAAAATAAGTAAAGGAAAAAGAAGTAAAAGAAGAAGTAAAAGAAGTTGAAGAAGAAGAAGAAGAAGAAGTAAAAGAAGTAAAAGAAAAAGAAGTCAAAGGAGAAGAAGAAGAAGAAGAAGAAGAAGAAGAAGTAAAAGAAGAGGAAGAAGAAGATGAAGAAGTAAAAGAAGAAGTAAAGAAAGAAGAAGTAGAAGGAGTAAAAGTAAAAGAAGAAGACAAAGTAAAAGAAGAAGAAGTAGGAGAAGAAGTTAAAGTAAAAGAAGAAGAAGTAAAAGAAGAAGAAGAAGAAGTAAAGAAGAAGAAGTAAAATAAGAAGTAAAAGAAGAAAAACTAAAAGAAGTAAAAGTAGGAGAAGAAGAAGAAGTAAAAGAAGAAGTAAAAGAAGAAGTATAAGTAAAAGAAGAAGACGTAGGAGAAGAAGAAGTAAAAGTAAAAGAAGAAAAAGAAAAAGAAAAAAAAGAAGAAGTAAGAGAAGGAGAAGTAAAAGAAGAAGAAGAAGTAAAAGAAGAAGAAGAAGAAGTAGAAGTAGAAGAATTAAAAGTAATAGAAGAAGCAGAAGTAAAAGTAAAAGAAGAAGAAGTAAAAGAAGAAGTAAAAGAAGTAAAAGAAGAAGAAGTAAAAGAAGTAAAAGAAGAAGACGTAAAAGAAGTAAGAGAAGAAGAAGAAATAAAAGAAGAAGAAGAAGAAGAAGTAAAAGAAGAGGAAAAAGAAGTAAAAGAAGAAGTAAAAGAAGAAGAAGAAGTAGAAGTAGAAGAAGATGAAGTAAAAGAAGAAGAAGTAAAAGTAAAAGATGAAGAAGTAGAAGAAGTAAAAGTAAAAGAAGAAGAAGAAGTTAAAGAAGAAGAAGTAAAAGTAAAAGACGAAGTAGAAGAAGTAAAAGTGAAAGAAGAAGAAGTAGAAACAAAAGTAAGAGAAGAAGAAGTAGAAGAAGTAAAAGTAAAAGAAGAAGAAGAAGTAAGAGAATAAGTAAAAGAAGAAGAAGAAGTAAAATAAGAAGAAGTAAAATAAGAAGTAAAAGAAGAAGACTTAAAATAAGTAAAAGTAGAAGAAGAAGAAGAAGTAGAAGTAAAAGAAGAAGAAGTAAAAGAAGAAGAAGAGGAAAAATACGAAAAAGAAGATGAAGTAAAAGTAAAAGAAGAAGTAAAAGAAGCAAAAGAAGAAGAAGTAAAAGAAGAAAAAGAAGTAAAAGAAGAAGAAGAAGAAGAAGTAAAAGTATAAGAAGAAGAAGTAAAATAAGAAGTAAAAGAAGAAGAAGTAAAAGAAGTAAAAGAAGAAGTAAAAGTAGAAGAAGAAGTAAAAGAAGTAAAAGAAGAAGAAGTAGAAGTAGAAGAAGTAAAAGTAAAAAAAAGAAGAAGTAAAAGTGAAAGAAGATGAAGAAGTAAAATAAGAAGAAGTAAAAGTAAAAGAAGAAGAAGTTTAAGAAGTAAAAGTAAAAGAAGAAGAAGTTAAAGAAGAAGACATAAATGTAAAAGACGAAGTAGAAGAAGAAGAAGTAAAAGTGAAAGAAGAAGAAGAATAAATAAAAGAAGAAGAAATAAAAGTAAGATAAGAAGAAGTAGAAGAAGAAGAAGTAAAAGAAGAAGAAGAAGAAGTAAAAGAAGTAGAAGTAAAAGAAGAAGTAAAAGAAGAAGAATCAACAGAAGTAAAAGTAGAAGAAGAAGAAGTAGAAGTAAAAGAAGAAGAAGTAAAAGAAGAAGAAGAGGTAAAAGATGAAAAAGAAGATGAAGTAGAAGTAAAAGAAGAAGAAGTAAAAGAAGAAGAAGAGGTAAAAGATGAAAAAGAAGATGAAGTAAAAGTAAAAGAAGAAGTTAAAGAAGCAAAAGAAGAAGAAGTAAAAGATGTCAAAGAAGTAAAAGAAGAAGTAAAAGAAGAAAAAGAAGAACTAAAAGAAGAAGAAGAAGTAAAAGAAGAAGTAAAATAAGAAGTAAAAGAAGAAGAAGTAAAAGAAGTAAAAGAAAAAGAAGTAAAAGTAGAAGAAGAAGTAAAAGAAGAAGAAGTAAAAGAAGTAAAAGAAGAAGAAGTAAAAGAAGAAGTAAAAGAAGTAATAGAAGAAGAAAAAGAAGTAAAAGAAGAAGAAAAAGAAGTAAAAGAAGAAGAAGTAGACGTAAAAGAAGAAGTAAAACGAAGAGGAAGAAGAAGAAGTAAAAGAAGATGAAGAAGAAGTAAAAGAAGAAGAAGAAGTAAAAGAAGTAAAGGAAAAAGAAGTAAAAGAAGAAGTAAAAGAAGTTGAAGAAGAGGAAGAAGAAGAAGAAGTAAAAGAAGTAAAAGAAAAAGAAGTAAAAGGAGAAGAAGAAGAAGAAGAAGAAGAAGAAGTAAAAGAAGAGGAAGAAGAAGATGAAGAAGTAAAAGAAGGAGAAGTAAAGAAAGAAGAAGTAGAAGGAGTAAAAGTAAAAGAAGAAGACGAAGTAAAAGAAGAAGAAGTAGGAGAAGAAGTTAAAGTAAAAGAAGAAGAAGTAAAAGTAAAAGAAGAAGAAGAAGAAGTAAAGAAGAAGACGTAAAATAAGAAGTAAAAGAAGAAGAACTAAAAGAAGTAAAAGTAGGAGAAGAAGAAGAAGTAAAAGAAGGAGAAGTAAAAGAAGAAGTATAAGTAAAAGAAGAAGACGAAGGAGAAGAAGAAGTAAAAGTAAAAGAAGAAAAAGAAAAAGAAAAAAAAAGAAGTAAGAGAAGGAGAAGTAAAAGAAGAAGAAGAAGTAAAAGAAGAAGAAGAAGAAGTAGAAGTAGAAGAAGTAAAAGTAATAGAAGAAGCAGAAGTAAAAGTAAAAGAAGAAGAAGTAAAAGAAGAAGTAAAAGAAGTAAAAGAAGAAGAAGTAAAAGAAGAAGACGTAAAAGAAGTAAGAGAAGAAGAAGAAATAAAAGAAGAAGAAGAAGAAGTAAAAGAAGAGGAAAAAGAAGAAGTAAAAGAAGAAGAAGAAGTAGAAGTAGAAGAAGATGAAGTAAAAGAAGAAGAAGTAAAAGTAAAAGATGAAGAAGTAGAAGAAGTAAAAGTAAAAGAAGAAGAAGAAGTTAAAGAAGAAGAAGTAAAAGTAAAAGACGAAGTAGAAGAAGAAGAAGTAAAAGTGAAAGAAGAAGAAGTAGAAACAAAAGTAAGAGAAGAAGAAGTAGAAGAAGTAAAAGTAAAAGAAGAAGAAGAAGTAAGAGAATAAGTAAAAGAAGAAGACGAAGTAAAATAAGAAGAAGTAAAATAAGAAGTAAAAGAAGAAGACTTAAAAGAAGTAAAAGTAGAAGAAGAAGAAGAAGTAGAAGTAAAAGAAGAAGAAGTAAAAGAAGAAGAAGAGGAAAAATACGAAAAAGAAGATGAAGTAAAAGTAAAAGAAGAAGTAAAAGAAGCAAAAGAAGAAGAAGTAAAAGAAGAAAAAGAAGTAAAAGAAGAAAAAGAAGAAGTAAAAGTATAAGAAGAAGAAGTAAAATAAGAAGTAAAAGAAGAAGAAGTAAAAGAAGAAGTAAAAGTAGAAGAAGAAGTAAAAGAAGTAAAAGAAGAAGAAGTAAAAGAAGTAAAAGAAGAAGTAAAAGAAGTAAAAGAAGAAGAAAAAGAAGTAAAAGTAGTAAAAGAAGAAGAAAACGAAGTAAAAGAAGAAGAAGAAGACGTAAAAGAAGAAGTAAAAGAAGAGGAAGAAGAAGAAGTAAAAGAAGAAGAAGAAGAAGTAAAAGAAGTAAAGGATGAAGAAGTAAAAGAAGAAGTAAATTAAGAAGAAGTAAAAGAAGAAGAAGTAAAAGAAGTTGAAGAAGAAGAAGAAGAAGAAGAAGAAGAAGTAAAAGAAGTAAAAGAAGAAGAAGAAGTAAAAGAAGAAGAAGAAGAAGAAGAAGTAAAAGAAGAGGAAGAAGAAGAAGTAAAAGAAGATGAAGAAGAAGAAGTAAAAGAAGAAGAAGTAAAAGAAGGAGAAGTAAAAGAAGAAGAAGTAGAAGTAGAAGGAGTAAAAGTAAAAGAAGAAGAAGAAGTAAAAGAAGAAGAAGTAAAAGTAAAAGACAAAGAAGTAGAAGATGAAGTGAAAGTGAAAAAAGAAGAAGTAAAAGAAGAAGAAGAAGAAAAGAAGAAGAAGTAGAAGAAGAAGAAAGAAGTAAAAGAAGAAGTAAAAGAAGAAGTAGGAGAAGAAGTAAAAGTAAAAGAAGAAGAAGGAAAAGAAGGAGAAGTAAAAGAAGAAGTATAAGTAAAAGAAGAAGTAGGAGAAGAAGTTAAAGTAAAAGAAGAAGAAGTAAAAGTAAAAGAAGAAGTAAAGAAGAAGAAGTAAAAGTAAAATAAGAAGAAGTAGAAGAAGAAGAAAGAAAATATAAGTAGAAGAAGTAGGAGGAGAAGTACAAGTAAAAGAAGAAGAAGAAGAAAAGGTAAAAGAAGAAGAAGAAGAAGTAAAAAAGGAGAAGTAAAAGAAGTATAAGTAAACGAAGAAGAAGTAGGAGAAGAGGTAAAAGTAAAAGAAGAAGAAAAGTAAAAGAAGACGTAAAAGAAGACGAAGAAGAAGGAAAAGAAGAAGTAAAAGAAGAAGAAGAAGAAGTAAAAGTAGAAGAAGAAAAAGTAATAGAAGAAGAAGTGAAAGTAAAAGAAGAAGAAGTAAAAGAAGTAAAATAAGAAGAAGTAAAAGAAGAAGAAGTAAAAGAAGTAGAAGTAAAAGAAGTAAAAGAAGAAGAAGTAAAAGAAGTAAAAGAAGAAGAAGAAGAAGTAAAAGAAGAGGAAAAAGAAGAAGTGAAAGAAGATGAAGTAAAGGTAAAAGAAGAAGTAAAAGAAGAAGAAGAAGAAGAAGTAAAAGAAGAAGTAAATTAAGAAGAAGTAAAAGAAGTAAAAGAAGAAGAAGTAAAAGAAGTTGAAGAAGAAGAAGAAGAAGAAGAAGTAAAAGAAGTAAAAGAAGAAGAAGAAGAAGTAAAAGAAGAGGAAGAAGAAGAAGTAAAAGAAGATGAAGAAGAAGAAGTAAAAGAAGAAGAAGTAAAAGAAGGAGAAGTAAAAGAAGAAGAAGTAGAAGTAGAAGGAGTAAAAGTAAAAGAAGAAGAAGTAAAAGTAAAAGAAGAAGAAGAAGTAAAAGAAGAAGAAGTAAAAGTAAAAGACGAAGAAGTAGAAGATGAAGTGAAAGTGAAAAAAGAAGAAGTAAAAGAAGAAGAAGAAGAAAAGAAGAAGAAGTAAAAGTAAAAGAAGAAGAAGTAGAAGAAGAAGAAAGAAGTAAAAGAAGAAGTAGGAGAAGAAGTAAAAGTAAAAGAAGAAGGAAAAGAAGGAGAAGTAAAAGAAGAAGAAGTATAAGTAAAAGAAGAAGTAGGAGAAGAAGTTAAAGTAAAAGAAGAAGAAGTAAAAGTAAAAGAAGAAGAAAAGAAGAAGAAGTAAAAGTAAAATAAGAAGAAGTAGAAGAAGAAGAAAGAAAATATAAGTAGAAGAAGTAGGAGGAGAAGTACAAGTAAAAGAAGAAGAAGAAAAGGTAAAAGAAGAAGAAGAAGAAGAAGAAGTAAAAAAGGAGAAGTAAAAGAAGTATAAGTAAACGAAGAAGAAGTAGGAGAAGAGGTAAAAATAAAAGAAGAAGATAAGTAAAAGAAGACGTAAAAGAAGACGAAGTAAAAGAAGGAGAAGTAAAAGAAGAAGAAGAAGAAGGAAAAGAAGAAGTAAAAGAAGAAGAAGAAGAAGTAAAAGTAGAAGAAGAAAAAGTAATAGAAGAAGAAGAAGTGAAAGTAAAAGAAGAAGAAGTAAAAGAAGAAGTAAAAGAAGTAAAATAAGAAGAAGTAAAAGAAGAAGAAGTAAAAGAAGTAGAAGTAAAAGAAGTAAAAGAAGAAGAAGTAAAAGAAGTAAAAGAAGAAGAAGAAGAAGTAAAAGAAGAGGAAAAAGAAGAAGTGAAAGAAGATGAAGTAAAGGTAAAAGAAGAAGTAAAAGAAGAAGAAGAAGAAGAAGAAGAAGAAGAAGAAGAAGAAGAAGAAGAAGAAGAAGAAGAAGTAGAAGTAGAAGAAGTAAAAGTAAAAGAAGAAGAAGTAAAAGTAAAAGAAGAAGAAGTAGAAGAATTAAATGTAAAAGAAGAAGAAGTAAAAGTGTTGGTGCCAAAAAAGGTCAAGAGGTCATCTACAAAATGTATTGAGTTAAAGCTGAGTTCTTAGGTTGAAAGTGTTTTCTGGCTAGAGTTCGTGTGCTGTTCCAACATCAGCTCCAAAGGAATTTCCTGTTTTGGTCTCTGCTTGCTTCCAGTAACATTGCTTAAAGCTTATCTGACTTGCTAAATACTTGATGTGATTCCAAAAGTGTTGCTGTGTCCCAGACAGAAGTCTCCACCCACAGTTTCCACAGAAGAGATGTGAGCTATAAAAAGGGGAACCACTCTTTTGTCGGGGTCTTTCGGCTGTCCTGAGATGTGAGAAGACAAATAAAAGACCACGCTGTTCTCGACTGAAAAACTCTCTCCGACTCTTTTCTTTAAGAATAACAGAAAAAGCCCACATTTTGGCACACCAGATGGGTGAACAGCGAGGACTTTCCGTGGCGTCCCTTGGCTCCTGTCCAGTGGCTGTGGTCCGTACTAAGGGCCCAGGTGAGCATGTTTTTGTTCATTTTTGTGGCCTCTGTCACTGGGCAGGGGTGTTCTCCTGTTCTGATAATACTATAAATATCAGTTGGAGAGAGGATTCATGTCTGACAGTGGTAAAATATTCACACCGTGTGAAGTCAGCTGTGTCATTTTGATGACGGACAAATTTTAAGTGTCAAATTGAAAGGTGGGACAGCAGATTGGAATAGAATCTGAAAAGCTGACAAGTTTTTGAGAAATCCAGTCTCCTGACTCGGTAAGAGCAGAGACAGGGGTCCTGAAAAAAAAAGCGCTGAAGTTGTGAGAAATGAGCTTTGCCTGTAATTCGGTCTTTCCCCTGGCTTTTGGTAAATTTAATAAGAGTTTGTGGCAAAGTAAAAAGAGAAAAAGAGGCCTGTATAAGAAGTTGAAGTCTTTGCTGAGTTTGGTTCGTCCTTGAGGAGTAACAAATTTAAGAGTGTTTGCAAAGCAGTAGTGAGGCCTGTGAGAAGACGTCTTGAGTTTGCAGCGAGAGGCTGCGTATGGCTCTCAGTTTGAGCACTTGGAGAGTGCTTATCAATTCCAGCCGCACACGTGCGGTGCAACTCCTTCCTTATCAGGCAGCCCAGCTGCTGATTACGTGCTCCACAACATGTTGTTTTGTGCAGCTTATGTAAGTCCCACTTACTTTTGACCATATTAGGAGGTGGGGGTTGAATAGAAAGAACCACAGTGTGAGGGCCTGATGCGGTACCAGGAAAATAAATAAGATAAATACAGGTGCTGGCCAGTAAATTAGAATATCATCAAAAGGTTGAAAATATTTCAGTAATTCCATTCAAAACGTGAAACTTGTACATTATATTCATGCAATGCACACAGACCAATGTATTTCCAATGTTCATTACATTTAAATTTGATATTCATAAGTGACAACTAATGAAAACTCCAAATTTGGTATCTCAAAAAATTAGAATATTCTGAAAAGGCTGAATATAGAAGATACCTGCTGCCACTCTAATCAGCTGATTTACTCAAAACACCTGCAAAGGCCTTTAAAAGGTCCCTCAGTCTTGTTTTGAAGGCACCACAATCATGGGGAAGACTTCTGACTTAACAGCTGTCCAAAAGACAATCATTGACACCTTGCACAAGGAGGGCAAGACACAAAAGGTGATTGCTAAAGAAGCTGGCTGTTCGCAGAGCTCTGTGTCCAAGCACATTAACAGACAGGCGAAGGGACGGAAAAAATGTGGTAGAAAAAAGTGTACAAGCTCTAGGGATAACCGCACCCTGCAGAGAATTGTGACAACAAACCCATTCAAAAATGTGGGGGAGATCCACAAAGAGTGGACTGCAGCTGGAGTCAGCGCTTCAAGAACCACCACGAGGAGACTCATGAAAGACATGGGATTCAGGTGTCGCATTCCGTGTGTCAAGCCACTCTTGAACATGAAACAGCGCAAGAAGCGTCTCGCCTGGGCCAAGGACAAAAAGGACTGGACTGATGCTGAGTGGTCCAAAGTTATGTTTTCTGATGAAAGCAAGTTCTGCATTTCCTTTGGAAATCAAGGACCCAGAGTCTGGAGGAAGAGCGGAGAAGCACAGAATCCACGTTGCATGAGGTCCAGTGTAAAGTTTCCACCGTCAGTGATGGTGTGGGGTGCCATGTCATCTGCCGGTGTTGGCCCACTCTGTTTCCTGAGGTCCAGGGTCAATGCAGCCGTCTACCAGGAAGTTTTAGAGCACTTCATGCTTCCTGCTGCTGACCAACTTTATGGGGATGCAGACTTCACCTTTCAACAGGACTTGGCACCTGCACACAGTGCCAAAACCACCAGCACCTGGTTCAAGGACCATGGTATCCCTGTCCTTGATTGGCCAGCAAACTCGCCTGACCTTAACCCCATTGAAAATCTATGGGGTATTGTGAAGCGGAGGATGCAATACGCTAGACCCAACAATGCAGAGGAGCTGAAGACGACTATCAGAGCAACCTGGGCTCTCATAACACCTGAGCAGTGCCACAGACTGATCGAGTCCATGCCACGCCGCATTACTGCAGTTATTGAGGCAAAAGGAGCCCCGACTAAGTATTGAGTGCTATACATGCACATTCTTTTCATGTTCATTCTTTTCAGTTGGCCAACATTAGAGAAACAAACATTTTTTCATTGGCCTTTAGAATATTCTAATTTTCTGAGATACCAGATTTGATGTTTTCATTGGTTGTCACCTATAAATATCAAAATAAAACGTAATAAACATCGGAAATACATTGGTCTGTGTGCATTGCATGAATATAATGTACAAGTTTCACGTTTTGAATGGAATTACTGAAATATTTTCAACCTTTTGATGATATTCTAATTTACTGGCCAGCACCTGTAAGAGCTCTAAAAGTTGCAACTCGCATATGTAAAGTTCACTGCAGTGCTAAATTTAATGTTTGAAGTTACACAAAATTCAAATTCTGCAATCCTGTTGTGATCAGTCTGAACAGAGTACCATAAGTTAATAAATAAAAGGTTTTAAAGTAACAAATATATATATATATATGTAGTGGCCTGGATATTAAAAGGAAAAAAAAAGAAAAAACAAGGAAAACAAGGAAAGTTGTAAATGACAGCTTTATTTTAGAATATTTAGATATACATTTGTTGAAGGTCAGGCAGCTGCTAAACAGTAAGATCGAAACAGATCTGTAGAAAATAAGTATGTGGACTGTTTCTCAGAGCGCTCACAAAAATTGCAATTTGACTTGCTCTAATGGTTGAATAGCACTTGCTTAAAAGCAGGCATTAAGTTCTGAAAATTACCAGCCGTTAAAGGAAGTCCGGTCAATTTGGTGTAAAGTAGGAAAAGTAAGTGCCAATTTGGGTCAGTTAAATTTAAATTAGGAGAAACATAATAATAATAGTCCAACTGAAACAAAGAGATTAAGAAAAGATAAGGTAAAACAGACGTTTATGTATATAAAGAGAATAAATAAGTGACGAACTGACTTACTTTTGTTTAAAAGACTGTGACAAACTGAAAAAAAAATGTTCTCTGTGCCTCTGTGAGTGAGTGTTTCTTGCATGAGAAGTAAATGCTGCTTCTGGCTGGATACTCTGTTGAATGACGCAGTTTTTAATAAAGGGAGCTGCTGGAAAAAACAGGGCGTAGTCCAGCTTTGCCCGACTGAAAAACAATAGAAAAAGAACTTGTAGTTAGCGCGATGACAAGGACATCGTTTAAAATATAAAAGTTGCATGGTCGTGTTTATACAAAGGAAGTATTTTATCAGCTTTTGGGCCGTGTTGTAACTGGAGTCTTTCTCTCTTCCTTTTTTGTTCTACTGTCTGTACACACACACATGGTGGAAACAAGGCTTGCTTGCTTTCTGTAACATGCAGTTTTAAGCAATTTGTGACTTTAGAAAAGATATTTTTGGTGATTTGGGCGTTCCTTCTTAGTCCAGTCTTAATTCTTAGTGCATGGTTGGCCTCCGTGAGACCTGTTCTCCTGAACGGTCAGGGAAGAATGAGACTGAAAGTTCCGCCTGAGGGCCTGACTCCACCCACATTTACACACAAGAATCCCGTAGTCTATAAATAGCACAGGGTGCTGCATTCTGTAGCTCTCATACCTCTTAGAATCATATGATCCATTCTTAAAATTAACAATAAGTCAGGAAATAAAGTATTTGCTCTAGAACATTCAGTTACACCCATTTATAAATATTTAGTATAGGTTTAGTAAAACTATTGCTGTAAATCTTGCTGTAAAACAAAACCCAATAATTGTCTTGCCTCAACTTTAAGAACCATTAACATTAGTGGCTGGATTTTGAGATGCTGAATGATGAAAAACAGATAAACTAATTGTATTATTTCTACCTGGCTAAAACTTGTGCCAGGCTGTTTTGAATTAAAAACTGGTATTTATTCTCCCAAAATAAGATGGATAAAAATAAAAAATGAAAAGAGGGATCTTGCATTTTGGGTTAGATTGCACCTAATGATTAAAACCTGTGTAGAACTGATTTGATGATTAAGGAACAATTGTGCCCAGGAAGTAGTCTAGATTTACCTTTGAGTCAGTAAAGTCGACTATTTATTAGAAGCCATCGTTGATTTGTAAAAGAGAAAGTTCTGTCATTTCAACCCAATCAACATATTTAAGGAAGACGTTTGCTGTGAACTGTGGCGGCATGAACTTTACTGGGTTGGCCTGTCATAGAGACGGAAACCGGCTGCAAATGAAAGTTTCCTGGATCTGGCTCTACACAAATGGAGCAGGAAGTCCCCACCACAAGCTGTGTGTCTGCGTCGAGATGGGGGAGGCGCCGTAAGATGGACACTGTGAGACAGACGCTTGGTTGCCCTGCTGCAGATGGAACAAAGACGAAGGGGAGGAGCATGTGTTAACATGTGAACTTTAATCAATGACTGTGGTCATCCTGGGTCTACAAAGAAGAGGCTCTAAGAGACTGTCTCCTCTGGTCCCACCCAGTGAAGGAGTGCTTGCTGCAGTTAGGTAATGGAAAAAGCTTTTTGGCAACAATCAGTTGACTTGGTAAAAGGTCAGAATTGGGAAAAATTTACTAAACTACTGCAGAACATAGTTAAATGAGGAAGTTATCCTTAAAAAATAGGATTAGTAACCTGGTCCAACTTACCATTGGATGTCAATATAATCTTTATTGTAAGTATGATTTGAAATTTGGAAAACCGCAAGTGTCAAGTTTCTTTATGTTTGTTTTATAGCCCATCCTAGCTTTTTATCATAGCTTATACGATTAACAAAATTTAAATGAAATAGTGGTAAAGTAGATAACTTAGTGCACAACAACTTCTCGGTATTCATCAGGTTTCTTAGTTGACTGAATGACTTTTCTTATTTCTGCAAATCGTAGGATACTCAGCTACAGCGGACATGCAGTAAAGCCTCGTTTTCTTTTCAAAAAAATAAAAATAAAAAATAAAGCGATTCATCAGCATCATCGCTTTTTTACAATGGTCAAGGAAACAGTGTCTATTTATAAGTCTAGGAGAACGCTTTAGGCTTCAACAGTTTTTTTCTCCTTAACCACCAGTTTTGAAGTACGTTTGAGAGTACATCATCAATAAATTGAATAAAAACAACAATTAAATTAATAATTAGGCATTTAGCTGACTAAATGATTCATGGTACATCTCATCCGAGACAACAGTGTTGGTTTAGCTCCTTTGAGTTTCCCAACAGACCTAGCCAAACCTGATTCTACATTTTTCTACCAGCTGTAAGTTCTAACGTAGAAAATAATGTTACAAAATAGTGAATAATTGTACCTCTCATTCGATAATAATTATGTTCACATTTTCTCATCTTGTGAAATCTTTAACATAACATTTTTAATTGGCCTTTTGCGGGAATGGCGTTGTGAAAACATTTGGATTTGGCTACAGCCGAAATTGGCTAAACTGAAATTTTTCCAGAAATAATCCAGATGTTTAAGAAGTGGAAGGAAGCTCTGGATGAAATTGCTGACATGCATGCCTGCTTAACTGAGGAATTTCACACTTTCGCTTCAGTCTGACATTTACTTGGTGTGTGAGGGCACAGAGACGTGTGTGGACCGTGTGCTTGACTGTGTTTGTCTTGTTTGTTTGTTTATTTATTTATATGGGCGTGGCCAAGCCTTGAGAAACATCAACAAAGCCATTGGACTATTCTGAGTAAATTAACCAATTCAAATTCAAATTCAGGATCCTGAAACTATTTGGTTATAATCTCTAATTGATGAAGACCATCTTAAGAATCCATTGCACAAGGCATCATCAGTGTTACTGGAACTGTTTAAAAAAAAACATGCATGGTTGTATATTTTAGTTGAATCATTTATACTCATTGAATTTTTGTTGCTTGCTTTATGTTTTAATTTCTTTGCAATTTTTTCTCTGTGACACAGGTGGAGATGCTGGTGGCAAAGTGGATCCCACTCATTTTTTCTCCCACACACACATTCTCGCTCTCTCTCTATCTCTCTCTATGTGTGTGTATGTGCATGTGTATGTGTTTGTGTGTCCGTGTGTGTCCATGTCATGATGTCACTGTACTTTTAAATGTGCTTGCTATTTGTAACTGTATGTGTCTGATGTTGAAGGTATCAGAGGCTAGGGTCAGTAAGTGTTAGGTCATTTTTGTGCATAACCATTAATCCCTAGGTGATCGGTTCGGGGGACGTCTGGTCCGGCCGGAGTGCAAGGCTTCCTGGTGTTGCAAGGTGACCAAGGGAGAGGATGGAAAAAGATGAAGATTGGACTCTCATGGACTCACGTCGATATCTGAGATGAAGGCTAAAGGATAGTGTCGCTTCTCACCTTACTGGGACTAGTTTAACTAAATTAAGAAGAAGTTTGCTGAACTTGTACGGTTCTTGTCTTGAATGCTGCTAGGAACCATCCCTGATTAATTTCAATGGGGTTTCTGCTGGAGGAGGTGAAGAGGATAACCAATGGACAAGCATAACAAGGAGGACAAAGACATCACCACAATGTATCATCGTTTTATAGGCCATCCGACGACCGCGACACCAATAGAGGAATTGTTTACAATGAAAGATGAGTAAAATGCAACTACTCTACACCCTAGACTGGTTTCCATACCTGCATTCACGTCATTATAATCACATCTGTAGATGCATGGACTTGACTAGTCTCACTAACCATACAATGACGGCGTCACTTAGCTGATGTCTAATTACTTTTGTTCCAGTTTTACAACTTTGATTGTTTTATTTGTCTGAGGGGAGGTTATAGGTTTATGGTGTACATAAAGCTTTTGCATGGGCCAGAGGGGCCAGGCAGATCTGAGGTAATAAAGAGATAAATCCTAACAGAATATAGCATGTGTGTATTCCTGGTAAATTACCAATAATGAGCCCAGAACTGACATGTTTCTGGATAAGAGCTTAAGGCACATTAATGACAATGTTATAGATCATAATGCTGCAGATTAATTCCTCGTATGCTGGGGATTCAGAACTACTGATGATAGGCGACTCAACATATGAGTTTACCGTATATTCTTAGGTTTCACATCATTTTTGTTCCCGTTTGTGTCTAAGTTCTTAACTTAGTGTGATAACATAACCATGACTGTTAGTACTCCATTTCAGGTGCGACAGATCTTCTGGAGGGTGCTGGATGTCACGATTTGACTAGTGTTTTCTTATAGTGATGAGTTAGCATGTGTTCATTTTTGAGGGTGTGTGGATGTTGCATGAAGGGTTTGACGGTGGTGTCGAAGGTTGAGGAACAGAATAGGTGATTCTGGTTGAGTTTAGGTCGAATTGGCTGGATGACTTTTAAATTTGGTTCTAAGGACTTATTTCTGGTCGTTTTACCGAGCAGCCATTTACATTACTCCTAGTTATCAAGACAATCACGTGAGTTTTGCTTTTACCATTAGCCCGTAAATGTTTGAGTGAATCATTGCATGCCGTGCTGGCAAACTAGCTCTTTAATTTAGGATAGTGAGTAGTATAGAAAGGGGGTGTGAATGTGGGGATGGATGCTTTGTCTATGGGTCTAATATTTAGGGAGTTTTTGTGGTAATAGGTTTATAGGCAATTGGCGTTCTAATTCAAGTTTTTTCTTGTTGACATGTTGCGTTTTGCTCGCTGTGGGGAGGATGGAGTCGGCACCGCCTCGCTGCACGAAGATGGACAAAGGGAGGACTGAGCCAAGGATTCATGCCTTTGCTTTCCTGACAAATAAAGGACACTTGTCCACATAAAGCCCTCCTGCAGCAGAAGGCCTCCAATGCTGACATGGATGCTGAACTTGTATTTTCCGTTTTATTCTTTTGAATGAAGTTTTCAACCGGACTTATTACTGTTTCATTATGTCTTTGCTAAAGCTAATTGTTCATTATTCATTATATTTGTCACCTGTTTATCTTCATGTGCTTTTGTTGATTTGTGTGTGCTTTTTTTTTTTGATCACTGACGAGGACATGTGTCACCAATGTCCTCGCATGCACGCTCTGTGCCGTGGTGTTCGTCCCTGGGGTCGGGGAGGACATGGAGGAATTTTCCTTATTAAAGTACAGCGGGCAGGGTTTTTTGCCTCCATACGGAGCGTGCATGCAATACATTCGTGAAGTAATGGGTTCAGTTAATGCTAAAGTCATGTTTCATGTATTGTTTCATAGTTTTTCATTGTCTCAGCTGTGAACCCATCGGTTGTTTTTCAGTGTCTTAATCATTGTTCATTACATATACATGTTAACGTTGCTGTGTTAGTCTGGAACATCATCTCGTGTTTTGGCATGGGTTCTCCTTTATGCATTTTTTGATTCAAGGTCATATGTTATGCCCTTTTGTCTCTATCCTCGGTCATATTGTTACATTATAATTATTTGTTGCTCATTTGTTCTGTTACTTAGTTAAGCATTCATTGCTAATTTGCTCATTTGTTTACGATAGTAATGTGTGGTGGACGAGTCCACCAAAGGGAGGACTGTTGGTGCCAAAAAAGGTCAAGAGGTCATCTACAAAATGTATTGAGTTAAAGCTGAGTTCTTAGATTGAAAGTGTTTTCTGGCTAGAGTTCGTGTGCTGTTCCAACATCAGCTCCAAAGGAATTTCCTGTTTTGGTCTCTGCTTGCTTCCAGTAACATTGCTTAAAGCTTATCTGACTTGCTAAATACTTGATGTGATTCCAAAAGTATTGCTGTGTCCCAGACAGAAGTCTCCACCCAAAGTTTCCACAGAAGAGATGTGAGCTATAAAAAGGGGAACCACTCTTTTGTCGGGGTCTTTCGGCTGTCCTGAGATGTGAGAAGACAAATAAAAGACCACGCTGTTCTCGACTGAAAAACTCTCTCCAACTCTTTTCTTTAAGAATAACAGAAAAAGCCCACAAAAGAAGAAGTAAAAGAAGGAGAAGTAAAAGAAGAAGAAGTAAAAGTAAGAGAAGAGGAAGTAGAAGAAGTAAAAGTAAAAGAAGAAAAAGAAGTAAAAGAAGAAGTAAAATAAAAAGTAAAAGAAGTAAAAGAAGAACTAAAAGAAGTAAAAGGAGAAGAAGAAGAAGAAGAAGAAGAAGAAGAAGAAGAAGAAGTAAAAGAAGATGAAGAAGAATAATTAAAAGAAGAAGATGAAGAAGAAGAAGTAAAAGAAGAAGAAGTAAAAGAAAAAGTAAAAGAAGTAAAAGAAGAAGTAAAAGTAAAAGAAGTAGAAGAAGAAGAAAGAAAAAAGAAGTAAAAGAATAAGTAAAAGAAGAAATAGGAGAAGAAGTAAAAGTAATAGATGAAGAAGAAGAAGAAGTAAATGTAAAAGCAGAAGAAGAAGAAAAAGAAGAAGTAAAAGAAGAAGTAAAAGAAGAAGTAGGAGAAGAAGTAAAAGTAAAAGAAGAAGAAGAAGCGAAAGTAAAAGAAGAAGAAGAAGAAGAAGTAAAAGAAGAAGTAAAAGAAGGAGAAGTAAAAGAAGAAGAAGTATAAGTAAAAAAAGAAGAAGTAGGAGAAGAAGAAGTAAAAGTAAAAGAAGAAGAAGAAGTAAAAGTAAAAGAAGAAGAAAAAGTAAAAGAAGAAGTAAAAGAAGGAGAAGTAAAAGAAGAAGAAGTAAAAAAGGAGGAGTAAAAGAAGAAGAAGAAGAAGTAGAAGAAGTAAAAGTAATAGAACAGGAAGAAGTAAAAGTAAAAGAAGAAGAAGTAAAAGAAGAAGAGGTAAAAGAAGTAAAAGAAGAAGAAGTAAAAGAAGTAGAAGTAAAAAAGGGAAAAGAAGAAGAGAGGTCAGGTCTGTTTTAGCGTACTCCAATCAAAAGCCCCTATTACCCCAAAAATGAATGGAGTCATTAGCACTTATGGTTTTTAAATGGCACCCAGAATTATGTTGCACGAAGCACAATTTCACATCATTCTGGGTCCATTTGTTTGAAAACAAGGTTCAATAAGGCTGAAACGTTACAGGAAGGTAGAATCTATTGAGTTGTAGGTGATCTGAACGTTTCATGATGATAGCACATTTCTATAGGGGGTCAAACCATGTCCCAATTGTCACCGGGCCTGGTGTCACTTTAAAGAAGTAGTCCAGTTACACATTTGTGGGCTTATAACTTTTCTTCTGAATGTCCTAGAGAGGTCAGGTTTGTTTTAGAGTACTCCAATTAACAGCCCCTACCACCATAAAAAGGAATGGAGTCATTAGCACTTATTGTCTTTACATGGAACCCAGAATTATGTCGCACAAAGCACAATTTCACATCACTCCGGGTCCATTTCTCAGAAAAAAGCTTGAATTCGGCTGAAACGTCACAGAAAAGGAGAATCTAATGAGCTGTAAATGATTCCTGTGTTTCATGATGATAGCACATTCCTAAGGGCATCAAATCAGGTCATAAATGTCACCGGATCACGTTCCTTAAATGCGGGGTTCCAAACACACTTTTGGGGCATATAACTTGGCTTCTGAATGTCTCAGAGAGGTCAGGTTTGTTTTAGGGTACTCCAATCAACAGCCCCTATTACCCCAAAAAGGAATGGAGTCATTAGCACTTATGGTTTTTAAATGGCACCCGGAATTATGTTGCACGAAGCACAATTTCATGTCATTCTGGGTCCATTTGTGTGACAACAAGGTCCAATCAGGCTGAAACGTTACAGGAAGGTAGAATCTATTGAGTTGTAGGTGATCTGAACGTTTCATGATGATAGCACATTCCTATAGGGGGTCAAACCATGTCCCAAATGTCACCGGGCCTGGTGTCACTTTAAAGAAGTAGTCCAGTTGCACATGTGTGGGCTTATAACTTTTCTTCTGAATGTCCTAGAGAGGTCAGGTTTGTTTTAGAGTACTCCAATTAACAGCCCCTATTACCCCAAAAAGGGATGGAGTCATTAGCACTTATGGTCTTTAAATGGCACCCAGAATTAGGTCGCACAAAGCACAATTTCACATCATTCGGGGTCCATTGACGAGCAGAGCAGAAAACAGCAGCAGGATCAGCGCAGTCGCTGATATCGACGAGCAGACAACAGCAGCAGGATCAGCGCAGTCGCTGATATCGACGAGCAGAGCAGACAAAAGCAGAAAGATAAGCGCAGTTGCTGATATTGACAAGCAGACAACAGCAGCAGGATCAGCGCAGTCGCTGATATCGACGAGCAGAGCAGAAAACAGCAGCAGGATCAGCGCAGTCACTATTATCGAGGAGCAGAGTAGACAACAGCAGCAGGATCAGCGCAGTCTTTATTATCGACGAGCAGAGTAGACAACAGCAGCAGGATCAGCGCAGACGCTGATATCGACGAGCAGACAACAGCAGCAGGATCAGCGGAGTAGCTGATATCGACGAGCAGAGCAGACAACAGCAGCAGGATCAGCGCAGTCGCTGATATCGACGAGCAGAGCAGACAACAGCAGCAGGATCAGAGCAGTCGCTGACACCGACGAGCAGAGCAGACAACAGCAGCAGGATCAGCGAAGTCGCTGGCGCCGACGAGCAGAGCAGACAACAGCAGCAGGATCAGCGCAGTCGCTGACGCCGATGAGCAGAGCAGACAACAGCAGCAGGACCAGCGCAGTTGCTGATATCGACGAGCAGAGCAGACAACAGCTGCAAGACCAGCGCAGTTGCTGATATCGACGAGCAGACATTAGCAGCTGGATCAGCGCTGTCGCTGATATCGACGAGCAGACATTAGCAGCTGGATCAGCGCTGTCGCTGATATCGACGAGCAGACAACAGCAGCTGGATCAGCGCAGTCGCTGATATCGATGAGCAGAAAACAGCAGCAGGATCAGCGCTGTCGCTGACGCCGACAGGTAGACAACAACAGCCGGGTCAGCGCAGTCGCTGATATGGACGACCAGACAACAGCAGCAGGATCAGCACTGTCGCTGATGCCGACGAGCAGAGGAGACAACAGCAGCAGGATCAAAGCAGTCGCTGACGCCGACGAGCAGAGCGGACAACAGCAGCAGGATCAGCGCAGTCGCTGACGCCGACGAGCAGGGTAGACAACAGCAGCAGGATCAGCGCAGTTGCTGATGTCGACGAGCAGAGCAGACAACAGCAGCAGGATCAGCGCAGTCGCTGATATCGACGAGCAGAGCAGACAAAAGCAGCAGGACCAGCGCAGTCGCTGATCTCAGAGAGCAGAGCAGACAACAGTAGCTGGACCAGCGCAGTCGCTAATATCGACGAGCAGAGCAGACAACAGCAGCAGGACCAGCGCAGTCAGTGATATTGACGAAAAGAGCAGACAACAGCAGCAGGACCAGCGCAGTCGCTGATATCGAAGAGAAGAGCAGACATCAGCAGCAGAACCAGCGCAGTCGCTGATATCGACGAGCAGAGCAGACACAAGCAGAAAGATCAGTGCAGTCGCTGATATTGACAAGCAGACAACAGCAGCAGGGTCAGCGCAGTCGCTGATATCGACGAGCAGAGCAGACAACATTAGCAGGATCAGCGCAGTCGCTGATATCGACGAGCAGAGTAGACAACAGCAGCAGGATAAGCGCATTCACTGATATCGACGAGCAGACAACAGCAGCAGGATCAGAGCAGTCGCTGATATCGACGAGCAGACAACAGCAGCAGGATCAGAGCAGTAGTTGATATCGAAGAGCAGAGCAGACAACAGCAGCAGGATCAGCGCAGTCGCTGATATCGACGAGCAGAGCAGACAACAGCAGTACGATCAGCGCAGTTGCTGATATCGACGAGCAGAGCAGACAAAAGCAGCAGGACCAGCGCAGTCACTGATGTCAAAGAGCAGAGCAGACAACAGTAGCTGGACCAGCGCAGTCGCTAATATCGACGAGCAGAGCAGACAACAGCAGCAGGACCAGCGCAGTCGCTGATATCGACGAGCAGAGCAGACAACAGCAGCAGGATCAGAGCAGTCGCTGATATCGACAAGCAGACAACGGCAGCAGGATCAGAGCAGTAGCTGATATCGACGAGCAGAGCAGACAACAGCAGCAGGATCAGCGCAGTCGCTGATATCGACGAGCAGAGCAGACAACAGCAGCAGGATCAGCGCAGTCGCTGATATCGACGAGCAGAGTAGACAACAGCAGCAGGATCAGCGCAGTCGCTGATATCGACGAGCAGAGCAGACAACAGCAGAAAGATAAGCGCAGTCGCTGATATTGACAAGCAGACAACAGCAGCAGGATCAGCACAGTCGCTGATATCGACGAGAAGAGCAGACAACAGCAGCAGGATCAGAGCAGTCGCTGACACCGACGAGCAGAGCAGACAACAGCAGCAGGATCAGTGAAGTCGCTGGCGCCGACGAGCAGAGCAGACAACAGCAGCAGGATCAGCGCAGTCGCTGACGCTGACGAGCAGAGCAGACAACAGCAGCAGGACCAGCGCAGTCGCTGATATCGACGAGCAGAGCAGACAACAGCAGCAGGACCAGCGCAGTTGCTGATATCGACGAGCAGAGCAGACAACAACAGCAGGATCAGCGCAGTCGCTGATATCGACGAGCAGAAAACAGCAGCAGGATCAGCGCTGTCGCTGACGCCGACGAGTAGACAACAGAAGATGGATCAGCGCAGTCACTGATATGGACGAGCAGACAACAGCAGCAGGATCAGCGCTGTCGCTGATGCCAACGAGCAGAGGAGACAACAGCAGCAGGATCAAAGCAGTCGCTAACGCCGACGAGCAGAGCAGACAACAGCAGCAGGATCAGCGCAGTCGCTGACGCCGACCAGCAGAGTAGACAACAGCAGCAGGATCAGCGCAGTCGCTGATGTCGACGAGCAGAACAGACAACAGCAGCAGGATCAGCGCAGTCGCTGATATCGACGAGCAGAGCAGACAAAAGCAGCAGGACCAGCACAGTCGCTGATGTCAAAGAGCAGAGCAGACAACAGTAGCTGGAACAGCGCAGTCGCTAATATCGACGAGCAGAGCAGACAACAGCAGCAGGACCAGTGCAGTCACTGATATCGACGAAAAGAGCAGACAACAACAGCAGGATCAGAGCAGTCGCTGATATCGACGAGCAGACAACAGCAGCAGGATCAGAGCAGTAGCTGATATCAACGAGCAGAGCAGACAACAGCAGCAGGATCAGCGCAGTCGCTGATATCGACGAGCAGAGCAGACAACAGCAGCAGGATCAGAGCAGTCGCTGACACCGACGAGCAGAGCAGACAACAGCAGCAGGATCAGCGAAGTCGCTGACGCCGACGGGCAGAGCAGACAACAGCAGCAGGATCAGCGCAGTCGCTGACGCCGACGAGCAGAGCAGATAACAGCAGCAGGACCAGCGCTGTAGCTGATATTGACGAGCAGAGCAGACAAAAGCAGCAGGATCAGCGCAGTCGCTGATATCGACGAGCACACAACAGCAAGAGGGTCAGCGCAGTCGCTGATATCGACGAGCAGAGCAGACAACAGCAGCAGGATCAGCGCAGTCGCTGATATCGACAAGCAGACAACAGCAGCAGGATCAGCGCAGTCGCTGATATCAACGAGCAGAGCAGACAACAGCAGCAGGATCAGCGCAGTTGCTTATATCGACGAGCAGACAACAGCAGCAGGATCAGCACAGTCGCTGATATCAACGAGCAGAGCAGGCAACAGCAGCAGGATCAGCGCAGTCGCTGATATCAGCAGGATCAGCGCAATCGCTGATATCGACGAGCAGAGCAGACAACAGCAGCAGGATCAGCGCAGTTGCTTATATCGATGAGCAGACAACAGCAGCAGGATCCGCACAGTCGCTGATATCAACGAGCAGAGCAGGCAACAGCAGCAGGACCAGCGCAGTCGCTGATATCGACGAGCAGACAACAGCAGCAGGATCAGCGCAGTCGCTGATATCGATGAGCAGAGCAGACAACAGCAGCAGGATCGGCGCAGTTGCTGATATCGACGAGCAGACAACAGCAGCAGGATCAGCGCAGTCGCTGATACCGACAAGCAGAACAGACAAGAGCAGCAGGACCAGTGTAGTCGATGATATCAAAGTGCAGAGCAGACAACAGCAGCAGGACCAGCGCAGTCGCTGATATCGACGAGCAGAGCAGACAACAGCAGCAGGACCAGCACAGTCGCTGAAATCAACGAGCAGAGCAGACAACAGCACCAGGACCAGCGCGGTCGCTTATATCGACGAGCAGAGCAGAAAACAGCAGCAGGACCAGTGCAGTCGCTGATATCGATGAGCAGAGCAGACAACAGCAGCTGGACCAACGCGGTCGCTGACATCGACGAGCAGAGCAGACAACAGCAGCAGGACCAGCCCAGTCGCTGATATTGACGAGCTGAGCAGACAACAGCAGCAGGACCAGTGCAGTCGCTGATATCGACAAACAGAGCAGACAATAGCAGCAGGACCAGCGCAGTCGCTGATATCAGCAGGATCAGCGCAATCGCTGATATCGACGAGCAGAGCAGACAACAGCAGAAGGATCAACGCAGTTGCTGATATCGACGAGCAGACAACAGCAGCAGGATGAGCGCAGTCGCTGATATCGACAAGCAGAGCAGACAACAGCAGCAGGATCAGAGCAGTCGCTGATGTTGACGAGCAGAGCAGACAACAGCAGCAGGACCAGTGCAGTCGCTGATATCGACAAACAGACAACAGCAGCAGGATCAGCGCAGTTGCTTATATCGACGAGCAGAGCAGACAACAGCAGCAGGATCAGCCCAGTCACTGATATCGACGAGCAGACAACAGAAGCGGGATCAGCGCAGTCGCTGATATCGACGAGCAGACAACAGCAGCTGGAAAAGCTCAGTTGCTGACGCCGAAGAGCAGAGCAGACAACAGCAGCAGGATCAGTGCAGTCGCTGACGCAGACGAGCAGAGCAGACAACAGCAGCAGGATCAGCGCAGTCACTGACGCCGACGAGCAGAGCAGACAACAGCAGCAGGACCAGCGCAGTCGCTGACATCGACGAGCAGAGCAGACAACAGCAGCAGGACCAGCGCAGTCGCTGACATCGACGAGCAGAGCAGACAACAGCAGCAGGACCAGCTCAGTCGCTGATATCGATGAGGAGAGCAGAAAACAGCAGCAGGACTAGTGCAAGCGCTGATATCGACGAGCAGAGCAGATTACAGCAGCAGGACAAGCGCAGTCGCTGACGCCGACGAGCAGAGCAGACAACAGCAGCAGGATCAGCGCAGTTGCTGACGCCGACGAGCAGAGCAGACAACAGCAGTAGGACCAGCGCAGTCGCTGACGCCGACGAGCAGAGCAGACAACAGCAGTAGGACCAGCGCAGTCGCTGATGCCGACGAGCAGAGCAGACAACATTAGCAGGATCAGCGCAGTCGCTGACGCCGACGAGCAGAGCAGACAACGGCAGCAGGACCAGCGCAGTCGCTGACGCCGACGAGCAGAGCAGACAACAGCAGCAGGACCAGCGCAGTCGCTGACGCCGACGAGCAGAGCAGACAACAGCAGCAGGACCAGCGCAGTCGCTGACGTCGACGAGCAGAGCAAACAACAGCAGCAGGACCAGCGCAGTCGCTGATATCGACGAGCAGACAACAGCAGCTGGATCAGCTCAGTCGCTGACGCCGACGTGCAGGTCAGACAACAGCAGCAGGACCAGCGCAGTCGCTGATATCGACGAGCAGACAACAGCAGCTGGATCAGCGCAGTCGCTGACGCCGTCGAGCAGAGCAGACAAAAGCAGCAGGACCAGCGCAGTCGCTGACGTCGACGAGCAGAGCAGACAACAGCAGCAGGACCAGCGCAGTCGCTGATATCGATGAGCAGAGCAGACAAAAGCAACAGGACCAGCGCAGTCGCTGATATCGACGAAAAGAGCAGACAACAGCAACAGGACCAGTGCAGTCGCTGATATCGGAGAGAAGAGCAGACAAAAACAGCAGGACCAGCGCAGTCGCTGATTTCGACGAGCAGAGCAGACAACAGCAGCAGGACCAGCGCAGTTGCTGACATCAACGAGCAGAGCAGACAACAGCAGCAGGACCAGCTCAGTCGCTGATATCGACGAGCAGAGCAGAAAACAGCAGCAGGACTAGCGCAATCGCTGATATCGACGAGCAGAGCAGATAACAGCAGCAGGATCAGCGCAGTCACTGACGCCGACGAGCAGAGCAGACAACAGCAGCAGGACCAGCGCAGTCGCTGACATCGACGAGCAGAGCAGACAACAGCAGCAGGACCAGCGCAGGCACTGACATCGACGAGCAGAGCAGACAACAGCAGCAGGACCAGCTAAGTCGCTGATATCGATGAGGAGAGCAGAAAACAGCAGCAGGACTAGCGCAAGCGCTGATATCGACGAGCAGAGCAGATTACAGCAGCAGGACAAGTGCAGTCGCTGACGCCGACGAGCAGAGCAGACAACAGCAGCAGGATCAGCGCAGTTGCTGACGCCGACGAGCAGAGCAGACAACAGCAGTAGGACCAGCGCAGTCGCTGACGCCGACGAGCAGAGCAGACAACAGCAGTAGGACCAGCGCAGTCGCTGATGCCGACGAGCAGAGCAGACAACAGTAGCAGGATCAGTGCAGTCGCTGACGCCGACGAGCAGAGCAGACAACGGCAGCAGGACCAGCGCAGTCGCTGACGCCGACGAGCAGAGCAGACAACAGCAGCAGGACCAGCGCAGTCGCTGACGCCGACGAGCAGAGCAGACAACAGCAGCAGGACCAGCGCAGTCGCTGACGTCGACGAGCAGAGCAAACAACAGCAGCAGGACCAGTGCAGTCGCTGATATCGACGAGCATACAACAGCAGCTGGATCAGCTCAGTCGCTGACGCCGACGTGCAGAGCAGACAACAGCAGCAGGACCAGCGCAGTCGCTGATATCGACGAGCAGACAACAGCAGCTGGATCAGCGCAGTCGCTGACGCCGTCGAGCAGAGCAGACAAAAGCAGCAGGACCAGCGCAGTTGCTGACGTCGACGAGCAGAGCAGACAACAGCAGCAGGACCAGCGCAGTCACTGATATCGATGAGCAGAGCAGACAAAAGCAACAGGACCAGCGCAGTCGCTGATATCGACGAGAAGAGCAGACAACAGCAACAGGACCAGTGCAGTCGCTGATATCGGAGAGAAGAGCAGACAAAAACAGCAGGACCAGCGCAGTCGCTGATTTCGACGAGCAGAGCAGACAACAGCAGCAGGACCAGCGCAGTTGCTGACATCAACGAGCAGAGCAGACAACAGCAGCAGGACCAGCTCAGTCGCTGATATCGACGAGCAGAGCAGAAAACAGCAGCAGGACTAGCGCAAGCGCTGATATCGACGAGCAGAGCAGATAACAGCAGCAGGACAAGCGCAGTCGCTGACGCCGACGAGCAGAGCAGACAACAGCAGCAGGATCAGCACAGTCGCTGATGCCGACGAGCAGAGCAGACACACAGCAGTAGGACCAGTGCAGTCGCTGATGCCGACGAGCAGAGCAGACAACAACAGCAGGACCAGCGCAGTCGCTGACGCCGACGAGCAGAGCAGACAACAGCAGCAGGACCAGCGCAGTCGCTGACATCGACGAGCAGAGCAGACAACAGCAGCAGGACCAGCGCAGTCGCTGACATCAACGAGCAGAGCAGAGAACAGCAGCAGGACCAGCGCAGTCGCTGATATCGACGAGCAGAGCAGACAACAGCAGCAGGACAAGCGCAGTCGCTGATATCGACGAAAAGAGCAGACAACAGCAACACGACCAGTGCAGTCGCTGATATCGAAGAGAAGAGCAGACAAATGCAGCAGGATCAGTGCAGTCGCTGATATCGACGTGCAGAGCAGACAACAGCAGCAGGACCAGCTCAGTCGCTGATATCGACGAGCAGAGCAGACAACAGCAGCAGGACCAGCGCAGTCGCTGATATCTACGAGCAGAGCAGACAACAGAAGGAGGACCAGCGCATTCGCTTATGTCGACGAGCAGAGCAAACAACAGCAGCAGGACCAGCACAGTCGCTGATATCGACGAGCAGAGCAGACAACAGCAGCAGGACCAGCGCAGTCGCTGATATCGACGAGCAGAGCAGACAACAGCAGCAGGTTCAGCACAGTTGCTAATATCGACGCGCAGACAACGACCGCAGGATCAGCGCAATAGCTGATATCGACGAGCAGAGCAGACAACAGCAGCAGGACCAGCGCAGTCGCTGACATCGACGAGCAGAGCAGACAACAGCAGCAGGACCAGCTCAGTCGCTGATATCGACGAAGAGAGCAGAAAACAGCAGCAGGACTAGCGCAAGCGCTGATATCGACGAGCAGAGCAGATTACAGCAGCAGGACAAGCGCAGTCGCTGACGCCGACGAGCAGAGCAGACAACAGCAGCAGGATCAGCACAGTCGCTGACGCCGACGAGCAGAGCAGACAACAGCAGTAGGACCAGCGCAGTCGCTGACGCCGATGAGCAGAGCAGACAACAGCAGTAGGACCAGCGCAGTCTCTGACGCCGACGAGCAGAGCAGACAACAGAAGCAGGATCAGAGCAGTCGCTGACGCCGACGAGCAGAGCAGACAACGGCAGCAGGACCAGCGCAGTCGCTGACGCCGACGAGCAGAGCAGACAACAGCAGCAGGACCAGCGCAGTCGCTGACGCCGACGAGCAGAGCAGACAACAGCAGCAGGACCAGCGCAGTCGCTGACGTCGACGAGCAGAGCAAACAACAGCAGCAGGACCAGCGCAGTCGCTGATATCGACGAGCAGACAACAGCAGCTGGATCAGCTCAGTCGCTGACGCTGACGTGCAGAGCAGACAACAGCAGCAGGACCAGCGCAGTGGCTGATATCGACGAGCAGACAACAGCAGCTGGATCAGCTAAGTCGCTGACGCCGACGAGCAGAGCAGACAACAGCAGCAGCATCAGGGCGGTTGCTGACGCCGACGAGCAGAGCAGACAACAGCAGCAGGATCAGCGCAGTCGCTGACGCCGACGAGCAGAGCAGACAAAAGCAGCAGGACCAGCGCAGTCGCTGATATCGATGAGCAGACAACAGCAGCAGGACCAGCGCAGTCGCTGATATCGACGAAAAGAGTAGACAACAGCAGCAGGACCAGTGCAGTCGCTGATATCGAAGAGAATAGCAGACAAAAACAGCAGGACCAGCGCAGTCGCTGATGTCGACGAGCAGAGCAGACAACAGCAGCAGGACCAGCGCAGTCGCTGACATCGACGAGCAGAGCAAACAACAGCAGCAGGACCAGCTCAGTCGCTGATATCGACGAGCAGAGCAGAAAACAGCAGCAGGACTAGCGCAAGCGCTGATATCGACGAGCAGAGCAGATAACAGCAGCAGGACAGGCGCAGTCGCTGACGCCGACGAGCAGAGCAGACAACAGCAGCAGGATCAGCGCAGTCGCTGACGTCGACGAGCAGAGCAGACAACAGCAGTAGGACCAGCGCAGTCGCTGATGCCGACGAGCAGAGCAGACAACAACAGCAGGACCAGCGCAGTCGCTGACGCCGACGAGCAGAGCAGACAACAGCAGCAGGACCAGCGCAGTCGCTGACATCGACGAGCAGAGCAGACAACAGCAGCAGGACCAGCGCAGTCGCTGATATCGACGAGCAGAGCAGACAACAGCAGCAGGACCAGCGCAGTCGCTGATATCAATGAAAAGAGCAGACAACAGCAACACGACAAGTGCAGTCGCTGATATCGATGAAAAGAGCAGACAACAGCAGCAGGATCAGTGCAGTCGCTAAAATCGACGTGCAGAGCAGACAACAGCAGCAGGACCAGCTCAGTCGCTGATATCGACGAGCAGAGCAGACAACAGCAGCAGGACCAGCGCAGTCGCTGATATCTACGAGCAGAGCAGACAACAGAAGCAGGACCATCACATTCGCTTATGTCGACGAGCAGAGCAAACAACAGCAGCAGGACCAGCAGAGTCGCTGATATAGACGAGCAGAGCAGACAACAGCAGCAGGACCAGCGCTGTCGCTGATACCGACGAGCAGAGGGGACAAAAGCAGCAGGACCAGCGCAGTCGCTGATATCGACAAGCAGAGCAGACAACAGCAGCAGGACCAGCGCAGTGGCTGATATCGACGAGCAGAGCAGACAACAGCAGCAGGTTCAGCGCAGTTGCTAATATCGACGAGCAGACAACGACCGCAGGATCAGCGCAATAGCTGATATCGACGAGCAGAGCAGACAACAGCAGCAGGATTAGCGCAATCGCTGATATCGACGAGCAGACAAAAGCAGCAGGATCAGGGGAGTCGCTGACACCGACGAGCAGAGCAGACAACAGCAGCAGGATCAGCGCAGTCGCTGACGCCGACGAGCAGAGCAGACAACAGCAGCAGGATCAGCGCAGTCGCTGATATCGACGAGCAGAGCAGACAACAGCAGCTGGATCAGCCCTGTCGCTGATATCGACAAGCAGACAACAGCAGCAGGATCAGCGCAGTCGCTGATGCCGAAGAGCAGAGAAGACAACAGCAGCAGGATCAAAGCAGTCACTGACGCCAACGAGCAGTGCAGACAACAGCTGCAGGATCAGCGCAGTCGCTGATATCGACGAGCAGACAACAGCAGCAGGATAAGCGCAGTCGCTGATATCGACGAGCAGAGCAGACAAAAGCAGAAAGATCAGCGCTGTCGCTGATATTGACAAGCAGACAACAGCAGCAGGATCAGCGCAGTCGCTGATATCGACGAGCAGAGCAGACAACAGCAGCAGGATCAGCGCAGTCACTATTATCAACGAGCAGATTAGACAACAGCAGCAGGATCAGCACAGTCGCTGATATCAACGAGCAGACAACAGCAGCAGGATCAGCGCAGACGCTGATATCGACGAGCAGACAACAGCAGCAGGATCAGCGCAGTCACTGACGCCAACGAGCAGTGCAGACAACAGCTGCAGGATCAGCGCAGTCACTGATATCAACGAGCAGAGCAGGCAACAGCAGCAGGACCAGCGCAGTTGCTGATATAGACGAAAAGAGCAGACAACAGCAGGAGGATCAGCGCAGTCGCTGATATCGACAAGCAGACAACAGCAGCAGGATCAGCGCAGTCGCTGATATCGATGAGCAGAGCAGACAACAGCAGCAGGATCAGCGCAGTCGCTGATATCGACGAGCAGTCAACAGCAGCAGGATCAGAGCAGTCGCTGACACCGACGAGCAGAGCAGACAACAGCAGCAGGATCAGCGAAGTCGCTGGCGCCGACGAGCAGAGCAGACAACAGCAGCAGGATCAGCGCAGTCGCTGACGCCGATGAGCAGAGCAGACAACAGCAGCAGGACCAGCGCAGTTGCTGATATCGACGAGCAGAGCAGACAACAGCTGCAAGACCAGCGCAGTTGCTGATATCGACGAGCAGACATTAGCAGCTGGATCAGCGCTGTCGCTGATATCGACGAGCAGACATTAGCAGCTGGATCAGCGCTGTCGCTGATATCGACGAGCAGACAACAGCAGCTGGATCAGCGCAGTCGCTGATATCGATGAGCAGAAAACAGCAGCAGGATCAGCGCTGTCGCTGACGCCGACAGGTAGACAACAACAGCAGGATCAGCGCAGTCGCTGATATGGACGACCAGAAAACAGCAGCAGGATCAGCACTGTCGCTGATGCCGACGAGCAGAGGAGACAACAGCAGCAGGATCAAAGCAGTCGCTGACGCCGACGAGCAGAGCGGACGACAGCAGCAGGATCAGCGCAGTCGCTGACGCCGACGAGCAGAGTAGACAACAGCAGCAGGATCAGCGCAGTTGCTGATGTCGACGAGCAGAGCAGACAACAGCAGCAGGATCAGCGCAGTCGCTGATATCGACGAGCAGAGCAGACAAAAGCAGCAGGACCAGCGCAGTCCCTGATCTCAGAGAGCAGAGCAGACAACAGTAGCTGGACCAGCGCAGTCGCTAATATCGACGAGCAGAGCAGACAACAGCAGCAGGACCAGCGCAGTCACTGATATTGACGAAAAGAGCAGACAACAGCAGCAGGACCAGCGCAGTCGCTGATATCGAAGAGAAGAGCAGACATCAGCAGCAGAACCAGCGCAGTCGCTGATATCGACGAGCAGAGCAGACACAAGCAGAAAGATCAGTGCAGTCGCTGATATTGACAAGCAGACAACAGCAGCAGGGTCAGCGCAGTCGCTGATATCGACGAGCAGAGCAGACAACATTAGCAGGATCAGCGCAGTCGCTGATATCGACGAGCAGAGTAGACAACAGCAGCAGGATAAGCGCATTCACTGATATCGACGAGCAGACAACAGCAGCAGGATCAGAGCAGTCGCTGATATCGACGAGCAGACAACAGCAGCAGGATCAGAGCAGTAGTTGATATCGAAGAGCAGAGCAGACAACAGCAGCAGGATCAGCACAGTCGCTGATATCGACGAGCAGAGCAGACAACAGCAGTACGATCAGCGCAGTTGCTGATATCGACGAGCAGAGCAGACAAAAGCAGCAGGACCAGCGCAGTCACTGATGTCAAAGAGCAGAGCAGACAACAGTAGCTGGACCAGCGCAGTCGCTAATATCGACGAGCAGAGCAGACAACAGCAGCAGGACCAGCGCAGTCGCTGATATCGACGAGCAGAGCAGACAACAGCAGCAGGATCAGAGCAGTCGCTGATATCGACAAGCAGACAACGGCAGCAGGATCAGAGCAGTAGCTGATATCGACGAGCAGAGCAGACAACAGCAGCAGGATCAGCGCAGTCGCTGATATCGACGAGCAGAGCAGACAACAGCAGCAGGATCAGCGCAGTCGCTGATATCGACGAGCAGAGTGGACAACAGCAGCAGGATCAGCGCAGTCGCTGATATCGACGAGCAGAGCAGACAACAGCAGAAAGATAAGCGCAGTCGCTGATATTGACAAGCAGACAACAGCAGCAGGATCAGCGCAGTCACTGATATCGACGAGCAGAGCAGACAACAGCAGCAGGATCAGCGCAATCGCTATTATCGACGGGCAGAGTAGACAACAGCAGTAGGATCAGCACAGTCGCTGATATCGACGAGCAGACAACAGCAGCAGGATCAGCGCAGTAGCTGATATCGACGAGCAGAGCAGACAACAGCAGCAGGATCAGCACAGTTGCTGATATCGACGAGAAGAGTAGACAACAACAGCAGGATCAGAGCAGTCGCTGACACCGACGAGCAGAGCAGACAACAGCAGCAGGATCAGTGAAGTCGCTGGCGCCGACGAGCAGAGCAGACAACAGCAGCAGGATCAGCGCAGTCGCTGACGCTGACGAGCAGAGCAGACAACAGCAGCAGGACCAGCGCAGTCGCTGATATCGACGAGCAGATCAGACAACAGCAGCAGGACCAGCGCAGTTGCTGATATCGACGAGCAGAGCAGACAACAACAGCAGGATCAGCGCAGTCGCTGATATCGACGAGCAGAAAACAGCAGCAGGATCAGCGCTGTCGCTGACGCCGACGAGTAGACAACAGAAGATGGATCAGCGCAGTCACTGATATGGACGAGCAGACAACAGCAGCAGGATCAGCGCTGTCGCTGATGCCAACGAGCAGAGGAGACAACAGCAGCAGGATCAAAGCAGTCGCTAACGCCGACGAGCAGAGCAGACAACAGCAGCAGGATCAGCGCAGTCGCTGACGCCGACCAGCAGAGTAGACAACAGCAGCAGGATCAGCGCAGTCGCTGATGTCGACGAGCAGAACAGACAACAGCAGCAGGATCAGCGCAGTCGCTGATATCGACGAGCAGAGCAGACAAAAGCAGCAGGACCAGCACAGTCGCTGATGTCAAAGAGCAGAGCAGACAACAGTAGCTGGAACAGCGCAGTCGCTAATATCGACGAGCAGAGCAGACAACAGCAGCAGGACCAGTGCAGTCACTGATATCGACGAAAAGAGAAGACAACAACAGCAGGATCAGAGCAGTCGCTGATATCGACGAGCAGACAACAGCAGCAGGATCAGAGCAGTAGCTGACACCGACGAGCAGAGCAGACAACAGCAGCAGGATCAGCGAAGTCGCTGACGCCGACGAACAGAGCAGACAACAGCAGCAGGATCAGCGCAGTCGCTGACGCCGACGAGCAGAGCAGACAACAGCAGCAGGACCAGCACTGTAGCTGATATTGACGAGCAGAGCAGACAAAAGCAGCAGGATCAGCGCAGTCGCTGATATCGACGAGCACACAACAGCAAGAGGGTCAGCGCAGTCGCTGATATCGACGAGCAGAGCAGACAACAGCAGCAGGATCAGCGCAGTCGCTGATATCGACAAGCAGACAACAGCAGCAGGATCAGCGCAGTCGCTGACATCAACGAGCAGAGCAGACAACAGCAGCAGGATCAGCGCAGTTGCTTATATCGACGAGCAGACAACAGCAGCAGGATCAGCACAGTCGCTGATATCAACGAGCAGAGCAGGCAACAGCAGCAGGATCAGCGCAGTCGCTGATATCAGCAGGATCAGCGCAATCGCTGATATCGACGAGCAGAGCAGACAACAGCAGCAGGATCAGCGCAGTTGCTTATATCGATGAGCAGACAACAGCAGCAGGATCCGCACAGTCGCTGATATCAACGAGCAGAGCAGGCAACAGCAGCAGGACCAGCGCAGTTGCTGATATCGACGAAAAGAGCAGACAACAGCAGCAGGATCAGCGCAGTCGCTGATATCGACGAGCAGACAACAGCAGCAGGATCAGCGCAGTCGCTGATATCGATGAGCAGAGCAGACAACAGCAGCAGGATCGGCGCAGTTGCTGATATCGACGAGCAGACAACAGCAGCAGGATCAGCGCAGTCGCTGATACCGACAAGCAGAACAGACAAGAGCAGCAGGACCAGTGCAGTCAATGATATCAAAGAGCAGAGCAGACAACAGCAGCAGGACCAGCGCAGTCGCTGATATCGACGAGCAGAGCAGACAACAGCAGCAGGACCAGCATAGTCGCTGAAATCAACGAGCAGAGCAGACAACAGCACCAGGACCAGCGCGGTCGCTTATATCGACGAGCAGAGCAGAAAACAGCAGCAGGACCAGCGCAGTCGCTGATATCGATGAGCAGAGCAGACAACAGCAGCTGGACCAACGCGGTCGCTGACATCGACGAGCAGAGCAGACAACAGCAGCAGGACCAGCCCAGTCGCTGATATTGACGAGCTGAGCAGACAACAGCAGCAGGACCAGTGCAGTCGCTGATATCGACAAACAGAGCAGACAACAGCAGCAGGACCAGCGCAGTCGCTGATATCGAAGAGCAGAGCAGACAACAGCAGCAGGACGCAGACGCTGATATCAACGAGAAGAGCAGACAACAGCAGCAGGACCAGCGCAGTCGCTGATATCAGCAGGATCAGCGCAATCGCTGATATCGACGAGCAGAGCAGACAACAGCAGAAGGATCAACGCAGTTGCTGATATCAACGAGCAGACAACAGCAGCAGGATGAGCGCAGTCGCTGATATCGACAAGCAGAGCAGACAACAGCAGCAGGATCAGAGCAGTCGCTGATGTTGACGAGCAGAGCAGACAACAGCAGCAGGACCAGTGCAGTCGCTGATATCGACAAACAGACAACAGCAGCAGGATCAGCGCAGTTGCTTATATCGACGAGCAGAGCAGACAACAGCAGCAGGATCAGCCCAGTCACTGATATCGACGAGCAGAGCTGACAACAGCAGCAGGTTCAGCGCAGTCGCTGATATCGACGAACAGAGCAGACAACAGCAGCAGGATCAGCGCAGTCGCTGATATCGACGAGCAGACAACAGCAGCTGGAAAAGCTCAGTTGCTGACGCCGAAGAGCAGAGCAGACAACAGCAGCAGGATCAGCGCAGTCGCTGACGCAGACGAGCAGAGCAGACAACAGCAGCAGGATCAGCGCAGTCACTGACGCCGACGAGCAGAGCAGACAACAGCAGCAGGACCAGCGCAGTCGCTGACATCGACGAGCAGAGCAGACAACAGCAGCAGGACCAGCGCAGTCGCTGACATGGACGAGCAGAGCAGACAACAGCAGCAGGACCAGCTCAGTCGCTGATATCGATGAGGAGAGCAGAAAACAGCAGCAGGACTAGCGCAAGCGCTGATATCGACGAGCAGAGCAGATTACAGCAGCAGGACAAGCGCAGTCGCTGACGCCGACGAGCAGAGCAGACAACAGCAGCAGGATCAGCGCAGTTGCTGACGCCGACGAGCAGAGCAGACAACAGCAGTAGGACCAGCGCAGTCGCTGACGCCGACGAGCAGAGCAGACAACAGCAGTAGGACCAGCGCAGTCGCTGACGTCGACGAGCAGAGCAAACAACAGCAGCAGGACCAGCGCAGTCGCTGATATCGACGAGCAGACAACAGCAGCTGGATCAGCTCAGTCGCTGACGCCGACGTGCAGAGCAGACAACAGCAGCAGGACAAGCGCAGTCGCTGATATCGACGAGCAGACAACAGCAGCTGGATCAGCGCAGTCGCTGACGCCGTCGAGCAGAGCAGACAAAAGCAGCAGGACCAGCGCAGTCGCTGACGTCGACGAGCAGAGCAGACAACAGCAGCAGGACCAGCGCAGTCGCTGATATCGATGAGCAGAGCAGACAAAAGCAACAGGACCAGCGCAGTCGCTGATATCGACGAAAAGAGCAGACAACAGCAACAGGACCAGTGCAGTCGCTGATATCGGAGAGAAGAGCAGACAAAAACAGCAGGACCAGCGCAGTCGCTGATTTCGACGAGCAGAGCAGACAGCAGCAGGACCAGCGCAGTTGCTGACATCAACGAGCAGAGCAGACAACAGCAGCAGGACCAGCTCAGTCGCTGATATCGACGAGCAGAGCAGAAAACAGCAGCAGGACTAGCGCAAGCGCTGATATCGACGAGCAGAGCATATAACAGCAGCAGGACAAGCGCAGTCGCTGACGCCGACGAGCAGAGCAGACAACAGCAGCAGGATCAGCACAGTCGCTGACGCCGACGAGCAGAGCAGACACACAGCAGTAGGACCAGTGCAGTCGCTGATGCCGACGAGCAGAGCAGACAACAACAGCAGGACCAGCGCAGTCGCTGACGCCGACGAGCAGAGCAGACAACAGCAGCAGGACCAGCGCAGTCGCTGACATCGACGAGCAGAGCAGACAACAGCAGCAGGACCAGCGCAGTCGCTGACATCGACGAGCAGAGCAGAGAACAGCAGCAGGACCAGCGCAGTCGCTGATATCGACGAGCAGAGCAGACAACAGCAGCAGGACAAGCGCAGTCGCTGATATCGACGAAAAGAGCAGACAACAGCAACACGACCAGTGCAGTCGCTGATATCGAAGAGAAGAGCAGACAAATGCAGCAGGATCAGTGCAGTCGCTGATATCGACGTGCAGAGCAGACAACAGCAGCAGGACCAGCTCAGTCGCTGATATCGACGAGCAGAGCAGACAACAGCAGCAGGACCAGCGCAGTCGCTGATATCTACGAGCAGAGCAGACAACAGAAGGAGGACCAGCGCATTCGCTTATGTCGACGAGCAGAGCAAACAACAGCAGCAGGACCAGCACAGTCGCTGATATCGACGAGCAGAGCAGACAACAGTAGCAGGACCAGCGCAGTCGCTGATATTGACGAGCAGAGCAGACAACAGCAGCAGGTTCAGCACAGTTGCTAATATCGACGCGCAGACAACGACCGCAGGATCCGCGCAATAGCTGATATCAACGAGCAGAGCAGACAACAGCAGCAGGACCAGCGCAGTCGCTGACATCGACGAGCAGAGCAGACAACAGCAGCAGGACCAGCTCAGTCGCTGATATCGACGAAGAGAGCAGAAAACAGCAGTAGGACTAGCGCAAGCGCTGATATCGACGAGCAGAGCAGATTACAGCAGCAGGACAAGCGCAGTCGCTGACGCCGACGAGCAGAGCAGACAACAGCAGCAGGATCAGCACAGTCGCTGACGCCGACGAGCAGAGCAGACAACAGCAGTAGGACCAGCGCAGTCGCTGACGCCGATGAGCAGAGCAGACAACAGCAGTAGGACCAGCGCAGTCGCTGACGCCGACGAGCAGAGCAGACAACAGAAGCAGGATCAGAGCAGTCGCTGACGCCGACGAGCAGAGCAGACAACGGCAGCAGGACCAGCGCAGTCGCTGACGCCGACGAGCAGAGCAGACAACAGCAGCAGGACCAGCGCAGTCGCTGACGCCGACGAGCAGAGCAGACAACAGCAGCAGGACCAGCGCAGTCGCTGATATCGACGAGCAGAGCAGACAACAGCAGCAGGTTCAGCACAGTTGCTAATATCGACGCGCAGACAACGACCGCAGGATCCGCGCAATAGCTGATATCGACGAGCAGAGCAGACAACAGCAGCAGGACCAGCGCAGTCGCTGACATCGACGAGCAGAGCAGACAACAGCAGCAGGACCAGCTCAGTCGCTGATATCGACGAAGAGAGCAGAAAACAGCAGCAGGACTAGCGCAAGCGCTGATATCGACGAGCAGAGCAGATTACAGCAGCAGGACAAGCGCAGTCGCTGACGCCGACGAGCAGAGCAGACAACAGCAGCAGGATCAGCACAGTCGCTGACGCCGACGAGCAGAGCAGACAACAGCAGTAGGACCAGCGCAGTCGCTGACGCCGATGAGCAGAGCAGACAACAGCAGTAGGACCAGCGCAGTCGCTGACGCCGACGAGCAGAGCAGACAAAAGAAGCAGGATCAGAGCAGTCGCTGACGCCGACGAGCAGAGCAGACAACGGCAGCAGGACCAGCGCAGTCGCTGACGCCGACGAGCAGAGCAGACAACAGCAGCAGGACCAGCGCAGTCGCTGACGCCGACGAGCAGAGCAGACAACAGCAGCAGGACCAGCGCAGTCGCTGACGTCGACGAGCAGAGCAAACAACAGCAGCAGGACCAGCACAGTCGCTGATATCGACGAGCAGACAACAGCAGCTGGATCAGCTCAGTCGCTGACGCCGACGTGCAGAGCAGACAACAGCAGCAGGACCAGCGCAGTCGCTGATATCGACGAGCAGACAACAGCAGCTGGATCAGCTAAGTTGCTGACGCCGACGAGCAGAGCAGACAACAGCAGCAGCATCAGGGCGGTTGCTGACGCCGACGAGCAGAGCAGACAACAGCAGCAGGATCAGCGCAGTCGCTGACGCCGACGAGCAGAGCAGACAAAAGCAGCAGGACCAGCGCAGTCGCTGACGTCGACGAGCAGAGCAGACAACAGCAGCAGGACCAGCGCAGTCGCTGATATCGATGAGCAGAGCAGACAACAGCAGCAGGACCAGCGCAGTCGCTGATATCGACGAAAAGAGCAGACAACAGCAGCAGGACCAGTGCAGTCGCTGATATCGAAGAGAATAGCAGACAAAAACAGCAGGACCAGCGCAGTCGCTGATTTCGACGAGCAGAGCAGACAACAGCAGCAGGACCAGCGCAGTCGCTGACATCGACGAGCAGAGCAAACAACAGCAGCAGGACCAGCTCAGTCGCTGATATCGACGAGCAGAGCAGAAAACAGCAGCAGGACTAGCGCAAGCGCTGATATCGACGAGCAGAGCAGATATCAGCAGCAGGACAGGCGCAGTCGCTGACGCCGACGAGCAGAGCAGACAACAGCAGCAGGATGAGCGCAGTCGCTGACGTCGACGAGCAGAGCAGAAAACAGCAGTAGGACCAGCGCAGTCGCTGATGCCGACGAGCAGAGCAGACAACAGAAGCAGGATCAGAGCAGTCGCTGACGCCGACGAGCAGAGCAGACAACGGCAGCAGGACCAGCTCAGTCGCTGATATCGACGAGCAGAGCAGAAAACAGCAGCAGGACTAGCGCAAGCGCTGATATCGACGAGCAGAGCAGATATCAGCAGCAGGACAGGCGCAGTCGCTGACGCCGACGAGCAGAGCAGACAACAGCAGCAGGATGAGCGCAGTCGCTGACGTCGACGAGCAGAGCAGACAACAGCAGTAGGACCAGCGCAGTCGCTGATGCCGACGAGCAGAGCAGACAACAGAAGCAGGATCAGAGCAGTCGCTGACGCCGACGAGCAGAGCAGACAACGGCAGCAGGACCAGCGCAGTCGCTGACGCCGACGAGCAGAGCAGACAACAGCAGCAGGACCAGCGCAGTCGCTGACGCCGACGAGCAGAGCAGACAACAGCAGCAGGACCAGCGCAGTCGCTGACGTCGACGAGCAGAGCAAACTACAGCAGCAGGACCAGCGCAGTCGCTGATATCGACGAGCAGACAACAGCAGCTGGATCAGCTCAGTCGCTGACGCCGACGTGCAGAGCAGACAACAGCAGCAGGACCAGCGCAGTCGCTGATATCGACGAGCAGACAACAGCAGCTGGATCAGCTAAGTTGCTGACGCCGACGAGCAGAGCAGACAACAGCAGCAGCATCAGGGCAGTTGCTGACGCCGACGAGCAGAGCAGACAACAGCAGCAGGATCAGCGCAGTCGCTGACGCCGACGAGCAGAGCAGACAAAAGCAGCAGGACCAGCGCAGTCGCTGACGTCGACGAGCAGAGCAGACAACAGCAGCAGGACCAGCGCAGTCGCTGATATCGATGAGCAGAGCAGACAACAGCAGCAGGACCAGCGCAGTCGCTGATATCGACGAAAAGAGCAGACAACAGCAGCAGGACCAGTGCAGTCGCTGATATCGAAGAGAATAGCAGACAAAAACAGCAGGACCAGCGCAGTCGCTGATTTCGACGAGCAGAGCAGACAACAGCAGCAGGACCAGCGCAGTCGCTGACATCGACGAGCAGAGCAAACAACAGCAGCAGGACCAGCTCAGTCGCTGATATCGACGAGCAGAGCAGAAAACAGCAGCAGGACTAGCGCAAGCGCTGATATCGACGAGCAGAGCAGATGTCAGCAGCAGGACAGGCGCAGTCGCTGACGCCGACGAGCAGAGCAGACAACAGCAGCAGGATGAGCGCAGTCGCTGACGTCGACGAGCAGAGCAGACAACAGCAGTAGGACCAGCGCAGTCGCTGATGCCGACGAGCAGAGCAGACAACAACAGCAGGACCAGCGCAGTCGCTGACGCCGACGAGCAGAGCAGACAACAGCAGCAGGACCAGCGCAGTCGCTGACATCGACGAGCAGAGCAGACAACAGCAGCAGGACCAGCTCAGTCGCTGATATCGACGAGCAGAGCAGACAACAGCAGCAGGACCAGCGCAGTCGCTGATATCTACGAGCAGAGCAGACAACAGAAGCAGGACCAGCACATTCGCTTATGTCGACGAGCAGAGCAAACAACAGCAGCAGGACCAGCAGAGTCGCTGATATAGACGAGCAGAGCAGACAACAGCAGCAGGACCAGCGCTGTCGCTGATACCGACGAGCAGAGGGGACAAAAGCAGCAGGACCAGCGCAGTCGCTGATATCGACAAGCAGAGCAGACAACAGCAGCAGGACCAGCGCAGTCGCTGATATCGACGAGCAGAGCAGACAACAGCAGCAGGTTCAGCGCAGTTGCTAATATCGACGAGCAGACAACGACCGCAGGATCAGCGCAATAGCTGATATCGACGAGCAGAGCAGACAACAGCAGCAGGATTAGCGCAATCGCTGATATCGACGAGCAGACAAAAGCAGCAGGATCAGGGGAGTCGCTGACACCGACGAGCAGAGCAGACAATGGCAGCAGGACCGGCGCAGTCGCTGACGCCGTCGAGCAGAGCAGACAAAAGCAGCAGGACCAGCGCAGTCGCTGACGTCGACGAGCAGAGCAGACAACAGCAGCAGGACCAGCGCAGTCGCTGATATCGACGAGCAGAGCAGACAACAGCAGCAGGACCAGCGCAGTCGCTGATATCAATGAAAAGAGCAGACAACAGCAACACGACAAGTGCAGTCGCTGATATCGATGAAAAGAGCAGACAACAGCAGCAGGATCAGTGCAGTCGCTAAAATCGACGAGTAGAGCAGACAACAGCAGCAGGTTCAGCACAGTTGCTAATATCGACGCGCAGACAACGACCGCAGGATCAGCGCAATAGCTGATATCGACGAGCAGAGCAGACAACAGCAGTAGGACCAGCGAAGTCGCTGACATCGACGAGCAGAGCAGACAACAGCAGCAGGACCAGCCTAGTCGCTGATATCAACAAGGAGAGCAGAAAACAGCAGCATGACTAGCGCAAACGCTGATATCGACGAGCAGAGCAGATTACAGCAGCAGGACAAGCGCAGTTGCTGATGCCGACGAGCAGAGCAGACAACAGCAGCAGGATCAGCGCAGTCGCTGACGCCGACGAGCAGAGCAGACAACAGCAGTAGGACCAGCGCAGTCGCTGACGCCGACGAGCAGAGCAGACAACAGCAGTAGGACCAGCGCAGTCGCTGATGCCGACGAGCAGAGCAGACAACAGAAGCAGGATCAGAGCAGTCGCTGACGCCGACGAGCAGAGCAGACAACGGCAGCAGGACCGGCGCAGTCGCTGACGCCGTCGAGCAGAGCAGACAAAAGCAGCAGGACCAACGCAGTCGCTGACGTCGACGAGCAGAGCAGACAACAGCAGCAGGACCAGCGCAGTCGCTGATATCGATGAGCAGAGCAAACAAAAGCAACAGGACCAGCGCAGTCGCTGATTTCGACGAAAAGAGCAGACAACAGCAACAGGACCAGTGCAGTGGCTGATATCGAAGAGAAGAGCAGACAAAAACAGCAGGACCAGCGCAGTCGCTGATTTCGACGAGCAGAGCAGACAACAGCAGCAGGACCAGCGCAGTTGCTGACATCAACGAGCAGAGCAGACAACAGCAGCAGGACCAGCTCAGTCGCTGATATCGACGAGCAGAGCAGAAAACAGCAGCAGGACTAGCGCAAGCGCTGATATCGACGAGCAGAGCAGATAACAGCAGCAGGACAAGCGCAGTCGCTGACGCCGACGAGCACAGCAGACAACAGCAGCAGGATCAGCACAGTCGCTGACGCCGACGAGCAGAGCAGACACACAGCAGTAGGACCAGTGCAGTCGCTGATGCCGAGGAGCAGAGCAGACAACAACAGCAGGACCAGCGCAGTCGCTGACGCCGACGAGCAGAGCAGACAACAGCAGCAGGACCAGCGCAGTCGCTGACATCGACCAGCAGAGCAGACAACAGCAGCAGGACCAGCGCAGTCGCTGATATCGACGAGCAGAGCAGACAACAGCAGCAGGACAAGCGCAGTCGCTGATATCGACGAAAAGAGCAGACAACAGCAACATGACCAGTGCAGTCGCTGATATCGAAGAGAAGAGCAGACAAATGCAGCAGGATCAGTGCAGTCGCTGATATCGACGTGCAGAGCTGACAACAGCAGCAGGACCAGCTCAGTCGCTGATATCGACGAGCAGAGCAGACAACAGCAGTAGGACCAGCGCAGTCGCTGACGCCGACGAGCAGAGCAGACAACAGAAGCAGGATCAGAGCAGTCGCTGACGCCGACGAGCAGAGCAGACAACGGCAGTAGGACCAGTGCAGTCGCTGACGCCGACGAGCAGAGCAGACAACAGCAGCAGGACCAGCGCAGTCGCTGACGCCGACGAGCAGAGCAGACAACAACAGCAGGACCAGCGCAGTCGCTGACGTCGACGAGCAGAGCAAACAACAGCAGCAGGACCAGCGCAGTCGCTGATATCGACAAGCAGACAACAGCAGCTGGATCAGCTCAGTCGCTGACGCCGACGTGCAGAGCAGACAACAGCAGCAGGACCAGCGCAGTCGCTGATATCGACGAGCAGACAACAGCAGCTGGATCAGCTAAGTCGCTGACGCCGACGAGCAGAGCAGACAACAGCAGCAGCATCAGGGCGGTTGCTGACGCCGACGAGCAGAGCAGACAACAGCAGCAGGATCAGCGCAGTCGCTGACGCCGACGAGCAGAGCAGACAAAAGCAGCAGGACCAGCGCAGTCGCTGACGTCGACGAGCAGAGCAGACAACAGCAGCAGGACCAGCGCAGTCGCTGACATCGACCAGCAGAGCAGACAACAGCAGCAGGACCAGCGCAGTCGCTGATATCGACGAGCAGAGCAGACAACAGCAGCAGGACAAGCGCAGTCGCTGATATCGACGAAAAGAGCAGACAACAGCAACACGACCAGTGCAGTCGCTGATATCGAAGAGAAGAGCAGACAAATGCAGCAGGATCAGTGCAGTCGCTGATATCGACGTGCAGAGCAGACAACAGCAGCAGGACCAGCTCAGTCGCTGATATCGACGAGCAGAGCAGACAACAGCAGCAGGACCAGCGCAGTCGCTGATATCTACGAGCAGAGCAGACAACAGAAGGAGGACCAGCGCATTCGCTTATGTCGACGAGCAGAGCAAACAACAGCAGCAGGACCAGCACAGTCGCTGATATCGACCATCAGAGCAGACAACAGCAGCAGGACCAGCGCAGTTGCTGATATCGACGAGCAGAGCAGACAACAGCAGCAGGTTCAGCACAGTTGCTAATATCGACGCGCAGACAACGACCGCAGGATCAGCGCAATAGCTGATATCAACGAGCAGAGCAGACAACAGCAGCAGGACCAGCGCAGTCGCTGACATCGACGAGCAGAGCAGACAACAGCAGCAGGACCAGCTCAGTTCGCTGATATCGACGAGGAGAGCAGAAAACAGCAGCAGGACTAGCGCAAGCGCTGATATCGACGAGCAGAGCAGATTACAGCAGCAGGACAAGCGCAGTCGCTGACGCCGACGAGCAGAGCAGACAACAGCAGCAGGACCAGCGCAGTCGCTGACATCGACGAGCAGAGCAGACAACAGCAGTAGGACCAGCGCAGTCGCTGACGCCGATGAGCAGAGCAGACAACAGCAGTAGGACCAGCGCAGTCGCTGACGCCGACGAGCAGAGCAGACAACAGAAGCAGGAACAGAGCAGTCGCTGACGCCGACGAGCAGAGCAGACAACGGCAGTAGGACCAGTGCAGTCGCTGACGCCGACGAGCAGAGCAGACAACAGCAGCAGGACCAGCGCAGTCGCTGACGCCGACGAGCAGAGCAGACAACAGCAGCAGGACCAGCGCAGTCGCTGACGTCGACGAGCAGAGCAAACAACAGCAGCAGGACCAGCGCAGTCGCTGATATCGACAAGCAGACAACAGCAGCTGGATCAGCTCAGTCGCTGACGCCGACGTGCAGAGCAGACAACAGCAGCAGGACCAGCGCAGTCGCTGATATCGACGAGCAGACAACAGCAGCTGGATCAGCTAAGTCGCTGACGCCGACGAGCAGAGCAGACAACAGCAGCAGCATCAGGGCGGTTGCTGACGCCGACGAGCAGAGCAGACAACAGCAGCAGGATCAGCGCAGTCGCTGACGCCGACGAGCAGAGCAGACAAAAGCAGCAGGACCAGCGCAGTCGCTGACGTCGACGAGCAGAGCAGACAACAGCAGCAGGACCAGCGCAGTCGCTGATATCGATGAGCAGAGCAGACAACAGCAGCAGGACCAGTGCAGTCGCTGATATCGAAGAGAATAGCAGACAAAAACAGCAGGACCAGCGCAGTCGCTGATTTCGACGAGCAGAGCAGACAACAGCAGCAGGACCAGCGCAGTCGCTGACATCGACGAGCAGAGCAAACAACAGCAGCAGGACCAGCTCAGTCGCTCATATCGACGAGCAGAGCAGAAAACAGCAGCAGGACTAGCGCAAGCGCTGATATCGACGAGCAGAGCAGATAACAGCAGCAGGACAGGCGCAGTCGCTGACGCCGACGAGCAGAGCAGACAACAGCAGCAGGATCAGCGCAGTCGCTGACGTCGACGAGCAGAGCAGACAACAGCAGTAGGACCAGCGCAGTCGCTGATGCCGACGAGCAGAGCAGACAACAACAGCAGGACCAGCGCAGTCGCTGACGCCGACGAGCAGAGCAGACAACAGCAGCAGGACCAGCGCAGTCGCTGACATCGACGAGCAGAGCAGACAACAGCAGCAGGACCAGCGCAGTCGCTGATATCGACGAGCAGAGCAGACAACAGCAGCAGGACCAGCGCAGTCGCTGATATCAATGAAAAGAGCAGACAACAGCAACACGACAAGTGCAGTCGCTGATATCGATGAAAAGAGCAGACAACAGCAGCAGGATCAGTGCAGTCGCTAAAATCGACGTGCAGAGCAGACAACAGCAGCAGGACCAGCTCAGTCGCTGATATCGACGAGCAGAGCAGACAACAGCAGCAGGACCAGCGCAGTCGCTGATATCTACGAGCAGAGCAGACAACAGAAGCAGGACCAGCACATTCGCTTATGTCGACGAGCAGAGCAAACAACAGCAGCAGGACCAGCGCAGTCGCTGACATCGACGAGCAGAGCAGACAACAGCAGCAGGACCAGCTCAGTTCGCTGATATCGACGAGGAGAGCAGAAAACAGCAGCAGGACTAGCGCAAGCGCTGATATCGACGAGCAGAGCAGATTACAGCAGCAGGACAAGCGCAGTCGCTGACGCCGACGAGCAGAGCAGACAACAGCAGCAGGACCAGCGCAGTCGCTGACATCGACGAGCAGAGCAGACAACAGCAGTAGGACCAGCGCAGTCGCTGACGCCGATGAGCAGAGCAGACAACAGCAGTAGGACCAGCGCAGTCGCTGACGCCGACGAGCAGAGCAGACAACAGAAGCAGGATCAGAGCAGTCGCTGACGCCGACGAGCAGAGCAGACAACGGCAGTAGGACCAGTGCAGTCGCTGACGCCGACGAGCAGAGCAGACAACAGCAGCAGGACCAGCGCAGTCGCTGACGCCGACGAGCAGAGCAGACAACAGCAGCAGGACCAGCGCAGTCGCTGACGTCGACGAGCAGAGCAAACAACAGCAGCAGGACCAGCGCAGTCGCTGATATCGACAAGCAGACAACAGCAGCTGGATCAGCTCAGTCGCTGACGCCGACGTGCAGAGCAGACAACAGCAGCAGGACCAGCGCAGTCGCTGATATCGACGAGCAGACAACAGCAGCTGGATCAGCTAAGTCGCTGACGCCGACGAGCAGAGCAGACAACAGCAGCAGCATCAGGGCGGTTGCTGACGCCGACGAGCAGAGCAGACAACAGCAGCAGGATCAGCGCAGTCGCTGACGCCGACGAGCAGAGCAGACAAAAGCAGCAGGACCAGCGCAGTCGCTGACGTCGACGAGCAGAGCAGACAACAGCAGCAGGACCAGCGCAGTCGCTGATATCGATGAGCAGAGCAGACAACAGCAGCAGGACCAGTGCAGTCGCTGATATCGAAGAGAATAGCAGACAAAAACAGCAGGACCAGCGCAGTCGCTGATTTCGACGAGCAGAGCAGACAACAGCAGCAGGACCAGCGCAGTCGCTGACATCGACGAGCAGAGCAAACAACAGCAGCAGGACCAGCTCAGTCGCTGATATCGACGAGCAGAGCAGAAAACAGCAGCAGGACTAGCGCAAGCGCTGATATCGACGAGCAGAGCAGATAACAGCAGCAGGACAGGCGCAGTCGCTGACGCCGACGAGCAGAGCAGACAACAGCAGCAGGATCAGCGCAGTCGCTGACGTCGACGAGCAGAGCAGACAACAGCAGTAGGACCAGCGCAGTCGCTGATGCCGACGAGCAGAGCAGACAACAACAGCAGGACCAGCGCAGTCGCTGACGCCGACGAGCAGAGCAGACAACAGCAGCAGGACCAGCGCAGTCGCTGACATCGACGAGCAGAGCAGACAACAGCAGCAGGACCAGCGCAGTCGCTGATATCGACGAGCAGAGCAGACAACAGCAGCAGGACCAGCGCAGTCGCTGATATCAATGAAAAGAGCAGACAACAGCAACACGACAAGTGCAGTCGCTGATATCGATGAAAAGAGCAGACAACAGCAGCAGGATCAGTGCAGTCGCTAAAATCGACGTGCAGAGCAGACAACAGCAGCAGGACCAGCTCAGTCGCTGATATCGACGAGCAGAGCAGACAACAGCAGCAGGACCAGCGCAGTCGCTGATATCTACGAGCAGAGCAGACAACAGAAGCAGGACCAGCACATTCGCTTATGTCGACGAGCAGAGCAAACAACAGCAGCAGGACCAGCACAGTCGCTGATATAGACGAGCAGAGCAGACAACAGCAGCAGGACCAGCGCTGTCGCTGATACCGACGAGCAGAGGGGACAAAAACAGCAGGACCAGCGCAGTCGCTGATATCGAGAAGCAGAGCAGACAACAGCAGCAGGACCAGCGCAGTCGCTGATATCGACGAGCAGAGCAGACAACAGCAGCAGGTTCAGCGCAGTTGCTAATATCGACGAGCAGACAACGACCGCAGGATCAGCGCAATAGCTGATATCGACGAGCAGAGCAGACAACAGCAGCAGGATTAGCGCAATCGCTGATATCGACGAGCAGACAAAAGCAGCAGGATCAGGGGAGTCGCTGACACCGACGAGCAGTGCAGACAACAGCAGCAGGATCAGCGCAGTCGCTGACGCCGACGAGCAGAGCAGACAACAGCAGCAGGATCAGCGCAGTCGCTGATATCGACGAGCAGAGCAGACAACAGCAGCTGGATCAGCGCTGTCGCTGATATCGACAAGCAGAAAACAGCAGCAGGATCAGCGCAGTCGCTGATGCCGAAGAGCAGAGAAGACAACAGCAGCAGGATCAAAGCAGTCACTGACGCCAACGAGCAGTGCAGACAACAGCTGCAGGATCAGCGCAGTCGCTGATATCGACGAGCAGACAACAGCAGCAGGATCAGCGCAGTCGCTGATATCGACGAGCAGAGCAGACAAAAGCAGAAAGATCAGCGCTGTCGCTGATATTGACAAGCAGACAACAGCAGCAGGATCAGCGCAGTCGCTGATATCGACGAGCAGAGCAGACAACAGCAGCAGGATCAGCGCAGTCACTATTATCAACGAGCAGATTAGACAACAGCAGCAGGATCAGCACAGTCGCTGATATCAACGAGCAGACAACAGCAGCAGGATCAGCGCAGACGCTGATATCGACGAGCAGACAACAGCAGCAGGATCAGCGCAGTCACTGACGCCAACGAGCAGTGCAGACAACAGCTGCAGGATCAGCGCAGTCACTGATATCAACGAGCAGAGCAGGCAACAGCAGCAGGACCAGCGCAGTTGCTGATATAGACGAAATGAGCAGACAACAGCAGGAGGATCAGCGCAGTCGCTGATATCGACAAGCAGACAACAGCAGCAGGATCAGCGCAGTCGCTGATATCGATGAGCAGAGCAGACAACAGCAGCAGGATCAGCGCAGTCGCTGATATCGACGAGCAGTCAACAGCAGCAGGATCAGCGCAGTCGCTGATACCGACGAGCAGAGCAGACAACAGCAGCAGGATCAGCGCAGTCGCTGACGCCGACGAGCAGAGCAGACAACAGCAGCAGGACCAGCGCAGTCGCTGATATCAAAGAGCAGAGCAGACAACAGCAGCAGGACCAGCGCAGTCGATGATATCAAAGAGCAGAGCAGACAACAGCAGCAGGACCAGCGCAGTTGCAGATATCGACAAGCAGAGCAGAAAACAGCAGCAGGACCAGCGCAGTCGCTGATATCGACGAGTAGAGCAGACAACAGCAGCTGGACCAGCCCAGTCGCTGATATCGACGAGCTGAGCAGACAACAGCAGCAGGACCAGTGCAGTCGCTGATATCGACCAGCAGAGCAGACAACAGCAGCAGGACCAGCGCAGTCGCTGATATCGAAGAGCAGAGCAGACAACAGCAGCAGGACGCAGACGCTGATATCGACAAGCAGAGCAGACAACAGCAGCAGGACCAGCGCAGTCGCTGATATCAACGAGAAGAGCAGACAACAGCAGCAGGACCAGCGCAGTCGCTGATATCAGCAGGATCAGCGCTGTAGCTGATATCGACGAGCAGAGCAGACAACAGCAGCAGGACCGGCGCAGTCGCTGATATCGACGAGCAGACAACAGCAGTAGGACCAGCGCAGTCGCTGATGCCGACGAGCAGAGCAGACAACAACAGCAGGACCAGCGCAGTCGCTGACGCTGACGAGCAGAGCAGACAACAGCAGCAGGACCAGAGCAGTCGCTGACATCGACGAGCAGAGCAGACAACAGCAGCAGGATCAGCGCAGTCGCTGATATCGACGAGCAGAGCAGACAACAGCAGCAGGACAAGCGCAGTCGCTGATATCGACGAAAAGAGCAGACAACAGCAGCAGGACAAGCGCAGTCGCTGATATCGACGAAAAGAGCAGACAACAGCAACACGACCAGTGCAGTCGCTGATATCTACGAGCAGAGCAGACAACAGAAGCAGGACCAGCGCATTCGCTTATGTCGACGAGCAGAGCAAACAACAGCAGCAGGACCAGCACAGTCGTTGATATCGACGAGCAGAGCAGACAACAGCAGCAGGACCAGCGCTGTCGCTGATACCGACGAGCAGAGGGGACAAAAGCAGCAGGACCAGCGCAGTCGCTGATATCGACAAGCAGAGCAGACAACAGCAGCAGGACCAGCGCAGTCGCTGATATCGACGAGTAGAGCAGACAACAGCAGCAGGTTCAGCACAGTTGCTAATATCGACGCGCAGACAACGACTGCAGGATCAGCGCAATAGCTGATATCGACGAGCAGAGCAGACAACAGCAGCAGGACCAGCGAAGTCGCTGACATCGACGAGCAGAGCAGACAACAGCAGCAGGACCAGCTCAGTCGCTGATATCAACAAGGAGAGCAGAAAACAGCAGCAGTACTAGCGCAAACGCTCATATCGACGAGCAGAGCAGATTACAGCAGCAGGACAAGCGCAGTTGCTGATGCCGACGAGCAGAGCAGACAACAGCAGCAGGATCAGCGCAGTCGCTGACGCCGACGAGCAGAGCAGACAACAGCAGTAGGACCAGCGCAGTCGCTGACGCCGACGAGCAGAGCAGACAACAGCAGTAGGACCAGCGCAGTCGTTGATGCCGACGAGCAGAGCAGACAACAGAAGCAGGATCAGAGCAGTCGCTGACGCCGACGAGCAGAGCAGACAACGGCAGCAGGACCGACGCAGTTGCTGACGCCGACGAGCAGAGCAGACAACAGCAGCAGGACCAGCGCAGTCGCTGACGCCGACGAGCAGAGCAGACAACAGCAGCAGGACGAGCGCAGTCGCTGACGTCGACGAGCAAAGCAAACAACAGCAGCAGGACCAGCGCAGTCGCTGATATCGACGAGCAGACAACAGCAGCTGGATCAGCTCAGACGCTGACGCCGACGTGCAGAGCAGACAACAGCAGCAGGACCAGCGCAGTCGCTGATATCGACGAGCAGACAACAGCAGCTGGATCAGCTAAGTCGCTGACGCCGACGAGCAGAGCAGACAACAGATGCAAGATCAGGGCAGTTGCTGACACCGACGAGCAGAGCAGACAACAGCAGCAGGATCAGCGCAGTCGCTGACGCCGACGAGCAGAGCATACAAAAGCAGCAGGACCAGCGGAGTCACTGACGTCGACGAGCAGAGCAGACAACAGCAGCATGACCAGCGCAGTCGCTGATATCGATGAGCAGAGCAGACAACAGCAGCAGGACCAGCGCAGTCGCTGATATCGACGAAAAGAGCAGACAACAGCAACAGGACCAGTGCAGTCGCTGATATCGAAGAGAAGAGCAGACAAAAACAGCAGGACCAGCGCAGTCGCTGATTTCGACGAGCAGAGCAGACAACAGCAGCAGGACCAGCGCAGTCGCTGACATCGACAAGCAGAGCAGACAACAGCAGCAGGACCAGCTCAGTCGCTGATATCGAAGAGAAGAGCAGACAACAGCAGCAGGATCAGTGCAGTCGCTGATATCGACGTGCAGAGCAGCCAACAGCAGCAGGACCAGCTCAGTCGCTGATATCGACGAGCAGAGCAGACAACAGCAGCAGGACCAGCGCAGTCGCTGATATCTACGAGCAGAGCAGACAACAGAAGCAGGACCAGCGCATTCGCTTATGTCGACGAGCAGAGCAAACAACAGCAGCAGGACCAGCACAGTCGCTGATATCGACGAGCAGAGCAGACAACAGCAGCAGGACCAGCGCTGTCGCTGATACCGACGAGCAGAGGGGACAAAAGCAGCAGGACCAGCGCAGTCGCTGATATCGACAAGCAGAGCAGACAACAGCAGCAGGACCAGCGCAGTCGCTGATATCGACGAGCAGAGCAGACAACAGCAGCAGGTTCAGCGCAGTTGCTAATATCGACGAGCAGACAACGACCGCAGGATCAGCGCAATAGCTGATATCGACGAGCAGAGCAGACAACAGCAGCAGGATTAGCGCAATCGCTGATATCGACGAGCAGACAAAAGCAGCAGGATCAGCGGAGTCGCTGACACCGACGAGCAGAGCAGACAACAGCAGCAGGATCAGCAAAATTGCTGACGCCAATGAGCAGAGCAGACAACAGCAGCAGGATCAGCGCAGTCGCTTACGCCAACGAGCAGAGCAGACAACAGCAGCAGGATCAGCGCAGTCGCTGATATCGACGAGCAGAGCAGACTACAGCAGCAGGACCAGCGCAGTCGCTGATATCGACAAGCAGAGCAGAAAACAGAGCAGTATCAAGGCAGTTGCTTATATCGACGAGCAGACATTAGCAGATGGATCAGCGCTGTCGCTGATATCGACAAGCAGACAACAGCAGCAGGATCAGAGCAGTCGCGGATGCCGAAGAGCAGAGAAGACAACAGCAGCAGGATCAAAGCAATCACTGACGCTAAAGAGCAGTGCAGACAACAGCAGCAGGATCAGCGCAGTCACTGATATCGACGAGCAGACAACAGCAGCAGGATCAGCGCAGTCGCTGATATCAACGAGCAGAGCAGACAAAAGCAGAAAGATCAGCGCTGTCGCTGATATTGACTAGCAGACAACAGCAGCAGGATCAGCGCAGTCGCTGATATCGACGAGCAGAGCAGACAACAGCAGCAGGATCAGCGCAGTAGCTGATATCGATGAGCAGAGCAGACAACAGCAGCAGGATCAGCGCTGTAGCTGATATCGACGAGCAGAGCAGACAAAAGCAGCAGGATCAGCGCAGTCGCTGATATCGACGAGCAGACAACAGCAGCAGGATCAGGGCAGTCGCTGATATCGACGAGCAGAGCAGACACCAGCAGCAGGATCAGCGCAGTTGCTTATATCGATGAGCAGACAACAGCAGCAGGGTCAGCACAGTCACTGATATCAACGAGCAGAGCAGGCAACAGCAGCAGGACCAGCACAGTTGCTGATATCGACGAAAAGAGCAGACAACAGCAGGAGGATCAGCGCAGTCGCTGATATTGACAAGCAGACAACAGCAGCAGGATCAGCGCAATCGCTGATATCGACGAGCAGAGCAGACAACAGCAGCAGGATCAACGCAGTTGCTGATATCGACGAGCAGACAACAGCAGCAGGATCAGCGCAGTCGCTGATATCGACGAGCAGAGCAGACAACAGCAGCAGGATCAGAGCAGTCGCTGATGTTGACGAGCAGAGCAGACAACAGCAGCAGGACTAGTGCAGTCACTGATATCGACAAACAGACAACAGCAGCAGGATCAGCGCAGTTGCTTATATCGACGAGCAGAGCAGACAACAGCAGCAGGATCAGCCCAGTCACTGATATCGACGAGCAGACAACAGAAGCGGGATCAGCGCAGTCGCTGATATTGACGAGCAGAGCTGACAACAGAAGCAGGTTCAGCGCAGTCACTGATATCGACGAGCAGAGCAGACAACAGCAGCAGGATCAGCGCAGTCGCTGATATCGACGAGCAGACAACAGCAGCTGGAAAAGCTCAGTTGCTGACGCCGACGAGCAGAGCAGACAACAGCAGCAGGATCAAAGCAGTCACTGACGCCGACGAGCAGAGCAGACAACAGCAGCAGGATCAGCGCAGTCGCTGACGCAGACGAGCAGAGCAGACAACAGCAGCAGGATCAGCGCAGTCACTGACGCTAAAGAGCAGTGCAGACAACAGCAGCAGGATCAGCGCAGTCACTGATATCGACGAGCAGACAACAGCAGCAGGATCAGCGCAGTCGCTGATATCAACGAGCAGAGCAGACAAAAGCAGAAAGATCAGCGCTGTCGCTGATATTGACTAGCAGACAACAGCAGCAGGATCAGCGCAGTCGCTGATATCGACGAGCAGAGCAGACAACAGCAGCAGGATCAGCGCAGTAGCTGATATCGATGAGCAGAGCAGACAACAGCAGCAGGATCAGCGCTGTAGCTGATATCGACGAGCAGAGCAGACAAAAGCAGCAGGATCAGCGCAGTCGCTGATATCGACGAGCAGACAACAGCAGCAGGATCAGGGCAGTCGCTGATATCGACGAGCAGAGCAGACACCAGCAGCAGGATCAGCGCAGTTGCTTATATCGATGAGCAGACAACAGCAGCAGGGTCAGCACAGTCACTGATATCAACGAGCAGAGCAGGCAACAGCAGCAGGACCAGCACAGTTGCTGATATCGACGAAAAGAGCAGACAACAGCAGGAGGATCAGCGCAGTCGCTGATATTGACAAGCAGACAACAGCAGCAGGATCAGCGCAATCGCTGATATCGACGAGCAGAGCAGACAACAGCAGCAGGATCAACGCAGTTGCTGATATCGACGAGCAGACAACAGCAGCAGGATCAGCGCAGTCGCTGATATCGACGAGCAGAGCAGACAACAGCAGCAGGATCAGAGCAGTCGCTGATGTTGACGAGCAGAGCAGACAACAGCAGCAGGACCAGTGCAGTCGCTGATATCGACAAACAGACAACAGCAGCAGGATCAGCGCAGTTGCTTATATCGACGAGCAGAGCAGACAACAGCAGCAGGATCAGCCCAGTCACTGATATCGACGAGCAGACAACAGAAGCGGGATCAGCGCAGTCGCTGATATTGACGAGCAGAGCTGACAATAGCAGCAGGTTCAGCGCAGTCACTGATATCGACGAGCAGAGCAGACAACAGCAGCAGGATCAGCGCAGTCGCTGATATCGACGAGCAGACAACAGCAGCTGGAAAAGCTCAGTTGCTGACGCCGATGAGCAGAGCAGACAACAGCAGCAGGATCAAAGCAGTCACTGACGCCGACGAGCAGAGCAGACAACAGCAGCAGGATCAGCGCAGTCGCTGACGCAGACGAGCAGAGCAGACAACAGCAGCAGGATCAGCGCAGTCACTGATGCCGACGAGCAGAGCAGACAACAGCAGCAGGATCAGCACAGTCGCTGACGCCGACGAGCAGAGCAGTCAACAGCAGTAGGATCAGCGCAGTCGCTGACGCCGACGAGCAGAGCAGACAACAGCAGCAGGACCAGCGCAGTCGCTGATATCGACCAAAAGAGCAGACAACAGCAACAGGACCAGTGCAGTCGCTGATATCGAAGAGAAGAGCAGACAACAACAGCAGGACCAGCGCAGTCGCTGATATCGATGAGCAGAGCAGACAACAGCAGCAGGATCGGCGCAGTCGCTTATATCGACGAGCAGACAACAGCAGCAGGATCAGCGCAGTCGCCGATATCGACGAGCACAGCAGACAACAGCAGCAGGATCAGGGCAGTCGCTGACGCCGACGAGATGAGCAGACAACAGCAGCAGGATCAGCGCAGTCGCTGACGCCGACGAGCAGAGCAGACAACAGAAGCAGGATCAGTGCAGTCGCTGACGCCGACGAGCAGAGCAGACAACGGCAGCAGGACCAGCGCAGTCGCTGATGCCGACGAGCAGAGCAGACAACAGAAGCAGGACCAGCGCAGTCGCTGACGCCAACGAGCAGAGCAGACAACAGCAGCAGGACCAGCGCAGTCGCTGACGTCGACGAGCGGAGCAAACAACAGCAGTAGGACCAGCGCAGTCGCTGATATCAACAAGGAGAGCAGAAAACAGCAGCAGGACTAGCGCAAACCCTTATATCGACGAGCAGAGCAGATTACAGCAGCAGGACAAGCGCAGTTGCTGATGCCGACGAGCAGAGCAGACAACAGCAGCAGGATCAGCGCAGTCGCTGACGCCGACGAGCAGAGCAGACAACAGCAGTAGGACCAGCGCAGTCGCTGACGCCGACGAGCAGAGCAGACAACAGCAGTAGGACCAGCGCAGTCGTTGATGCCGACGAGCAGAGCAGACAACAGAAGCAGGATCAGAGCAGTCGCTGACGCCGACGAGCAGAGCAGACAACGGCAGCAGGACCGGCGCAGTTGCTGACGCCGACGAGCAGAGCAGACAACAGCAGCAGGACCAGCGCAGTCGCTGACGCAGACGAGCAGAGCAGACAACAGCAGCAGGACGAGCGCAGTCGCTGACATCGACGAGCAAAGCAAACAACAGCAGCAGGACCAGCGCAGTCGCTGATATCGACGAGCAGACAACAGCAGCTGGATCAGCTCAGACGCTGACGCCGACGTGCAGAGCAGACAACAGCAGCAGGACCAGCGCAGTCGCTGATATCGACGAGCAGACAACAGCAGCTGGATCAGCTAAGTCGCTGACGCCGACGAGCAGAGCAGACAACAGATGCAAGATCAGGACAGTTGCTGACGCCGACGAGCAGAGCAGACAACAGCAGCAGGATCAGCGCAGTCGCTGACGCCGACGAGCAGAGCATACAAAAGCAGCAGGACCAGCGCAGTCACTGACGTCGACGAGCAGAGCAGACAACAGCAGCATGACCAGCGCAGTCGCTGATATCGATGAGCAGAGCAGACAACAGCAGCAGGACCAGCGCAGTCGCTGATATCGACGAAAAGAGCAGACAACAGCAACAGGACCAGTGCAGTCGCTGATATCGAAGAGAAGAGCAGACAAAAACAGCAGGACCAGCGCAGTCGCTGATTTCGACGAGCAGAGCAGACAACAGCAGCAGGACCAGCGCAGTCGCTGACATCGACAAGCAGAGCAGACAACAGCAGCAGGACCAGCTCAGTCGCTGATATCGAAGAGAAGAGCAGACAACAGCAGCAGGATCAGTGCAGTCGCTGATATCGACGTGCAGAGCAGCCAACAGCAGCAGGACCAGCTCAGTCGCTGATATCGACGAGCAGAGCAGACAACAGCAGCAGGACCAGCGCAGTCGCTGATATCTACGAGCAGAGCAGACAACAGAAGCAGGACCAGCGCATTCGCTTATGTCGACGAGCAGAGCAAACAACAGCAGCAGGACCAGCACAGTCGCTGATATCGACGAGCAGAGCAGACAACAGAAGCAGGACCAGCGCTGTCGCTGATACCGACGAGCAGAGGGGACAAAAGCAGCAGGACCAGCGCAGTCGCTGATATCGACAAGCAGAGCAGACAACAGCAGCAGGACGAGCGCAGTCGCTGATATCGACGAGCAGAGCAGACAACAGCAGCAGGTTCAGCGCAGTTGCTAATATCGACGAGCAGACAACGACCGCAGGATCAGCGCAATAGCTGATATCGACGAGCAGAGCAGACAACAGCAGCAGGATTAGCGCAATCGCTGATATCGACGAGCAGACAAAAGCAGCAGGATCAGCGGAGTCGCTGACACCGACGAGCAGAGCAGACAACAGCAGCAGGATCAGCAAAATCGCTGACGCCGATGAGCAGAGCAGACAACAGCAGCAGGATCAGCGCAGTCGCTTACGCCAACGAGCAGAGCAGACAACAGCAGCAGGATCAGCGCAGTCGCTGATATCGACGAGCAGAGCAGACAACAGCAGCAGGACCAGCGCAGTCGCTGATATCGACAAGCAGAGCAGAAAACAGAGCAGTATCAAGGCAGTTGCTTATATCGACGAGCAGACATTAGCAGATGGATCAGCGCTGTCGCTGATATCGACAAGCAGACAACAGCAGCAGGATCAGAGCAGTCGCGGATACCGAAGAGCAGAGAAGACAACAGCAGCAGGATCAAAGCAATCACTGACGCTAAAGAGCAGTGCAGACAACAGCAGCAGGATCAGCCCAGTCACTGATATCGACGAGCAGACAACAGCAGCAGGATCAGCGCAGTCGCTGATATCGACGAGCAGAGCAGACAAAAGCAGAAAGATCAGCGCTGTCGCTGATATTGACTAGCAGACAACAGCAGCAGGATCAGCGCAGTCGCTGATATCGACGAGCAGAGCAGACAACAGCAGCAGGATCAGCGCAGTAGCTGATATCGATGAGCAGAGCAGACAACAGCAGCAGGATCAGCGCTGTAGCTGATATCGACGAGCAGAGCAGACAAAAGCAGCAGGATCAGCGCAGTCGCTGATATCGACGAGCAGACAACAGCAGCAGGATCAGGGCAGTCGCTGATATCGACGAGCAGAGCAGACACCAGCAGCAGGATCAGCGCAGTTGCTTATATCGATGAGCAGACAACAGCAGCAGGGTCAGCACAGTCACTGATATCAACGAGAAGATCAGGCAACAGCAGCAGGACCAGCACAGTTGCTGATATCGACGAAAAGAGCAGACAACAGCAGGAGGATCAGCGCAGTCGCTGATATTGACAAGCAGACAACAGCAGCAGGATCAGCGCAATCGCTGATATCGACGAGCAGAGCAGACAACAGCAGCAGGATCAACGCAGTTGCTGATATCGACGAGCAGACAACAGCAGCAGGATCAGCGCAGTCGCTGATATCGACGAGCAGAGCAGACAACAGCAGCAGGATCAGAGCAGTCGCTGATGTTGACGAGCAGAGCAGACAACAGCAGCAGGACCAGTGCAGTCGCTGATATCGACAAACAGACAACAGCAGCAGGATCAGCGCAGTTGCTTATATCGACGAGCAGAGCAGACAACAGCAGCAGGATCAGCCCAGTCACTGATATCGACGAGCAGACAACAGAAGCGGGATCAGCGCAGTCGCTGATATTGACGAGCAGAGCTGACAACAGCAGCAGGTTCAGCGCAGTCACTGATATCGACGAGCAGAGCAGACAACAGCAGCAGGATCAGCGCAGTCGCTGATATCGACGAGCAGACAACAGCAGCTGGAAAAGCTCAGTTGCTGACGCCGACGAGCAGAGCAGACAACAGCAGCAGGATCAAAGCAGTCACTGACGCCGACGAGCAGAGCAGACAACAGCAGCAGGATCAGCGCAGTCGCCGACGCAGACGAGCAGAGCAGACAACAGCAGCAGGATCAGCGCAGTCACTTGACGCCGACGAGCAGAGCAGACAACAGCAGCAGGATCAGCACAGTCGCTGACGCCGATGAGCAGAGCAGTCAACAGCAGTAGGATCAGCGCAGTCGCTGACGCCGACGAGCAGAGCAGACAACAGCAGCAGGACCAGCGCAGTCACTGATGTCGACCAAAAGAGCAGACAACAGCAACAGGACCAGTGCAGTCGCTGATATCGAAGAGAAGAGCAGACAACAACAGCAGGACCAGCGCAGTCGCTGATATCGATGAGCAGAGCAGACAACAGCAGCAGGATCGGCGCAGTCGCTTATATCGACGAGCAGACAACAGCAGCAGGATCAGCGCAGTCGCCGATATCGACGAGCACAGCAGACAACAGCAGCAGGATCAGGGCAGTCGCTGACGCCGACGAGATGAGCAGACAACAACAGCAGGATCAGCGCAGTCGCTGACGCCGACGAGCAGAGCAGACAACAGAAGCAGGATCAGCGCAGTCGCTGACGCCGACGAGCAGAGCAGACAACGGCAGCAGGACCAGCGCAGTCGCTGATGCCGACGAGCAGAGCAGACAACAGAAGCAGGACCAGCGCAGTCGCTGACGCCGACGAGCAGAGCAGACAACAGCAGAAGGACCAGCGCAGTCGCTGACGTCGACGAGCGGAGCAAACAACAGCAGCAGGACCAGCGCAGTCACTGATATCTATGAGCAGACAACAGCAGCTGGATCAGCTCAGTCGCTGACGCCAACGTGCAGAGCAGACAACAGCAGCAGGACCAGCGCAGTCGCTTATATCGACGAGCAGACAACAGCAGGTTGATCAGCTAAGTCGCTGACGATGAATAGCAGAGCAGACAACAGCAGCAGGATCAGGGCAGTTGCTGACGCCGACGAGCAGAGCAGACAACAGCAGCAGGATCAGTGCAGTCGCTGACGCCGACGAGCAGAGCAGACAAAAGCAGCAGGACCAGCGCAGTCGCTGACGTCGACGAGCAGAGCAGACAACAACAGCAGGACCAGCGCAGTCGCTGATATTGATGAGCAGAGCAGACAACAGCAGCAGGACCAGCGCAGTTGCTGATATCGACGAAAAGAGCAGACAACAGCAACAGGACCAGTGCAGTCGCTGATATCGAAGAGAAGACCAGACAAAAACAGCAGGACCTGCGCAGTCGCTGATTTCGACGAGCAGAGCAGACAACAGCAGCAGGACCAGCGCAGTCGCTGACATCGACGAGCAGAGCAGACAACAGCAGCAAGACCAGATCAGTCGCTGATATCGACGAGGAGAGCAGAAAACAGCAGCAGGACTAGCGCAAGCGCTGATATCAACGAGCAGAGCAGATAAAAGCAACAGGACCAGTGCAGTTGCTGATATCGAAGAGAAGAGCAGACAAAAACAGCAGGACCAGCGCAGTCGCTGATTTCGACGAGCAGAGCAGACAACAGCAGCAGGACCAGCGCAGTCGCTGACATCGACGAGCAGAGCAGAAAACAGCAGCAGGACCAGCTCAGTCGCTGATATCGATGAGGAGTGCAGAAAACAGCAGCAGTACTAGCGCAAGCGCCGATATCGACGAGCAGAGCAGATTACAGCAGCAGGACAAGCGCAGTCGCTGACGCCGACGAGCAGAGCAGACAACAGCAGCAGGATCAGCGCAGTTGCTGACGCCGACGAGCAGAGCAGACAACAGCAGTAGGACCAGCGCAGTCGCTGATGCCGACGAGCAGAGCAGACAACAGCAGTAGGACCAGCGCAGTCGCTGACGCCGACGAGCAGAGCAGACAACAGTAGCAGGATCAGCGCAGTCGCTGACGCCGACGAGCAGAGCAGACAACGGCAGCAGGACCAGCGCAGTCGCTGACGCCGACGAGCAGAGCAGACAACAGCTGCAGGACCAGCGCAGTCGCTCACGCCGACGAGCAGAGCAGACAACAGCAGCAGGACCAGCGCAGTCGCTGACGTCGACGAGCAGAGCAAACAACAGCAGCAGGACCAGCGCAGTCGCTGATATCGACGAGCAGACAACAGCAGCTGGATCAGCTCAGTCGCTGACGCCGACGTGCAGAGCAGACAACAGCAGCAGGACCAGCGCAGTCGCTGATATCGACGAGCAGACAACAGCAGCTGGATCAGCTAAGTCGCTGACGCCGACGAGCAGAGCAGACAACAGCAGCAGGATCAGGGCAGTTGCTGACGCCGACGAGCAGAGTAGACAACAGCAGCAGGATCAGTGCAGTCACTGACGCCGTCGAGCAGAGCAGACAAAAGCAGCAGGACCAGCGCAGTCGCTGACGTCGACGAGCAGAGCAGACAACAGCAGCAGGACCAGCGCAGTCGCTTATATCGATGAGCAGAGCAGACAAAAGCAGCAGGACCAGCGCAGTCGCTGATATCGACGAAAAGAGCAGACAACAGCAACAGGACCAGTGCAGTCGCTGATATCGAAGAGAAGAGCAGACAAAAACAGCAGGACCAGCGCAGTCGCTGATTTCGACGAGCAGAGCAGACAACAGCAGCAGGACCAGCGCAGTTGCTGACATCAACGAGCAGAGCAGACAACAGCAGCAGGACCAGCTCAGTCGCTGATATCGACGAGCAGAGCAGAAAACAGCAGCAGGACTAGCGCAAGCGCTGATATCGACGAGCAGAGCAGATAACAGCAGCAGGACAATTGCAGTCGCTGACGCCGACGAGCAGAGCAGACAACAGCAGCAGGATCAGCACAGTCGCTGACGCCGACGAGCAGAGCAGACAACAGCAGCAGGACCAGCGCAGTCGCTGACATCGACGAGCAGAGCAGACAACAGCAGCAGGACCAGCGCAGTCGCTGATATCGACGAGCAGAGCAGACAACAGCAGCAGGACAAGCGCAGTCGCTGATATCGACGAAAAGAGCAGACAACAGCAGTAGGACCAGCGCAGTCGCTGACGCCGACGAGCAGAGCAGACAACAGCAGTAGGACCAGCGCAGTCGCTGACGCCGACGAGCAGAGCATACAACAGTAGCAGGATCAGCGCAGTCGCTGACGCCGACGAGCAGAGCAGACAACGCAAGCAGGACCAGCGCAGTCGCTGACGCCGATGAGCAGAGCAGACAACAGCGCCAGGACCAGCGCAGTTGCTGACATCGACGAGCAGAGCAGACAACAGCAGCAGGACCAGCGCAGTCGCTGATATCGACGAGCAGAGCAGACAACAGCAGCAGGACAAGCGCAGTCGCTGATATCGACGAAAAGAGCAGACAACAGCAGTAGGACCAGCGCAGTCGCTGATGCCGACGAGCAGAGCAGACAACAACAGCAGGACCAGCGCAGTCGCTGACGCCGACGAGCAGAGCAGACAACAGCAGCAGGACCAGCGCAGTCGCTGACATCGACGAGCAGAGCAGACAACAGCAGCAGGACCAGCGCAGTCGCTGATATCGACGAGCAGAGCAGACAACAGCAGCAGGACAAGCGCAGTCGCTGATATCGACGAAAAGAGCAGACAACAGCAGTAGGACCAGCGCAGTCGCTGACGCCGACGAGCAGAGCAGACAACAGCAGTAGGACCGGCGCAGTCGCTGACGCCGACGAGCAGAGCATACAACAGTAGCAGGATCAGCGCAGTCGCTGACGCCGACGAGCAGAGCAGACAACGCAAGCAGGACCAGCGCAGTCGCTGACGCCGATGAGCAGAGCAGACAACAGCAGCAGGACCAGCGCAGTTGCTGACGCCGACGAGCAGAGCAGACAACAGCAGCAGGACCAGCGCAGTCCCTGACGTCGACGAGCAGAGCAAACAACAGCAGCAGGACCAGCGCAGTCGCTGATATCGACGAGCAGACAACAGCAGCTGGATCAGCTCAGTCGCTGACGCCGACGTGCAGAGCAGACAACAGCAGCAGGACCAGCGCAGTCACTGATATCGACGAGCAGACAACAGCAGCTGGATCAGCTAAGTCGCTGACGCCGACGAGCAGAGCAGACAACAGCAGCAGGATCAGGAAAGTTGCTGACGCCGACGAGCAGAGCAGACAACAGCAGCAGGATCAGCGCAGTCGCTGACGCCGTCGAGCAGAGCAGACAAAAGCAGCAGGACCAGCGCAGTCGCTGACGTCGACGAGCAGAGCAGACAACAGCAGCAGGACCAGCGCAGTCGCTTATATCGATGAGCAGAGCAGACAAAAGCAGCAGGACCAGCGCAGTCGCTGATATCGACGAAAAGAGCAGACAACAGCAACAGGACCAGTGCAGTCGCTGATATCGAAGAGAAGAGCAGACAAAAACAGCAGGACCAGCGCAGTCGCTGACGCCGATGAGCAGATTAGACAACAGCAGCAGGACCAGCGCAGTTGCTGACGCCGACGAGCAGAGCAGACAACAGCAGCAGGACCAGCGCAGTCGCTGACGTCGACGAGCAGAGCAAACAACAGCAGCAGGACCAGCGCAGTCGCTGATATCGACGAGCAGACAACAGCAGCTGGATCAGCTCAGTCGCTGACGCCGACGTGCAGAGCAGACAACAGCAGCAGGACCAGCGCAGTCACTGATATCGACGAGCAGACAACAGCAGCTGGATCAGCTAAGTCGCTGACGCCGACGAGCAGAGCAGACAACAGCAGCAGGATCAGGAAAGTTGCTGACGCCGACGAGCAGAGCAGACAACAGCAGCAGGATCAGCGCAGTCGCTGACGCCGTCGAGCAGAGCAGACAAAAGCAGCAGGACCAGCGCAGTCGCTGACGTCGACGAGCAGAGCAGACAACAGCAGCAGGACCAGCGCAGTCGCTAATATCGATGAGCAGAGCAGACAAAAGCAGCAGGACCAGCGCAGTCGCTGATATCGACGAAAAGAGCAGACAACAGCAACAGGACCAGTGCAGTCGCTGATATCGAAGAGAAGAGCAGACAAAAACAGCAGGACCAGCGCAGTCGCTGATTTCGACGAGCAGAGCAGACAACAGCAGCAGGACCAGCGCAGTTGCTGACATCAACGAGCAGAGCAGACAACAGCAGCAGGACCAGCTCAGTCGCTGATATCGACGAGCAGAGCAGAAAACAGCAGCAGGACTAGCGCAAGCGCTGATATCGACGAGCAGAGCAGATAACAGCAGCAGGACAAGCGCAGTCGCTGACGCCGACGAGCAGAGCAGACAACAGCAGCAGGATCAGCACAGTCGCTGACGCCGACGAGCAGAGCAGACACACAGCAGTAGGACCAGCACAGTCGCTGATGCCGACAAGCAGAGCAGACAACAACAGCAGGACCAGCGCAGTCGCTGACGCCGACGAGCAGAGCAGACAACAGCAGCAGGACCAGCGCAGTCGCTGACATCGACGAGCAGAGCAGACAACAGCAGCAGGACCAGCTCAGTCGCTGATATCGACGAGCAGAGCAGACAACAGCAGCAGGACAAGCGCAGTCGCTGATATTGACGAAAAGAGCAGACAACAGCAACACGACCAGTGCAGTCGCTGATCGCGAAGAGAAGAGCAGACAAATGCAGCAGGATCAGTGCAGTCGCTGATATCGACGTGCAGAGCAGACAACAGCAGCAGGACCAGCTCAGTCGCTGATATCGACGAGCAGAGTAGACAACAGCAGCAGGACCAGCGCAGTCGCTGATATCTACGAGCAGAGCAGACAACAGAAGCAGGACCAGCGCATTCGCTTATGTCGACGAGCAGAGCAAACAACAGCAGCAGGACCAGCACAGTCGCTGATATCGACGAGCAGAGCAGACAACAGCAGCAGGACCAGCGCAGTCGCTGATATCGACGAGCAGAGCAGACAACAGCAGCAGGTTCAGCACAGTTGCTAATATCGACGCGCAGACAACGACCGCAGGATCAGCGCAATAGCTGATATCGACGAGCAGAGCAGACAACAGCAGCAGGACCAGCGCAGTCGCTGACATCGACGAGCAGAGCAGACAACAGCAGCAGGACCAGCTCAGTCGCTGATATCGACGAGGAGAGCAGAAAACAGCAGCAGGACTAGCGCAAGCGCTGATATCGACGAGCAGAGCAGATTACAGCAGCAGGACAAGCGCAGTCGCTGACGCCGACGAGCAGAGCAGACAACAGCAGCAGGATCAGCACAGTCGCTGACGCCGACGAGCAGAGTAGACAACAGCAGTAGGACCAGCGCAGTCGCTGACGCCGACGAGCAGAGCAGACAACAGCAGTAGGACCAGCGCAGTCGCTGACGCCGACGAGCAGAGCAGACAACAGAAGCAGGATCAGAGCAGTCGCTGACGCCGACGAGCAGAGCAGACAACGGCAGCAGGACCAGCGCAGTCGCTGACGCCGACGAGCAGAGCAGACAACAGCAGCAGGACCAGCGCAGTCGCTGACGCCGACGAGCAGAGCAGACAACAGCAGCAGGACCAGCGCAGTCGCTGACGTCGACGAGCAGAGCAAACAACAGCAGCAGGACCAGCGCAGTCGCTGATATCGACGAGCAGACAACAGCAGCTGGATCAGCTCAGTCGCTGACGCCGACGTGCAGAGCAGACAACAGCAGCAGGACCAGCGCAGTCGCTGATATCGACGAGCAGACAACAGCAGCTGGATCAGCTAAGTCGCTGACGCTGACGAGCAGAGCAGACAACATCAGCAGGATCAGGGCAGTCGCTGACGCCGACGAGCAGAGCAGACAACAGCAGCAGGATCAGCGCAGTCGCTGACGCCGACGAGCAGAGCAGACAAAAGCAGCAGGACCAGCGCAGTCGCTGACGTTGACGAGCAGAGCAGACAACAGCAGCAGGACCAGCGCAGTCGCTGATATCGATGAGCAGAGCAGACAACAGCAGCAGGACCAGCGCAGTCGCTGATATCGACGAAAAGAGCAGACAACAGCAGCAGGACCAGTGCAGTCGCTGATATCGAAGAGAATAGCAGACAAAAACAGCAGGACCAGCGCAGTCGCTGATTTCGACGAGCAGAGCAGACAACAGCAGCAGGACCAGCGCAGTCGCTGACATCGACGAGCAGAGCAAACAACAGCAGCAGGACCAGCTCAGTCGCTGATATCGACGAGCAGATTAGAAAACAGCAGCAGGACTAGCGCAAGCGCTGATATCGACGAGCAGAGCAGATAACAGCAGCAGCACAGGCGCAGTTGCTGACGCCGACGAGCAGAGCAGACAACAGCAGCAGGATCAGCGCAGTCGCTGACGTCGACGAGCAGAGCAGACAACAGCAGTAGGACCAGCGCAGTCGCTGATGCCGACGAGCAGAGCAGACAACAACAGCAGGACCAGCGCAGTCCCTGACGCCGACGAGCAGAGCAGACAACAGCAGCAGGACCAGCGCAGTCGCTGACATCGACGAGCAGAACAGACAACAGCAGCAGGACCAGCGCAGTCGCTGATATCGACGAGCAGAGCAGATAACAGCAGCAGGACCAGCGCAGTCGCTGATATCGATGAAAAGAGCAGACAACAGCAACACGACAAGTGCAGTCGCTGATATCGATGAAAAGAGCAGACAACAGCAGCAGGATCAGTGCAGTCGATAAAATCGACGTGCAGAGCAGACAACAGCAGCAGGACCAGCTCAGTCGCTGATATCGACGAGCAGAGCAGACAACAGCAGCAGGACCAGCGCAGTCGCCTATATCTACGAGCAGAGCAGACAACAGAAGCAGGACCAGCACATTCGCTTATGTCAACGAGCAGAGCAAACAACAGCAGCAGGACCAGCACAGTCGCTGATATAGACGAGCAGAGCAGACAACAGCAGCAGGACCAGCGCTGCGCTGATACCGACGAGCAGAGGGGACAAAAGCAGCAGGACCAGCGCAGTCGCTGATATCGACAAGCAGAGCAGACAACAGCAGCAGGACCAGCGCAGTCGCTGATATCGACGAGCAGAGCAGACAACAGCAGCAGGTTCAGCGCAGTTGCTAATATCGACGAGCAGACAACGACCGCAGGATCAGCGCAATAGCTGATATCGACGAGCAGAGCAGACAACAGCAGCAGGATTAGCGCAATCGCTGATATCGACGAGCAGACAAAAGCAGCAGGATCAGGGGAGTCGCTGACACCGACGAGCAGAGCAGACAACAGCAGCAGGATCAGCAAAATCGCTGACGCCGATGAGCAGAGCAGACAACAGCAGCAGGATCAGCGCAGTCGCTTACGCCGACGAGCAGAGCAGACAACAGCAGCAGGATCAGCGCAGTCGCTGATATCGACGAGCAGAGCAGACAACAGCAGCTGGATCAGCGCTGTCGCTGATATCGACAAGCAGACAACAGCAGCAGGATCAGCGCAGTCGCTGATGCCGAAGAGCAGAGAAGACAACAGCAGCAGGATCAAAGCAGTCACTGACGCCAACGAGCAGTGCAGACAACAGCAGCAGGATCAGCGCAGTCGCTGATATCGACGAGCAGACAACAGCAGCAGGATCAGCGCAGTCGCTGATATCGACAAGCAGAGCAGACAAAAGCAGAAAGATCAGCGCTGTCGCTGATATTGACAAGCAGACAACAGCAGCAGGATCATCGCAGTCGCTGATATCGACGAGCAGAGCAGACAACAGCAGCAGGATCAGCGCAGTCACTATTATCAACGAGCAGCTTAGACAACAGCAGCAGGATTAGCACAGTCGCTGATATCAACGAGCAGACAACAGCAGCAGGATCAGCGCAGACGCTGATATCGACGAGCAGACAACAGCAGCAGGATCAGTGCAGTAGCTGATAACGTTGAGCAGAGCAGACAACAGCAGCAGGATCAGCGCTGTAGCTGATATCGACGAGCAGAGCAGACAAAAGCAGCAGGATCAGCGCAGTCGCTGATATCGACGAGCAGACAACAGCAGCAGGATCAGGGCAGTCGCTGATATCGACGAGCAGAGAAGACACCAGCAGCAGGATCAGCGCCGTTGCTTATATCGACGAGCAGACAACAGAAGCGGGATCAGCGCAGTCGCTGATATTGACGAGCAGAGCTGACAACAGCAGCAGGTTCAGCGCAGTCGCTGATATCGACGAGCAGAGCAGACAACAGCAGCAGGATCAGCGCAGTCGCTGATATCGACGAGCAGACAACAGCAGCTGGAAAAGCTCAGTTGCTGACGCCGACGAGCAGAGCAGACAACAGCAGCAGGATCAAAGCAGTCACTGACGCCGACGAGCAGAGCAGACAACAGCAGCAGGATCAGCGCAGTCGCTGACGCAGACGAGCAGAGCAGACAACAGCAGCAGGATCAGCGCAGTCACTGACGCCGACGAGCAGAGCAGACAACAGCAGCAGGATCAGCACAGTCGCTGACGCCGACGAGCAGAGCAGACAACAGCAGTAGGATCAGCGCAGTCGCTGACGCCGACGAGCAGAGCAGACAACAGCAGCAGGACCAGCGCAGTCGCTGATATCGACCAAAAGAGCAGACAACAGCAACAGGACCAGTGCAGTCGCTGATATCGAAGAGAAGAGCAGACAACAACAGCAGGACCAGCGCAGTCGCTGATATCAATGAGCAGAGCAGACAACAGCAGCAGGATCGGCGCAGTCGCTTATATCGACGAGCAGACAACAGCAGCAGGATCAGCGCAGTCGCCGATATCGACGAGCACAGCAGACAACAGCAGCAGGATCAGGGCAGTCGCTGACGCCGACGAGATGAGCAGACAACAGCAGCAGGATCAGCGCAGTCGCTGACGCCGACGAGCAGAGCAGACAACAGAAGCAGGATCAGCGCAGTCGCTGACGCCGACGAGCAGAGCAGACAACGGCAGCAGGACCAGCGCAGTCGCTGACGCCGACGAGCAGAGCAGACAACAGAAGCAGGACCAGCGCAGTCGCTGACGCCGACGAGCAGAGCAGACAACAGCAGCAGGACCAGCGCAGTCGCTGACGTCGACGAGCGGAGCAAACAACAGCAGCAGAACCAGCGCAGTCGCTGATATCTACGAGCAGACAACAGCAGCTGGATCAGCTCAGTCGCTGACGCCGACATGCAGAGCAGACAACAGCAGCAGGACCAGCGCAGTCGCTTATATCGACGAGCAGACAACAGCAGGTGGATCAGCTAAGTCGCTGACGCTGAATAGCAGAGCAGACAACAGCAGCAGGATCAGGGCAGTTGCTGACGCCGACGAGCAGAGCAGACAACAGCAGCAGGATCAGTTCAGTCGCTGACGCCGACGAGCAGAGCAGACAAAAGCAGCAGGACCAGCGCAGTCGCTGACGTCGACGAGCAGAGCAGACAACAGCAGCAGGACCAGCGCAGTCGCTGATATTGATGAGCAGAGCAGACAACAGCAGCAGGACCAGCGCAGTCGCTGATATCGACGAAAAGAGCAGACACAGCAACAGGACCAGTGCAGTCGCTGATATCGAAGAGAAGAGCAGACAAAAACAGCAGGACCTGCGCAGTCGCTGATTTCGACGAGCAGAGCAGACAACAGCAGCAGGACCAGCGCAGTCGCTGACATCGACGAGCAGAGCAGACAACAGCAGCAAGACCAGCTCAGTCGCTGATATCGACGAGGAGAGCAGAAAACAGCAGCAGGACTAGCGCAAGCGCTGATATCGACGAGCAGAGCAGATAACAGCAACAGGACCAGTGCAGTCGCTGATATCGAAGAGAAGAGCAGACAAAAACAGCAGGACCAGCGCAGTCGCTGATTTCGACGAGCAGAGCAGACAACAGCAGCAGGACCAGCGCAGTCGCTGACATCGACGAGAAGAGCAGACAACAGCAGCAGGACCAGCTCAGTCGCTGATATCGATGAGGAGAGCAGAAAACAGCAGCAGGACTAGCGCAAGTGCTGATATCGACGAGCAGAGCAGATTACAGCAGCAGCACAAGCGCAGTCGCTGACGCCGACGAGCAGAGCAGACAACAGCAGCAGGATCAGCGCAGTTGCTGACGCCGACGAGCAGAGCAGACAACAGCAGTAGGACCAGCGCAGTCGCTGATGCCGACGAGCAGAGCAGACAACAGCAGTAGGACCAGCGCAGTCGCTGACGCCGACGAGCAGAGCAGACAACAGTAGCAGGATCAGCGCAGTCGCTGACGCCGACGAGCAGAGCAGACAACGGCAGCAGGACCAGCGCAGTCGCTGACGCCGACGAGCAGAGCAGACAACAGCTGCAGGACCAGCGCAGTCGCTCACGCCGACGAGCAGAGCAGACAACAGCAGCAGGACCAGCGCAGTCGCTGACGTCGACGAGCAGAGCAAACAACAGCAGCAGGACCAGCGCAGTCGCTGATATCGACGAGCAGACAACAGCAGCTGGATCAGCTCAGTCGCTGACGCCGACGTGCAGAGCAGACAACAGCAGCAGGACCAGCGCAGTCGCTGATATCGACGAGCAGACAACAGCAGCTGGATCAGCTAAGTCGCTGACGCCGACGAGCAGAGCAGACAACAGCAGCAGGATCAGGGCAGTTGCTGACGCCGACGAGCAGAGCAGACAACAGCAGCAGGATCAGCGCAGTCGCTGACGCCGTCGAGCAGAGCAGACAAAAGCAGCAGGACCAGCGCAGTCGCTGACGTCGACGAGCAGAGCAGACAACAGCAGCAGGACCAGCGCAGTCGCTTATATCGATGAGCAGAGCAGACAAAAGCAGCAGGACCAGCGCAGTCGCTGATATCGACGAAAAGAGCAGACAACAGCAACAGGACCAGTGCAGTCGCTGATATCGAAGAGAAGAGCAGACAAAAACAGCAGGACCAGCGCAGTCGCTGATTTCGACGAGCAGAGCAGACAACAGCAGCAGGACCAGCGCAGTTGCTGACATCAACGAGCAGAGCAGACAACAGCAGCAGGACCAGCTCAGTCGCTGATATCGACGAGCAGAGCAGAAAACAGCAGCAGGACTAGCGCAAGCGCTGATATCGACGAGCAGAGCAGATAACAGCAGCAGGACAAGCGCAGTCGCTGACGCCGACGAGCAGAGCAGACAACAGCAGCAGGATCAGCACAGTCGCTGACGCCGACGAGCAGAGCAGACACACAGCAGTAGGACCAGCACAGTCGCTGATGCCGACGAGCAGAGCAGACAACAGCAGTAGGATCAGCGCAGTCGCTGACGCCGACGAGCAGAGCAGACAACAGCAGCAGGATCAGCGCAGACGCTGATATCGACGAGCAGACAACAGCAGCAGGATCAGTGCAGTAGCTGATAACGTTGAGCAGAGCAGACAACAGCAGCAGGATCAGCGCTGTTGCTGATATCGACGAGCAGAGCAGACAAAAGCAGCAGGATCAGCGCAGTCGCTGATATCGACGAGCAGACAACAGCAGCAGGATCAGGGCAGTCGCTGATATCGACGAGCAGAGCAGACACCAGCAGCAGGATCAGCGCAGTTGCTTATATCGACGAGCAGACAACAGAAGCGGGATCAGCGCAGTCGCTGATATTGACGAGCAGAGCTGACAACAGCAGCAGGTTCAGCGCAGTCGCTGATATCGACGAGCAGAGCAGACAACAGCAGCAGGATCAGCGCAGTCGCTGATATGGACGAGCAGACAACAGCAGCTGGAAAAGCTCAGTTGCTGACGCCGACGAGCAGAGCAGACAACAGCAGCAGGATCAAAGCAGTCACTGACGCCGACGAGCAGAGCAGACAACAGCAGCAGGATCAGCGCAGTCGCTGACGCAGACGAGCAGAGCAGACAACAGCAGCAGGATCAGCGCAGTCACTGACGCCGACGAGCAGAGCAGACAACAGCAGCAGGATCAGCGCAGTCGCTGACGCCGACGAGCAGAGCAGACAACAGCAGTAGGATCAGCGCAGTCGCTGACGCCGACGAGCAGAGCAGACAACAGCAGCAGGACAAGCGCAGTCGCTGATATCGACCAAAAGAGCAGACAACAGCAACAGGACCAGTGCAGTCGCTGATATCGAAGAGAAGAGCAGACAACAACAGCAGGACCAGCGCAGTCGCTGATATCAATGAGCAGAGCAGACAACAGCAGCAGGATCGGCGCAGTCGCTTATATCGACGAGCAGACAACAGCAGCAGGATCAGCGCAGTCGCCGATATCGACGAGCACAGCAGACAACAGCAGCAGGATCAGGGCAGTCGCTGACGCCGACGAGATGAGCAGACAACAGCAGCAGGATCAGCGCAGTCGCTGACGCCGACGAGCAGAGCAGACAACAGAAGCAGGATCAGCGCAGTCGCTGACGCCGACGAGCAGAGCAGACAACGGCAGCAGGACCAGCGCAGTCGCTGACGCCGACGAGCAGAGCAGACAACAGAAGCAGGACCAGCGCAGTCGCTGACGCCGACGAGCAGAGCAGACAACAGCAGCAGGACCAGCGCAGTCGCTGACGTCGACGAGCGGAGCAAACAACAGCAGCAGAACCAGCGCAGTCGCTGATATCTACGAGCAGACAACAGCAGCTGGATCAGCTCAGTCGCTGACGCCGACATGCAGAGCAGACAACAGCAGCAGGACCAGCGCAGTCGCTTATATCGACGAGCAGACAACAGCAGGTGGATCAGCTAAGTCGCTGACGCTGAATAGCAGAGCAGACAACAGCAGCAGGATCAGGGCAGTTGCTGACGCCGACGAGCAGAGCAGACAACAGCAGCAGCATCAGTGCAGTCGCTGACGCCGACGAGCAGAGCAGACAAAAGCAGCAGGACCAGCGCAGTCGCTGACGTCGACGAGCAGAGCAGACAACAGCAGCAGGACCAGCGCAGTCGCTGATATTGATGAGCAGAGCAGACAACAGCAGCAGGACCAGCGCAGTCGCTGATATCGACGAAAAGAGCAGACAACAGCAACAGGACCAGTGCAGTCGCTGATATCGAAGAGAAGAGCAGACAAAAACAGCAGGACCTGCGCAGTCGCTGATTTCGACGAGCAGAGCAGACAACAGCAGCAGGACCAGCGCAGTCGCTGACATCGACGAGCAGAGCAGACAACAGCAGCAAGACCAGCTCAGTCGCTGATATCGACGAGGAGAGCAGAAAACAGCAGCAGGACTAGCGCAAGCGCTGATATCGACGAGCAGAGCAGATAACAGCAACAGGACCAGTGCAGTCGCTGATATCGAAGAGAAGAGCAGACAAAAACAGCAGGACCAGCGCAGTCGCTGATTTCGACGAGCAGAGCAGACAACAGCAGCAGGACCAGCGCAGTCGCTGACATCGACGAGAAGAGCAGACAACAGCAGCAGGACCAGCTCAGTCGCTGATATCGATGAGGAGAGCAGAAAACAGCAGCAGGACTAGCGCAAGTGCTGATATCGACGAGCAGAGCAGATTACAGCAGCAGCACAAGCGCAGTCGCTGACGCCGACGAGCAGAGCAGACAACAGCAGCAGGATCAGCGCAGTTGCTGACGCCGACGAGCAGAGCAGACAACAGCAGTAGGACCAGCGCAGTCGCTGATGCCGACGAGCAGAGCAGACAACAGCAGTAGGACCAGCGCAGTCGCTGACGCCGACGAGCAGAGCAGACAACAGTGGCAGGATCAGCGCAGTCGCTGACGCCGACGAGCAGAGCAGACAACGGCAGCAGGACCAGCGCAGTCGCTGACGCCGACGAGCAGAGCAGACAACAGCAGCAGGATCAGCGCAGTCGCTGACGCCGTCGAGCAGAGCAGACAAAAGCAGCAGGACCAGCGCAGTCGCTGACGTCGACGAGCAGAGCAGACAACAGCAGCAGGACCAGCGCAGTCGCTTATATCGATGAGCAGAGCAGACAAAAGCAGCAGGACCAGCGCAGTCGCTGATATCGACGAAAAGAGCAGACAACAGCAACAGGACCAGTGCAGTCGCTGATATCGAAGAGAAGAGCAGACAAAAACAGCAGGACCAGCGCAGTCGCTGATTTCGACGAGCAGAGCAGACAACAGCAGCAGGACCAGCGCAGTTGCTGACATCAACGAGCAGAGCAGACAACAGCAGCAGGACCAGCTCAGTCGCTGATATCGACGAGCAGAGCAGAAAACAGCAGCAGGACTAGCGCAAGCGCTGATATCGACGAGCAGAGCAGATAACAGCAGCAGGACAAGCGCAGTCGCTGACGCCGACGAGCAGAGCAGACAACAGCAGCAGGATCAGCACAGTCGCTGACGCCGACGAGCAGAGCAGACACACAGCAGTAGGACCAGCACAGTCGCTGATGCCGACGAGCAGAGCAGACAACAACAGCAGGACCAGCGCAGTCGCTGATGCCGACGAGCAGAGCAGACAACAGCAGCAAGACCAGCTCAGTCGCTGATATCGACGAGGAGAGCAGAAAACAGCAGCAGGACTAGCGCAAGCGCTGATATCGACGAGCAGAGCAGATAACAGCAACAGGACCAGTGCAGTCGCTGATATCGAAGAGAAGAGCAGACAAAAACAGCAGGACCAGCGCAGTCGCTGATTTCGACGAGCAGAGCAGACAACAGCAGCAGGACCAGCGCAGTCGCTGACATCGACGAGCAGAGCAGACAACAGCAGCAGGACCAGCTCAGTCGCTGATATCGATGAGGAGAGCAGAAAACAGCAGCAGGACTAGCGCAAGCGCTGATATCGACGAGCAGAGCAGATTACAGCAGCAGGACAAGCGCAGTCGCTGACGCCGACGAGCAGAGCAGACAACAGCAGCAGGATCAGCGCAGTTGCTGACGCCGACGAGCAGAGCAGACAACAGCAGTAGGACCAGCGCAGTCGCTGATGCCGACGAGCAGAGCAGACAACAGCAGTAGGACCAGCGCAGTCGCTGACGCCGACGAGCAGAGCAGACAACAGTAGCAGGATCAGCGCAGTCGCTGACGCCGACGAGCAGAGCAGACAACAGCAGCAGGACCAGCGCAGTCGCTGACGCCGACGAGCAGAGCAGACAACAGCTGCAGGACCAGCGCAGTCGCTCACGCCGACGAGCAGAGCAGACAACAGCAGCAGGACCAGCGCAGTCGCTGACGTCGACGAGCAGAGAAAACAACAGCAGCAGGACCAGCGCAGTCGCTGATATCGACGAGCAGACAACAGCAGCTGGATCAGCTCAGTCGCTGACGCCGACGTGCAGAGCAGACAACAGCAGCAGGACCAGCGCAGTCGCTGATATCGACGAGCAGACAACAGCAGCTGGATCAGCTAAGTCGCTGACGCCGACGAGCAGAGCAGACAACAGCAGCAGGATCAGGGCAGTTGCTGACGCCGACGAGCAGAGCAGACAACAGCAGCAGGATCAGCGCAGTCGCTGACGCCGTCGAGCAGAGCAGACAAAAGCAGCAGGACCAGCGCAGTCGCTGATATCGACGAGCAGACAACAGCAGCTGGATCAGCTAAGTCGCTGACGCAGACGAGCAGAGCAGACAACAGCAGCAGGATCAGGGCAGTTGCTGACGCCGACGAGCAGAGCAGACAACAGCAGCAGGATCAGCGCAGTCGCTGACGCCGTCGAGTAGAGCAGACAACAGCAGCAGGATCAGCGCAGTCGCTGATATCGACAAGCAGAGCAGACAAAAGCAGAAAGATCAGCGCTGTCGCTGATATTGACAAGCAGACAACAGCAGCAGGATCATCGCAGTCGCTGATATCGACGAGCAGAGCAGACAACAGCAGCAGGATCAGCGCAGTCACTATTATCAACGAGCAGCTTAGACAACAGCAGCAGGATTAGCACAGTCGCTGATATCAACGAGCAGACAACAGCAGCAGGATCAGCGCAGACGCTGATATCGACGAGCAGACAACAGCAGCAGGATCAGTGCAGTAGCTGATAACGTTGAGCAGAGCAGACAACAGCAGCAGGATCAGCGCTGTAGCTGATATCGACGAGCAGAGCAGACAAAAGCAGCAGGATCAGCGCAGTCGCTGATATCGACGAGCAGACAACAGCAGCAGGATCAGGGCAGTCGCTGATATCGACGAGCAGAGCAGACACCAGCAGCAGGATCAGCGCAGTTGCTTATATCGACGAGCAGACAACAGAAGCGGGATCAGCGCAGTCGCTGATATTGACGAGCAGAGCTGACAACAGCAGCAGGTTCAGCGCAGTCGCTGATATCGACGAGCAGAGCAGACAACAGCAGCAGGATCAGCGCAGTCGCTGATATCGACGAGCAGACAACAGCAGCTGGAAAAGCTCAGTTGCTGACGCCGACGAGCAGAGCAGACAACAGCAGCAGGATCAAAGCAGTCACTGACGCCGACGAGCAGAGCAGACAACAGCAGCAGGATCAGCGCAGTCGCTGACGCAGACGAGCAGAGCAGACAACAGCAGCAGGATCAGCGCAGTCACTGACGCCGACGAGCAGGGCAGACAACAGCAGCAGGATCAGCACAGTCGCTGACGCCGACGAGCAGAGCAGACAACAGCAGTAGGATCAGCGCAGTCGCTGACGCCGACGAGCAGAGCAGACAACAGCAGCAGGACCAGCGCAGTCGCTGATATCGACCAAAAGAGCAGACAACAGCAACAGGACCAGTGCAGTCGCTGATATCGAAGAGAAGAGCAGACAACAACAGCAGGACCAGCGCAGTCGCTGATATCAATGAGCAGAGCAGACAACAGCAGCAGGATCGGCGCAGTCGCTTATATCGACGAGCAGACAACAGCAGCAGGATCAGCGCAGTCGCCGATATCGACGAGCACAGCAGACAACAGCAGCAGGATCAGGGCAGTCGCTGACGCCGACGAGATGAGCAGACAACAGCAGCAGGATCAGCGCAGTCGCTGACGCCGACGAGCAGAGCAGACAACAGAAGCAGGATCAGCGCAGTCGCTGACGCCGACGAGCAGAGCAGACAACGGCAGCAGGACCAGCGCAGTCGCTGACGCCGACGAGCAGAGCAGACAACAGAAGCAGGACCAGCGCAGTCGCTGACGCCGACGAGCAGAGCAGACAACAGCAGCAGGACCAGCGCAGTCGCTGACGTCGACGAGCGGAGCAAACAACAGCAGCAGAACCAGCGCAGTCGCTGATATCTACGAGCAGACAACAGCAGCTGGATCAGCTCAGTCGCTGACGCCGACATGCAGAGCAGACAACAGCAGCAGGACCAGCGCAGTCGCTTATATCGACGAGCAGACAACAGCAGGTGGATCAGCTAAGTCGCTGACGCTGAATAGCAGAGCAGACAACAGCAGCAGGATCAGTGCAGTCGCTGACGCCGACGAGCAGAGCAGACAAAAGCAGCAGGACCAGCGCAGTCGCTGATATCTACGAGCAGACAACAGCAGCTGGATCAGCTCAGTCGCTGACGCCGACATGCAGAGCAGACAACAGCAGCAGGACCAGCGCAGTCGCTTATATCGACGAGCAGACAACAGCAGGTGGATCAGCTAAGTCGCTGACGCTGAATAGCAGAGCAGACAACAGCAGCAGGATCAGTGCAGTCGCTGACGCCGACGAGCAGAGCAGACAAAAGCAGCAGGACCAGCGCAGTCGCTGACGTCGACGAGCAGAGCAGACAACAGCAGCAGGACCAGCGCAGTCGCTGATATTGATGAGCAGAGCAGACAACAGCAGCAGGACCAGCGCAGTCGCTGATATCGACGAAAAGAGCAGACACAGCAACAGGACCAGTGCAGTCGCTGATATCGAAGAGAAGAGCAGACAAAAACAGCAGGACCTGCGCAGTCGCTGATTTCGACGAGCAGAGCAGACAACAGCAGCAGGACCAGCGCAGTCGCTGACATCGACGAGCAGAGCAGACAACAGCAGCAAGACCAGCTCAGTCGCTGATATCGACGAGGAGAGCAGAAAACAGCAGCAGGACTAGCGCAAGCGCTGATATCGACGAGCAGAGCAGATAACAGCAACAGGACCAGTGCAGTCGCTGATATCGAAGAGAAGAGCAGACAAAAACAGCAGGACCAGCGCAGTCGCTGATTTCGACGAGCAGAGCAGACAACAGCAGCAGGACCAGCGCAGTCGCTGACATCGACGAGAAGAGCAGACAACAGCAGCAGGACCAGCTCAGTCGCTGATATCGATGAGGAGAGCAGAAAACAGCAGCAGGACTAGCGCAAGTGCTGATATCGACGAGCAGAGCAGATTACAGCAGCAGCACAAGCGCAGTCGCTGACGCCGACGAGCAGAGCAGACAACAGCAGCAGGATCAGCGCAGTTGCTGACGCCGACGAGCAGAGCAGACAACAGCAGTAGGACCAGCGCAGTCGCTGATGCCGACGAGCAGAGCAGACAACAGCAGTAGGACCAGCGCAGTCGCTGACGCCGACGAGCAGAGCAGACAACAGTAGCAGGATCAGCGCAGTCGCTGACGCCGACGAGCAGAGCAGACAACGGCAGCAGGACCAGCGCAGTCGCTGACGCCGACGAGCAGAGCAGACAACAGCTGCAGGACCAGCGCAGTCGCTCACGCCGACGAGCAGAGCAGACAACAGCAGCAGGACCAGCGCAGTCGCTGACGTCGACGAGCAGAGCAAACAACAGCAGCAGGACCAGCGCAGTCGCTGATATCGACGAGCAGACAACAGCAGCTGGATCAGCTCAGTCGCTGACGCCGACGTGCAGAGCAGACAACAGCAGCAGGACCAGCGCAGTCGCTGATATCGACGAGCAGACAACAGCAGCTGGATCAGCTAAGTCGCTGACGCCGACGAGCAGAGCAGACAACAGCAGCAGGATCAGGGCAGTTGCTGACGCCGACGAGCAGAGCAGACAACAGCAGCAGGATCAGCGCAGTCGCTGACGCCGTCGAGCAGAGCAGACAAAAGCAGCAGGACCAGCGCAGTCGCTGACGTCGACGAGCAGAGCAGACAACAGCAGCAGGACCAGCGCAGTCGCTTATATCGATGAGCAGAGCAGACAAAAGCAGCAGGACCAGCGCAGTCGCTGATATCGACGAAAAGAGCAGACAACAGCAACAGGACCAGTGCAGTCGCTGATATCGAAGAGAAGAGCAGACAAAAACAGCAGGACCAGTGCAGTCGCTGATTTCGACGAGCAGAGCAGACAACAGCAGCAGGACCAGCGCAGTTGCTGACATCAACGAGCAGAGCAGACAACAGCAGCAGGACCAGCTCAGTCGCTGATATCGACGAGCAGAGCAGAAAACAGCAGCAGGACTAGCGCAAGCGCTGATATCGACGAGCAGAGCAGATAACAGCAGCAGGACAAGCGCAGTCGCTGACGCCGACGAGCAGAGCAGACAACAGCAGCAGGATCAGCACAGTCGCTGACGCCGACGAGCAGAGCAGACACACAGCAGTAGGACCAGCACAGTCGCTGATGCCGACGAGCAGAGCAGACAACAGCAGTAGGATCAGCGCAGTCGCTGACGCCGACGAGCAGAGCAGACAACAGCAGCAGGATCAGCGCAGACGCTGATATCGACGAGCAGACAACAGCAGCAGGATCAGTGCAGTAGCTGATAACGTTGAGCAGAGCAGACAACAGCAGCAGGATCAGCGCTGTAGCTGATATCGACGAGCAGAGCAGACAAAAGCAGCAGGATCAGCGCAGTCGCTGATATCGACGAGCAGACAACAGCAGCAGGATCAGGGCAGTCGCTGATATCGACGAGCAGAGCAGACACCAGCAGCAGGATCAGCGCAGTTGCTTATATCGACGAGCAGACAACAGAAGCGGGATCAGCGCAGTCGCTGATATTGACGAGCAGAGCTGACAACAGCAGCAGGTTCAGCGCAGTCGCTGATATCGACGAGCAGAGCAGACAACAGCAGCAGGATCAGCGCAGTCGCTGATTAGGACGAGCAGACAACAGCAGCTGGAAAAGCTCAGTTGCTGACGCCGACGAGCAGAGCAGACAACAGCAGCAGGATCAAAGCAGTCACTGACGCCGACGAGCAGAGCAGACAACAGCAGCAGGATCAGCGCAGTCGCTGACGCAGACGAGCAGAGCAGACAACAGCAGCAGGATCAGCGCAGTCACTGACGCCGACGAGCAGAGCAGACAACAGCAGCAGGATCAGCGCAGTCGCTGACGCCGACGAGCAGAGCAGACAACAGCAGTAGGATCAGCGCAGTCGCTGACGCCGACGAGCAGAGCAGACAACAGCAGCAGGACCAGCGCAGTCGCTGATATCGACCAAAAGAGCAGACAACAGCAACAGGACCAGTGCAGTCGCTGATATCGAAGAGAAGAGCAGACAACAACAGCAGGACCAGCGCAGTCGCTGATATCAATGAGCAGAGCAGACAACAGCAGCAGGATCGGCGCAGTCGCTTATATCGACGAGCAGACAACAGCAGCAGGATCAGCGCAGTCGCCGATATCGACGAGCACAGCAGACAACAGCAGCAGGATCAGGGCAGTCGCTGACGCCGACGAGATGAGCAGACAACAGCAGCAGGATCAGCGCAGTCGCTGACGCCGACGAGCAGAGCAGACAACAGAAGCAGGATCAGCGCAGTCGCTGACGCCGACGAGCAGAGCAGAAAACGGCAGAGGGACCAGCGCAGTCGCTGACGCCGACGAGCAGAGCAGACAACAGAAGCAGGACCAGCGCAGTCGCTGACGCCGACGAGCAGAGCAGACAACAGCAGCAGGACCAGCGCAGTCGCTGACGTCGACGAGCGGAGCAAACAACAGCAGCAGAACCAGCGCAGTCGCTGATATCTACGAGCAGACAACAGCAGCTGGATCAGCTCAGTCGCTGACGCCGACATGCAGAGCAGACAACAGCAGCAGGACCAGCGCAGTCGCTTATATCGACGAGCAGACAACAGCAGGTGGATCAGCTAAGTCGCTGACCCTGAATAGCAGAGCAGACAACAGCAGCAGGATCAGGGCAGTTGCTGACGCCGACGAGCAGAGCAGACAACAGCAGCAGCATCAGTGCAGTCGCTGACGCCGACGAGCAGAGCAGACAAAAGCAGCAGGACCAGCGCAGTCGCTGACGTCGACGAGCAGAGCAGACAACAGCAGCAGGACCAGCGCAGTCGCTGATATTGATGAGCAGAGCAGACAACAGCAGCAGGACCAGCGCAGTCGCTGATATCGACGAAAAGAGCAGACAACAGCAACAGGACCAGTGCAGTCGCTGATATCGAAGAGAAGAGCAGACAAAAACAGCAGGACCTGCGCAGTCGCTGATTTCGACGAGCAGAGCAGACAACAGCAGCAGGACCAGCGCAGTCGCTGACATCGACGAGCAGAGCAGACAACAGCAGCAAGACCAGCTCAGTCGCTGATATCGACGAGGAGAGCAGAAAACAGCAGCAGGACTAGCGCAAGCGCTGATATCGACGAGCAGAGCAGATAACAGCAACAGGACCAGTGCAGTCGCTGATATCGAAGAGAAGAGCAGACAAAAACAGCAGGACCAGCGCAGTCGCTGATTTCGACGAGCAGAGCAGACAACAGCAGCAGGACCAGCGCAGTCGCTGACATCGACGAGAAGAGCAGACAACAGCAGCAGGACCAGCTCAGTCGCTGATATCGATGAGGAGAGCAGAAAACAGCAGCAGGACTAGCGCAAGTGCTGATATCGACGAGCAGAGCAGATTACAGCAGCAGCACAAGCGCAGTCGCTGACGCCGACGAGCAGAGCAGACAACAGCAGCAGGATCAGCGCAGTTGCTGACGCCGACGAGCAGAGCAGACAACAGCAGTAGGACCAGCGCAGTCGCTGATGCCGACGAGCAGAGCAGACAACAGCAGTAGGACCAGCGCAGTCGCTGACGCCGACGAGCAGAGCAGACAACAGTGGCAGGATCAGCGCAGTCGCTGACGCCGACGAGCAGAGCAGACAACGGCAGCAGGACCAGCGCAGTCGCTGACGCCGACGAGCAGAGCAGACAACAGCAGCAGGATCAGCGCAGTCGCTGACGCCGTCGAGCAGAGCAGACAAAAGCAGCAGGACCAGCGCAGTCGCTGACGTCGACGAGCAGAGCAGACAACAGCAGCAGGACCAGCGCAGTCGCTTATATCGATGAGCAGAGCAGACAAAAGCAGCAGGACCAGCGCAGTCGCTGATATCGACGAAAAGAGCAGACAACAGCAACAGGACCAGTGCAGTCGCTGATATCGAAGAGAAGAGCAGACAAAAACAGCAGGACCAGCGCAGTCGCTGATTTCGACGAGCAGAGCAGACAACAGCAGCAGGACCAGCGCAGTTGCTGACATCAACGAGCAGAGCAGACAACAGCAGCAGGACCAGCTCAGTCGCTGATATCGACGAGCAGAGCAGAAAACAGCAGCAGGACTAGCGCAAGCGCTGATATCGACGAGCAGAGCAGATAACAGCAGCAGGACAAGCGCAGTCGCTGACGCCGACGAGCAGAGCAGACAACAGCAGCAGGATCAGCACAGTCGCTGACGCCGACGAGCAGAGCAGACACACAGCAGTAGGACCAGCACAGTCGCTGATGCCGACGAGCAGAGCAGACAACAACAGCAGGACCAGCGCAGTCGCTGATGCCGACGAGCAGAGCAGACAACAGCAGCAAGACCAGCTCAGTCGCTGATATCGACGAGGAGAGCAGAAAACAGCAGCAGGACTAGCGCAAGCGCTGATATCGACGAGCAGAGCAGATAACAGCAACAGGACCAGTGCAGTCGCTGATATCGAAGAGAAGAGCAGACAAAAACAGCAGGACCAGCGCAGTCGCTGATTTCGACGAGCAGAGCAGACAACAGCAGCAGGACCAGCGCAGTCGCTGACATCGACGAGCAGAGCAGACAACAGCAGCAGGACCAGCTCAGTCGCTGATATCGATGAGGAGAGCAGAAAACAGCAGCAGGACTAGCGCAAGCGCTGATATCGACGAGCAGAGCAGATTACAGCAGCAGGACAAGCGCAGTCGCTGACGCCGACGAGCAGAGCAGACAACAGCAGCAGGATCAGCGCAGTTGCTGACGCCGACGAGCAGAGCAGACAACAGCAGTAGGACCAGCGCAGTCGCTGATGCCGACGAGCAGAGCAGACAACAGCAGTAGGACCAGCGCAGTCGCTGACGCCGACGAGCAGAGCAGACAACAGTAGCAGGATCAGCGCAGTCGCTGACGCCGACGAGCAGAGCAGACAACAGCAGCAGGACCAGCGCAGTCGCTGACGCCGACGAGCAGAGCAGACAACAGCTGCAGGACCAGCGCAGTCGCTCACGCCGACGAGCAGAGCAGACAACAGCAGCAGGACCAGCGCAGTCGCTGACGTCGACGAGCAGAGAAAACAACAGCAGCAGGACCAGCGCAGTCGCTGATATCGACGAGCAGACAACAGCAGCTGGATCAGCTCAGTCGCTGACGCCGACGTGCAGAGCAGACAACAGCAGCAGGACCAGCGCAGTCGCTGATATCGACGAGCAGACAACAGCAGCTGGATCAGCTAAGTCGCTGACGCCGACGAGCAGAGCAGACAACAGCAGCAGGATCAGGGCAGTTGCTGACGCCGACGAGCAGAGCAGACAACAGCAGCAGGATCAGCGCAGTCGCTGACGCCGTCGAGCAGAGCAGACAAAAGCAGCAGGACCAGCGCAGTCGCTGATATCGACGAAAAGAGCAGACAACAGCAACAGGACCAGTGCAGTCGCTGATATCGAAGAGAAGAGCAGACAAAAACAGCAGGACCAGCGCAGTCGCTGATTTCGACGAGCAGAGCAGACAACAGCAGCAGGACCAGCGCAGTTGCTGACATCAACGAGCAGAGCAGACAACAGCAGCAGGACCAGCGCAGTCGCTGATATCGACGAGCAGACAACAGCAGCTGGATCAGCTAAGTCGCTGACGCCGACGAGCAGAGCAGACAACAGCAGCAGGATCAGGGCAGTTGCTGACGCCGACGAGCAGAGCAGACAACAGCAGCAGGATCAGCGCAGTCGCTGACGCCGTCGAGCAGAGCAGACAAAAGCAGCAGGACCAGCGCAGTCGCTGACGTCGACGAGCAGAGCAGACAACAGCAGCAGGACCAGCGCAGTCGCTTATATCGATGAGCAGAGCAGACAAAAGCAGCAGGACCAGCGCAGTCGCTGATATCGACGAAAAGAGCAGACAACAGCAACAGGACCAGTGCAGTCGCTGATATTGAAGAGAAGAGCAGACAAAAACAGCAGGACCAGCGCAGTCGCTGATTTCGACGAGCAGAGCAGACAACAGCAGCAGGACCAGCGCAGTTGCTGACATCAACGAGCAGAGCAGACAACAGCAGCAGGACCAGCTCAGTCGCTGATATTGACGAGCAGAGCAGAAAACAGCAGCAGGACTAGCGCAAGCGCTGATATCGACGAGCAGAGCAGATAACAGCAGCAGGACAAGCGCAGTCGCTGACGCCGACGAGCAGAGCAGACAACAGCAGCAGGATCAGCACAGTCGCTGACGCCGACGAGCAGAGCAGACACACAGCAGTAGGACCAGCGCAGTCGCTGATGCCGACGAGCAGAGCAGACAACAACAGCAGGACCAGCGCAGTCGCTGACGCCGACGAGCAGAGCAGACAACAGCAGCAGGACCAGCGCAGTCGCTGACATCGACGAGCAGAGCAGACAACAGCAGCAGGACCAGCGCAGTCGCTGATATCGACGAGCAGAGCAGACAACGGCAGCAGGACAAGCGCAGTCGCTGATATCGATGAAAAGAGCAGACAACAGCAGTAGGACCAGCGCAGTCGCTGACGCCGACGAGCAGAGCAGATAACAGCAGTAGGACCAGCGCAGTCGCTGACGCCGACGAGCAGAGCAGACAACAGTAGCAGGATCAGCGCAGTCGCTGACGCCGACGAGCAGAGCAGACAACGGCAGCAGGACCAGCGCAGTCGCTGACGCCGACGAGCAGACAACAGCAGCAGGACCAGCGCAGTCGCTGACGCCGACGAGCAGAGCAGACAACAGCAGCAGGACCAGCGCAGTCGCTGACGTCGACGAGCAGAGCAAACAACAGCAGCAGGACCAGCGCAGTCGCTGATATCGACGAGCAGACAACAGCAGCTGGATCAGCTCAGTCGTTGACGCCGACGTGCAGATCAGACAACAGCAGCAGGACCAGCGCAGTCGCTGATATCGACGAGCAGACAACAGCAGCTGGATCAGCTAAGTCGCTGACGCCGACGAGCAGAGCAGACAACAGCAGCAGGATCAGGAAAGTTGCTGACGCCGACGAGCAGAGCAGACAACAGCAGCAGGATCAGCGCAGTCGCTGACGCCGTCGAGCAGAGCAGACAAAAGCAGCAGGACCAGCGCAGTCGCTGACGTCGACGAGCAGAGCAGACAACAGCAGCAGGACCAGCGCAGTCACTTATATCGATGAGCAGAGCAGACAACAGCAGCAGGACCAGCGCAGTCGCTGATTTCGACGAGCAGAGCAGACAACAGCAGCAGGACCAGCGCAGTTGCTGACATCAACGAGCAGAGTAGACAACAGCAGCAGGACCAGCTCAGTCGCTGATATCGACGAGCAGAGCAGAAAACAGCAGCAGGACTAGCGCAAGCGCTGATATCGACGAGCAGAGCAGATAACAGCAGCAGGACAAGCGCAGTCGCTGACGCCGACGAGCAGAGCAGACAACAGCAGCAGGATCAGCACAGTCGCTGACGCCGACGAGCAGAGCAGACAAACAGCAGTAGGACCAGCGCAGTCGCTGATGCCGACGAGCAGAGCAGACAACAACAGCAGGACCAGCGCAGTCGCTGACGCCGACGAGCAGAGCAGACAACAGCAGCAGGACCAGCGCAGTCGCCGACATCGACGAGCAGAGCAGACAACAGCAGCAGGACCAGCTCAGTCGCTGATATCGACGAGCAGAGCAGACAACAGCAGCAGGACAAGCGCAGTCGCTGATATCGACGAAAAGAGCAGACAACAGCAACACGACCAGTGCAGTCGCTGATATCGAAGAGAAGAGCAGACAAATGCAGCAGGATCAGTGCAGTCGCTGATATCGACGTGCAGAGCAGACAACAGCAGCAGGACCAGCTCAGTCGCTGATATCGACGAGCAGAGCAGACAACAGCAGCAGGACCAGCGCAGTCGCTGATATCTACGAGCAGAGCAGACAACAGAAGCAGGACCAGCGCATTCGCTTATGTCGACGAGCAGAGCAAACAACAGCAGCAGGACCAGCACAGTCGCTGATATCGACGAGCAGAGCAGACAACAGCAGCAGGACCAGCGCAGTCGCTGATATCGACGAGCAGAGCAGACAACAGCAGCAGGTTCAGCACAGTTGCTAATATCGACGCACAGACAACGACCGCTGGATCAGCGCAATAGCTGATATCGACGAGCAGAGCAGACAACAGCAGCAGGACCAGCGCAGTCGCTGACATCGACGAGCAGAGCAGAAAACAGCAGCAGGACCAGCTCAGTCGCTGATATCGACGAGAAGAGCAGAAAACAGCAGCAGGACTAGCGCAAGCGCTGATATCGACGAGCAGAGCAGATTACAGCAGCAGGACAAGCGCAGTCGCTGACGCCGACGAGCAGAGCAGACAACAGCAGCAGGATCAGCACAGTCGCTGACGCCGACGAGCAGAGCAGACAACAGCAGTAGGACCAGCACAGTCGCTGACGCCGACGAGCAGAGCAGACAACAGCAGTAGGACCAGCGCAGTCGCTGACGCCGACGAGCAGAGCAGACAACAGAAGCAGGATCAGAGCAGTCGCTGATGCCGACGAGCAGAGCAGACAACGGTAGCAGGACCAGCGCAGTCGCTGACGCCGACGAGCAGAGCAGACAACAGCAGCAGGACCAGCGCAGTCGCTGACGCCGATGAGCAGAGCAGACAACAGCAGCAGGACCAGCGCAGTCGCTGACGTCGACGAGCAGAGCAAACAACAGCAGCAGGACCAGCGCAGTCGCTGATATCGACGAGCAGACAACAGCAGCTGGATCAGCTCAGTCGCTGACGCCGACGTGTAGAGCAGACAACAGCAGCAGGACCAGCGCAGTCGCTGATATCGACGAGCAGACAACAGCAGCTGGATCAGCTAAGTCGCTGACGCCGACGAGCAGAGCAGACAACATCAGCAGGATCAGGGCGGTTGCTGACGCCGACGAGCAGAGCAGACAACAGCAGCAGGATCAGCGCAGTCGCTGACGCCGACGAGCAGAGCAGACAAAAGCAGCAGGACCAGCGCAGTCGCTGACGTCGACGAGCAGAGCAGACAACAGCAGCAGGACCAGCGCAGTCGCTGATATCGACAAAAAGAGCAGACAACAGCAGCAGGACCAGTGCAGTCGCTGATATCGAAGAGAATAGCAGACAAAAACAGCAGGACCAGCGCAGTCGCTGATTTCGACGAGCAGAGCAGAGCAGACAACAGCAGCAGGACCAGCGCAGTCGCTGACATCGACGAGCAGAGCAAACAACAGCAGCAGGACCAGCTCAGTCGCTGATATCGACGAGCAGAGCAGAAAACAGCAGCAGGACTAGCGCAAGCGCTGATATCGACGAGCAGAGCAGATAACAGCAGCAGCACAGGCGCAGTCGCTGACGCCGACGAGCAGAGCAGACAAAAGCAGCAGGATCAGCGCAGTCGCTGACGTCAACGAGCAGAGCAGACAACAGCAGTAGGACCAGCGCAGTCGCTGATGCCGACGAGCAGAGCAGACAAAAGCAGCAGGATCAGTGCAGTCGCTGATATCGACGAGCAGACAACAGCAGCAGGATCAGGGCAGTCGCTGATATCGACGAGCAGAGCAGACACCAGCAGCAGGATCAGCGCAGTTGCTTATATCGACGAGCAGACAACAGCAGCAGGGTCAGCACAGTCACTGATATCAACGAGCAGAGCAGGCAACAGCAGCAGGACCAGCGCAGTTGCTGATATCGACGAAAAGAGCAGACAACAGCAGGAGGATCAGCGCAGTCGCTGATATCGACAAGCAGACAACAGCAGCAGGATCAGCGCAGTTGCTGATATCGATGAGCAGAGCAGACAACAGCAGCAGGATCAGCGCAGTCGCTGATATCGACGAGCAGTCAACAGCAGCAGGATCAGCGCAGTCGCTGATACCGACGAGCAGAGCAGACAACAGCAGCAGGATCAGCGCAGTCGCTGACGCCGACGAGCAGAGCAGACAACAGCAGCAGGACCAGCGCAGTCGCTGATATCAAAGAGCAGAGCAGACAACAGCAGCAGGACCAGCGCAGTCGATGATATCAAAGAGCAGAGCAGAACACAGCAGCAGGACCAGCGCAGTTGCAGATATCGACAAGCAGAGCAGAAAACAGCAGCAGGACCAGCGCAGTCGCTGATATCGACGAGCAGAGCAGACAACAGCAGCTGGACCAGCCCAGTCGCTGATATCGACGAGCTGAGCAGACAACAGCAGCAGGACCAGTGCAGTCGCTGATATCGACGAGCAGAGCAGACAACAGCAGCAGGACCAGCGCAGTCGCTGATATCGAAGAGCAGAGCAGACAACAGCAGTAGGACGCAGACGCTGATATCGACAAGCAGAGCAGACAACAGCAGCAGGACCAGCGCAGTCGCTGATATCAATGAGAAGAGCAGACAACAGCAGCAGGACCAGCGCAGTCGCTGATATCAGCAGGATCAGCGCTGTAGCTGATATCGACGAGCAGAGCAGACAACAGCAGCAGTATCAACGCAGTCGCTGATATCGACGAGCAGACAACAGCAGTAGGACCATCGCAGTCGCTGATGCCGACGAGCAGAGCAGACAACAACAGCAGGACCAGTGCAGTCGCTGACGCTGACGAGCAGAGCAGACAACAGCAGCAGGACCAGAGCAGTCGCTGACATCGACGAGCAGAGCAGACAACAGCAGCAGGACCAGCGCAGTCGCTGATATCGACGAGCAGAGCAGACAACAGCAGCAGGACAAGCGCAGTCGCTGATATCGACGAAAAGAGCAGACAACAGCAACACGACCAGTGCAGTCGCTGATATCGAAGAGAAGAGCAGACAAATGAAGCAGGATCAGTGCAGTCGCTGATATCGACGTGCAGAGCAGACAACAGCAGCAGGACCAGCTCAGTCGCTGATATCTACGAGCAGAGCAGACAACAGAAGTAGGACCAGCGCTGTCGCTGATACCGACGAGCAGAGGGGACAAAAGCAGCAGGACCAGCGCAGTCGCTGATATCGACAAGCAGAGCAGACAACAGCAGCAGGACCAGCACAGTGGCTGATATCGACGAGCAGAGCAGACAACAGCAGCAGGACCAGCGCTGTCGCTGATACCGACGAGCAGAGGGGACAAAAACAGCAGGACCAGCGCAGTCGCTGATATCGACAAGCAGAGCAGACAACAGCAGCAGGACCAGCGCAGTCGCTGATATCGACGAGCAGAGCAGACAACAGCAGCAGGTTCAGCACAGTTGCTAATATCGACGCGCAGACAACGACCGCAGGATCAGCGCAATAGCTGATATCGGCGAGCAGAGCAGACAACAGCAGCAGGACCATCGCAGTCGCTGACATCTACGAGCAGAGCAGACAACAGCAGCAGGACCAGCTCAGTCGCTGATATCGACGAGGAGAGCAGAAAACAGCAGCAGGACTAGCGCAAGCGCTGATATCGACGAGCAGAGCAGATTACAGCAGCAGGACAGGCGCAGTCGCTGACGCCGACGAGCAGAGCAGACAACAGCAGCAGGATCAGCGCAGTCGCTGACGCCGACGAGCAGAGCAGACAACAGCAGTAGGACCAGCGCAGTCGCTGACGCCGACGAGCAGAGCAGACAACGGCAGTAGGACCAGCGCAGTCGCTGACGCCGACGAGCAGAGCAGACAACAGAAGCAGGATCAGAGCAGTCGCTGACGCCGACGAGCAGAGCAGACAACGGCAGCAGAACCAGCGCAGTTGCTGATATCGACGAGCAGACAACAGCAGCTGGATCAGCTCAGACGCTGACGCCGACGTGCATAGCAGACAACAGCAGCAGGACCAGCGCAGTCGCTGATATCGACGAGCAGACAACAGCAGCTGGATCAGCTAAGTCGCTGACGCCGACGAGCAGAGCAGACAACAGCAGCAAGATCAGGGCAGCTGCTGACGCCGACGAGCAGAGCAGACAACAGCAGCAGGATCAGCGCAGTCGCTGACGCCGACGAGCAGAGCAGACAAAAGCAGCAGGACCAGCGCAGTCGCTGACGTCGACGAGCAGAGCAGACAACAGCAGCATGACCAGCGCAGTCGCTGATATCGATGAGCAGAGCAGACAACAGCAGCAGGACCAGCGCAGTCGCTGATATCGACGAAAAGAGCAGACAACAGCAACAGGACCAGTGCAGTCGCTGATATCGAAGAGAAGAGCAGACAAAAAAAGCAGGACCAGCGCAGTCGCTGATTTCGACGAGCAGAGCAGACAACAGCAGCAGGACCAGCGCAGTCACTGACATCGACGAGCAGAGCAGACAACAGCAGCAGGACCACCTCAGTCGCTGATATCGAAGAGAAGAGCAGACAACAGCAGCAGGATGAGTGCAGTCGCTGATATCGACGTGCAGAGCAGCCAACAGCAGCAGGACCAGCTCAGTCGCTGATATCGACGAGCAGAGCAGACAACAGCAGCAGGACCAGCGCAGTCGCTGATATCTACGAGCAGAGCAGAGAACAGAAGCAGGACCAGCGCATTCGCTTATGTCGACGAGCAGAGCAAACAACAGCAGCAGGACCAGCACAGTCGCTGATATCGACGAGCAGAGCAGACAACAGCAGCAGGACCAGCGCTGTCGCTGATACCGACGAGCAGAGGGGACAAAAGCAGCAGGACCAGCGCAGTCGCTGATATCGACAAGCAGAGCAGACAACAGCAGCAGGACCAGCGCAGTCGCTGATATCGACGAGCAGAGCAGACAACAGCAGCAGGTTCAGCGCAGTTGCTAATATCGACGAGCAGACAACGACCGCAGGATCAGCGCAATAGCTGATATCGACGAGCAGAGCAGACAACAGCAGCAGGATTAGCGCAATCGCTGATATCGACGAGCAGACAAAAGCAGCAGGATCAGCGGAGTCGCTGACACCGACGAGCAGAGCAGACAACAGCAGCAGGATCAGCAAAATCGCTGACGCCGATGAGCAGAGCAGACAACAGCAGCAGGATCAGCGCAGTCGCTTACGCCGACGAGCAGAGCAGACAACAGCAGCAGGATCAGCGCAGTCGCTGATATCGACGAGCAGAGCAGACAACAGCAGCAGGACCAGCGCAGTCGCTGATATCGACAAGCAGAGCAGAAAACAGAGCAGGATCAAGGCAGTTGCTTATATCGACGAGCAGACATTAGCAGCTGGATCAGCGCTGTCGCTGATATCGACAAGCAGACAACAGAAGCAGGTTCAGAGCAGTTGCGGATGCCGAAGAGCAGAGAAGACAACAGCAGCAGGATCAAAGCAATCACTGACGCCAAAGAGCAGTGCAGACAACAGCAGCAGGATCAGCGCAGTCACTGATATCGACGAGCAGACAACAGCAGCAGGATCAGCGCAGTCGCTGATATCGACGAGCAGAGCAGACAAAAGCAGAAAGATCAGCGCTGTCGCTGATATTGACTAGCAGACAACAGCAGCAGGATCAGCGCAGTCGCTGATATCGACGAGCAGAGCAGACAACAGCAACAGGATCAGCGCAGTAGCTGATATCGATGAGCAGAGCATACAACAGCAGCAGGATCAGCGCTGTAGCTGATATCGACGAGCAGAGCAGACAAAAGCAGCAGGATCAGCGCAGTCGCTGATATCGACGAGCAGACAACAGCAGCAGGATCAGGGCAGTCGCTGATATCGACGAGCAGAGCAGACACCAGCAGCAGGATCAGCGCAGTTGCTTATATCGACGAGCAGACAACAGCAGCAGGGTCAGCACAGTCACTGATATCAACGAGCAGAGCAGGCAACAGCAGCAGGACCAGCGCAGTTGCTGATATCGACGAAAAGAGCAGACAACAGCAGGAGGATCAGCGCAGTCGCTGATATTGACAAGCAGACAACAGCAGCAGGATCAGCGCAGTCGCTGATATCGATGAGCAGAGCAGACAACAGCAGCAGGATCAGCGCAGTCGCTGATATCGACGAGCAGTCAACAGCAGCAGGATCAGCGCAGTCGCTGATACCGACTAGCAGAGCAGACAACAGCAGCAGGATCAGCGCAGTCGCTGACGCCGACGAGCAGAGCAGACAACAGCAGCAGGACCAGCGCAGTCGCTGATATCGACGAGCAGAGCAGACAACAGCAGCTGGACCAGCCCAGTCGCTGATATCGACGAGCTGAGCAGACAACAGCAGCAGGACCAGCGCAGTCGCTGATATCAGCAGGATCAGCGCTGTAGCTGATATCGACGAGCAGAGCAGACAACAGCAGCAGGATCAACGCAGTCGCTGATATCGACGAGCAGACAACAGCAGTAGGACCAGCGCAGTCGCTGATGCCGACGAGCAGAGCAGACAACAACAGCAGGACCAGCGCAGTCGCTGAAGCCGACGAGGAGAGCAGACAACAGCAGCAGGACCAGCGCAGTCGCTGACATCGACGAGCAGAGCAGACAACAGCAGCAGGACCAGCGCAGTCGCTGATATCGACGAGCTGAGCAGACAACAGCAGCAGGACCAGTGCAGTCGCTGATATCGACGAGCAGAGCAGACAACAGCAGCAGGACCAGCACAGTCGCTGATATCGAAGAGCAGAGCAGACAACAGCAGCAGGACGCAGACGCTGATATCGAAAAGCAGAGCAGACAACAGCAGCAGGACCAGCGCAGTCGCTGATATCAACGAAAAGAGCAGACAACAGCAGCAGGACCAGCGCAGTCGCTGATATCAGCAGGATCAGCGCTGTAGCTGATATCGACGAGCAGAGCAGACAACAGCAGCAGGATCAACGCAGTCGCTGATATCGACGAGCAGACAACAGCAGTAGGACCAGCGCAGTCGCTGATGCCGACGAGCAGAGCAGACAACAACAGCAGGACCAGCGCAGTCGCTGACGCCGACGAGGAGAGCAGACAACAGCAGCAGGACCAGCGCAGTCGCTGACATCGACGAGCAGAGCAGACAACAGCAGCAGGACCAGCGGAGTCGCTGATATCGACAAGCAGAGCAGACAACAGCAGCAGGACAAGCGCAGTCACTGATATCGACGAAAAGAGCAGACAACAGCAACACGACCAGTGCAGTCGCTGATATCGAAGAGAAGAGCAGACAAATGCAGCAGGATCAGTGCAGTCGCTGATATTGACGTGCAGAGCAGACAACAGCAGCAGGACCAGCTCAGTCGCTGATATCGACGAGCAGAGCAGACAACAACAGCAGGACCAGCGCAGTCGCTGATATCTACGAGCAGAGCAGACAACAGAAGCAGGACCAGCGCATTCGCTTATGTCGACGAGCAGAGCAAACAACAGCAGCAGGACCAGCACAGTGGCTGATATCGACGAGCAGAGCAGACAACAGCAGCAGGACCAGCGCTGTCGCTGATACCGACGAGCAGAGGGGACAAAAGCAGCAGGACCAGCGCAGTTGCTGATATCGACAAGCAGAGCAGACAACAGCAGCAGGACCAGCGCAGTCGCTGATATCGACGAGCAGAGCAGACAACAGCAGCAGGTTCAGCACAGTTGCTAATATCGACGCGCAGACAACGACCGCAGGATCAGCGCAATAGCTGATATCGGTGAGCAGAGCAGACAACAGCAGCAGGACCAGCGCAGTCGCTGACATCGACGAGCAGAGAAGACAACAGCAGCAGGACCAGCTCAGTCGCTGATATCGACGAGGAGAGCAGAAAACAGCAGCAGGACTAGCGCAAGCACTGATATCGACGAGCAGAGCAGATTACAGCAGCAGGACAAGCGCAGTCGCTGACGCCGACGAGCAGAGCAGACAACAGCAGCAGGATCAGCGCAGTCGCTGACGCCGACGAGCAGAGCAGACAACAGCAGTAGGACCAGCGCAGTCGCTGACGCCGACGAGCAGAGCAGACAACAGCAGTAGGACCAGCGCAGTCGCTGACGCCGACGAGCAGAGCAGACAACAGAAGCAGGATCAGAGCAGTCGCTGACGCCGACGAGCAGAGCAGACAACGGCAGCAGGACCAGCGCAGTCGCTGACGCCGACGAGCAGAGCAGACAACAGCAGCAGGACCAGCACAGTCGCTGACGCCGACGAGCAGAGCAGACAACAGCAGCAGGACCAGCGCAGTCGCTGACGTCGACGAGCAGAGCAAACAACAGCAGCAGGACCAGTGCAGTTGCTGATATCGACGAGCAGACAACAGCAGCTGGATCAGCTCAGACGCTGACGCCGACGTGCCTAGCAGACAACAGCAGCAGGACCAGCGCAGTCGCTGATATCGATGAGCAGACAACAGCAGCTGGATCAGCTAAGTCGCTGACGCCGACGAGCAGAGCAGACAACAGCAGCAAGATCAGGGCAGTTGCTGACGCCGACGAGCAGAGCAGACAACAGCAGCAGGATCAGCGCAGTCGCTGACGCCGACGAGCAGAGCAGACAAAAGCAGCAGGACCAGCGCAGTCGCTGACGTCGACGAGCAGAGCAGACAACAGCAGCATGACCAGCGCAGTCGCTGATATCGATGAGCAGAGCAGACAACAGCAGCAGGACCAGCGCAGTCGCTGATATCGACGAAAAGAGCAGACAACAGCAACAGGACCAGTGCAGTCGCTGATATCGAAGAGAAGAGCAGACAAAAACAGCAGGACCAGCGCAGTCGCTGATTTTGACGAGCAGAGCAGACAACAGCAGCAGGACCAGCGCAGTCACTGACATCGACGAGCAGAGCAGACAACAGAAGCAGGACCAGCTCAGTCGCTGATATCGAAGAGAAGAGCAGACAACAGCAGCAGGATGAGTGCAGTCGCTGATATCGACGTGCAGAGCAGCCAACAGCAGCAGGACCAGCTCAGTCGCTGATATCGACGAGCAGAGCAGACAACAGCAGCAGGACCAGCGCAGTCGCTGATATCTACGAGCAGAGCAGACAACAGAAGCAGGACCAGCGCATTCGCTTATGTCGACGAGCAGAGCAAACAACAGCAGCAGGACCAGCACAGTCGCTGATATCGACGAGCAGAGCAGACAACAGCAGCAGGACCAGTGCTGTCGCTGATACCGACGAGCAGAGGGGACAAAAGCAGCAGGACCAGCGCAGTCGCTGATATCGACAAGCAGAGCAGACAACAGCAGCAGGACCAGCGCAGTCGCTGATATTGACGAGCAGAGCAGACAACAGCAGCAGGTTCAGCGCAGTTGCTAATATCGACGAGCAGACAACGACCGCAGGATCAGCGCAATAGCTGATATCGACGAGCAGAGCAGACAACAGCAGCAGGATTAGCGCAATCGCTGATATCGACGAGCAGACAAAAGCAGCAGGATCAGCGGAGTCGCTGGCACCGACGAGCAGAGCAGACAACAGCAGCAGGATCAGCAAAATCGCTTACGCCGATGAGCAGAGCAGACAACAGCAGCAGGATCAGCGCAGTCGCTTACGCCGACGAGCAGAGCAGACAACAGCAGCAGGATCAGCGCAGTCGCTGATATCGACGAGCAGAGCAGACAACAGCAGGAGGACCAGCGCAGTCGCTGATATCGACAAGCAGAGCAGAAAACAGAGCAGGATCAAGGCAGTTGCTTATATCGACGAGCAGACATTAGCAGCTGGATCAGCGCCGTCGCTGATATCGACAAGCAGACAACAGCAGCAGGATCAGAGCAGTCGCGGATGCCGAAGAGCAGAGAAGACAACAGCAGCAGGATCAAATCAATCACTGACGCCAAAGAGCAGTGCAGACAACAGCAGCAGGATCAGCGCAGTAACTGATATCGACGAGCAGACAACAGCAGCAGGATCAGCGCAGTCGCTGATATCGACGAGCAGAGCAGACAAAAGCAGAAAGATCAGCGCTGTCGCTGATATTGACTAGCAGACAACAGCAGCAGGATCAGTGCAGTCGCTGATATCGACGAGCAGAGCAGACAACAGCAGCAGGATCAGCGCAGTAGCTGATATCGATGAGCAGAGCAGACAAAAGCAGCAGGATCAGCGCAGTCGCTGATATCGACGAGCAGACAACAGCAGCAGGATCAGGGCAGTCGCTGATATCGACGAGCAGAGCAGACACCAGCAGCAGGATCAGCGCAGTTGCTTATATCGACGAGCAGACAACAGCAGCAGGGTCAGCACAGTCACTGATATCAACGAGCAGAGCAGGCAACAGCAGCAGGACCAGCGCAGTTGCTGATATCGACGAAAAGAGCAGACAACAGCAGGAGGATCAGCGCAGTCGCTGATATTGACGAGCAGACAACAGCAGCAGGATCAGCGCAGTCGCTGATATCGATGAGCAGAGCAGACAACAGCAGCAGGATCAGCGCAGTCGCTGATATCGACGAGCAGTCAACAGCAGCAGGATCAGCGCAGTCGCTGATACCGACTAGCAGAGCAGACAACAGCAGCAGGATCAGCGCAGTCGCTGACGCCGACGAGCAGAGCAGACAACAGCAGCAGGACCAGCGCAGTCGCTGATATCGACGAGCAGAGCAGACAACAGCAGCTGGACCAGCCCAGTCGCTGATATCGACGAGCAGAGCAGACAACATCAGCAGGACCAGCGCAGTCGCTGATATCGAAGAGCAGAGCAGACAACAGCAGCAGGACGCAGACGCTGATATCGAAAAGCAGAGCAGACAACAGCAGCAGGACCAGCACAGTCGCTGATATCAACGAAAAGAGCAGACAACAGCAGCAGGACCAGCGCAGTCGCTGATATCAGCAGGATCAGCGCTGTAGCTGATATCGACGAGCAGAGCAGACAACAGCAGCAGGATCAACGCAGTTGCTGATATCGACGAGCAGACAACAGCAGTAGGACCAGCGCAGTCGCTGATGCCAACGAGCAGAGCAGACAACAACAGCAGGACCAGCGCAGTCGCTGACGCCGACGAGGAGAGCAGACAACAGCAGCAGGACCAGCGCAGTCGCTGACATCGACGAGCAGAGCAGACAACAGCAGCAGGACCAGCGCAGTCGCTGATATCGACGAGCAGAGCAGACAACAGCAGCAGGACAAGCACAGTCACTGATATCGACGAAAAGAGCAGACAACAGCAACACGACCAGTGCAGTCGCTGATATCGAAGAGAAGAGCAGACAAATGCAGCAGGATCAGTGCAGTCGCTGATATCGACGTGCAGAGCAGACAACAGCAGCAGGACCAGCTCAGTAGCTGATATCGACGAGCAGAGCAGACAACAGCAGCAGGACCAGCGCAGTCGCTGATATCTACGAGCAGAGCAGACAACAGAAGCAGGACCAGCGCATTCGCTTATGTCGACGAGCAGAGCAAAGGACAGCAGCAGGATCAGCACAGTGGCTGATATCGACGAGCAGAGCAGACAACAGCAGCAGGACCAGCGCTGTCGCTGATACCGACGAGCAGAGGGGACAAAAGCAGCAGGACCAGCGCAGTCGCTGATATCGACAAGCAGAGCAGACAACAGCAGCAGGACCAGCGCAGTCGCTGATATCGACGAGCAGAGCAGACAACAGCAGCAGGTTCAGCACAGTTGCTAATATCGACGCGCAGACAACGACCGCAGGATCAGCGCAATAGCTGATATCGGCGAGCAGAGCAGACAACAGCAGCAGGACCAGCGCAGTCGCTGACATCGACGAGCAGAGCAGACAACAGCAGCAGGACCAGCTCAGTCGCTGATATCGACGAGGAGAGCAGAAAACAGCAGCAGGACTAGCGCAAGCGCTGATATCGACGAGCAGAGCAGATTACAGCAGCAGGACAAGCGCAGTCGCTGACGCCGACGAGCAGAGCAGACAACAGCAGCAGGATCAGTGCAGTCGCTGACGCCGACGAGCAGAGCAGACAACAACAGTAGGACCAGCGCAGTCGCTGACGCCGACGAGCAGAGCAGACAACAGCAGTAGGACCAGCGCAGTCGCTGACGCCGACGAGCAGAGCAGACAACAGAAGCAGGATCAGAGCAGTCGCTGACGCCGACGAGCAGAGCAGACAACGGCAGCAGGACCAGCGCAGTCGCTGACGCCGACGAGCAGAGCAGACAACAGCAGCAGGACCAGCACAGTCGCTGACGCCGACGAGCAGAGCAGACAACAGCAGCAGGACCAGCGCAGTCGCTGACGTCGACGAGCAGAGCAAACAACAGCAGCAGGACCAGCGCAGTTGCTGATATCGACGAGCAGACAACTGCAGCTGGATCAGCTCAGTCGCTGACGCCGACGTGCAGAGCAGACAACATTAGCAGGACCAGCTCAGTCGCTGATATCGACAAGCAGACAACAGCAGCTGGATCAGCTAAGACGCTGACGCCGATGAGCAGAGCAGACAACAGCAGCAGGATCAGGGCAGTTGCTGACGCCGACGAGCAGAGCAGACAACAGCAGCAGGACAAGCGCAGTCACTGACGCCGACGATTAGAGCAGACAACAGCAGTAGGACCAGCGCAGTCGCTGATGCCGACGAGCAGAGCAGACAACAACAGCAGGACCAGCGCAGTCGCTGAAGCCGACGAGCAGAGCAGACAACAGCAGCAGGACCAGCGCAGTCGCTGATATCGACGAGCAGAGCAGACAACAGCAGCAGGACCAGCGCAGTCGCTGATATCGACGAAAAGAGCAGACAACAGCAACACGACCAGTGCAGTCGCTGATATCGAAGAGAAGAGCAGACAACAGCAGCAGGATCAGTGCAGTCACTGATATCCACGTGCAGAGCAGACAACAGCAGCAGGACCAGCTCAGTCGCTGATATCGACGAGCAGAGCAGACAACAGCAGCAGGACCAGCGCAGTCGCTGATATCGACGAGCAGAGCAGACAACAGCAGCAGGACCAGCGCTGTCGCTGATACTGACGAGCAGAGGGGACAAAAGCAGCAGGACCAGCGCAGTCGCTGATATCGACAAGCAGAGCAGACAACAGCAGCAGGACCAGCGCAGTCGCTGATATCGACGAGCAGAGCAGACAACAGCAGCAGGTTCAGCGCAGTTGCTAATATCGACGAGCAGACAACGACCGCAGGATCAGCGCAATAGCTGATATCGACGAGCAGAGCAGACAACAGCAGCAGGATTAGCGCAATCGCTGATATCGACGAGCAGACAAAAGCAGCAGGATCAGCAAAATCGCTGACGCCGATGAGCAGAGCAGACAACAGCAGCAGGATCAGCGCAGTCGCTTACGCCGACGAGCAGAGCAGACAACAGCAGCAGGATCATCGCAGTCGCTGATATCGACGAGCAGAGCAGACAACAGCAGCAGGACCAGCGCAGTCGCTGATATCGACAAGCAGACCAGAAAACAGAGCAGGATCAAGGCAGTCGCTTAAATCGACGAGCAGACATTAGCAGCTGGATCAGCGCTGTCGCTGATATCGACAAGCAGACAACAGCAGCAGGATCAGCGCAGTCGCTGATGCCGAAGAGCAGAGAAGACAACAGCAGGAGGATCAAAGCAGTCAGTGACGCCAACGAGCAGTGCAGACAACAGCAGCAGGATCAGCGCAGTCGCTGATATCGACGAGCAGACAACAGCAGCAGGATCAGCGCAGTCGCTGATATCGACGAGCAGAGCAGACAAAAGCAGAAAGATCAGCGCTGTCGCTGATATTGACAAGCAGAAAACAGCAGCAGGATCAGCGCAGTCGCTGATATCGACGAGCAGAGCAGACAACAGCAGCAGGATCAGAGCAGTCGCTGACGCCGACGAGCAGAGCAGACAACGGCAGCAGGACCAGCGCAGTCGCTGACGCCGACGAGCAGAGCAGACAACAGCAGCAGGACCAGCACAGTCGCTGACGCCGACGAGCAGAGCAGACAACAGCAGCAGGACCAGCGCAGTCGCTGACGTCGACGAGCAGAGCAAACAACAGCAGCAGGACCAGCGCAGTTGCTGATATCGACGAGCAGACAACTGCAGCTGGATCAGCTCAGTCGCTGACGCCGACGTGCAGAGCAGACAACATTAGCAGGACCAGCTCAGTCGCTGATATCGACAAGCAGACAACAGCAGCTGGATCAGCTAAGACGCTGACGCCGATGAGCAGAGCAGACAACAGCAGCAGGATCAGGGCAGTTGCTGACGCCGACGAGCAGAGCAGACAACAGCAGCAGGACAAGCGCAGTCACTGACGCCGACGAGCAGAGCAGACAACAGCAGTAGGACCAGCGCAGTCGCTGATGCCGACGAGCAGAGCAGACAACAACAGCAGGACCAGCGCAGTCGCTGAAGCCGACGAGCAGAGCAGACAACAGCAGCAGGACCAGCGCAGTCGCTGATATCGACGAGCAGAGCAGACAACAGCAGCAGGACCAGCGCAGTCGCTGATATCGACGAAAAGAGCAGACAACAGCAACACGACCAGTGCAGTCGCTGATATCGAAGAGAAGAGCAGACAACAGCAGCAGGATCAGTGCAGTCACTGATATCCACGTGCAGAGCAGACAACAGCAGCAGGACCAGCTCAGTCGCTGATATCGACGAGCAGAGCAGACAACAGCAGCAGGACCAGCGCAGTCGCTGATATCTACGAGCAGAGCAGACAACAGAAGCAGGACCAGCGCATTCGCTTATGTCGACGAGCAGAGCAAACAACAGCAGCAGGACCAGCACAGTCGCTGATATCGACGAGCAGAGCAGACAACAGCAGCAGGACCAGCGCTGTCGCTGATACTGACGAGCAGAGGGGACAAAAGCAGCAGGACCAGCGCAGTCGCTGATATCGACAAGCAGAGCAGACAACAGCAGCAGGACCAGCGCAGTCGCTGATATCGACGAGCAGAGCAGACAACAGCAGCAGGTTCAGCGCAGTTGCTAATATCGACGAGCAGACAACGACCGCAGGATCAGCGCAATAGCTGATATCGACGAGCAGAGCAGACAACAGCAGCAGGATTAGCGCAATCGCTGATATCGACGAGCAGACAAAAGCAGCAGGATCAGCAAAATCGCTGACGCCGATGAGCAGAGCAGACAACAGCAGCAGGATCAGCGCAGTCGCTTACGCCGACGAGCAGAGCAGACAACAGCAGCAGGATCATCGCAGTCGCTGATATCGACGAGCAGAGCAGACAACAGCAGCAGGACCAGCGCAGTCGCTGATATCGACAAGCAGACCAGAAAACAGAGCAGGATCAAGGCAGTCGCTTAAATCGACGAGCAGACATTAGCAGCTGGATCAGCGCTGTCGCTGATATCGACAAGCAGACAACAGCAGCAGGATCAGCGCAGTCGCTGATGCCGAAGAGCAGAGAAGACAACAGCAGGAGGATCAAAGCAGTCAGTGACGCCAACGAGCAGTGCAGACAACAGCAGCAGGATCAGCGCAGTCGCTGATATCGACGAGCAGACAACAGCAGCAGGATCAGCGCAGTCGCTGATATCGACGAGCAGAGCAGACAAAAGCAGAAAGATCAGCGCTGTCGCTGATATTGACAAGCAGAAAACAGCAGCAGGATCAGCGCAGTCGCTGATATCGACGAGCAGAGCAGACAACAGCAGCAGGATCAGCGCAGTCGCTATTATCAACGAGCAGATTAGACAACAGCAGCAGGATCAGCACAGTCGCTGATATCAACGAGCAGACAACAGCAGCAGGATCAGCGCAGACGCTGATATCGACGAGCAGACAACAGCAGCAGGATCAGCGCAGTAGCTGATATCGATGAGCAGAGCAGACAACAGCAGCAGGATCAGCGCTGTAGCTGAAATCGACGAGCAGAGTGGACAAAAGCAGCAGGATCAGCGCAGTCGCTGATATCGACGAGCAGACAACAGCATCAGGATCAGGGCAGTTGCTGATATCGACGAGCAGAGCAGACACCAGCAGCAGGATCAGCACAGTTGCTTATATCGACGAGCAGACAACAGCAGCAGGGTCAGCACAGTCTCTGATATCAACGAGCAGAGCAGGCAACAGCAGCAGGACCAGCACAGTTGCTGATATCGACGAAAAGAGCAGACAACAGCAGGAGGATCAGTGCAGTCGCTGATATCGACAAGCAGACAACAGCAGCAGGATCAGCGCAGTCGCTGATATCGATGAGCAGAGCAGACAACAGCAGCAGGATCAGCGCAGTCGCTGATATCGACGAGCAGTCAACAGCAGCAGGATCAGCGCAGTCGCTGATACCGACGAGCAGAGCAGACAACAGCAGCAGGATCAGCGCAGTCGCTGACGCCGACGAGCATAGCAGACAAAAGCAGCAGGACCAGCGCAGTCGCTGATATCGACGAAAAGAGCAGACAACAGCAGCAGGGCCAGCGCAGTCGCTGATATCGACGAAAAGAGCAGACAACAGCAACACAACCAGTGCAGTCACTGGTATCGAAGAGATGAGCAGACAACAGCAGCAGGATCAGTGCAGTCGCTGATATCCACGTGCAGAGCAGACAACAGCAGCAGGACCAGCTCAGTCGCTGATATCGACGAGCAGAGCAGACAACAGCAGCAGGACCAGCGCAGTCGCTGATATCTACGAGCAGAGCAGACAACAGAAGCAGGACCAGTGCATTCGCTTATGTCGACGAGCAGAGCAAACAACAGCAGCAGGACCAGCACAGTCGCTGATGTCAACGAGCAGAGCAGACAACAGCAGCAGGACCAGCGCTGTCGCTGATACCGACGAGCAGAGGGGACAAAAGCAGCAGGACCAGCGCAGTCGCTGATATCGACAAGCAGAGCAGACAACAGCAGCAGGACCAGCGCAGTCGCTGATATCGACGAGCAGAGCAGACAACAGCAGCAGGTTCAGCGCAGTTGCTAATATCGACGAGCAGACAACGACCGCAGGATCAGCGCAATAGCTGATATCGACGAGCAGAGCAGACAACAGCAGCAGGATTAGCGCAATCGCTGATATCGACGAGCAGACAAAAGCAGCAGGATCAGCAAAATCGCTGACGCCGATGAGCAGAGCAGACAACAGCAGCAGGATCAGCGCAGTCGCTTACGCCGACGAGCAGAGCAGACAACAGCAGCAGGATCAGCGCAGTCGCTGATATCGACGAGCAGAGCAGACAACAGCAGCAGGACCAGCGCAGTCGCTGATATCGACAAGCAGAGCAGAAAACAGAGCAGGATCAAGGCAGTCGCTTATATCGACGAGCAGACATTAGCAGCTGGATCAGCGCTGTCGCTGATATCGACAAGCATACAACAGCAGCAGGATCAGCGCAGTCGCTGATGCCGAAGAGCAGAGAAGACAACAGCAGCAGGATCAAAGCAGTCACTGACGCCAACGAGCAGTGCAGACAACAGCAGCAGGATCAGCACAGTCGCTGATATCGACGAGCAGACAACAGCAGCAGGATCAGCGCAGTCGCTGATATCGACGAGCAGAGCAGACAAAAGCAGAAAGATAAGCGCTGTCGCTGATATTGACAAGCAGAAAACAGCAGCAGGATCAGCGCAGTCGCTGATATCGAGGAGCAGAGCAGACAACAGCAGCAGGATCAGCGCAGTCGCTATTATCGACGAGCAGATTAGACAACAGCAGCAGGATCAGCACAGTCACTGATATCAACGAGCAGACAACAGCAGCAGGATCAGCGCAGACGCTGATATCGACGAGCAGACAACAGCAGCAGGATCAGCGCAGTAGCTGATATCGATGAGCAGAGCAGACAACAGCAGCAGGATCAGCGCTGTAGCTGATATCGACGAGCAGAGTGGACAAAAGCAGCAGGATCAGCGCAGTCGCTGATATCGACGAGCAGACAACAGCATCAGGATCAGGGCAGTTGCTGATATCGACGAGCAGAGCAGACACCAGCAGCAGGATCAGCGCAGTTGCTTATATCGACGAGCAGACAACAGCAGCAGGGTCAGCACAGTCTCTGATATCAACGAGCAGAGCAGGCAACAGCAGCAGGACCAGCGCAGTTGCTGATATCGACGAAAAGAGCAGACAACAGCAGGAGGATCAGCGCAGTCGCTGATATCGACAAGCAGACAACAGCAGCAGGATCAGGGCAGTCGCTGATATCGATGAGCAGAGCAGACAACAGCAGCAGGATCAGCGCAGTCGCTGATATCGACGAGCAGTCAACAGCAGCAGGATCAGCGCAGTCGCTGATACCGACGAGCAGAGCAGACAACAGCAGCAGGATCAGCGCAGTCGCTGACGCCGACGAGCAGAGCAGACAAAAGCAGCAGGACCAGCACAGTCGCTGATATCAAAGAGCAGAGCAGACAACAGCAGCAGGACCAGCGCAGTCGATGATATCAAAGAGCAGAGCAGACAACAGCAGCAGGACCAGCGCAGTTGCAGATATCGACAAGCAGAGCAGAAAACAGCAGCAGGACCAGCGCAGTCGCTGATATTGACGAGCAGAGCAGACAACAGCAGCTGGACCAGCCCAGTCGCTGATATCGACGAGCTGAGCAGACAACAGCAGCAGGACCAGTGCAGTCGCTGATATCGACGAGCAGAGCAGACAACAGCAGCAGAACCAGCGCAGTCGCTGATATCGAAGAGCAGAGCAGACAACAGCAGCAGGACGCAGACGCTGATATCGACAAGCAGAGCAGACAACAGCAGCAGGACCAGCGCAGTTGCTGATATCAACGAGAAGAGCAGACAACAGCAGCAGGACCAGCGCAGTCGCTGATATCAGCAGGATCCGCGCAATCGCTGATATCGACGAGCAGAGCAGACAACAGCAGCAGGATCAACGCAGTCGCTGATATCGACGAGTAGACAACAGCAGCAGAATCAGCGCAGTCGCCGATATCGATGAGCAGAGCAGACAGCAGTAGCATGATCAGCACAGTTGCTGATATCGACGAGCTGACAACAGCAGCAGGTTCAGCGCAGTCGATGATATCGACGAGCAGACAACAGCAGCAGGATCAGCGCAGTCGCTGATATCGACGAGCAGAGCAGACAACAGCAGCAGGATCAGAGCAGTCACTGATGTTGACGAGCAGAGCAGACAACAGCAGCAGGACCAGCGCAGTCGCTGATATCGACAAACAGACAACAGCAGCAGCATCAGCGCAGTTGCTTATATCGACAAGCAGAGCAGACAACAGCAGCAGGATCAGCCCAGTCACTGATATCGACGAGCAGACAACAGAAGCGGGATCAGCGCAGTCGCTGATCTCGACGAGCAGAGCTGACAACAGCAGCAGGTTCAGCGCAGTCGCTGATATCGACGAGCAGAGCAGACAACAGCAGCAGGATCAGCGCAGTCGCTGATATCGACGAGCAGACAACAGTAGCTGGAAAAGCTCAGTTGCTGACGCCGACGAGCAGAGCAGACAACAGCAGCAGGATCAAAGCAGTCACTGACGCCGACGAGCAGAGCAGACAACAGCAGCAGGATCAGCGCAGTCACTGACGCAGACGAGCAGAGCAGACAACAGCAGCAGGATCAGCGCAGTCACTGATGCCGACGAGCAGAGCAGACAACAGCAGCAGGATCAGCACAGTCGCTGACGCCGACGAGCAGAGCAGACAACAGCAGTAGGATCAGCGCAGTCGCTGACGCCGATGAGCAGAGCAGACAACAGCAGCAGGACCAGCGCAGTCGCTGATATCGACGAAAAGAGCAGACAACAGCAACAGGACCAGTGCAGTCGCTGATATCGAAGAGAAGAGCAGACAACAGCAGCAGGACCAGCTCAGTCACTGATATCGACGAGCAGAGCAGACAACAGCAGCAGGACCAGCCCAGTCGCTGATATTGACGAGCAGAGCAGACAACAGCAGCAGGACCAGCGCAGTCGCTGACGCTGACGAGCAGAGAAGACAACAGCAGCAGGACCAGTGCAGTCGCTTACGCCGACGAGCAGAGCAGACAACAGCAGCAGGACCAGCACTGTCGCTGACGTCGACGAGCAGAGCAGACAACAGCAGCAGGACCAGCGCAGTCGCTGATATCGACGAGCAGACAACAGCAGCTGGATCAGCTCAGTCGCTGATATCGATGAGCAGAGCAGACAACAGCAGCAGGATCGACGCAGTCGCTTATATCGACGAGCAGACAACAGCAGCAGAATCAGCGCAGTCGCCGATATCGACGAGCACAGCAGACAACAGCAGCAGGATCAGGGCAGTCGCTGACGCCGACGAGATGAGCAGACAACAGCAGCAGGATCAGCACAGTCGCTGATGCCGACCAGCAGAGCAGACAACAGAAGCAGGATCAGCGCAGTCGCTGACGCCGACGAGCAGAGCAGACAACAGCAGCAGGACCAGCGCAGTCGCTGACGCCGACGAGCAGAGCAGACAACAGCAGAAGGACCAGCGCAGTCGCTGACGTCCACGAGCAGAGCAAACAACAGCAGCAGGACCAGCTCAGTCGCTGATATCGACGAGCAGAGAACAGCAGCTGGATCAGCTCAGTCGCTGACGCCGACGTGCAGAGCAGACAACAGCAGCAGGACCAGCGCAGTCGCTTATATCGACGAGCAGACAACAGCAGCTGGATCAGCTAAGTCGCTGATGCTGACAAGCAGAGCAGACAACAGCAGCAGGATCAGGGCAGTTGCTGACGCTGACCAGCAGAGCAGACAACAGCAGCAGGATCAGCGCAGTCGCTGACGCCGACGAGCAGAGCAGACAAAAGCAGCAGGACCAGCGCAGTCGCTGACGTCGACGAGCCGAGCAGACAACAGCAGCAGGACCAGCGCAGTCGCTGATATCGATGAGCAGAGCAGACAACAGCAGCAGGACCAGCGCAGTCGCTGATATCGACGAAAAGAGCAGACAACAGCAGCAGGACCTGCGCAGTCGCTGATTTCGACGAGCAGAGCAGACAACAGCAGCAGGACCAGCGCAGTCGCTGACATTGACGAGCAGAGCAGACAACAGCAGCAGGACCAGCTCAGTCGCTGATATCGACGAGGAGAGCAGAAAACAGCAGCAGGACTAGCGCAAGCGCTGATATCGACGAGCAGAGCAGATAGCAGCAACAGAACCAGTGCAGTCGCTGATATCGAAGAGAAGAGCAGACAAAAACAGCAGGACCAGCGCAGTCGCTGATTTCGACGAGCAGAGCAGACAACAGCAGCAGGACCAGCGCAGTCGTTGACATCGACGAGCAGAGCAGACAACAGCAGCAGGACCAGCTCAGTCGCTGATATCGACGAGGAGAGCAGAAAACAGCAGCAGGACTAGCGCAAGCGCTGATATCGACGAGCAGAGTAGATAACAGCAGCAGGACAAGCGTAGTCGCTGACGCCGACGAGCAGAGCAGACAACAGCAGCAGGATCAGCGCAGTCGCTGACGCCGACGAGCAGAGCAGACAACAGCAGTAGGACCAGCGCAGTCGCTGACGCCGACGAGCAGAGCAGACAAAAGAAGCAGGATCAGCGCAGTCGCTGATGCCGACGAGCAGAGCAGACAACGGCAGCAGGACCAGCGCAGTCGCTGACGCCGACGAGCAGAGCAGAAAACAGCAGCAGGACCAGCGCAGTCGCTGACGTCGACGAGCAGAGCAAACAACAGCAGCAGGACCAGCGCAGTCGCTGATATCGACGAGCAGAGAACAGCAGCTGGATCAGCTCAGTCACTGACGCCGACGTGCAGAGCAGACAACAGCAGCAGGACCAGCTCAGTCGCTGATATCAACGAGCAGAGCAGATAACAGCAGCAGGACAAGCGCAGTCGCTGACGCCGACAAGCAGAGCAGACAACAGCAGCAGGATCAGCGCAGTCGCTGACGCCGACGAGCAGAGCAGACAACAGCAGTAGGACCAGCGCAGTCGCTGACGCCGACGAGCAGAGCAGACAACAGCAGTAGGACCAGCGCAGTCGCTGACGCCGACGAGCAGAGCAGACAACGGCAGCAGGACCAGCGCAGTCGCTGACGCCGACGAGCAGAGCAGACAACAGCAGCAGGACCAGCGCAGTCGCTGACGCAGACGAGCAGAGCATACAACAGCAGCAGGACCAGCGCAGTCGCTGACGTCGACGAGCAGAGCAAACAACAGCAGCAGGACCAGCGCAGTCGCTGATATCGACGAGCAGACAACAGCAGCTGGATCAGCTCAGTCGCTGACGCCGACGTGCAAAGCAGACAACAGCAGCAGGACCAGCGCAGTCGCTGATATCGACGAGCAGACAACAGCAGCTGGATCAGCTAAGTCACTGACGCCGACGAGCAGAGCAGACAACAGCAGCAGGATCAGGGCAGTTGCTGACGCCGACGAGCAGAGCAGACAACAGCAGCAGGATCAGCGCTTTCGCTGACGCCGACGAGCAGAGCAGACAAAAGCAGCAGGACCAGCGCAGTCGCTGATATCAACGAGGAGAGCAGAAAACAGCAGCAGGACTAGCGCAAGCGCTGATATCGACGAGCAGAGCAGATAACAGCAACAGGACCAGTGCAGTCGCTGATATCGAAGAGAAGAGCAGACAAAAACAGCAGGACCAGCGCAGTCGCTGATTTCGACGAGCAGAGCAGACAACAGCAGCAGGACCAGCGCAGTCGCTGACATCGACGAGCAGAGCAGACAACAGCAGCAGGACCAGCTCAGTCGCTGATATCGACGAGCAGAGCAGATAACAGCAGCAGGACAAGCGCAGTCCCTGACGCCGACGAGCAGAGCAGACAACAGCAGCAGGACCAGCGCAGTCGCTGACGCCGACGAGCAGAGCAGACAACAGCAGCAGGACCAGCGCAGTCGCTGACGCCGATGAGCAGAGCATACAACAGCAGCAGGACCAGCGCAGTCGCTGACGTCGACGAGCAGAGCAAACAACAGCAGCAGGACCAGCGCAGTCGCTGATATCGACGAGCAGACAACAGCAGCTGGATCAGCTCAGTCGCAGACGCCGACGTGCAAAGCAGACAACAGCAGCAGGACCAGCGCAGTCGCTGATATCGACGAGCAGACAACAGCAGCTGGATCAGCTTAGTCCCTGACGCCGACGAGCAGAGCAGACAACAGCAGCAGGATCAGGGCAGTTGCTGACGCCGACGAGCAGAGCAGACAACAGCAGCAGGATCAGCGCAGTCGCTGACGCCGACGAGCAGAGCAGACAAAAGCAGCAGGACCAGCGCAGTCGCTGACGTCGATGAGCAGAGCAGACAACAGCAGCAGGACCAGAGCAGTCGCTGATATTGATGAGCAGAGCAGACAACAGCAGCAGGACCAGCACAGTCGCTGATATCGACGAAAAGATTAGACAACAGCAACAGGACCAGTGCAGTGGCTGATATCGAAGAGAAGAGCAGACAAAAACAGCAGGACCAGCGCAGTCGCTGATTTCGACGAGCAGAGCAGACAACAGCAGCAGGACCAGCGCAGTCGCTGACATCGACGAGCAGAGCAGACAACAGCAGCAGGACCAGCTCAGTCGCTGATATCGATGAGCAGAGCAGAAAACAGCAGCAGGACTAGCGCAAGTGCTGATATCGACGAGCAGAGCAGATAACAGCAGCAGGAAAAGCGCAGTCGCTGACGCCGACGAGCAGAGCAGACAACAGCAGCAGGACCAGCGCAGTCGCTGACGCCGACGAGCAGAGCAGACAACAGCAGTAGGACCAGCGCAGTCGCTGACATCGACGAGCAGAGCAGACAAGAGCAGCAGGACCAGCGCAGTCGCTGATATCGACGAGCAGAGCAGACAACAGCAGCAGGACCAGCGCAGTCCCTGATATCGACGAAAAGAGCAGACAACAGCAACAGGACCAGTGCAGTCGCTGATATCGAAGAGAAGAGTAGACAACAGCAGCAGGATCAGTGCAGTCGCTGATATCGACGTGCAGAGCAGACAACAGCAGCAGGACCAGCTCAGTCGCTGATATCGACGAGCAGAGCAGACAACAGCAGCAGGACCAGCGCAGTCGCTTATATCTACGAGCAGAGCAGACAACAGCAGCAGGACCAGCACATTCGCTTATGTCGACGAGCAGAGCAAACAACAGCAGCAGGACCAGCACAGTCGCTGATATCGACGAGCAGAGCAGACAACAGCAGCAGGATCAGCGCAGTCGCTGACGCCGACGAGCAGAGCAGACAAAAGCAGCAGGACCAGCGCAGTCGCTGACGTCGACGAGCCGAGCAGACAACAGCAGCAGGACCAGCGCAGTCGCTGATATCGATGAGCAGAGCAGACAACAGCAGCAGGACCAGCGCAGTCGCTGATATCGACGAAAAGAGCAGACAACAGCAGCAGGACCTGCGCAGTCGCTGATTTCGACGAGCAGAGCAGACAACAGCAGCAGGACCAGCGCAGTCGCTGACATTGACGAGCAGAGCAGACAACAGCAGCAGGACCAGCTCAGTCGCTGATATCGACGAGGAGAGCAGAAAACAGCAGCAGGACTAGCGCAAGCGCTGATATCTACGAGCAGAGCAGATAACAGCAACAGAACCAGTGCAGTCGCTGATATCGAAGAGAAGAGCAGACAAAAACAGCAGGACCAGCGCAGTCGCTGATTTCGACGAGCAGAGCAGACAACAGCAGCAGGACCAGCGCAGTCGTTGACATCGACGAGCAGAGCAGACAACAGCAGCAGGACCAGCTCAGTCGCTGATATCGACGAGGAGAGCAGAAAACAGCAGCAGGACTAGCGCAAGCGCTGATATTGTCGCGTGCCCGTCCCATTTACCGGTTCCTTTAAAACCCAGTTCCGTTAGAACTTATGAGACGGTGCATCCATCAGGGTTCGGGGGTGTATCGACGAGTATAATCGTACCAGATCCGGGTTTGGACTATCTAATTAGAATCTTGTCTTTTATTTTAAAGGTGAAATGACTTGCACGAATAGCCAGCCTCAGAGTGCTACACTTCTTTTAAACTCGTTACCTTTTGGTTAAGATACTAGAGAGAAGTCTGGAGGCAAGCCAAGCCTCTCAGCAATTGTTTGGGCTACCCGGAATTAATTGCGCCTCTAACAGCTTATGTGGGAGGTTGGTAACTATAAAATGATTTATGCTAGTTGATCAGGCTAACATAAGTTTATCAATTTATTTATTAATCCAACCTTCCAGCTGATTAGAGACTTTTTCAACCTGCAATCAGAGCCAAAATAACCTCGAATATTTTGCTTTTATCACCCTTAAGACAACTCGTTACTCGCAAGGGGAGAGAAGTTAAAACTTCCCTTATCTTAAGGTTTCTTTATATTATTCTGTTATAAACTGTAAAGTAAGTCCTGATAATTCAGAGACCGATCTTCGACATGCTTACCTCTGTGCAATTATGGCCAGGGCTCCAAACGTGAAGCTTTAGAGAAAACCTGAAAGAATCAGGATTATGTTTCTTTTTCAAAAAAGGTTTATTACAAAATCAAAATACAAAAATGGGTAAAGTAAAAAACAACTACTATCCCCCACGGAGGAATTAGTTCAAAATGATTAAATGAGAGTCAGTTTACACCAGCTCTCGTCTTCTCAGAATCTCCCCAAGAACGAAGCCTGAAGCCCTCTCTCGAAGACCCCTCCAAAAAACTGCCTGTCATCCCCCATCCAGCAGGACGGGGGATGACCCCTCCAAATCTGCTCTGTCTCTTCTTGTCGTCTGCCCCAGCACTCTCTCTCTGATCTGAGCTGCATCCTTTTATATCACTTCTGAGACTGCTCTAAACAATGCAAGAGTCACAAGTCATTCTCTCCTGACAGTTTAGGTCAAGGGGTCATCTACCAGATACACTTTTTTAGCTCTACATAAGACATTTAGTATCATTTCATTACATGCAGTATTCACATGAGGGCACAAAAGTTACATGCTGCACTCCTGGAATGAGAGCACAGGTCATAAATCTTCATATTGGTAGCAAATTGTAGATCTTCTTTCAGCATTCCTGAGAGCTCCTGGGTCCAGCTGGGCTTCTCCTCACTCCATGCCATTCCTTCTTTTCCCGCCAGAGGTGGAGTTATGGGTGGGCCCAGGGGTGTGTCCATGGGTGGATCTAGAGAAGACAGCTTGTCTTTTGACCCTTTGCCTAGTTCTGTCCTCACCAGCAAGTCCTGAACTCCTGTCCTCTTGACCCTTGTGTGACCTTTGTCCCTGACCACTGTTTCTAAGCCTTGACTGGTTGCTCGGGCTTGCAACATCCCCCATGAGGACGTACTGAGGCAAAGGACCATAAAAAGATAGAGCAGCAATGCAAGCTTTCATAAATCTAGCATCCATCTCACTCAGGAACGGCTGAACACTCAAACACCTAACTGTGGCCTCCACATCAACCCTCATTCTCATCATAATGCCATCATCAGCTACGGGTAAGCACAAGGTCCCTTTGCGGGTTGTTACATAACCTTTAAACTGCTTTCTCCCATCTGTGGGATCTTCACCCAGAAAGAATAAAGATAAATCCATCACCGGAGCTTCTCCACGCGGAAGCGATCCCATCATTTGAGGTGGGAAGCTGGCACTGAAAACCAAAACATGATTTTTCGTATCCAACAAAGGTGCGGTCCCAAAAGAGTTACAGACTTCTGGGCCGAACCATCCAGTCTTTACAGACAAAATATTCATAAACTGAAAGCAATCTATAATCTTGCCTTGACAAACAAAGTAACACCCCTTCTGGGATTTAATCCTCCATCTCATTTCTCTCCCAGGTGCAATTCGGACAGGGGAAGGAATGCTTGCTGGCTCACTACTTAGACAGACCATAGGGATTTCACGTATCACATCAGGACACGGGACGCATGTCGAAGCTGCCGTCATTACTGATACAACCTCTTCAGCCACGTCAGATGAGGGCGCCGTTGTCAGCTCCTCGTCGTGGGCCTGCTCAAGCAGGGCATCTACTCCCGGGGAGGACAACATTAGTATGTCATCTTCCTGATCAGTCTCCCGCTTGAATCCCTTTTCCATTTGGTCTGGATGTACTGAATAAACCTGCAAGACACGCAGCGTTTATTCATCGTAGCATGTTCACACTGGAGCCCGATTGTCTTAGTCTGAGGCAATCCATCCCTCCCGCGATTCACGGTGCACAAATAGTATGCGCCATTCAGAGAGAAAACAGTTGATGGACCTGCGGAGGGGATTAATCCCTCTATGATATTCTGCCGAATCGAGTCCATCTGGAAGGAACATAAAATATGTTCCACATGAGATATATAACTCATTCCATGAAGCAATAAGTAACTGCATTACTGCATAAACACTTCTTAATTATAGGAGAAAATAGATCATCAGAAGCTGCAGGAAGAACCACACTACAATTCCTATCTGCAGGCATAGTTTTACAACAATAATCCTCACAACAAGTGTACACCAGTTATGAAATGTCTACAACATCCTAAAGACAAACTGGATAAAATAGTTACAAAATCCTGACATACCTCCAGATTCAGAGCGTCAATCAGCTCAGATTCAGGGTGAGTTTGATGAGCCATTGGTTCACTTCAAGTTACAGACTGACAGTTAAGGAGCAAGTGACACGCGGTGCAGAGAGGCCTGCACTTAAACAGGAGCAACAAGAAGGGGGGCTAATACTCCCTCTACCTTGACACCTCTCTTCCCATCTTATCTGGATCTACCAGGTCCTTTCTCCTTTCTCCTAACAGCTTTCTTCCTGTCAACTGCCATTTGTTGTTTTTACAGGCCAAAATCATACCGATTATTATACCATAATACCATATACCGTAATATTTCCTGTTTGCCAGGAACTTAAACTACTGTCTTTGGTCTGAAAACACCCAAATTCGATTCTACGAGGCCACCATCTTTCTATCTTTATCACTTTGAAAGTGGTGAAGTTGTGTCCCCATTCTAAATTATTTCTAAGGCAAGATTTGTAAACCCACAACTCTACTTCACCTGAAGTTTGATTTAAGATTTTCTTTTTCCTCAATATTATCTGACAAGATCGATCAAGCTCTGTGGATCCTGTCTGATCCATTAAGACTGCCATATACTCCGCCCATGGGCCGGTCTCACCACACTCCGTGTCATTCTTCTCCTCCTGCTCTGCTGCAGAAAATGATGTCACGGAGGGTGTAGCCATGATCCGGTCAAATCCATTTTCTCCACAGGGCAAGCGCAGGCAGCCAGTTTTGTTCCCTGTTACACTACAAATCTTGAATCCAATCTGTGTTGCTATCATGCAGGTGGTTATATTCTCATTAAAATCTTCTTTGGGCCATAACAGCTTAATTTTGGATACATTCCAATTCCCTATTAATTGTTGCGGTCCTCCGTGAGTTATGTTATATGTCACCGAGGACACATGATACGTTCGGAGATATACATGTACCCCATATGCAATCGCTATACTTAATCCTATGAGGCTAAATTCGAAAAGGATAAAAAAGGCCCATTTAATCCATTTTATTATCCAATCCTTTCCTTTCGGAATATTTACATTTTTCTTTTTAACTTTGGGATCAACTCCCGCCGGAGTTGCATACCTGACCACTTTTCGTTTTCTGCTGCTTTCCCTCTTATGCTTCTGCGTAGATAACATCTGTAAGACAGAAGCATAAAAATCAGCAGGAAATGAAAGCGCCCTGCTCTAGTTAGGTAGAGTCAGAATGGGGACCAGCTTTCTACGAGACATTCTAGTGTGAGCAGTCCCATAAATCTTAGGCCAATATGCCTCTCCTCTCCGGGTGGTCACTATGTTAACAGCCGAGCTGCAAACGCGACCCGACAGGTCTATTACCTCTATCAAAGTTAACTGATAAGGCATGAACTTACGCTCCGCCCCTGGTCCAAGACTCTTCAGCTCAACCAGGTATGATGTAACACGCTTACGCATCCCTGGGGGCTCCTGAACAGACAATCCTGTATGCCAGTCCAGAGTCCCTGACAGATAAGTTCCCCATCTGTCGTCTTTATACTCTTGAGTTACCCCAATCTGTGTACCTGTTTCCCATGCATCAGCCAGCGTACCAAATTGTTGTCCTAATATCAAGCTCTTAATAGACTCAAATTTGGACCGAGCCTGAAGCTCTTCCAGTCCTTTTTCTCTGGTCTTGAGCTTGAACACAAATGGATAAGCTTCCACCCATAAATCTCTAACCGGCTTCACCAGGCTAGGATTCCTGAGCAGCTCTCCTACAAAAAACATACTTGGCTGGCTTGTCGGTAAGCAGGTAGTCAAAACACCATTCTTCGTGAAACAGCACCCATCTTTGATTTCCCCTCTGTGGGTGCATTCACAGACCTGCCAGGAGATGATGCCTGGATTATTCCTCAAGCAGGTTCCGCAAAAACATATTTTAATGGGAGCAGACAGCTCCACCGCACCTGTATGCAAGTCTGTTCCTCTCTCCAGGTGAGTGGGCTTCTGCTCCCGGAGCCCCGACCATTTAATTAGGGTGCACAGAGATTTGCATATCACGCATGTTCCCGGCTTCAAGCCTCCCCATTGCGCGTAACGATACGCATTTGCAGATTCTATGAAGCCCGGAAACATAGCCACTTTACAATCTCTAACAGAATTCCCCTTCGTTAGCAAAATTAGGCCCGTAGCACCTGAGATCTTACAAGTCATTTCTTCACTAGATTTTGGCCCAGCCATGACCTTTAATCAAGTAATTAATTAAAAAAAAAATTATTTATTTATTTATTTATTTTTTCAATTAATTACTTTTATTTTTCAGAGTTATTTTATAACTTGATGAGGGTGAACGCGCAAACCAGTGTCAGTTAAAACCACGTTCCCAGTTACGTCTTTTATTATGAAGGGACCACTTACGTTATGCTTAATGCAATCTCCTTTTTCAGCTCTCTGGGGTTGCTGCTCTACATTTTCTCTGTTCCCACCTTGCTCATGGGCTGTAACTGGGGATAACCAACTCACTTTTTCAGGTGTTTTGCCTCCAGGGATCCGAGTGCTGCATTTTTGACGGGATTCGCATACTGACCTGAGCGTCCCTTTGGGTGTGCCACGCACCACCAGTTGGGAACCCTGTTCTTCCTCCGATTCAGCCTCGCTCTCGCTGCTTCTGTCTCTGGCCTCAAACCAATGTTTGACTTTCTTCTCTACTCGCGGCAAGGCTGACTTATCCACTAAAATTACAACCGGGATGTCTCCTAGCCTGCTAGAGGCTTCGGAATAAATCACCAAACCTGCGCCATATGCTTCAGTTATCCGACACACCTGGGGTTTGTACATGTAGAAACGGGTTCCACTGCGCCGGCCGAACCGCGTCAGGCGGGTTCGGTGGGGGTGGAGGAAATCCGCTCTCGGAACCGGGGCTCACAGGGAATTCCCCGCGGAGCGCTGGATACAAAGGGGGCGCGGTCGGAACCGATTGGACTTCATCCCAGGAGGCCGACATTTCAACTGCAGCTCGTCTCCGGTACATTTCCGCTTGGAGCTCCGTGATCCCCAGTCGGTTACATAACGCCTGTCTCATTTGAATTGCCTCATTTTTGCTTCTAGATAAGAAGTAAATTGTTCTACTATTAGCCCGTTGAACCACGAACTCCGCCATAGCAGAGTACATCGCTTCCTGATCACATCGGTACTGCCCGACTCCAAATGGAGTGAGAACTAAAGGTTCCGGTCCAGTTGGTATTTGCTCAAGTAATCCCAGAAGGATCTCATACTGCTCGCCCGTGGGGAGTTTCGCTGGATTTTCCCAACAACACCACGCTATCTGATTAAAAACAGGATCATTTTGTTGTTCTGCTAGAATCACCAAATCACCCACTAACGGAAATACATGATTATTCTTTACTTGAGTTTCAGCATTCGGACAGCGCTCCGCTGCGGCTTGAGCCGTTTCGGCCTTGTTATGAAAGCTCCGGTTACAGGATACTGCTAAAACGCTTTGTGGTTCACCTTGAAATGTCGCTATTTCTCCGGTGACAAATCTCACATTAAGGAGAACATTTTCCGGTTTTACCGTTAAAGATCTATCTGCCATGGCTGGTTGAAAGTTTCTCTTTTTTATTATTTGTTTTATTTTTATTCGTTTTCACGTCTTATTCTTTATTCTTACTCTTTATTCCTTTTTATTTTTTGCCTAGCTTTTATCCTTGGCTTTTCTTACGTCGGAAAGCCGTGATTTCTTTATACCTCTTTGAGTTAATCGTCCGTTCTCCCAAATTTCCTTCCTTTTCGGGAAATTGGTGCGGTTTTCGCTCCAAGGTTATAAGCTTATCAGGTCCATTGTGCGTAAGCTTTTATCAGCCTAAAAGACATAGTTCTACGTCGAATAGTCCGGTATCTAATATTTAAACCTTCGCCGATTAGCCCCACGTTGCAGGCGCCATGTCGCGTGCCCGTCCCATTTACCGGTTCCTTTAAAACCCAGTTCCGTTAGAACTTATGAGACGGTGCATCCATCAGGGTTCGGGGGTGTATCGACGAGTATAATCGTACCAGATCCGGGTTTGGACTATCTAATTAGAATCTTGTCTTTTATTTTAAAGGTGAAATGACTTGCACGAATAGCCAGCCTCAGAGTGCTACACTTCTTTTAAACTCGTTACCTTTTGGTTAAGATACTAGAGAGAAGTCTGGAGGCAAGCCAAGCCTCTCAGCAATTGTTTGGGCTACCCGGAATTAATTGCGCCTCTAACAGCTTATGTGGGAGGTTGGTAACTATAAAATGATTTATGCTAGTTGATCAGGCTAACATAAGTTTATCAATTTATTTATTAATCCAACCTTCCAGCTGATTAGAGACTTTTTCAACCTGCAATCAGAGCCAAAATAACCTCGAATATTTTGCTTTTATCACCCTTAAGACAACTCGTTACTCGCAAGGGGAGAGAAGTTAAAACTTCCCTTATCTTAAGGTTTCTTTATATTATTCTGTTATAAACTGTAAAGTAAGTCCTGATAATTCAGAGACCGATCTTCGACATGCTTACCTCTGTGCAATTATGGCCAGGGCTCCAAACGTGAAGCTTTAGAGAAAACCTGAAAGAATCAGGATTATGTTTCTTTTTCAAAAAAGGTTTATTACAAAATCAAAATACAAAAATGGGTAAAGTAAAAAACAACTACTATCCCCCACGGAGGAATTAGTTCAAAATGATTAAATGAGAGTCAGTTTACACCAGCTCTCGTCTTCTCAGAATCTCCCCAAGAACGAAGCCTGAAGCCCTCTCTCGAAGACCCCTCCAAAAAACTGCCTGTCATCCCCCATCCAGCAGGACGGGGGATGACCCCTCCAAATCTGCTCTGTCTCTTCTTGTCGTCTGCCCCAGCACTCTCTCTCTGATCTGAGCTGCATCCTTTTATATCACTTCTGAGACTGCTCTAAACAATGCAAGAGTCACAAGTCATTCTCTCCTGACAGTTTAGGTCAAGGGGTCATCTACCAGATACACTTTTTTAGCTCTACATAAGACATTTAGTATCATTTCATTACATGCAGTATTCACATGAGGGCACAAAAGTTACATGCTGCACTCCTGGAATGAGAGCACAGGTCATAAATCTTCATATTGGTAGCAAATTGTAGATCTTCTTTCAGCATTCCTGAGAGCTCCTGGGTCCAGCTGGGCTTCTCCTCACTCCATGCCATTCCTTCTTTTCCCGCCAGAGGTGGAGTTATGGGTGGGCCCAGGGGTGTGTCCATGGGTGGATCTAGAGAAGACAGCTTGTCTTTTGACCCTTTGCCTAGTTCTGTCCTCACCAGCAAGTCCTGAACTCCTGTCCTCTTGACCCTTGTGTGACCTTTGTCCCTGACCACTGTTTCTAAGCCTTGACTGGTTGCTCGGGCTTGCAACAATATCGACGAGCAGAGTAGATAACAGCAGCAGGACAAGCGTAGTCGCTGACGCCGACGAGCAGAGCAGACAACAGCAGCAGGATCAGCGCAGTCGCTGACGCCGACGAGCAGAGCAGACAACAGCAGTAGGACCAGCGCAGTCGCTGACGCCGACGAGCAGAGCAGACAAAAGAAGCAGGATCAGCGCAGTCGCTGATGCCGACGAGCAGAGCAGACAACGGCAGCAGGACCAGCGCAGTCGCTGACGCCGACGAGCAGAGCAGAAAACAGCAGCAGGACCAGCGCAGTCGCTGACGTCGACGAGCAGAGCAAACAACAGCAGCAGGACCAGCGCAGTCGCTGATATCGACGAGCAGAGAACAGCAGCTGGATCAGCTCAGTCACTGACGCCGACGTGCAGAGAAGACAAAAGCAGCAGGATCAGGGCAGTTGCTGACGCTGACGAGCAGAGCAGACAACAGCAGCAGGATCAGCGCAGTCGCTGACGCCGACGAGCAGAGCAGACAAAAGCAGCAGGACCAGCGCAGTCGCTGACGTCGACGAGCAGAGCAGACAACAGCAGCAGGACCAGCGCAGTCGATGATATCGACGAAAAGAGCAGACAACAGCAACAGGACCAGTGTAGTCGCTGATATCGAAGAGAAGAGCAGACAAAAACAGCAGGACCTGCGCAGTCGCTGATTTCGACGAGCAGAGCAGACAACAGCAGCAGGACCAGCGTACTCGCTGACATTGACGAGCAGAGCAGACAACAGCAGCAGGACCAGCTCAGTCGCTGATATCGACGAGGAGAGCAGAAAACAGCAGCAGGACTAGCGCAAGCGCTGATATCGACGAGCAGAGCAGATAACAGCAACAGGACCAGTGCAGTCGCTGATATCGAAGAGAAGAGCAGACAAAAACAGCAGGACCAGCGCAGTCGCTGATTTCGACGAGCAGAGCAGACAACAGCAGCAGGACCAGCGCAGTCGCTGACATCGACGAGCAGAGCAGACAACAGCAGCAGGACCAGCTCAGTCGCTGATATCAACGAGCAGAGCAGATAACAGCAGCAGGACAAGCGCAGTCGCTGACGCCGACAAGCAGAGCAGACAACAGCAGCAGGATCAGCGCAGTCGCTGACGCCGACGAGCAGAGCAGACAACAGCAGTAGGACCAGCGCAGTCGCTGACGCCGACGAGCAGAGCAGACAACAGCAGTAGGACCAGCGCAGTCGCTGACGCCGACGAGCAGAGCAGACAACGGCAGCAGGACCAGCGCAGTCGCTGACGCCGACGAGCAGAGCAGACAACAGCAGCAGGACCAGCGCAGTCGCTGACGCAGACGAGCAGAGCATACAACAGCAGCAGGACCAGCGCAGTCGCTGACGTCGACGAGCAGAGCAAACAACAGCAGCAGGACCAGCGCAGTCGCTGATATCGACGAGCAGACAACAGCAGCTGGATCAGCTCAGTCGCTGACGCCGACGTGCAAAGCAGACAACAGCAGCAGGACCAGCGCAGTCGCTGATATCGACGAGCAGACAACAGCAGCTGGATCAGCTAAGTCACTGACGCCGACGAGCAGAGCAGACAACAGCAGCAGGATCAGGGCAGTTGCTGACGCCGACGAGCAGAGCAGACAACAGCAGCAGGATCAGCGCTTTCGCTGACGCCGACGAGCAGAGCAGACAAAAGCAGCAGGACCAGCGCAGTCGCTGATATCAACGAGGAGAGCAGAAAACAGCAGCAGGACTAGCGCAAGCGCTGATATCAACGAGCAGAGCAGATAACAGCAACAGGACCAGTGCAGTCGCTGATATCGAAGAGAAGAGCAGACAAAAACAGCAGGACCAGCGCAGTCGCTGATTTCGACGAGCAGAGCAGACAACAGCAGCAGGACCAGCGCAGTCGCTGACATCGACGAGCAGAGCAGACAACAGCAGCAGGACCAGCTCAGTCGCTGATATCGACAAGCAGAGCAGATAACAGCAGCAGGACAAGCGCAGTCCCTGACGCCGACGAGCAGAGCAGACAACAGCAGCAGGACCAGCGCAGTCGCTGACGCCGACGAGCAGAGCAGACAACAGCAGCAGGACCAGCGCAGTCGCTGACGCCGATGAGCAGAGCATACAACAGCAGCAGGACCAGCGCAGTCGCTGACGTCGACGAGCAGAGCAAACAACAGCAGCAGGACCAGCGCAGTCGCTGATATCGACGAGCAGACAACAGCAGCTGGATCAGCTCAGTCGCAGACGCCGACGTGCAAAGCAGACAACAGCAGCAGGACCAGCGCAGTCGCTGATATCGACGAGCAGACAACAGCAGCTGGATCAGCTAAGTCGCTGACGCCGACGAGCAGAGCAGACAACAGCAGCAGGATCAGGGCAGTTGCTGACGCCGACGAGCAGAGCAGACAACAGCAGCAGGATCAGCGCAGTCGCTGACGCCGACGAGCAGAGCAGACAAAAGCAGCAGGACCAGCGCAGTCGCTGATGTCGATGAGCAGAGCAGACAACAGCAGCAGGACCAGCGCAGTCGCTGATATCGATGAGCAGAGCAGACAACAGCAGCAGGACCAGCACAGTCGCTGATATCGACGAAAAGATTAGACAACAGCAACAGGACCAGTGCAGTGGCTGATCTCGAAGAGAAGAGCAGACAAAAACAGCAGGACCAGCGCAGTCGCTGATTTCGAAGAGCAGAGCAGACAACAGCAGCAGGACCAGCGCAGTCGCTGACATCGACGAGCAGAGCAGACAACAGCAGCAGGACCAGCTCAGTCGCTGATATCGACGAGCAGAGCAGAAAACAGCAGCAGGACTAGCGCAAGTGCTGATATCGACGAGCAGAGCAGATAACAGCAGCAGGAAAAGCGCAGTCGCTGACGCCGACGAGCAGAGCAGACAACAGCAGCAGGACCAGCGCAGTCGCTGACGCCGACGAGCAGAGCAGACAACAGCAGTAGGACCAGCGCAGTCGCTGACATCGACGAGCAGAGCAGACAAGAGCAGCAGGACCAGCGCAGTCGCTGATATCGACGAGCAGAGCAGACAACAGCAGCAGGACCAGCGCAGTCCCTGATATCGACGAAAAGAGCAGACAACAGCAACAGGACCAGTGCAGTCGCTGATATCGAAGAGAAGAGTAGACAACAGCAGCAGGATCAGTGCAGTCGCTGATATCGACGTGCAGAGCAGACAACAGCAGCAGGACCAGCTCAGTCGCTGATATCGACGAGCAGAGCAGACAACAGCAGCAGGACCAGCACAGTCGCTTATATCTACGAGCAGAGCAGACAACAGCAGCAGGACCAGCACATTCGCTTATGTCGACGAGCAGAGCAAACAACAGCAGCAGGACCAGCACAGTCGCTGATATCGACGAGCAGAGCAGACAACAGCAGCATGACCAGCGCTGTCGCTGATACCGACGAGCAGAGGGGACAAAAGCAGCAGGACCAGCGCAGTCGCTGATATCGACAAGCAGAGCAGACAACAGCAGCAGGACCAGCGCAGTCGCTGATTTCGAGGAGCAGAGCAGACAACAGCAGCAGGTTCAGCGCAGTTGCTAATATCGACGAGCAGACAACGACCGCAGGATCAGCGCAATAGCTGATATCGACGTGCAGAGCAGACAACAGCAGCAGGATTAGCGCAATCGTTGATATCGACGAGCAGACAAAAGCAGCAGGATCAGCGGAGTCGCTGACACCGACGAGCAGAGCAGACAACAGCAGCAGGATCAGCAAAATCGCTGACGCCGATGAGCAGATAACAGCAGCAGGATCAGCGCAGTCGCTTACGCCGACGAGCATAGCAGACAACAGCAGCAGGATCAGCGCAGTCGCTGACCCCGACGAGCAGAGCAGACAACAGCAGCAGGATCAGCGCAGTCGCTGACGCCGACGAGCAGAGCAGACAACAGCAGCAGGACCAGCGAAGTCGCTGATATCGACGAGAAGACAACAGCAGCTGGATCAGCTCAGTCGCTGATATCGATGAGCAGAGCAGACAACAGCAGCAGGATCGGCGCAGTCGCTGATATCGACGAGCAGAAAACAGCAGCAGGATCAGCACAGTCGCTGATATCGACGAGCAGAGCAGACAACAGCAGCAGGATCAATGCAGTCGCTGATATCGACGAGCAGACAACAGCAGCAGAATCAGCGCAGTCGCCGATATCGATGAGCAGAGCAGACAGCAGCAGCAGGATCAGCGCAGTTGCTGATATTGACGAGCTGACAACAGCAGCAGGTTCAGCGCAGTCGATGTTATCGACGAGCAGACAACAGCAGCAGGATCAGCGCAGTCGCTGATATCGACGAGCAGAGCAGACAACAGCAGCAGGATCAGAGCAGTCGCTGATGTTTACGAGCAGAGCAGACAACAGCAGCAGGACCAGCGCAGTCGCTGATATCGACAAACAGACAACAGCAGCAGGATCAGCGCAGTTGCTTATATCGACGAGCAGAGCAGACAACAGCAGCAGGATCAGCCCAGTCACTGATATCGATGAGCAGACAACAGAAGCGGGATCAGCGCAGTCGCTGATATCGACGAGCAGAGCTGACAACAGCAGCAGGATCAGCGCAGTCGCTGACGCAGGCGAGCAGAGCAGACAACAGCAGCAGGATCAGCGCAGTCACTGACGCCGACGAGCAGAGCAGACAACAGCAGCAGGATCAGCACAGTCGCTGACGCAGACGAGCAGAGCAGACAACAGCAGTAGGATCAGCGCAGTCGCTGACGACGACGAGCAGAGCAGACAACAGCAGCAGGACCAGCGCAGTCGCTGATATCGACGAAAAGAGCAGACAACAGCAACAGGACCAGTGCAGTCGCTGATATCGAAGAGAAGAGCAGACAACAACAGCAGGACCAGCGCAGTCGCTGATATCGACGTGCAGAGCAGAGAACAGCAGCAGGACCAGCTCAGTCGCTGATATCGACGAGCAGAGCAGACAACAGCAGCAGGACCAGCCCAGTCGCTGATATCGACCAGCAGACAACAGCAGCTGGATCAGCTCAGTCGCTGATATCGATGAGCAGAGCAGACAACAGCAGCAGGATCAGCGCAGTCGCTGACGCCGACGAGCAGAGCAGACAACAGCAGCAGGACCAGCGCACTCGCTTACGCCGACGAGCAGAGCAGACAACAGCAGCAGGACCAGCGCTGTCGCTGATGTCCACGAGCAGAGCAGACAACAGCAGCAGGACCAGCGCAGTCGCTGATATCGACCAGCAGACAACAGCAGCTGGATCAGCTCAGTCGCTGATATCGATGAGCAGAGCAGACAACAGCAGCAGGATCGGCGCAGTCGCTTATATCAACGAGCAGACAACAGCAGCAGGATCAGCGCAGTCGCCGATATCGACGAGCACAGCAGACAACAGCAGCAGGATCAGGGCAGTCGCTGACGCCGACAAGATGAGCAGACAACAGCAGCAGGATCAGCGCAGTCGCTGACGCCGTTGAGCAGAGCAGACAACAGAAGCAGGATCAGCGCAGTCGCTGACGCCGACGAGCAGAGCAGACAACGGCAGCAGGACCAGCGCAGTCGCTGACGCCGACGAGCAGAGCAGACAACAGCAGCAGGACCAGCGCAGTCGCTGACGCCGACGAGCAGAGCAGACAACAGCAGCAGGACCAGCGCAGTCGCTGATGTTGACGAGCAGAGCAAACAACAGCAGCAGGACCAGCGCAGTCGCTGATATCGACGAGCAGACAACAGCAGCTGGATCGCATCAGTCGCTGACGCCGATGTGCAGAGCAGACAAGAGCAGCAGGACCAGCTCAGTCGCTGATATCGACGAGCAGAGCAGAAAACAGCAGCAGGACTAGCGCAAGTGCTGATATCGACGAGCAGAGCAGATAACAGCAGCAGGAAAAGCGCAGTCGCTGACGCCGACGAGCAGAGCAGACAACAGCAGCAGGACCAGCGCAGTCGCTGACGCCGACGAGCAGAGCAGACAACAGCAGTAGGACCAGCGCAGTCGCTGACATCGACGAGCAGAGCAGACAAGAGCAGCAGGACCAGCGCAGTCGCTGATATCGACGAGCAGAGCAGACAACAGCAGCAGGACCAGCGCAGTCCCTGATATCGACGAAAAGAGCAGACAACAGCAACAGGACCAGTGCAGTCGCTGATATCGAAGAGAAGAGTAGACAACAGCAGCAGGATCAGTGCAGTCGCTGATATCGACGTGCAGAGCAGACAACAGCAGCAGGACCAGCTCAGTCGCTGATATCGACGAGCAGAGCAGACAACAGCAGCAGGACCAGCGCAGTCGCTGACGCCGACGAGCAGAGCAGAAAACAGAGCAGGATCAAGGCAGTCGCTTAAATCGACGAGCAGACATTAGCAGCTGGATCAGCGCTGTCGCTGATATCGACAAGCAGACAACAGCAGCAGGATCAGCGCAGTCGCTGATGCCGAAGAGCAGAGAAGACAACAGCAGGAGGATCAAAGCAGTCAGTGACGCCAACGAGCAGTGCAGACAACAGCAGCAGGATCAGCGCAGTCGCTGATATCGACGAGCAGACAACAGCAGCAGGATCAGCGCAGTCGCTGATATCGACGAGCAGAGCAGACAAAAGCAGAAAGATCAGCGCTGTCGCTGATATTGACAAGCAGAAAACAGCAGCAGGATCAGCGCAGTCGCTGATATCGACGAGCAGAGCAGACAACAGCAGCAGGATCAGCGCAGTCGCTATTATCAACGAGCAGATTAGACAACAGCAGCAGGATCAGCACAGTCGCTGATATCAACGAGCAGACAACAGCAGCAGGATCAGCGCAGACGCTGATATCGACGAGCAGACAACAGCAGCAGGATCAGCGCAGTAGCTGATATCGATGAGCAGAGCAGACAACAGCAGCAGGATCAGCGCTGTAGCTGAAATCGACGAGCAGAGTGGACAAAAGCAGCAGGATCAGCGCAGTCGCTGATATCGACGAGCAGACAACAGCATCAGGATCAGGGCAGTTGCTGATATCGACGAGCAGAGCAGACACCAGCAGCAGGATCAGCACAGTTGCTTATATCGACGAGCAGACAACAGCAGCAGGGTCAGCACAGTCTCTGATATCAACGAGCAGAGCAGGCAACAGCAGCAGGACCAGCACAGTTGCTGATATCGACGAAAAGAGCAGACAACAGCAGGAGGATCAGTGCAGTCGCTGATATCGACAAGCAGACAACAGCAGCAGGATCAGCGCAGTCGCTGATATCGATGAGCAGAGCAGACAACAGCAGCAGGATCAGCGCAGTCGCTGATATCGACGAGCAGTCAACAGCAGCAGGATCAGCGCAGTCGCTGATACCGACGAGCAGAGCAGACAACAGCAGCAGGATCAGCGCAGTCGCTGACGCCGACGAGCATAGCAGACAAAAGCAGCAGGACCAGCGCAGTCGCTGATATCGACGAAAAGAGCAGACAACAGCAGCAGGGCCAGCGCAGTCGCTGATATCGACGAAAAGAGCAGACAACAGCAACACAACCAGTGCAGTCACTGATATCGAAGAGATGAGCAGACAACAGCAGCAGGATCAGTGCAGTCGCTGATATCCACGTGCAGAGCAGACAACAGCAGCAGGACCAGCTCAGTCGCTGATATCGACGAGCAGAGCAGACAACAGCAGCAGGACCAGCGCAGTCGCTGATATCTACGAGCAGAGCAGACAACAGAAGCAGGACCAGCGCATTCGCTTATGTCGACGAGCAGAGCAAACAACAGCAGCAGGACCAGCACAGTCGCTGATGTCAACGAGCAGAGCAGACAACAGCAGCAGGACCAGCGCTGTCGCTGATACCGACGAGCAGAGGGGACAAAAGCAGCAGGACCAGCGCAGTCGCTGATATCGACAAGCAGAGCAGACAACAGCAGCAGGACCAGCGCAGTCGCTGATATCGACGAGCAGAGCAGACAACAGCAGCAGGTTCAGCGCAGTTGCTAATATCGACGAGCAGACAACGACCGCAGGATCAGCGCAATAGCTGATATCGACGAGCAGAGCAGACAACAGCAGCAGGATTAGCGCAATCGCTGATATCGACGAGCAGACAAAAGCAGCAGGATCAGCAAAATCGCTGACGCCGATGAGCAGAGCAGACAACAGCAGCAGGATCAGCGCAGTCGCTTACGCCGACGAGCAGAGCAGACAACAGCAGCAGGATCAGCGCAGTCGCTGATATCGACGAGCAGAGCAGACAACAGCAGCAGGACCAGCGCAGTCGCTGATATCGACAAGCAGAGCAGAAAACAGAGCAGGATCAAGGCAGTCGCTTATATCGACGAGCAGACATTAGCAGCTGGATCAGCGCTGTCGCTGATATCGACAAGCATACAACAGCAGCAGGATCAGCGCAGTCGCTGATGCCGAAGAGCAGAGAAGACAACAGCAGCAGGATCAAAGCAGTCACTGACGCCAACGAGCAGTGCAGACAACAGCAGCAGGATCAGCACAGTCGCTGATATCGACGAGCAGACAACAGCAGCAGGATCAGCGCAGTCGCTGATATCGACGAGCAGAGCAGACAAAAGCAGAAAGATAAGCGCTGTCGCTGATATTGACAAGCAGAAAACAGCAGCAGGATCAGCGCAGTCGCTGATATCGAGGAGCAGAGCAGACAACAGCAGCAGGATCAGCGCAGTCGCTATTATCGACGAGCAGATTAGACAACAGCAGCAGGATCAGCACAGTCACTGATATCAACGAGCAGACAACAGCAGCAGGATCAGCGCAGACGCTGATATCGACGAGCAGACAACAGCAGCAGGATCAGCGCAGTAGCTGATATCGATGAGCAGAGCAGACAACAGCAGCAGGATCAGCGCTGTAGCTGATATCGACGAGCAGAGTGGACAAAAGCAGCAGGATCAGCGCAGTCGCTGATATCGACGAGCAGACAACAGCATCAGGATCAGGGCAGTTGCTGATATCGACGAGCAGAGCAGACACCAGCAGCAGGATCAGCGCAGTTGCTTATATCGACGAGCAGACAACAGCAGCAGGGTCAGCACAGTCTCTGATATCAACGAGCAGAGCAGGCAACAGCAGCAGGACCAGCGCAGTTGCTGATATCGACGAAAAGAGCAGACAACAGCAGGAGGATCAGCGCAGTCGCTGATATCGACAAGCAGACAACAGCAGCAGGATCAGGGCAGTCGCTGATATCGATGAGCAGAGCAGACAACAGCAGCAGGATCAGCGCAGTCGCTGATATCGACGAGCAGTCAACAGCAGCAGGATCAGCGCAGTCGCTGATACCGACGAGCAGAGCAGACAACAGCAGCAGGATCAGCGCAGTCGCTGACGCCGACGAGCAGAGCAGACAAAAGCAGCAGGACCAGCACAGTCGCTGATATCAAAGAGCAGAGCAGACAACAGCAGCAGGACCAGCGCAGTCGATGATATCAAAGAGCAGAGCAGACAACAGCAGCAGGACCAGCGCAGTTGCAGATATCGACAAGCAGAGCAGAAAACAGCAGCAGGACCAGCGCAGTCGCTGATATTGACGAGCAGAGCAGACAACAGCAGCTGGACCAGCCCAGTCGCTGATATCGACGAGCTGAGCAGACAACAGCAGCAGGACCAGTGCAGTCGCTGATATCGACGAGCAGAGCAGACAACAGCAGCAGAACCAGCGCAGTCGCTGATATCGAAGAGCAGAGCAGACAACAGCAGCAGGACGCAGACGCTGATATCGACAAGCAGAGCAGACAACAGCAGCAGGACCAGCGCAGTTGCTGATATCAACGAGAAGAGCAGACAACAGCAGCAGGACCAGCGCAGTCGCTGATATCAGCAGGATCAGCGCAATCGCTGATATCGACGAGCAGAGCAGACAACAGCAGCAGGATCAACGCAGTCGCTGATATCGACGAGTAGACAACAGCAGCAGAATCAGCGCAGTCGCCGATATCGATGAGCAGAGCAGACAGCAGTAGCATGATCAGCACAGTTGCTGATATCGACGAGCTGACAACAGCAGCAGGTTCAGCGCAGTCGATGATATCGACGAGCAGACAACAGCAGCAGGATCAGCGCAGTCGCTGATATCGACGAGCAGAGCAGACAACAGCAGCAGGATCAGAGCAGTCACTGATGTTGACGAGCAGAGCAGACAACAGCAGCAGGACCAGCGCAGTCGCTGATATCGACAAACAGACAACAGCAGCAGCATCAGCGCAGTTGCTTATATCGACAAGCAGAGCAGACAACAGCAGCAGGATCAGCCCAGTCACTGATATCGACGAGCAGACAACAGAAGCGGGATCAGCGCAGTCGCTGATCTCGACGAGCAGAGCTGACAACAGCAGCAGGTTCAGCGCAGTCGCTGATATCGACGAGCAGAGCAGACAACAGCAGCAGGATCAGCACAGTTGCTGATATCGACGAGCTGACAACAGCAGCAGGTTCAGCGCAGTCGATGATATCGACGAGCAGACAACAGCAGCAGGATCAGCGCAGTCGCTGATATCGACGAGCAGAGCAGACAACAGCAGCAGGATCAGAGCAGTCACTGATGTTGACGAGCAGAGCAGACAACAGCAGCAGGACCAGCGCAGTCGCTGATATCGACAAACAGACAACAGCAGCAGCATCAGCGCAGTTGCTTATATCGACAAGCAGAGCAGACAACAGCAGCAGGATCAGCCCAGTCACTGATATCGACGAGCAGACAACAGAAGCGGGATCAGCGCAGTCGCTGATCTCGACGAGCAGAGCTGACAACAGCAGCAGGTTCAGCGCAGTCGCTGATATCGACGAGCAGAGCAGACAACAGCAGCAGGATCAGCGCAGTCGCTGATATCGACGAGCAGACAACAGTAGCTGGAAAAGCTCAGTTGCTGACGCCGACGAGCAGAGCAGACAACAGCAGCAGGATCAAAGCAGTCACTGACGCCGACGAGCAGAGCAGACAACAGCAGCAGGATCAGCGCAGTCACTGACGCAGACGAGCAGAGCAGACAACAGCAGCAGGATCAGCGCAGTCACTGATGCCGACGAGCAGAGCAGACAACAGCAGCAGGATCAGCACAGTCGCTGACGCCGACGAGCAGAGCAGACAACAGCAGTAGGATCAGCGCAGTCGCTGACGCCGATGAGCAGAGCAGACAACAGCAGCAGGACCAGCGCAGTCGCTGATATCGACGAAAAGAGCAGACAACAGCAACAGGACCAGTGCAGTCGCTGATATCGAAGAGAAGAGCAGACAACAGCAGCAGGACCAGCTCAGTCACTGATATCGACGAGCAGAGCAGACAACAGCAGCAGGACCAGCCCAGTCGCTGATATTGACGAGCAGAGCAGACAACAGCAGCAGGACCAGCGCAGTCGCTGACGCTGACGAGCAGAGAAGACAACAGCAGCAGGACCAGTGCAGTCGCTTACGCCGACGAGCAGAGCAGACAACAGCAGCAGGACCAGCACTGTCGCTGACGTCGACGAGCAGAGCAGACAACAGCAGCAGGACCAGCGCAGTCGCTGATATCGACGAGCAGACAACAGCAGCTGGATCAGCTCAGTCGCTGATATCGATGAGCAGAGCAGACAACAGCAGCAGGATCGACGCAGTCGCTTATATCGACGAGCAGACAACAGCAGCAGAATCAGCGCAGTCGCCGATATCGACGAGCACAGCAGACAACAGCAGCAGGATCAGGGCAGTCGCTGACGCCGACGAGATGAGCAGACAACAGCAGCAGGATCAGCGCAGTCGCTGATGCCGACCAGCAGAGCAGACAACAGAAGCAGGATCAGCGCAGTCGCTGACGCCGACGAGCAGAGCAGACAACAGCAGCAGGACCAGCGCAGTCGCTGACGCCGACGAGCAGAGCAGACAACAGCAGAAGGACCAGCGCAGTCGCTGACGTCCACGAGCAGAGCAAACAACAGCAGCAGGACCAGCTCAGTCGCTGATATCGACGAGCAGAGAACAGCAGCTGGATCAGCTCAGTCGCTGACGCCGACGTGCAGAGCAGACAACAGCAGCAGGACCAGCGCAGTCGCTTATATCGACGAGCAGACAACAGCAGCTGGATCAGCTAAGTCGCTGATGCTGACAAGCAGAGCAGACAACAGCAGCAGGATCAGGGCAGTTGCTGACGCTGACCAGCAGAGCAGACAACAGCAGCAGGATCAGCGCAGTCGCTGACGCCGACGAGCAGAGCAGACAAAAGCAGCAGGACCAGCGCAGTCGCTGACGTCGACGAGCCGAGCAGACAACAGCAGCAGGACCAGCGCAGTCGCTGATATCGATGAGCAGAGCAGACAACAGCAGCAGGACCAGCGCAGTCGCTGATATCGACGAAAAGAGCAGACAACAGCAGCAGGACCTGCGCAGTCGCTGATTTCGACGAGCAGAGCAGACAACAGCAGCAGGACCAGCGCAGTCGCTGACATTGACGAGCAGAGCAGACAACAGCAGCAGGACCAGCTCAGTCGCTGATATCGACGAGGAGAGCAGAAAACAGCAGCAGGACTAGCGCAAGCGCTGATATCGACGAGCAGAGCAGATAGCAGCAACAGAACCAGTGCAGTCGCTGATATCGAAGAGAAGAGCAGACAAAAACAGCAGGACCAGCGCAGTCGCTGATTTCGACGAGCAGAGCAGACAACAGCAGCAGGACCAGCGCAGTCGTTGACATCGACGAGCAGAGCAGACAACAGCAGCAGGACCAGCTCAGTCGCTGATATCGACGAGGAGAGCAGAAAACAGCAGCAGGACTAGCGCAAGCGCTGATATCGACGAGCAGAGTAGATAACAGCAGCAGGACAAGCGTAGTCGCTGACGCTGACGAGCAGAGCAGACAACAGCAGCAGGATCAGCGCAGTCGCTGACGCCGACGAGCAGAGCAGACAACAGCAGTAGGACCAGCGCAGTCGCTGACGCCGACGAGCAGAGCAGACAAAAGAAGCAGGATCAGCGCAGTCGCTGATGCCGACGAGCAGAGCAGACAACGGCAGCAGGACCAGCGCAGTCGCTGACGCCGACGAGCAGAGCAGAAAACAGCAGCAGGACCAGCGCAGTCGCTGACGTCGACGAGCAGAGCAAACAACAGCAGCAGGACCAGCGCAGTCGCTGATATCGACGAGCAGAGAACAGCAGCTGGATCAGCTCAGTCACTGACGCCGACGTGCAGAGCAGACAACAGCAGCAGGACCAGCTCAGTCGCTGATATCAACGAGCAGAGCAGATAACAGCAGCAGGACAAGCGCAGTCGCTGACGCCGACAAGCAGAGCAGACAACAGCAGCAGGATCAGCGCAGTCGCTGACGCCGACGAGCAGAGCAGACAACAGCAGTAGGACCAGCGCAGTCGCTGACGCCGACGAGCAGAGCAGACAACAGCAGTAGGACCAGCGCAGTCGCTGACGCCGACGAGCAGAGCAGACAACGGCAGCAGGACCAGCGCAGTCGCTGACGCCGACGAGCAGAGCAGACAACAGCAGCAGGACCAGCGCAGTCGCTGACGCAGACGAGCAGAGCATACAACAGCAGCAGGACCAGCGCAGTCGCTGACGTCGACGAGCAGAGCAAACAACAGCAGCAGGACCAGCGCAGTCGCTGATATCGACGAGCAGACAACAGCAGCTGGATCAGCTCAGTCGCTGACGCCGACGTGCAAAGCAGACAACAGCAGCAGGACCAGCGCAGTCGCTGATATCGACGAGCAGACAACAGCAGCTGGATCAGCTAAGTCACTGACGCCGACGAGCAGAGCAGACAACAGCAGCAGGATCAGGGCAGTTGCTGACGCCGACGAGCAGAGCAGACAACAGCAGCAGGATCAGCGCTTTCGCTGACGCCGACGAGCAGAGCAGACAAAAGCAGCAGGACCAGCGCAGTCGCTGATATCAACGAGGAGAGCAGAAAACAGCAGCAGGACTAGCGCAAGCGCTGATATCGACGAGCAGAGCAGATAACAGCAACAGGACCAGTGCAGTCGCTGATATCGAAGAGAAGAGCAGACAAAAACAGCAGGACCAGCGCAGTCGCTGATTTCGACGAGCAGAGCAGACAACAGCAGCAGGACCAGCGCAGTCGCTGACATCGACGAGCAGAGCAGACAACAGCAGCAGGACCAGCTCAGTCGCTGATATCGACGAGCAGAGCAGATAACAGCAGCAGGACAAGCGCAGTCCCTGACGCCGACGAGCAGAGCAGACAACAGCAGCAGGACCAGCGCAGTCGCTGACGCCGACGAGCAGAGCAGACAACAGCAGCAGGACCAGCGCAGTCGCTGACGCCGATGAGCAGAGCATACAACAGCAGCAGGACCAGCGCAGTCGCTGACGTCGACGAGCAGAGCAAACAACAGCAGCAGGACCAGCGCAGTCGCTGATATCGACGAGCAGACAACAGCAGCTGGATCAGCTCAGTCGCAGACGCCGACGTGCAAAGCAGACAACAGCAGCAGGACCAGCGCAGTCGCTGATATCGACGAGCAGACAACAGCAGCTGGATCAGCTTAGTCCCTGACGCCGACGAGCAGAGCAGACAACAGCAGCAGGATCAGGGCAGTTGCTGACGCCGACGAGCAGAGCAGACAACAGCAGCAGGATCAGCGCAGTCGCTGACGCCGACGAGCAGAGCAGACAAAAGCAGCAGGACCAGCGCAGTCGCTGACGTCGATGAGCAGAGCAGACAACAGCAGCAGGACCAGAGCAGTCGCTGATATCGATGAGCAGAGCAGACAACAGCAGCAGGACCAGCACAGTCGCTGATATCGACGAAAAGATTAGACAACAGCAACAGGACCAGTGCAGTGGCTGATATCGAAGAGAAGAGCAGACAAAAACAGCAGGACCAGCGCAGTCGCTGATTTCGACGAGCAGAGCAGACAACAGCAGCAGGACCAGCGCAGTCGCTGACATCGACGAGCAGAGCAGAAAACAGCAGCAGGACCAGCTCAGTCGCTGATATCGACGAGCAGAGCAGAAAACAGCAGCAGGACTAGCGCAAGTGCTGATATCGACGAGCAGAGCAGATAACAGCAGCAGGAAAAGCGCAGTCGCTGACGCCGACGAGCAGAGCAGACAACAGCAGCAGGACCAGCGCAGTCGCTGACGCCGACGAGCAGAGCAGACAACAGCAGTAGGACCAGCGCAGTCGCTGACATCGACGAGCAGAGCAGACAAGAGCAGCAGGACCAGCGCAGTCGCTGATATCGACGAGCAGAGCAGACAACAGCAGCAGGACCAGCGCAGTCCCTGATATCGACGAAAAGAGCAGACAACAGCAACAGGACCAGTGCAGTCGCTGATATCGAAGAGAAGAGTAGACAACAGCAGCAGGATCAGTGCAGTCGCTGATATCGACGTGCAGAGCAGACAACAGCAGCAGGACCAGCTCAGTCGCTGATATCGACGAGCAGAGCAGACAACAGCAGCAGGACCAGCGCAGTCGCTTATATCTACGAGCAGAGCAGACAACAGCAGCAGGACCAGCACATTCGCTTATGTCGACGAGCAGAGCAAACAACAGCAGCAGGACCAGCACAGTCGCTGATATCGACGAGCAGAGCAGACAACAGCAGCAGGATCAGCGCAGTCGCTGATGCCGACGAGCAGAGCAGACAAAAGCAGCAGGACCAGCGCAGTCGCTGACGTCGACGAGCCGAGCAGACAACAGCAGCAGGACCAGCGCAGTCGCTGATATCGATGAGCAGAGCAGACAACAGCAGCAGGACCAGCGCAGTCGCTGATATCGACGAAAAGAGCAGACAACAGCAGCAGGACCTGCGCAGTCGCTGATTTCGACGAGCAGAGCAGACAACAGCAGCAGGACCAGCGCAGTCGCTGACATTGACGAGCAGAGCAGACAACAGCAGCAGGACCAGCTCAGTCGCTGATATCGACGAGGAGAGCAGAAAACAGCAGCAGGACTAGCGCAAGCGCTGATATCGACGAGCAGAGCAGATAACAGCAACAGAACCAGTGCAGTCGCTGATATCGAAGAGAAGAGCAGACAAAAACAGCAGGACCAGCGCAGTCGCTGATTTCGACGAGCAGAGCAGACAACAGCAGCAGGACCAGCGCAGTCGTTGACATCGACGAGCAGAGCAGACAACAGCAGCAGGACCAGCTCAGTCGCTGATATCGACGAGGAGAGCAGAAAACAGCAGCAGGACTAGCGCAAGCGCTGATATCGACGAGCAGAGTAGATAACAGCAGCAGGACAAGCGTAGTCGCTGACGCCGACGAGCAGAGCAGACAACAGCAGCAGGATCAGCGCAGTCGCTGACGCCGACGAGCAGAGCAGACAACAGCAGTAGGACCAGCGCAGTCGCTGACGCCGACGAGCAGAGCAGACAAAAGAAGCAGGATCAGCGCAGTCGCTGATGCCGACGAGCAGAGCAGACAACGGCAGCAGGACCAGCGCAGTCGCTGACGCCGACGAGCAGAGCAGAAAACAGCAGCAGGACCAGCGCAGTCGCTGACGTCGACGAGCAGAGCAAACAACAGCAGCAGGACCAGCGCAGTCGCTGATATCGACGAGCAGAGAACAGCAGCTGGATCAGCTCAGTCACTGACGCCGACGTGCAGAGCAGACAACAGCAGCAGGATCAGGGCAGTTGCTGACGCTGACGAGCAGAGCAGACAACAGAAGCAGGATCAGCGCAGTCGCTGACGCCGACGAGCAGAGCAGACAAAAGCAGCAGGACCAGCGCAGTCGCTGACGTCGACGAGCAGAGCAGACAACAGCAGCAGGACCAGCGCAGTCGATGATATCGACGAAAAGAGCAGACAACAGCAACAGGACCAGTGTAGTCGCTGATATCGAAGAGAAGAGCAGACAAAAACAGCAGGACCTGCGCAGTCGCTGATTTCGACGAGCAGAGCAGACAACAGCAGCAGGACCAGCGTACTCGCTGACATTGACGAGCAGAGCAGACAACAGCAGCAGGACCAGCTCAGTCGCTGATATCGACGAGGAGAGCAGAAAACAGCAGCAGGACTAGCGCAAGCGCTGATATCGACGAGCAGAGCAGATAACAGCAACAGGACCAGTGCAGTCGCTGATATCGAAGAGAAGAGCAGACAAAAACAGCAGGACCAGCGCAGTCGCTGATTTCGACGAGCAGAGCAGACAACAGCAGCAGGACCAGCGCAGTCGCTGACATCGACGAGCAGAGCAGACAACAGCAGCAGGACCAGCTCAGTCGCTGATATCAACGAGCAGAGCAGATAACAGCAGCAGGTCAAGCGCAGTCGCTGACGCCGACAAGCAGAGCAGACAACAGCAGCAGGATCAGCGCAGTCGCTGACGCCGACGAGCAGAGCAGACAACAGCAGTAGGACCAGCGCAGTCGCTGACGCCGACGAGCAGAGCAGACAACAGCAGTAGGACCAGCGCAGTCGCTGACGCCGACGAGCAGAGCAGACAACGGCAGCAGGACCAGCGCAGTCGCTGACGCCGACGAGCAGAGCAGACAACAGCAGCAGGACCAGCGCAGTCGCTGACGCAGACGAGCAGAGCATACAACAGCAGCAGGACCAGCGCAGTCGCTGACGTCGACGAGCAGAGCAAACAACAGCAGCAGGACCAGCGCAGTCGCTGATATCGACGAGCAGACAACAGCAGCTGGATCAGCTCAGTCGCTGACGCCGACGTGCAAAGCAGACAACAGCAGCAGGACCAGCGCAGTCGCTGATATCGACGAGCAGACAACAGCAGCTGGATCAGCTAAGTCACTGACGCCGACGAGCAGAGCAGACAACAGCAGCAGGATCAGGGCAGTTGCTGACGCCGACGAGCAGAGCAGACAACAGCAGCAGGATCAGCGCTTTCGCTGACGCCGACGAGCAGAGCAGACAAAAGCAGCAGGACCAGCGCAGTCGCTGATATCAACGAGGAGAGCAGAAAACAGCAGCAGGACTAGCGCAAGCGCTGATATCGACGAGCAGAGCAGATAACAGCAACAGGACCAGTGCAGTCGCTGATATCGAAGAGAAGAGCAGACAAAAACAGCAGGACCAGCGCAGTCGCTGATTTCGACGAGCAGAGCAGACAACAGCAGCAGGACCAGCGCAGTCGCTGACATCGACGAGCAGAGCAGACAACAGCAGCAGGACCAGCTCAGTCGCTGATATCGACAAGCAGAGCAGATAACAGCAGCAGGACAAGCGCAGTCCCTGACGCCGACGAGCAGAGCAGACAACAGCAGCAGGACCAGCGCAGTCGCTGACGCCGACGAGCAGAGCAGACAACAGCAGCAGGACCAGCGCAGTCGCTGACGCCGATGAGCAGAGCATACAACAGCAGCAGGACCAGCGCAGTCGCTGACGTCGACGAGCAGAGCAAACAACAGCAGCAGGACCAGCGCAGTCGCTGATATCGACGAGCAGACAACAGCAGCTGGATCAGCTCAGTCGCAGACGCCGACGTGCAAAGCAGACAACAGCAGCAGGACCAGCGCAGTCGCTGATATCGACGAGCAGACAACAGCAGCTGGATCAGTTAAGTCGCTGACGCCGACGAGCAGAGCAGACAACAGCAGCAGGATCAGGGCAGTTGCTGACGCCGACGAGCAGAGCAGACAACAGCAGCAGGATCAGCGCAGTCGCTGACGCCGACGAGCAGAGCAGACAAAAGCAGCAGGACCAGCGCAGTCGCTGACGTCGATGAGCAGAGCAGACAACAGCAGCAGGACCAGCGCAGTCGCTGATATCGATGAGCAGAGCAGACAACAGCAGCAGGACCAGCACAGTCGCTGATATCGACGAAAAGATTAGACAACAGCAACAGGACCAGTGCAGTGGCTGATCTCGAAGAGAAGAGCAGACAAAAACAGCAGGACCAGCGCAGTCGCTGATTTCGACGAGCAGAGCAGACAACAGCAGCAGGACCAGCGCAGTCGCTGACATCGACGAGCAGAGCAGACAACAGCAGCAGGACCAGCTCAGTCGCTGATATCGACGAGCAGAGCAGAAAACAGCAGCAGGACTAGCGCAAGTGCTGATATCGACGAGCAGAGCAGATAACAGCAGCAAGAAAAGCGCAGTCGCTGACGCCGACGAGCAGAGCAGACAACAGCAGCAGGACCAGCGCAGTCGCTGACGCCGACGAGCAGAGCAGACAACAGCAGTAGGACCAGCGCAGTCGCTGACATCGACGAGCAGAGCAGACAAGAGCAGCAGGACCAGCGCAGTCGCTGATATCGACGAGCAGAGCAGACAACAGCAGCAGGACCAGCGCAGTCCCTGATATCGACGAAAAGAGCAGACAACAGCAACAGGACCAGTGCAGTCGCTGATATCGAAGAGAAGAGTAGACAACAGCAGCAGGATCAGTGCAGTCGCTGATATCGACGTGCAGAGCAGACAACAGCAGCAGGACCAGCTCAGTCGCTGATATCGACGAGCAGAGCAGACAACAGCAGCAGGACCAGCACAGTCGCTTATATCTACGAGCAGAGCAGACAACAGCAGCAGGACCAGCACATTCGCTTATGTCGACGAGCAGAGCAAACAACAGCAGCAGGACCAGCACAGTCGCTGATATCGACGAGCAGAGCAGACAACAGCAGCATGACCAGCGCTGTCGCTGATACCGACGAGCAGAGGGGACAAAAGCAGCAGGACCAGCGCAGTCGCTGATATCGACAAGCAGAGCAGACAACAGCAGCAGGACCAGCGCAGTCGCTGATTTCGAGGAGCAGAGCAGACAACAGCAGCAGGTTCAGCGCAGTTGCTAATATCGACGAGCAGACAACGACCGCAGGATCAGCGCAATAGCTGATATCGACGTGCAGAGCAGACAACAGCAGCAGGATTAGCGCAATCGTTGATATCGACGAGCAGACAAAAGCAGCAGGATCAGCGGAGTCGCTGACACCGACGAGCAGAGCAGACAACAGCAGCAGGATCAGCAAAATCGCTGACGCCGATGAGCAGATAACAGCAGCAGGATCAGCGCAGTCGCTTACGCCGACGAGCAGAGCAGACAACAGCAGCAGGATCAGCGCAGTCGCTGACCCCGACGAGCAGAGCAGACAACAGCAGCAGGATCAGCGCAGTCGCTGACGCCGACGAGCAGAGCAGACAACAGCAGCAGGACCAGCGAAGTCGCTGATATCGACGAGAAGACAACAGCAGCTGGATCAGCTCAGTCGCTGATATCGATGAGCAGAGCAGACAACAGCAGCAGGATCGGCGCAGTCGCTGATATCGACGAGCAGAAAACAGCAGCAGGATCAGCACAGTCGCTGATATCGACGAGCAGAGCAGACAACAGCAGCAGGATCAATGCAGTCGCTGATATCGACGAGCAGACAACAGCAGCAGAATCAGCGCAGTCGCCGATATCGATGAGCAGAGCAGACAGCAGCAGCAGGATCAGCGCAGTTGCTGATATTGACGAGCTGACAACAGCAGCAGGTTCAGCGCAGTCGATGTTATCGACGAGCAGACAACAGCAGCAGGATCAGCGCAGTCGCTGATATCGACGAGCAGAGCAGACAACAGCAGCAGGATCAGAGCAGTCGCTGATGTTTACGAGCAGAGCAGACAACAGCAGCAGGACCAGCGCAGTCGCTGATATCGACAAACAGACAACAGCAGCAGGATCAGCGCAGTTGCTTATATCGACGAGCAGAGCAGACAACAGCAGCAGGATCAGCCCAGTCACTGATATCGATGAGCAGACAACAGAAGCGGGATCAGCGCAGTCGCTGATATCGACGAGCAGAGCTGACAACAGCAGCAGGATCAGCGCAGTCGCTGACGCAGGCGAGCAGAGCAGACAACAGCAGCAGGATCAGCGCAGTCACTGACGCCGACGAGCAGAGCAGACAACAGCAGCAGGATCAGCACAGTCGCTGACGCAGACGAGCAGAGCAGACAACAGCAGTAGGATCAGCGCAGTCGCTGACGACGACGAGCAGAGCAGACAACAGCAGCAGGACCAGCGCAGTCGCTGATATCGACGAAAAGAGCAGACAACAGCAACAGGACCAGTGCAGTCGCTGATATCGAAGAGAAGAGCAGACAACAACAGCAGGACCAGCGCAGTCGCTGATATCGACGTGCAGAGCAGAGAACAGCAGCAGGACCAGCTCAGTCGCTGATATCGACGAGCAGAGCAGACAACAGCAGCAGGACCAGCCCAGTCGCTGATATCGACCAGCAGACAACAGCAGCTGGATCAGCTCAGTCGCTGATATCGATGAGCAGAGCAGACAACAGCAGCAGGATCAGCGCAGTCGCTGACGCCGACGAGCAGAGCAGACAACAGCAGCAGGACCAGCGCACTCGCTTACGCCGACGAGCAGAGCAGACAACAGCAGCAGGACCAGCGCTGTCGCTGACGTCCACGAGCAGAGCAGACAACAGCAGCAGGACCAGCGCAGTCGCTGATATCGACCAGCAGACAACAGCAGCTGGATCAGCTCAGTCGCTGATATCGATGAGCAGAGCAGACAACAGCAGCAGGATCGGCGCAGTCGCTTATATCAACGAGCAGACAACAGCAGCAGGATCAGCGCAGTCGCCGATATCGACGAGCACAGCAGACAACAGCAGCAGGATCAGGGCAGTCGCTGACGCCGACAAGATGAGCAGACAACAGCAGCAGGATCAGCGCAGTCGCTGACGCCGTTGAGCAGAGCAGACAACAGAAGCAGGATCAGCGCAGTCGCTGACGCCGACGAGCAGAGCAGACAACGGCAGCAGGACCAGCGCAGTTGCTGACGCCGACGAGCAGAGCAGACAACAGCAGCAGGACCAGCGCAGTCGCTGACGCCGACGAGCAGAGCAGACAACAGCAGCAGGACCAGCGCAGTCGCTGATGTTGACGAGCAGAGCAAACAACAGCAGCAGGACCAGCGCAGTCGCTGATATCGACGAGCAGACAACAGCAGCTGGATCGCATCAGTCGCTGACGCCGATGTGCAGAGCAGACAAGAGCAGCAGGACCAGCTCAGTCGCTGATATCGACGAGCAGAGCAGAAAACAGCAGCAGGACTAGCGCAAGTGCTAATATCGACGAGCAGAGCAGATAACAGCAGCAGGAAAAGCGCAGTCGCTGACGCCGACGAGCAGAGCAGACAACAGCAGCAGGACCAGCGCAGTCGCTGACGCCGACCAGCAGAGCAGACAACAGCAGTAGGACCAGCGCAGTCGCTGACATCGACGAGCAGAGCAGACAAGAGCAGCAGGACCAGCGCAGTCGCTGATATCGACGAGCAGAGCAGACAACAGCAGCAGGACCAGCGCAGTCCCTGATATCGACGAAAAGAGCAGACAACAGCAACAGGACCAGTGCAGTCGCTGATATCGAAGAGAAGAGTAGACAACAGCAGCAGGATCAGTGCAGTCGCTGATATCGACGTGCAGAGCAGACAACAGCAGCAGGACCAGCTCAGTCGCTGATATCGACGAGCAGAGCAGACAACAGCAGCAGGACCAGCGCAGTCGCTTATATCTACGAGCAGAGCAGACAACAGCAGCAGGACCAGCACATTGGCTTATGTCGACGAGCAGAGCAAACAACAGCAGCAGGACCAGCACAGTCGCTGATATCGACGAGCAGAGCAGACAACAGCAGCATGACCAGCGCTGTCGCTGATACCGACGAGCAGAGGGGACAAAAGCAGCAGGACCAGCGCAGTCGCTGATATCGACAAGCAGAGCAGACAACAGCAGCAGGACCAGCGCAGTCGCTGATTTCGAGGAGCAGAGCAGACAACAGCAGCAGGTTCAGCGCAGTTGCTAATATCGACGAGCAGACAACGACCGCAGGATCAGCGCAATAGCTGATATCGACGAGCAGAGCAGACAACAGCAGCAGGATTAGCGCAATCGTTGATATCGACGAGCAGACAAAAGCAGCAGGATCAGCGGAGTCGCTGACACCGACGAGCAGAGGAGACAACAGCAGCAGGATCAGCAAAATCGCTGACGCCGATGAGCAGATAACAGCAGCAGGATCAGCGCAGTCGCTTATGCCGACGAGCAGAGCAGACAACAGCAGCAGGATCAGCGCAGTCGCTGACCCCGACGAGCAGAGCAGACAACAGCAGCAGGATCAGCGCAGTCGCTGACGCCGACGAGCAGAGCAGACAACAGCAGCAGGACCAGCGAAGTCGCTGATATCGACGAGAAGACAACAGCAGCTGGATCAGCTCAGTCGCTGATATCGATGAGCAGAGCAGACAACAGCAGCAGGATCGGCGCAGTCGCTGATATCGACGAGCAGAAAACAGCAGCAGGATCAGCGCAGTCGCTGATATCGACGAGCAGAGCAGACAACAGCAGCAGGATCAATGCAGTCGCTGATATCGACGAGCAGACAACAGCAGCAGAATCAGCGCAGTCGCCGATATCGATGAGCAGAGCAGACAGCAGCAGCAGGATCAGCGCAGTTGCTGATATCGACGAGCTGACAACAGCAGCAGGTTCAGCGCAGTCGATGTTATCGACGAGCAGACAACAGCAGCAGGATCAGCGCAGTCGCTGATATCGACGAGCAGAGCAGACAACAGCAGCAGGATCAGAGCAGTCGCTGATGTTTACGAGCAGAGCAGACAACAGCAGCAGGACCAGCGCAGTCGCTGATATCGACAAACAGACAACAGCAGCAGGATCAGCGCAGTTGCTTATATCGACGAGCAGAGCAGACAACAGCAGCAGGATCAGCCCAGTCACTGATATCGATGAGCAGACAACAGAAGCGGGATCAGCGCAGTCGCTGATATCGACGAGCAGAGCTGACAACAGCAGCAGGTTCAGCGCAGTCACTGATATCGACGAGCAGAGCAGACAACAGCAGCAGGATCAGCGCAGTCGCTGACGCAGGCGAGCAGAGCAGACAACAGCAGCAGGATCAGCGCAGTCACTGACGCCGACGAGCAGAGCAGACAACAGCAGCAGGATCAGCACAGTCGCTGACGCAGACGAGCAGAGCAGACAACAGCAGTAGGATCAGCGCAGTCGCTGACGACGACGAGCAGAGCAGACAACAGCAGCAGGACCAGCGCAGTCGCTGATATCGACGAAAAGAGCAGACAACAGCAACAGGACCAGTGCAGTCGCTGATATCGAAGAGAAGAGCAGACAACAACAGCAGGACCAGCGCAGTCGCTGATATCGACGTGCAGAGCAGAGAACAGCAGCAGGACCAGCTCAGTCGCTGATATCGACGAGCAGAGCAGACAACAGCAGCAGGACCAGCCCAGTCGCTGATATCGACCAGCAGACAACAGCAGCTGGATCAGCTCAGTCGCTGATATCGATGAGCAGAGCAGACAACAGCAGCAGGATCAGCGCAGTCGCTGACGCCGACGAGCAGAGCAGACAACAGCAGCAGGACCAGCGCAGTCGCTTACGCCGACGAGCAGAGCAGACAACAGCAGCAGGACCAGCGCTGTCGCTGACGTCCACGAGCAGAGCAGACAACAGCAGCAGGACCAGCGCAGTCGCTGATATCGACCAGCAGACAACAGCAGCTGGATCAGCTCAGTCGCTGATATCGATGAGCAGAGCAGACAACAGCAGCAGGATCGGCGCAGTCGCTTATATCAACGAGCAGACAACAGCAGCAGGATCAGCGCAGTCGCCGATATCGACTAGCACAGCAGACAACAGCAGCAGGATCAGGGCAGTCGCTGACGCCGACAAGATGAGCAGACAACAGCAGCAGGATCAGCACAGTCGCTGACGCCGTTGAGCAGAGCAGACAACAGAAGCAGGTTCAGCGCAGTCGCTGACGCCGACGAGCAGAGCAGACAACGGCAGCAGGACCAGCGCAGTCGCTGACGCCGAGAGCAGAGCAGACAACAGCAGCAGGACCAGCGCAGTCGCTGACGCCGACGAGCAGAGCAGACAACAGCAGCAGGACCAGCGCAGTCGCTGATGTTGACGAGCAGAGCAAACAACAGCAGCAGGACCAGCGCAGTCGCTGATATCGACGAGCAGACAACAGCAGCTGGATCGCATCAGTCGCTGACGCCGATGTGCAGAGCAGACAACAGCAGCAGGACCAGCGCAGTCGCTTATATCGATGAGCAGACAACAGCAGCTGGATCAGCTAAGTCGCTGACGCTGACAAGCAGAGCAGACAACAGCAGCAGGATCAGGGCAGTTGCTGACGCCGACGAGCAGAGCAGACAACAGCAGCAGGATCAGCTCAGTCGCTGATGCCGACGAGCAGAGCAGACAAAAGCAGCAGGACCAGCGCAGTCGCTGATGTCGACGAGCAGAGCAGACAACAGCAGCAGGACCAGCGCAGTCGCTGATATCAACGAGCAGAGCAGACAACAGCAGCAGGACCAGCGCAGTCGCTGATATCGACGAAAAGAGCAGACAACAGCAACAGGACCAGTGCAGTCGCTGATATCGAAGAGAAGAGCAGACAAAAACAGCAGGACCAGCGCAGTCGCTAATTTCGACGAGCAGAGCAGACAACAGCAGCAGGACCAGCGCAGTCGCTGACATCGACGAGCAGACCAGACAACAGCAGCAGGACCAGCTCAGTCGCTGATATCGACGAGCAGAGCAGAAAACAGCAGCAGGACTAGCGCAAGCACTGATATCGACGAGCAGAGCAGATAACAGCAGCAGGACAAGTGCAGTCGCTGACGCCGACGAGCAGAGCAGACAACAGCAGCAGGATCAGCGCAGTCGCTGACGCTGACGAGCAGAGCAGACAACAGCAGTAGGACCAGCGCAGTTGCTGACGCCGACGAGCAGAGAAGACAACAACAGCAGGACCAGCGCAGTCGCTGACGCCGACGAGCAGAGCAGACAACAGCAGCAGGACCAGCGCAGTCGCTGACATCGACAAGCAGAGCAGACAACAGCAGCAGGACCAGCGCAGTCGCTGATATCGACGAGCAGAGCAGACAACAGCAGCAGGACCAGCGCAGTCGCTGATATCGACGAAAAGAGAAGACAACAGCAACACGACCAGTGCAGTCGCTGATATCGAAGAGAAGAGCAGACAACAGCAGCAGGATCAGTGCAGTCGCTGATATCGACGTGCAGAGCAGACAACAGCAGCAGGACCAGCTCAGTCGCTTATATAGACGAGCAGAGCAGACAACAGCAGCAGGACCAGCGCAGTCGCTGATATCTACGAGCAGAGCAGACAACAGCAGCAGGACCAGCGCATTCGCTTATGTCGACGAGCAGAGCAAACAACAGCAGCAGGACCAGCGCAGTCGCTGATATCGACAAGCAGAGCAGACAACAGCAGCAGGACCAGCGAAGTTGCTGATATCGACTAGCAGAGCAGACAACAGCAGCAGGTTCAGCGCAGTTGCTAATATCGACGAGCAGACAACGACCGCAGGATCAGCGCAATAGCTGATATCGACAAGCAGAGCAGACAACAGCAGCAGGATTAGCGCAATCGCTGATATCGACGAGCAGACAAAAGCAGCAGGATCAGCGGAGTCGCTGACACCGACGAGCAGAGCAGACAACAGCAGCAGGATCAGCAAAATCGCTGACGCCGATGAGCAGAGCAGACAACAGCAGCAGGATCAGCGCAGTCGCTTACGCCGACGAGCAGAGCAGACAACAGCAGCAGGAACAGCGCAGTCGCTGGTATCGACAAGCAGAGCAGAAAACAGAAGCAGGATAAAGGCAGTCACTTATATCGACGAGCAGACATTAGCAGCTGGATCAGCGCTGTCGCTGATATCGACAAGCAGACAACAGCAGCAGGATCAGCGCAGTCGCTGACGCCAACGAGCAGTGCAGACAACAGCAGCAGGATCAGCGCAGTCGCTGATATCGACGAGCAGAGCAGACAAAAGCAGAAAGATCAGCGTTGTCGCTGATATTGAGAAGCAGACAACAGCAGCAGGATCAGCGCAGTCGCTGATATCGACGAGCAGAGCAGACAACAGCAGCAGGATCAGCGCAGTCGCTATTATCGACGAGCAGATTAGACAACAGCAGCAGGATCAGCACAGTCGCTTATATCGATGAGCAGACAACAGCAGCAGGATCAGCGCATTCGCCGATATCGACGAGCACAGCAGACAACAGCAGCAGGATCAGGGCAGTCGCTGACGCCGACAAGATGAGCAGACAACAGCAGCAGGATCAGCGCAGTCGCTGACGCCGACGAGCAGAGCAGACAACAGAAGCAGGATCAGCGCAGTCGCTGACGCCGACGAGCAGAGCAGACAACGGCAGCAGGACCAGCGCAGTCGCTGACGCCGACGAGCAGAGCAGACAACAGCAGCAGGACCAGCGCAGTCGCTGACGCCGACGAGCAGAGCAGACAACAGCAGCAGGACCAGCGCAGTCGCTGATGTTGACGAGCAGAGCAAACAACAGCAGCAGGACCAGCGCAGTCGCTGATATCGACGAGCAGACAACAGCAGCTGGATCGCATCAGTCGCTGACGCCGATGTGCAGAGCAGACAACAGCAGCAGGACAAGCGCAGTCGCTTATATCGACGAGCAGACAACAGCAGCTGGATCAGCTAAGTCGCTGACGCTGACAAGCAGAGCAGACAACAGCAGCAGGATCAGGGCAGTTGCTGACGCCGACGAGCAGAGCAGACAACAGCAGCAGGATCAGCGCAGTCGCTGACGCCGACGAGCAGAGCAGACAAAAGCAGCAGGACCAGTGCAGTCGCTGACGTCGACGAGCAGAGCAGACAACAGCAGCAGGACCAGCGCAGTCGCTGATATCAACGAGCAGAGCAGACAACAGCAGCAGGACCAGCGCAGTCGCTGATATCGACGAAAAGAGCAGACAACAGCAACAGGACCAGTGCAGTCGCTGATATCGAAGAGAAGAGCAGACAAAAACAGCAGGACCAGCGCAGTCGCTAATTTCGACGAGCAGAGAAGACAACAGCAGCAGGACCAGCGCAGTCGCTGACATCGACGAGCAGACCAGACAACAGCAGCAGGACCAGCTCAGTCGCTGATATCGACGAGCAGAGCAGAAAACAGCAGCAGGACTAGCGCAAGCGCTGATATCGACGAGCAGAGCAGATAACAGCAGCAGGACAAGCGCAGTCGCTGACGCCGACGAGCAGAGCAGACAAAAGCAGCAGGATCAGCGCAGTCGCTGACGCTGACGAGCAGAGCAGACAACAGCAGCAGGACCAGCGCAGTTGCTGACGCCGACGAGCAGAGAAGACAACAACAGCAGGACCTGCGCAGTCGCTGACGCCGACGAGCAGAGCAGACAACAGCAGCAGGACCAGCGCAGTCGCTGACATCGACAAGCAGAGCAGACAACAGCAGCAGGACCAGCGCAGTCGCTGATATCGACGAGCAGAGCAGACAACAGCAGCAGGACCAGCGCAGTCGCTGATATCGACGAAAAGAGAAGACAACAGCAACAGGACCAGTGCAGTCGCTGATATCGAAGAGAAGAGCAGACAACAGCAGCAGGATCAGTGCAGTCGCTGATATCGACGTGCAGAGCAGACAACAGCAGCAGGACCAGCTCAGTCGCTGATATAGACGAGCAGAGCAGACAACAGCAGCAGGACCAGCGCAGTCGCTGATATCTACGAGCAGAGCAGACAACAGCAGCAGGACCAGCGCATTCGCTTATGTCGACGAGCAGAGCAAACAACAGCAGCAGGACCAGCGCAGTCGCTGATATCGACAAGCAGAGCAGACAACAGCAGCAGGACCAGCGAAGTCGCTGATATCGACTAGCAGAGCAGACAACAGCAGCAGGTTCAGCGCAGTTGCTAATATCGACGAGCAGACAACGACCGCAGGATCAGCGCAATAGCTGATATCGACAAGCAGAGCAGACAACAGCAGCAGGATTAGCGCAATCGCTGATATCGACGAGCAGACAAAAGCAGCAGGATCAGCGGAGTCGCTGACACCGACGAGCAGAGCAGACAACAGCAGCAGGATCAGCAAAATCGCTGACGCCGATGAGCAGAGCAGACAACAGCAGCAGGATCAGCGCAGTCGCTTACGCCGACGAGCAGAGCAGACAACAGCAGCAGGAACAGCGCAGTCGCTGGTATCGACAAGCAGAGCAGAAAACAGAAGCAGGATAAAGGCAGTCGCTTATATCGACGAGCAGACATTAGCAGCTGGATCAGCGCTGTCGCTGATATCGACAAGCAGACAACAGCAGCAGGATCAGCGCAGTCGCTGACGCCAACGAGCAGTGCAGACAACAGCAGCAGGATCAGCGCAGTCGCTGATATCGACGAGCAGACAACAGCAGCAGGATCAGCGCAGTCGCTGATATCGACGAGCAGAGCAGACAAAAGCAGAAAGATCAGCGTTGTCGCTGATATTGAGAAGCAGACAACAGCAGCAGGATCAGCGCAGTCGCTGATATCGACGAGCAGAGCAGACAACAGCAGCAGGATCAGCGCAGTCGCTATTATCGACGAGCAGATTAGACAACAGCAGCAGGATCAGCACAGTCGCTTATATCGACGAGCAGACAACAGCAGCAGGATCAGCGCAGACGCTGATATGGACGAGCAGACAACAGCAGCAGGATCAGCACAGTCGCTGATATCGATGAGCAGAGCAGACAACAGCAGCAGGATCAGCGCTGTAGCTGATATCGACGAGCAGAGCAGACAAAAGCAGCAGGATCAGCGCAGTCGCTGATATCGACGAGCAGACAACAGCAGCAGGATCAGGGCAGTCGCTGATATCGATGAGCAGAGCAGACAACAGCAGCAGGATCAGCGCTGTAGCTGATATCGACGAGCAGAGCAGACAAAAGCAGCAGGATCAGCGCAGTCGCTGATATCGACGAGCAGACAACAGCAGCAGGATCAATGCAGTCGCTGATATCGACGAGCAGACAACAGCAACAGAATCAGCGCAGTCGCCGATATCGATGAGCAGAGCAGACAGCAGCAGCAGGATCAGCGCAGTTGCTGATATCGACGAGCTGACAACAGCAGCAGGTTCAGCGCAGTCGATGTTATCGACGAGCAGACAACAGCAGCAGGATCAGCGCAGTCGATGATATCGACGAGCAGAGCAGACAACAGCAGCAGGATCAGAGCAGTCGCTGATGTTTACGAGCAGAGCAGACAACAGCAGCAGGACCAGCGCAGTCGCTGATATCGACAAACAGACAACAGCGGCAGGATCAGCGCAGTTGCTTATATCGACGAGCAGAGCAGACAACAGCAGCAGGATCAGCCCAGTCACTGATATCGAAGAGCAGACAACAGAAGCGGGATCAGCGCAGTCGCTGATATCGACAAGCAGAGCTGACAACAGCAGCAGGTTCAGCGCAGTCGCTGATATCGACGAGCAGAGCAGACAACAGCAGCAGGATCAGCGCAGTCGCTGACGCAGGCGAGCAGAGCAGACAACAGCAGCAGGATCAGCGCAGTCGCTGATATTGACGTGCAGAGCAGACAACAGCAGCAGGACCAGCTCAGTCGCTGATATCGACGAGCAGAGCAGACACCAGCAGCAGGATCAGTGCAGTTGCTGATATCGACGAAAAGAGCAGACAACAGCAGCAGGATCAGCGCAGTCGCTGATATCGACGAGCAGACAACAGCAGCAGGATCAATGCAGTCGCTGATATCGACGAGCAGACAACAGCAGCAGAATCAGCGCAGTCGCCGATATCGATGAGCAGAGCAGACAGCAGCAGCAGGATCAGCGCAGTTGCTGATATCGACGAGCTGACAACAGCAGCAGGTTCAGCGCAGTCGATGTTATCGACGAGCAGACAACAGCAGCAGGATCAGCGCAGTCGCTGATATCGACGAGCAGAGCAGACAACAGCAGCAGGATCAGAGCAGTCGCTGATGTTTACGAGCAGAGCAGACAACAGCAGCAGGACCAGCGCAGTCGCTGATATCGACAAACAGACAACAGCGGCAGGATCAGCGCAGTTGCTTATATCGACGAGCAGAGCAGACAACAGCAGCAGGATCAGCCCAGTCACTTATATCGATGAGCAGACAACAGAAGCGGGATCAGCGCAGTCGCTGATATCGACAAGCAGAGCTGACAACAGCAGCAGGTTCAGCGCAGTCGCTGATATCAACGAGCAGAGCAGACAACAGCAGCAGGATCAGCGCAGTCGCTGACGCAGGCGAGCAGAGCAGACAACAGCAGCAGGATCAGCGCAGTCGCTGATATTGACGTGCAGAGCAGACAACAGCAGCAGGACCAGCTCAGTCACTGATATCGACGAGCAGAGCAGACAACAGCTGCAGGACAAGCCCAGTCGCTGATATTGACGAGCAGAGCAGACAACAGCAGCAGGACCAGCGCAGTCGCTGACGCCGATGAGCAGAGCAGACAACAGCAGCAGGACCAGTGCAGTCGCTTACGCCGACGAGCAGAGCAGACAACAGCAGCAGGACCAGCGCTGTCGCTGACGTCGATGAGCAGAGCAGACAACAGCAGCAGGACCAGCGCAGTCGCTGATATCGACGAGCAGACAACAGCAGCTGGATCAGCTCAGTCGCTGATATCGATGAGCAGAGCAGACAACAGCAGCAGGATCGGCGCAGTCGCTTATATCGACGAGCACAGCAGACAACAGCAGCAGGATCAGGGCAGTCGCTGACGCCGACGAGATGAGCAGACAACAGCAGCAGGATCAGCGCAGTCGCTGACGCCGACGAGCAGAGCAGACAACAGAAGCAGGATCAGCGCAGTCGCTGACGCCGACGAGCAGAGCAGACAACGGCAGCAGGATCAGCGCAGTCGCTGACGCCGACGAGCAGAGCAGACAACAGCAGCAGGACCAGCGCAGTCGCTGACGCCGACGAGCAGAGCAGACAACAGCAGCAGGACCAGCGCAGTCGCTGATGTTGACGAGCAGAGCAAACAACAGCAGCAGGACCAGCGCAGTCGCTGATATCGATGAGCAGACAACAGCAGCTGGATCGCATCAGTCGCTGACGCCAACGTGCAGAGCAGACAACAGCAGCAGGACCAGCGCAGTCGCTTATATCGACGAGCAGACAACAGCAGCTGGATCAGCTAAGTCGCTGACGCTGACAAGCAGAGCACACAACAGCAACAGGACCAGTGCAGTCGCTGATATCGAAGAGAAGAGCAGACAACAACAGCAGGACCAGCGCAGTCGCTGATATTGACGTGCAGAGCAGACAACAGCAGCAGGACCAGCTCAGTCGCTGATATCGACGAGCAGAGCAGACAACAGCAGCAGGACCAGCCCAGTCGCTTATATTGACGAGCAGAGCAGACAACAGCAGCAGGACCAGCGCAGTCGCTGACGGCGACGAGCAGAGCAGACAACAGCAGCAGGACCAGTGCAGTCGCTTACGCCGACGAGCAGAGCAGACAACAGCAGCAGGACCAGCGCTGTCGCTGACGTCGATGAGCAGAGCAGACAACAGCAGCAGGACCAGCGCAGTCGCTGATATCGACGAGCAGACAACAGCAGCTGGATCAGCTCAGTCGCTGATATCGATGAGCAGAGCAGACAACAGCAGCAGGATCGGCGCAGTCGCTTATATCGACGAGCAGACAACAGCAGCAGGATCAGCGCAGTCACCGATATCGACGAGCACAGCAGACAACAGCAGCAGGATCAGGGCAGTCGCTGACGCCGACGAGATGAGCAGACAACAGCAGCAGGATCAGTGCAGTCGCTGACGCCGACGAGCAGAGCAGACAACAGAAGCAGGATCAGCGCAGTCGCTGACGCCGACGAGCAGAGCAGACAATGGCAGCAGGACCAGCGCAGTCGCTGACGCCGACGAGCAGAGCAGACAACAGCAGCAGGACCAGCACAGTCGCTGATGTTGACGAGCAGAGCAAACAACAGCAGCAGGACCAGCGCAGTCGCTGAAATCGATGAGCAGACAACAGCAGCTGGATCGTATCAGTCGCTGACGCCAACGTGCAGAGCAGACAACAGCAGCAGGACCAGCGCAGTCACTTATATCGACGAGCAGACAACAGCAGCTGGATCAGCTAAGTCGCTGACGCTGACAAGCAGAGCAGACAACAGCAGCAGGATCAGGGCAGTTGCTGACGCCGACGAGCAGAGCAGACAACAGCAGCAGGATCAGCGCAGTCGCTGACGCCGACGAGCAGAGCAGACAAAAGCAGCAGGACTAGCGCAGTCGCTGACGTCGACGAGCAGAGCAGACAACAGCAGCAGGACCAGCGCAGTCGCTGATATCAACGAGCAGAGCAGACAACAGCAGCAGGACCAGCGCAGTCGCTGATATCGACGAAAAGAGCAGACAACAGCAACAGGACCAGTGCAGTCGCTGATATCGAAGAGAAGAGCAGACAAAAACAACAGGACCAGCGCAGTCGCTGATTTCGACGAGCAGAGCAGACAACAGCAGCAGGACCAGCGCAGTCGCTGACATCGACGAGCAGACCAGACAACAGCAGCAGGACCAGCTCAGTCGCTGATATCGACGAGCAGAGCAGAAAACAGCAGCAGGACTAGCGCAAGCGCTGATATCGACGAGCAGAGCAGATAACAGCAGCAGGACAAGTGCAGTCGCTGACGCCGACGAGCAGAGCAGACAACAGCAGCAGGATCAGCGCAGTCGCTGACGCTGACAAGCAGAGCAGACAACAGCAGTAGGACCAGCGCAGTCGCTGACGCCGACGAGCAGAGAAGACAACAACAGCAGGACCAGCGCAGTCGCTGACGCCGACGAGCAGAGCAGACAACAGCAGCAGGACCAGCTCAGTCGCTGATATCGACGAGCAGAGCAGACAACAGCAGCAGGACTAGCGCAGTCGCTGATATCTACGAGCAGAGCAGACAACAGCAGCAGGACCAGCGCATTCGCTTATGTCGACGAGCAGAGCAAACAACAGCAGCAGGACCAGCACAGTCGCTGATATCGACGAGCAGAGCAGACAACAGCAGCAGGACCAGCGCTGTCGCTGATACCGACGAGCAGAGGGGACAACAGCAGCAGGACCAGTGCAGTCGCTGATATCGACAAGCAGAGCAGACAACAGCAGCAGGACCAGCGCAGTCGCTGATATCGACGAGCAGAGCAGACAACAGCAGCAGGTTCAGCGCAGTTGCTAATATCGACGAGCAGACAACGACCGCAGGATCAGCGCAATAGCTGATATCGACAAGCAGAGCAGACAACAGCAGCAGGATTAGCGCAATCGTTGATATCGACGAGCAGACAAAAGCAGCAGGATCAGTGGTGTCGCTGACACCGACGAGCAGAGCAGAAAACAGCAGCAGGATCAGCAAAATCGCTGACGCCGATGAGCAGAGCAGACAACAGCAGCAGAATCAGCGCAGTCGCTTACGCCGACGAGCAGAGCAGACAACAGCAGCAGGATCAGCGCAGTCGCTGATATCGACGAGCAGAGCAGACAACAGCAGCAGGACCAGCGCAGTCACTGATATCGACAAGGAGAGCAGAAAACAGAAGCAGGATCAAGGCAGTCGCTTATTTCGACGAGCAGACATTAGCAGCTGGATCAGTGCTGTCGCTGATATCGACAAGCAGACAACAGCAGCAGGATCAGCGCTGTCGCTGATGCCGAAGAGCAGAGAAGACAACAGCAGCAGGATCAAAGCAGTCACTGACACCAACGAGCAGTGCAGACAACAGCAGCAGGATCAGCGCAGTCGCTGATATCGACGAGCACACAACAGCAGCAGGATCAGCGCAGTCGCTGATATCGACGAGCAGACCAGACAACAGCAGCAGGACCAGCTCAGTCGCTGATATCGACGAGCAGAGCAGAAAACAGCAGCAGGACTAGCGCAAGCGCTGATATCGACGAGCAGAGCAGATAACAGCAGCATGACAAGTGCAGTCGCTGACGCCGACGAGCAGAGCAGACAACAGCAGCAGGATCAGCGCAGTCGCTGACGCTGACAAGCAGAGCAGACAACAGCAGTAGGACCAGCGCAGTCGCTGACGCCGACGAGCAGAGAAGACAACAACAGCAGGACCAGCGCAGTCGCTGACGCCGACGAGCAGAGCAGACAACAGCAGCAGGACCAGCTCAGTCGCTGATATCGACGAGCAGAGCAGACAACAGCAGCAGGACCAGCGCAGTCGCTGATATCTACGAGCAGAGCAGACAACAGCAGCAGGACCAGCGCATTCGCTTATGTCGACGAGCAGAGCAAACAACAGCAGCAGGACCAGCACAGTCGCTGATATCGGCGAGCAGAGCAGACAACAGCAGCAGGACCAGCGCTGTCGCTGATACCGACGAGCAGAGGGGACAACAGCAGCAGGACCAGTGCAGTCGCTGATATCGACAAGCAGAGCAGACAACAGCAGCAGGACCAGCGCAGTCGCTGATATCGACGAGCAGAGCAGACAACAGCAGCAGGTTCAGCGCAGTTGCTAATATCGACGAGCAGACAACGACCGCAGGATCAGCGCAATAGCTGATATCGACAAGCAGAGCAGACAACAGCAGCAGGATTAGCGCAATCGTTGATATCGACGAGCAGACAACAGCAGCAGGATCAATGCAGTCGCTGATATCGACGAGCAGACAACAGCAGCAGAATCAGCGCAGTCGCCGATATCGATGAGCAGAGCAGACAGCAGCAGCAGGATCAGCGCAGTTGCTGATATCGACGAGCTGACAACAGCAGCAGGTTCAGCGCAGTCGATGTTATCGACGAGCAGACAACAGCAGCAGGATCAGCGCAGTCGCTGATATCGACGAGCAGAGCAGACAACAGCAGCAGGATCAGAGCAGTCGCTGATGTTTACGAGCAGAGCAGACAACAGCAGCAGGACCAGCGCAGTCGCTGATATCGACAAACAGACAACAGCGGCAGGATCAGCGCAGTTGCTTATATCGACGAGCAGAGCAGACAACAGCAGCAGGATCAGCCCAGTCACTTATATCGATGAGCAGACAACAGAAGCGGGATCAGCGCAGTCGCTGATATCGACAAGCAGAGCTGACAACAGCAGCAGGTTCAGCGCAGTCGCTGATATCAACGAGCAGAGCAGACAACAGCAGCAGGATCAGCGCAGTCGCTGACGCAGGCGAGCAGAGCAGACAACAGCAGCAGGATCAGCGCAGTCGCTGATATTGACGTGCAGAGCAGACAACAGCAGCAGGACCAGCTCAGTCACTGATATCGACGAGCAGAGCAGACAACAGCTGCAGGACAAGCCCAGTCGCTGATATTGACGAGCAGAGCAGACAACAGCAGCAGGACCAGCGCAGTCGCTGACGCCGATGAGCAGAGCAGACAACAGCAGCAGGACCAGTGCAGTCGCTTACGCCGACGAGCAGAGCAGACAACAGCAGCAGGACCAGCGCTGTCGCTGACGTCGATGAGCAGAGCAGACAACAGCAGCAGGACCAGCGCAGTCGCTGATATCGACGAGCAGACAACAGCAGCTGGATCAGCTCAGTCGCTGATATCGATGAGCAGAGCAGACAACAGCAGCAGGATCGGCGCAGTCGCTTATATCGACGAGCACAGCAGACAACAGCAGCAGGATCAGGGCAGTCGCTGACGCCGACGAGATGAGCAGACAACAGCAGCAGGATCAGCGCAGTCGCTGACGCCGACGAGCAGAGCAGACAACAGAAGCAGGATCAGCGCAGTCGCTGACGCCGACGAGCAGAGCAGACAACGGCAGCAGGATCAGCGCAGTCGCTGACGCCGACGAGCAGAGCAGACAACAGCAGCAGGACCAGCGCAGTCGCTGACGCCGACGAGCAGAGCAGACAACAGCAGCAGGACCAGCGCAGTCGCTGATGTTGACGAGCAGAGCAAACAACAGCAGCAGGACCAGCGCAGTCGCTGATATCGATGAGCAGACAACAGCAGCTGGATCGCATCAGTCGCTGACGCCAACGTGCAGAGCAGACAACAGCAGCAGGACCAGCGCAGTCGCTTATATCGACGAGCAGACAACAGCAGCTGGATCAGCTAAGTCGCTGACGCTGACAAGCAGAGCACACAACAGCAACAGGACCAGTGCAGTCGCTGATATCGAAGAGAAGAGCAGACAACAACAGCAGGACCAGCGCAGTCGCTGATATTGACGTGCAGAGCAGACAACAGCAGCAGGACCAGCTCAGTCGCTGATATCGACGAGCAGAGCAGACAACAGCAGCAGGACCAGCCCAGTCGCTTATATTGACGAGCAGAGCAGACAACAGCAGCAGGACCAGCGCAGTCGCTGACGGCGACGAGCAGAGCAGACAACAGCAGCAGGACCAGTGCAGTCGCTTACGCCGACGAGCAGAGCAGACAACAGCAGCAGGACCAGCGCTGTCGCTGACGTCGATGAGCAGAGCAGACAACAGCAGCAGGACCAGCGCAGTCGCTGATATCGACGAGCAGACAACAGCAGCTGGATCAGCTCAGTCGCTGATATCGATGAGCAGAGCAGACAACAGCAGCAGGATCGGCGCAGTCGCTTATATCGACGAGCAGACAACAGCAGCAGGATCAGCGCAGTCACCGATATCGACGAGCACAGCAGACAACAGCAGCAGGATCAGGGCAGTCGCTGACGCCGACGAGATGAGCAGACAACAGCAGCAGGATCAGTGCAGTCGCTGACGCCGACGAGCAGAGCAGACAACAGAAGCAGGATCAGCGCAGTCGCTGACGCCGACGAGCAGAGCAGACAATGGCAGCAGGACCAGCGCAGTCGCTGACGCCGACGAGCAGAGCAGACAACAGCAGCAGGACCAGCACAGTCGCTGATGTTGACGAGCAGAGCAAACAACAGCAGCAGGACCAGCGCAGTCGCTGAAATCGATGAGCAGACAACAGCAGCTGGATCGTATCAGTCGCTGACGCCAACGTGCAGAGCAGACAACAGCAGCAGGACCAGCGCAGTCACTTATATCGACGAGCAGACAACAGCAGCTGGATCAGCTAAGTCGCTGACGCTGACAAGCAGAGCAGACAACAGCAGCAGGATCAGGGCAGTTGCTGACGCCGACGAGCAGAGCAGACAACAGCAGCAGGATCAGCGCAGTCGCTGACGCCGACGAGCAGAGCAGACAAAAGCAGCAGGACTAGCGCAGTCGCTGACGTCGACGAGCAGAGCAGACAACAGCAGCAGGACCAGCGCAGTCGCTGATATCAACGAGCAGAGCAGACAACAGCAGCAGGACCAGCGCAGTCGCTGATATCGACGAAAAGAGCAGACAACAGCAACAGGACCAGTGCAGTCGCTGATATCGAAGAGAAGAGCAGACAAAAACAACAGGACCAGCGCAGTCGCTGATTTCGACGAGCAGAGCAGACAACAGCAGCAGGACCAGCGCAGTCGCTGACATCGACGAGCAGACCAGACAACAGCAGCAGGACCAGCTCAGTCGCTGATATCGACGAGCAGAGCAGAAAACAGCAGCAGGACTAGCGCAAGCGCTGATATCGACGAGCAGAGCAGATAACAGCAGCAGGACAAGTGCAGTCGCTGACGCCGACGAGCAGAGCAGACAACAGCAGCAGGATCAGCGCAGTCGCTGACGCTGACAAGCAGAGCAGACAACAGCAGTAGGACCAGCGCAGTCGCTGACGCCGACGAGCAGAGAAGACAACAACAGCAGGACCAGCGCAGTCGCTGACGCCGACGAGCAGAGCAGACAACAGCAGCAGGACCAGCTCAGTCGCTGATATCGACGAGCAGAGCAGACAACAGCAGCAGGACTAGCGCAGTCGCTGATATCTACGAGCAGAGCAGACAACAGCAGCAGGACCAGCGCATTCGCTTATGTCGACGAGCAGAGCAAACAACAGCAGCAGGACCAGCACAGTCGCTGATATCGACGAGCAGAGCAGACAACAGCAGCAGGACCAGCGCTGTCGCTGATACCGACGAGCAGAGGGGACAACAGCAGCAGGACCAGTGCAGTCGCTGATATCGACAAGCAGAGCAGACAACAGCAGCAGGACCAGCGCAGTCGCTGATATCGACGAGCAGAGCAGACAACAGCAGCAGGTTCAGCGCAGTTGCTAATATCGACGAGCAGACAACGACCGCAGGATCAGCGCAATAGCTGATATCGACAAGCAGAGCAGACAACAGCAGCAGGATTAGCGCAATCGTTGATATCGACGAGCAGACAAAAGCAGCAGGATCAGTGGTGTCGCTGACACCGACGAGCAGAGCAGAAAACAGCAGCAGGATCAGCAAAATCGCTGACGCCGATGAGCAGAGCAGACAACAGCAGCAGGATCAGCGCAGTCGCTTACGCCGACGAGCAGAGCAGACAACAGCAGCAGGATCAGCGCAGTCGCTGATATCGACGAGCAGAGCAGACAACAGCAGCAGGACCAGCGCAGTCACTGATATCGACAAGGAGAGCAGAAAACAGAAGCAGGATCAAGGCAGTCGCTTATTTCGACGAGCAGACATTAGCAGCTGGATCAGTGCTGTCGCTGATATCGACAAGCAGACAACAGCAGCAGGATCAGCGCTGTCGCTGATGCCGAAGAGCAGAGAAGACAACAGCAGCAGGATCAAAGCAGTCACTGACACCAACGAGCAGTGCAGACAACAGCAGCAGGATCAGCGCAGTCGCTGATATCGACGAGCACACAACAGCAGCAGGATCAGCGCAGTCGCTGATATCGACGAGCAGACCAGACAACAGCAGCAGGACCAGCTCAGTCGCTGATATCGACGAGCAGAGCAGAAAACAGCAGCAGGACTAGCGCAAGCGCTGATATCGACGAGCAGAGCAGATAACAGCAGCATGACAAGTGCAGTCGCTGACGCCGACGAGCAGAGCAGACAACAGCAGCAGGATCAGCGCAGTCGCTGACGCTGACAAGCAGAGCAGACAACAGCAGTAGGACCAGCGCAGTCGCTGACGCCGACGAGCAGAGAAGACAACAACAGCAGGACCAGCGCAGTCGCTGACGCCGACGAGCAGAGCAGACAACAGCAGCAGGACCAGCTCAGTCGCTGATATCGACGAGCAGAGCAGACAACAGCAGCAGGACCAGCGCAGTCGCTGATATCTACGAGCAGAGCAGACAACAGCAGCAGGACCAGCGCATTCGCTTATGTCGACGAGCAGAGCAAACAACAGCAGCAGGACCAGCACAGTCGCTGATATCGGCGAGCAGAGCAGACAACAGCAGCAGGACCAGCGCTGTCGCTGATACCGACGAGCAGAGGGGACAACAGCAGCAGGACCAGTGCAGTCGCTGATATCGACAAGCAGAGCAGACAACAGCAGCAGGACCAGCGCAGTCGCTGATATCGACGAGCAAAGCAGACAACAGCAGCAGGTTCAGCGCAGTTGCTAATATCGACGAGCAGACAACGACCGCAGGATCAGCGCAATAGCTGATATCGACAAGCAGAGCAGACAACAGCAGCAGGATTAGCGCAATCGTTGATATCGACGAGCAGACAAAAGCAGCAGGATCAGTGGTGTCGCTGACACCGACGAGCAGAGCAGAAAACAGCAGCAGGATCAGCAAAATCGCTGACGCCGATGAGCAGAGCAGACAACAGCAGCAGGATCAGCGCAGTCGCTTACGCCGACGAGCAGAGCAGACAACAGCAGCAGGATCAGCGCAGTCGCTGATATCGACGAGCAGAGCAGACAACAGCAGCAGGACCAGCGCAGTCACTGATATCGACAAGGAGAGCAGAAAACAGAAGCAGGATCAAGGCAGTCGCTTATTTCGACGAGCAGACATTAGCAGCTGGATCAGTGCTGTCGCTGATATCGACAAGCAGACAACAGCAGCAGGATCAGCGCAGTCGCTGATGCCGAAGAGCAGAGAAGACAACAGCAGCAGGATCAAAGCAGTCACTGACACCAACGAGCAGTGCAGACAACAGCAGCAGGATCAGCGCAGTCGCTGATATCGACGAGCACACAACAGCAGCAGGATCAGCGCAGTCGCTGATATCGACGAGCAGAGCAGACAAAAGCAGAAAGATCAGCGCTGTCGCTGATATTGACAAGCAGACAACAGCAGCAGGATCAGCGCAGTCGCTGATATCGACGAGCAGAGCAGACAACAGCAGCAGGATCAGCGCAGTCGCTATTATCGACGAGCAGATTAGACAACAGCAGCAGGATCAACACAGTCGCTTATATCGACGAGCAGACAACAGCAGCAGGATCAGCGCAGTCGCTGATGCCGAAGAGCAGAGAAGACAACAGCAGCAGGATAAAAGCAGTCACTGACGCCAACGAGCAGTGCAGACAACAGCAGCAGGATCAGCGCAGTCGCTGATATCGACGAGCAGACAAGAGCAGCAGGATCAGCGCAGTCGCTGATATCGACGAGCAGAGCAGACAAAAGCAGAAAGATCAGCCCTGTTGCTGATATTGACAAGCAGACAACAGCAGCAGGATCAGCGCAGTCGCTGATATCGACGAGCAGAGCAGACAACAGCAGCAGGATCAGCGCAGTCGCTATTATCGACGATCAGATTAGACAACAGCAGCAGGATCAGCGCAGTCGCTGATATCGATGAGCAGAGCAGACAACAACAGCAGGATCAGTGCTGTAGCGGATATCGACGAGCAGAGCAGACAAAAGCAGCAGGATCAGCGCAGTCGCTGATATCGACGAGCAGACAACAGCAGCAGGATCAGGGCAGTCTCTGATATCGACGAGCAGAGCAGACACCAGCAGCAGGATCAGCGCAGTTGCTTATATCGATGAGCAGACAACAGCAGCAGGGTCAGCACAGTCGCTGATATCAACGAGCAGAGCAGGCAACAGCAGCAGGACCAGCGCAGTCGCTGATATCGAGAAGCAGAGCAGAAAACAGAAGCAGGATCAAGGCAGTCGCTTATATAGACGAGCAGACATTAGCAGCTGGATCAGCGCTGTTGCTGATATCGACAAGCAGACAACAGCAGCAGGATCATCACAGTCGCTGATGCTGAAGAGCAGAGAAGACAACAGCAGCAGGATAAAAGCAGTCACTGACGCCAACGAGCAGTGCAGACAACAGCAGCAGGATCAGCGCAGTCGCTGATATCGACGAGCAGACAACAGCAGCAGGATCAGCTCAGTCGCTGATATCGACGAGCAGAGCAGACAAAAGCAGAAAGATCAGCGCTGTCGCTGATATTGACAAGCAGACAAAAGCAGCAGGACTAGCGCAGTCGCTGACGTCGACGAGCAGAGCAGACAACAGCAGCAGGACCAGCGCAGTCGCTGATATCAACGAGCAGAGCAGACACAGCAACAGGACCAGTGCAGTCGCTGATATCGAAGAGAAGAGCAGACAAAAACAACAGGACCAGCGCAGTCGCTGATTTCGACGAGCAGAGCAGACAACAGCAGCAGGACCAGCGCAGTCGCTGACATCGACGAGCAGACCAGACAACAGCAGCAGGACCAGCTCAGTCGCTGATATCGACGAGCAGAGCAGAAAACAGCAGCAGGACTAGCGCAAGCGCTGATATCGACGAGCAGAGCAGATAACAGCAGCAGGACAAGTGCAGTCGCTGACGCCGACGAGCAGAGCAGACAACAGCAGCAGGATCAGCGCAGTTGCTGACGCTGACAAGCAGAGCAGACAACAGCAGTAGGACCAGCGCAGTCGCTGACGCCGACGAGCAGAGAAGACAACAACAGCAGGACCAGCGCAGTCGCTGACGCCGACGAGCAGAGCAGACAACAGCAGCAGGACCAGCGCAGTCGCTGACATCGACGAGCAGAGCAGACAACAGCAGCAGGACCAGCGCAGTCGCTGATATCGACGAGCAGAGCAGACAACAGAAGCAGGACCAGCGCAGTCGCTGATATCGACGAAAAGAGAAGACAACAGCAACAGGACCAGTGCAGTCGCTGATATCGAAGAGAAGAGCAGACAACAGCAGCAGGATCAGTGCAGTCGCTGATATCGACGTGCAGAGCAGACAACATCAGCAGGACCAGCTCAGTCGCTGATATCGACGAGCAGAGCAGACAACAGCAGCAGGACCAGAGCAGTCGCTGATTTCTACAAGCAGAGCAGACAACAGCAGCAGGACCAGCGCATTCGCTTATGTCGACGAGCAGAGCAAACAACAGCAGCAGGACCAGCACAGTCGCTGATATCGACGAGCAGAGCAGACAACAGCAGCAGGACCAGCGCTGTCGCTGATACCGACGAGCAGAGGGGACAACAGCAGCAGGACCAGTGCAGTCGCTGATATCGACAAGCAGAGCAGACAACAGCAGCAGGACCAGCGCAGTCGCTGATATCGACGAGCAGAGCAGACAACAGCAGCAGGTTCAGCGCAGTTGCTAATATCGACGAGCAGACAACGACCGCAGGATCAGCGCAATAGCTGATATCGACAATCAGAGCAGACGACAGCAGCAGGATTAGCGCAATCGCTGATATCGACGAGCAGACAAAAGCAGCAGGATCAGCGGTGTCGCTGACACCGACGAGCAGAGCAGACAACAGCAGCAGGATCAGCAAAATCGCTGACGCCGATGAGCAGAGCAGACAACAGCAGCAGGATCAGCGCAGTCGCTTACGCCGACGAGCAGAGCAGACAACAGCAGCAGGATCAGCGCAGTCGCTGATATCGACAAGGAGAGCAGAAAACAGAAGCAGGATCAAGGCAGTCGCTTATTTCGACGAGCAGACATTAGCAGCTGGATCAGCACTGTCGCTGATATCGACATGCAGACAACAGCAGCAGGATCAGCTCAGTCGCTGATGCCGAAGAGCAGAGAAGACAACAGCAGCAGGATCAAAGCAGTCACTGACACCAACGAGCAGTGCAGACAACAGCAGCAGGATCAGCGCAGTCGCTGATATCGACGAGCAGACAACAGCAGCAGGATCAGCGCAGTCGCTGATATCGACGAGCAGAGCAGACAAAAGCAGAAAGATCAGCGCTGTCGCTGATATTGACAAGCAGACAACAGCAGCAGGATCAGCGCAGTCGCTGATTACGACAAGCAGAGCAGACAACAGCAGCAGGATCAGCGCAGTCGCTATTATCGACGAGCAGATTAGACAACAGCAGCAGGATCAACACAGTCGCTTATATCGACGAGCAGACAACAGCAGCAGGATCAGCGCAGACGCTGATATCGACGAGCAGACAACAGCAGCAGGATCAGCGCAGTCGCTGATATCGATGAGCAGAGCAGACAACAGCAGCAGCATCAGCGCTGTAGCTGATATCGACGAGCAGAGCAGACAAAAGCAGCAGGATCTGCGCAGTCGCTGATATCGACGAGCAGACAACAGCAGCAGGATCAGGGCAGTCGCTGATATCGACGAGCAGAGCAGACACCAGCAGCAGGATCAGCGCAGTTGCTGATATCGACGAAAAGAGCAGACAACAGCAGCAGGATCAGCGCAGTCGCTGATATCGACGAGCAGACAACAGCAGCAGGATCAGCGCTGTAGATGATATCGACGAGCAGAGCAGACAAAAGCAGCAGGATCAGCGCAGTCGCTGATATCAACGAGCAGACAACAGCAGAAGGGTCAGCAGAGTCGCTGATATCAACGAGCAGAGCAGGCAACAGCAGCAGGACCAGCGCAGTTGCTGATATCGACGAAAAGAGCAGACAACAGCAGCAGGAGCAGCGCAGTCGCTGATATCGACGAGCAGACAACAGCAGCAGGATCAGCGCAGTCGCTGATATCGATGAGCAGAGCAGACAACAGCAGCAGGATCAGCTGATATCGACGAGCAGGCAACAGCAGCAGGATCAGCGCAGTCGCTTACGCCGACGAGCAAAGCAGACAACAGCAGCAGGATCAGCGCAGTCGCTGATATTGACGAGCAGAGCAGACAACAGCAGCAGGACCCGCACAGTCGCTGATATCGACAAGCAGAGCAGAAAACAGAAGCAGGATCAAGGCAGTCGCTTATATCGACGAGCAGACATTAGCAGCTGGATCAGCGCTGTCGCTGATATCGACAAGCAGACAACAGCAGCAGGACCAGCGCAGTCGCTGATATCGACGAGCAGAGCAGACAACAGCAGCAGGTTCAGCGCAGTTGCTAATATCGACGAGCAGACAACGACCGCAGGATCAGCGCAATAGCTGATATCGACAAGCAGAGCAGACAACAGCAGCAGGATTAGCGCAATCGCTGATATCGACGAGCAGACAAAAGCAGCAGGATCAGCGGTGTCGCTGACACCGACGAGCAGAGCAGACAACAGCAGCAGGATCAGCAAAATCGCTGACGCCGATGAGCAGAGCAGACAACAGCAGCAGGATCAGCGCAGTCGCTTACGCCGACGAGCAGAGCAGACAACAGCAGCAGGATCAGCGCAGTCGCTGATATCGACGAGCAGAGCAGACAACAGCAGCAGGACCAGCGCAGTCGCTGATATCGATAAGCAGAGCAGAAAACAGAAGCAGGATCAAGGCAGTCGCTTATTTCGACGAGCAGACATTAGCAGCTGGATCAGCGCTGTCGCTGATATCGACAAGCAGACAACAGCAGCAGGATCAGCGCAGTCGCTGATGCCAAAGAGCAGAGAAGACAACAGCAGCAGGATCAAAGCAGTCACTGACACCAACGAGCAGTGCAGACAACAGCAGCAGGATCAGCGCAGTCGCTGATATCGACGAGCAGACAACAGCAGCAGGATCAGCGCAGTCGCTGATATCGACGAGCAGAGCAGACAAAAGCAGAAAGATCAGCGCTGTCACTGATATTGACAAGCAGACAACAGCAGCAGGATCAGCGCAGTCGCTGATATCGACGAGCAGAGCAGACAACAGCAGCAGGATCAGCGCAGTCGCTGATGCCGAAGAGCAGAGAAGACAACAGCAGCAGGATAAAAGCAGTCACTGACGCCAACGAGCAGTGCAGACAACAGCAGCAGGATCAGCGCAGTCGCTGATATCGACGAGCAGACAAGAGCAGCAGGATCAGCGCAGTCGCTGATATCGACGAGCAGAGCAGACAAAAGCAGAAAGATCAGCCCTGTCGCTGATATTGACAAGCAGACAACAGCAGCAGGATCAGCGCAGTCGCTGATATCGACGAGCAGAGCAGACAACAGCAGCAGGATCAGCGCAGTCGCTATTATCGACGAGCAGATTAGACAACAGCAGCAGGATCAGCACGGTCGCTGATATCGACGAGCAGACAACAGCATTAGGATCAGTGCAGACGCTGATATCGACGAGCAGACAACAGCAGCAGGATCAGCGCAGTCGCTGATATCGATGAGCAGAGCAGACAACAGCAGCAGGATCAGTGCTGTAGCTGATATCGACGAGCAGAGCAGACAAAAGCAGCAGGATCAGCGCAGTCGCTGATATCGACGAGCAGACAACAGCAGCAGGATCAGGGCAGTCTCTGATATCGACGAGCAGAGCAGACACCAGCAGCAGGATCAGCGCAGTTGCTTATATCGATGAGCAGACAACAGCAGCAGGGTCAGCACAGTCGCTGATATCAACGAGCAGAGCAGGCAACAGCAGCAGGACCAGCGCAGTCGCTGATATCGACAAGCAGAGCAGAAAACAGAAGCAGGATCAAGGCAGTCGCTTATATAGACGAGCAGACATTAGCAGCTGGATCAGCGCTGTCGCTGATATCGACAAGCAGACAACAGCAGCAGGATCATCACAGTCGCTGATGCCGAAGAGCAGAGAAGACAACAGCAGCAGGATAAAAGCAGTCACTGACGCCAACGAGCAGTGCAGACAACAGCAGCAGGATCAGCGCAGTCGCTGATATCGACGAGCAGACAACAGCAGCAGGATCAGCTCAGTCGCTGATATCGACGAGCAGAGCAGACAAAAGCAGAAAGATCAGCGCTGTCGCTGATATTGACAAGCAGACAACAGCAGCAGGATCAGCGCAGTCGCTGATTTCGACGAGCAGAGCAGACAACAGCAGCAGGATCAGCGCAGTCGCTATTATCGACAAGCAGATTAGACAACAGCAGCAGGATCAGCACAGTCACTGATATTGACGAGCAGACAACAGCAGCAGGATCAGCGCAGACGCTGATATCGACGAGCAGACAACAGCAGCAGGATCAGCGCAGTCGCTGATATCGATGAGCAGAGCAGACAACAGCAGCAGGATCAGCGCTGTAGCTGATATCGACGAGCAGAGCAGACAAAAGCAGCAGGATCAGCGCAGTAGCTGATATCGACGAGCAGACAACAGCAGCAGGATCAGGGCAGTCGCTGATATCGACGAGCAGAGCAGACACCAGCAGCAGGATCAGCGCAGTTGCTTATATCGACGAGCAGACAACAGCAGCAGGGTCAGCACAGTCGCTGATATCAACGAGCAGAGCAGGCAACAGCAGCAGGACCAGCGCAGTTGCTGATATCGACGAAAAGAGCAGACAACAGCAGCAGGATCAGCGCTGTCGCTGATATCGACGAGCAGACAACAGCAGCAGGATCAGCACAGTCGCTGATATCGATGAGCAGAGCAGACAACAGCAGCATGATCAGCGCAGTCGCTGATATCGACGAGCAGGCAACAGCAGCAGGATCAGCGCAGTCGCTGATACCGACGAGCAGAGCAGACAACAGCAGCAGGATCAGCGCAGTCGCTGACGCCGACGAGCAGAGCAGACAACAGAAGCAGGACCAGCGCAGTCGCTGACGCCGACGAGCAGAGCAGACAACAGAAGCAGGATCAGCGCAGTCGCTGAAGCCGACGAGCAGAGCAGACAACGGCAGCAGGACCAGCGCAGTCGCTGACACCGACGAGCAGAGCAGACAACAGCAGCAGGATCAGGGCAGTTGCTGACGCCGACGAGCAGAGCAGACAACAGCAGCAGGACCAGCGCAGTCGCTGACGTCGACGAGCAGAGCAGACAACAGCAGCAGGACCAGCGCAGTCGCTGATATCGATGAGCAGAGCAGACAACAGCAGCAGGACCAGCGCAGTCGCTGATATCGACGAAAAGAGCAGACAACAGCAACAGGACCAGTGCAGTCGCTGATATCGAAGAGAAGAGCAGACAAAAACAGCAGGACCAGCGCAGTCGCTGATTTCGACGAGCAGAGCAGACAACAGCAGCAGGACCAGCGCAGTCGCTGACATCGACGAGCAGAGCAGACAACAGCGGCAGGACCAGCTCAGTCGCTGATATCGACGAGCAGAGCAGAAAACAGCAGCAGGACTAGCGCAAGCGCTGATATCGACGAGCAGAGCAGATAACAGCAGCAGGACAAGCGCAGTCGCTGACGCAAACGACCAGAGCAGACAACAGCAGGAGGATCAGCGCAGTCGCTGACGCCGACGAGCAGAGCAGACAACAGCAGTAGGACCAGCGCAGTCGCTGACGCCGACGAGCAGAGAAGACAACAACAGCAGGACCAGCGCAGTCGCTGACGCCGACGAGCAGAGCAGACAACAGCAGCAGGACCAGCGCAGTCGCTGACATCGACGAGTAGAGCAGACAACAGCAGCAGGACCAGCGAAGTCGCTGATATCGACGAAAAGAGCAGACAACAGCAACAGGACCAGTGCAGTCGCTGATATCGAAGAGAAGAGCAGACAACAGCAGCAGGATCAGTGTAGTCGCTGATATCGACGTGCAGAGCAGACAACAGCAGCAGGACCAGCTCAGTCGCTGATATCAACAAGCAGAGCAGACAACAGCAGCAGGACCAGCGCAGTCGCTGATATCTACGAGCAGAGCAGACAACAGCAGCAGGACCAGCGCATTCGCTTATGTCGACGAGCAGAGCAAACAACAGCAGCAGGACCAGCACAGTCACTGATATCGACGAGCAGAGCAGACAACAGCAGCAGGACCAGCGCTGTCGCTGATACCGACGAGCAGAGGGGACAACAGCAGCAGGACCAGCGCAGTCGCTGATATCGACAAGCAGAGCAGACAACAGCAGCAGGACCAGCACAGTCGCTGATATCGACGAGCAGAGCAGACAACAGCAGCAGGTTCAGCGCAGTTGCTAATATCAACAAGCAGACAACGACCGCAGGATCAGCGCAATAGCAGATATCGACGAGCAGAGCAGACAACAGCAGCAGGATTAGCGCAATCGCTGACGCCGATGAGCAGAGCAGACAACAGCAGCAGGATCAGCAAAATCGCTGACGCCGATGAGCAGAGCAGACAACAGCAGCAGTATCAGCGCAGTCGCTTACGCCGACGAGCAGAGCAGACAACAGCAGCAGGATCAGCGCAGTCGCTGATCTCGACGAGCAGAGCAGACAACAGCAGCAGGACCAGCGCAGTCGCTGATATCGACAAGCAGAGCAGAAAACAGAAGCAGGATCAAGGCAGTCGCTTATATCGACGAGCAGACATTAGCAGCTGGATCAGCGCTGTCGCTGATATCGACAAGCAGACAACAGCAGCAGGATCAGCGCAGGCGCTGATGCCGAAGAGCAGAGAAGACAACAGCAGCAGGATCAAAGCAGTCACTGACGCCAACGAGCAGTGCAGACAACAGCAGCAGGATCAGCGCAGTCGCTGATATCGACGAGCAGACAACAGCAGCAGGATCAGCGCAGTCGCAGATATCGACGAGCAAAGCAGACAAAAGCAGAAACATCAGCGCTGTCGCTGATATTGACAAGCAGACAACAGCAGCAGGATCAGCGCAGTTGCTGATATCGACGAGCAGAGCAGACAACAGCAGCAGGATCAGCGCAGTCGCTATTATCAACGAGCAGATTAGACAACAGCAGCAGGATCAGCAAAGTCGCTGATATCGACGAGCAGACAACAGCAGCAGGATCAGCGCAGACGCTGATATCGACGAGCAGACAACAGCAGCAGGATCAGGGCAGTAGCTGATATCGATGAGCAGAGCAGACAACAGCAGCAGGATCAGCGCTGTAGCTGATATCGACGAGCAGAGCAGACAAAAGCAGCAGGATCAGCGCAGTCGCTGATATCGACGAGCAGACAACAGCAGCAGGATCAGGGCAGTCGCTGATATCGACGAGCAGAGCAGACACCAGCAACAGGATCAGCGCAGTTGCTTATATCGACGAGCAGACAACAGCAGCAGGGTCAGCACAGTCGCTGATATCAACGAGCAGAGCAGGTAACAGCAGCAGGACCAGCGCAGTTGCTGATATCGTCGAAAAGAGCAGACAACAGCAGCAGGATCAGCGCAGTCGCTGATATCGACGAGCAGACAACAGCAGCAGGATCAGCGCAGTCGCTGATATCAATGAGCAGAGCAGACAACAGCAGCAGGATCAGCGCAGTCGCTGATATCGACGAGCAGTCAACAGCAGCAGGACCAGCGCAGTCGCTGATATCAAAGAGCAGAGCAGACAACAGCAGCAGGACCAGCGCAGTCGATGATATCAAAGAGCAGAGCAGACAACAGCAGCAGGACCAGCGCAGTTGCGGATATCGACAAGCAGAGCAGACAACAGCAGCAGGACCAGCGCAGTCGCTGATAACGACGAGCAGAGCAGACAACAGCACCAGGACCAGCGCAGTCGCTTATATCGACGAGCAGAGCAGAAAATAGCACGAGGACCAGCGAAGTCGCTGATATCGACGAGCAGAGCAGACAAAAGCAGCAGGACCAGCGCAGTCGCTGATATCGACGAGCAGAGCAGACAAAAGCAGCAGGACCAGCGCAGTCGCTGATATCGACGAGCAGAGCAGACAACAGCAGCTGGACCAACGCAGTCGCTGATATCGACGAGCAGACAACAGCAGCAGAATCTGCGCAGTCGCCGATTTCGATGAGCAGAGCAGACAACAGCAGCAGGATCAGCGCTGTCACTGATATCGACGAGCTAACAACAGCAGCAGGTTCAGCGCAGTCGCTGATATCGACGAGCAGACAACAGCAGCAGGATCAGCGCAGTCGCTGATGTCTACGAGCAGAGCAGACAACAGCAGCAGGATCAGAGCAGTTGCTGATGTTGACGAGCAGAGCAGACAACAGCAGCAGGATCAGCCCAGACGCTGATATCGACGAGCAGACAATAGAAGCGGGATAGGCGCAGTCGCTGATATCGACGAGCAGAGCAGACAGCAGCAGCAGGATCAGCGCAGTCGCTGATATCGACGAGCAGACAAAAGCAGCTGGATCAGCTCAGTCGCTGACGCCGACGAGCAGAGCAGACAACAGCAGCAGGATCAAAGCAGTCACTGACGACGACGAGCAGAGCAGACAACAGCAGCAGGATCAGCGCAGTCGCTGACGCCGACGAGCAGAGCAGACAACAGCAGCAGGATCAGCGCAGTCGCTGACGCCGACGAGCAGAGCAGACAACAGCAGCAGGACCAGCGCAGTCGCTGACGCCGACGAGCAGAGCAGACAACAGCAGCAGGACCAGCGCAGACGCTGACGTCGACGAGCAGAGCAGACAACAGCAGCAGGACCAGCGCAGTCGCTGATATAAATGAGCAGAGCAGATAACAGCAGCAGGACCAGCGCAGTCGCTGATATCGACGAAAAGAGCAGACAACAGCAACAGGACCAGTGCAGTTGCTGATATCGAAGAGAAGAGCAGACAACAACAGCAGGACCAGCGCAGTCGCTGATATCGACGTGCAGAGCAGACAACAGCAGCAGGACCAGCTCAGACGCTGATATCGATGAGCAGAGCAGACAACAGCATTAGGACCAGCCCAGTCACTGATATTGACGAGCAGAGCAGATAACAGCAGCAGGACAAGCGCAGTCGCTGACGCCGACGAGCAGAGCAGACAACAGCAGCAGGACTAGCGCAGTCGCTGATATCGACGAGCAGACAACAGCAGCTGGATCAGCTCAGTCGCTGATATCGATGAGCAGAGCAGACAAAAGCAGCAGGACCAGCGCAGTCGCTGATATCGACGAAAAGAGCAGACAACAGCAACAGGACCAGTGCAGTTGCTGATATCGAAGAGAAGAGCAGACAACAACAGCAGGACCAGCGCAGTCGCTGATATTGACGTGCAGAGCAGACAACAGCAGCAGGACCAGCTCAGTCGCTGATATCGACGAGCAGACAACAGCAGCTGGATCAGCTAAGTCGCTGACGCCGACGAGCAGAGCAGACAACAGCAGCAGGATCAGAGCAGTCGCTGACGCCGACGAGCAGAGCAGACAACAGCAGCAGGATCAGCGCAGTCGCTGACGACGACGAGCAGAGCAGACAACAGCAACAGGACCAGCGCAGTCGCTTATATCGATGAGCAGAGCAGACAACAGCAGCAGGACCAGCGCAGTCGCTGATATCGACGAAAAGAGCAGACAACAGCACCAGGACCAGTGCAGTCACTGATATCGAAGAGAAGAGCAGACAAAAACAGCAGGACCAGCGCAGTCGCTGATTTCGACGAGCAGAGCAGACAACAGCAGCAGGACCAGCGCAGTCGCTGACATTGACGAGCAGAGCAGACAACAGCAGCAGGACCAGCTCAGTCGCTGATATCGACGAGCAGAGCAGAAAACAGCAGCAGGACTAGCGCAAGCGCTTATGTCGACGAGCAGAGCAGACAACAGCAGCAGGACCAGCGCTGTCGCTGATATCGACAAGCAGAGCAGACAACAGCAGCAGGACCAGCGCAGTCGCTGATATCGACCAGCAGAGCAGACAACAGCAGCAGGATCAGCGCAGTTGCTTATATCGACGAGCAGACAACAGCAGCAGGGTCAGCACAGTCGCTGATATCAACGAGCAGAGCAGGCAACAGCAGCAGGACCAGCGCAGTTGCTGATATCGACGAAAAGAGCAGACAACAGCAGCAGGATCAGCGCTGTCGCTGATATCGACGAGCAGACAACAGCAGCAGGATCAGCACAGTCGCTGATATCGATGAGCAGAGCAGACAACAGCAGCATGATCAGCGCAGTCGCTGATATCGACGAGCAGGCAACAGCAGCAGGATCAGCGCAGTCGCTGATACCGACGAGCAGAGCAGACAACAGCAGCAGGATCAGCGCAGTCGCTGACGCCGACGAGCAGAGCAGACAACAGAAGCAGGACCAGCGCAGTCGCTGACGCCGACGAGCAGAGCAGACAACAGAAGCAGGATCAGCGCAGTCGCTGAAGCCGACGAGCAGAGCAGACAACGGCAGCAGGACCAGCGCAGTCGCTGACACCGACGAGCAGAGCAGACAACAGCAGCAGGATCAGGGCAGTTGCTGACGCCGACGAGCAGAGCAGACAACAGCAGCAGGACCAGCGCAGTCGCTGACGTCGACGAGCAGAGCAGACAACAGCAGCAGGACCAGCGCAGTCGCTGATATCGATGAGCAGAGCAGACAACAGCAGCAGGACCAGCGCAGTCGCTGATATCGACGAAAAGAGCAGACAACAGCAACAGGACCAGTGCAGTCGCTGATATCGAAGAGAAGAGCAGACAAAAACAGCAGGACCAGCGCAGTCGCTGATTTCGACGAGCAGAGCAGACAACAGCAGCAGGACCAGCGCAGTCGCTGACATCGACGAGCAGAGCAGACAACAGCAGCAGGACCAGCTCAGTCGCTGATATCGACGAGCAGAGCAGAAAACAGCAGCAGGACTAGCGCAAGCGCTGATATCGACGAGCAGAGCAGATAACAGCAGCAGGACAAGCGCAGTCGCTGACGCAAACGACCAGAGCAGACAACAGCAGGAGGATCAGCGCAGTCGCTGACGCCGACGAGCAGAGCAGACAACAGCAGTAGGACCAGCGCAGTCGCTGACGCCGACGAGCAGAGAAGACAACAACAGCAGGACCAGCGCAGTCGCTGACGCCGACGAGCAGAGCAGACAACAGCAGCAGGACCAGCGCAGTCGCTGACATCGACGAGTAGAGCAGACAACAGCAGCAGGACCAGCGAAGTCGCTGATATCGACGAAAAGAGCAGACAACAGCAACAGGACCAGTGCAGTCGCTGATATCGAAGAGAAGAGCAGACAACAGCAGCAGGATCAGTGTAGTCGCTGATATCGACGTGCAGAGCAGACAACAGCAGCAGGACCAGCTCAGTCGCTGATATCAACAAGCAGAGCAGACAACAGCAGCAGGACCAGCGCAGTCGCTGATATCTACGAGCAGAGCAGACAACAGCAGCAGGACCAGCGCATTCGCTTATGTCGACGAGCAGAGCAAACAACAGCAGCAGGACCAGCACAGTCACTGATATCGACGAGCAGAGCAGACAACAGCAGCAGGACCAGCGCTGTCGCTGATACCGACGAGCAGAGGGGACAACAGCAGCAGGACCAGCGCAGTCGCTGATATCGACAAGCAGAGCAGACAACAGCAGCAGGACCAGCACAGTCGCTGATATCGACGAGCAGAGCAGACAACAGCAGCAGGTTCAGCGCAGTTGCTAATATCAACAAGCAGACAACGACCGCAGGATCAGCGCAATAGCAGATATCGACGAGCAGAGCAGACAACAGCAGCAGGATTAGCGCAATCGCTGACGCCGATGAGCAGAGCAGACAACAGCAGCAGGATCAGCAAAATCGCTGACGCCGATGAGCAGAGCAGACAACAGCAGCAGTATCAGCGCAGTCGCTTACGCCGACGAGCAGAGCAGACAACAGCAGCAGGATCAGCGCAGTCGCTGATCTCGACGAGCAGAGCAGACAACAGCAGCAGGACCAGCGCAGTCGCTGATATCGACAAGCAGAGCAGAAAACAGAAGCAGGATCAAGGCAGTCGCTTATATCGACGAGCAGACATTAGCAGCTGGATCAGCGCTGTCGCTGATATCGACAAGCAGACAACAGCAGCAGGATCAGCGCAGGCGCTGATGCCGAAGAGCAGAGAAGACAACAGCAGCAGGATCAAAGCAGTCACTGACGCCAACGAGCAGTGCAGACAACAGCAGCAGGATCAGCGCAGTCGCTGATATCGACGAGCAGACAACAGCAGCAGGATCAGCGCAGTCGCAGATATCGACGAGCAAAGCAGACAAAAGCAGAAACATCAGCGCTGTCGCTGATATTGACAAGCAGACAACAGCAGCAGGATCAGCGCAGTTGCTGATATCGACGAGCAGAGCAGACAACAGCAGCAGGATCAGCGCAGTCGCTATTATCAACGAGCAGATTAGACAACAGCAGCAGGATCAGCAAAGTCGCTGATATCGACGAGCAGACAACAGCAGCAGGATCAGCGCAGACGCTGATATCGACGAGCAGACAACAGCAGCAGGATCAGGGCAGTAGCTGATATCGATGAGCAGAGCAGACAACAGCAGCAGGATCAGCGCTGTAGCTGATATCGACGAGCAGAGCAGACAAAAGCAGCAGGATCAGCGCAGTCGCTGATATCGACGAGCAGACAACAGCAGCAGGATCAGGGCAGTCGCTGATATCGACGAGCAGAGCAGACACCAGCAACAGGATCAGCGCAGTTGCTTATATCGACGAGCAGACAACAGCAGCAGGGTCAGCACAGTCGCTGATATCAACGAGCAGAGCAGGTAACAGCAGCAGGACCAGCGCAGTTGCTGATATCGTCGAAAAGAGCAGACAACAGCAGCAGGATCAGCGCAGTCGCTGATATCGACGAGCAGACAACAGCAGCAGGATCAGCGCAGTCGCTGATATCAATGAGCAGAGCAGACAACAGCAGCAGGATCAGCGCAGTCGCTGATATCGACGAGCAGTCAACAGCAGCAGGACCAGCGCAGTCGCTGATATCAAAGAGCAGAGCAGACAACAGCAGCAGGACCAGCGCAGTCGATGATATCAAAGAGCAGAGCAGACAACAGCAGCAGGACCAGCGCAGTTGCGGATATCGACAAGCAGAGCAGACAACAGCAGCAGGACCAGCGCAGTCGCTGATAACGACGAGCAGAGCAGACAACAGCACCAGGACCAGCGCAGTCGCTTATATCGACGAGCAGAGCAGAAAATAGCACGAGGACCAGCGAAGTCGCTGATATCGACGAGCAGAGCAGACAAAAGCAGCAGGACCAGCGCAGTCGCTGATATCGACGAGCAGAGCAGACAAAAGCAGCAGGACCAGCGCAGTCGCTGATATCGACGAGCAGAGCAGACAACAGCAGCTGGACCAACGCAGTCGCTGATATCGACGAGCAGACAACAGCAGCAGAATCTGCGCAGTCGCCGATTTCGATGAGCAGAGCAGACAACAGCAGCAGGATCAGCGCTGTCACTGATATCGACGAGCTAACAACAGCAGCAGGTTCAGCGCAGTCGCTGATATCGACGAGCAGACAACAGCAGCAGGATCAGCGCAGTCGCTGATGTCTACGAGCAGAGCAGACAACAGCAGCAGGATCAGAGCAGTTGCTGATGTTGACGAGCAGAGCAGACAACAGCAGCAGGATCAGCCCAGACGCTGATATCGACGAGCAGACAATAGAAGCGGGATAGGCGCAGTCGCTGATATCGACGAGCAGAGCAGACAGCAGCAGCAGGATCAGCGCAGTCGCTGATATCGACGAGCAGACAAAAGCAGCTGGATCAGCTCAGTCGCTGACGCCGACGAGCAGAGCAGACAACAGCAGCAGGATCAAAGCAGTCACTGACGACGACGAGCAGAGCAGACAACAGCAGCAGGATCAGCGCAGTCGCTGACGCCGACGAGCAGAGCAGACAACAGCAGCAGGATCAGCGCAGTCGCTGACGCCGACGAGCAGAGCAGACAACAGCAGCAGGACCAGCGCAGTCGCTGACGCCGACGAGCAGAGCAGACAACAGCAGCAGGACCAGCGCAGACGCTGACGTCGACGAGCAGAGCAGACAACAGCAGCAGGACCAGCGCAGTCGCTGATATAAATGAGCAGAGCAGATAACAGCAGCAGGACCAGCGCAGTCGCTGATATCGACGAAAAGAGCAGACAACAGCAACAGGACCAGTGCAGTTGCTGATATCGAAGAGAAGAGCAGACAACAACAGCAGGACCAGCGCAGTCGCTGATATCGACGTGCAGAGCAGACAACAGCAGCAGGACCAGCTCAGACGCTGATATCGATGAGCAGAGCAGACAACAGCATTAGGACCAGCCCAGTCACTGATATTGACGAGCAGAGCAGATAACAGCAGCAGGACAAGCGCAGTCGCTGACGCCGACGAGCAGAGCAGACAACAGCAGCAGGACTAGCGCAGTCGCTGATATCGACGAGCAGACAACAGCAGCTGGATCAGCTCAGTCGCTGATATCGATGAGCAGAGCAGACAAAAGCAGCAGGACCAGCGCAGTCGCTGATATCGACGAAAAGAGCAGACAACAGCAACAGGACCAGTGCAGTTGCTGATATCGAAGAGAAGAGCAGACAACAACAGCAGGACCAGCGCAGTCGCTGATATTGACGTGCAGAGCAGACAACAGCAGCAGGACCAGCTCAGTCGCTGATATCGACGAGCAGACAACAGCAGCTGGATCAGCTAAGTCGCTGACGCCGACGAGCAGAGCAGACAACAGCAGCAGGATCAGAGCAGTCGCTGACGCCGACGAGCAGAGCAGACAACAGCAGCAGGATCAGCGCAGTCGCTGACGACGACGAGCAGAGCAGACAACAGCAACAGGACCAGCGCAGTCGCTTATATCGATGAGCAGAGCAGACAACAGCAGCAGGACCAGCGCAGTCGCTGATATCGACGAAAAGAGCAGACAACAGCACCAGGACCAGTGCAGTCACTGATATCGAAGAGAAGAGCAGACAAAAACAGCAGGACCAGCGCAGTCGCTGATTTCGACGAGCAGAGCAGACAACAGCAGCAGGACCAGCGCAGTCGCTGACATTGACGAGCAGAGCAGACAACAGCAGCAGGACCAGCTCAGTCGCTGATATCGACGAGCAGAGCAGAAAACAGCAGCAGGACTAGCGCAAGCGCTTATGTCGACGAGCAGAGCAGACAACAGCAGCAGGACCAGCGCTGTCGCTGATATCGACAAGCAGAGCAGACAACAGCAGCAGGACCAGCGCAGTCGCTGATATCGACCAGCAGAGCAGACAACAGCAGCAGGTTCATCGCAGTTGCTAATATCGACGAGCAGACAACAGCCGCAGGATCAGCGCAATAGCTGATATCGACGAGCAGAGCAGACAACAGCAGCAGGATTAGCGCAATCGCTGATATCGACGAGCAGACAAAAGCAGCAGGATCAGCGGAGTTGCTAACACCGACGAGCAGAGCAGACAACAGCAGCAGAATCAGCAAACTCGCTGACGCCGATGAGCAGAGCAGACAACAGCAGCAGGATCAGCGCAGTCGCTTACGCCGACGAGCAGAGCAGACAAAAGCAGCAGGATCAGCGCAGTCGCTGATATCGACGAGCAGAGCAGACAACAGCAGCAGGACCAGCGCAGTCGCTGATATCGACAAGCAGACAACAGCAGCAGGCTCAGCGCAGTCGTTGATGCCGACGAGCAGAGAACAGCAGCAGGATCAGTGCAGTCGCTGATGCCAAAGAGCAGAGAAGACAACAGCAGCAGGATCAAAGCAGTCACTGACGCCAACGAGCAGTGCAGACAACAGCAGCAGGATCAGCGCAGTCGCTGATATCGACGAGCAGAGCAGACAAAAGCAGAATGATCAGCGCTGTCTCTGATATTGACAAGCAGACAACAGCAGCAGGATCAGCGCAGTCGCTGATATCGATGAGCAGAGCAGACAACAGCAGCAGGATCAGCGCAGTCGCTATTATTGACGAGCAGAGTAGACAACAGCAGCAGGATCAGCACAGTCGCTGATATCGACGAGCAGACAACAGCAGCAGGATCAGCGCAGACGCTGATATTGACGAGCAGACAACAGCAGCAGGATCAGCGCAGTAGCTGATATCGACGAGCAGAGCAGACAACAGCAGCAGGATCAGCGCTGTAGCTGATATCGACGAGCAGAGCAGGCAAAACCAGCAGGATCAGCGCAGTCGCTGATATCGACGAGCAGAGCAGACAACAGCAGCAAGACCAGCGCAGTTGCTTATATCGACGAGCAGACAACAGCAGCAGGGTCAGCACAGTCGCTGATATCAACGAGCAGAGCAGGCAACAGCAGCAGGACCAGCGCAGTTGCTGATATCGACAAAAAGAGCAGACAACAGCAGCAGGATCAGCGCAGTCGCTGATGTCGACGAGCAGACAACAGCAGCAGGATCAGCGAAGTCGCTGATATCGATGAGCAGAGCAGACAACAGCAGCAGGATCGGTGCAGTCGCTGATATCGACGAGCAGTCAACAGCAGCAGGATCAGCGCAGTTGCGGATATCCACGAGCAGAGCAGACAACAGCAGCAGGACCAGCGCAGTCGCTGAGAACGACGAGCAGAGCAGACAACAGCACCAGGACCAGCGCAGTCGCTTATATCGACGAGCAGAGCAGAAAACAGCAGCAGAACCAGCGCAGTCGCAGATATCGACGAGCAGAGCAGACAAAAGCAGCAGGACCAGTGCAGTTGCTGATATCGACGAGCAGAGCAGACAACAGCAGTAGGACCAGAGCAGTCGCTGATATCGACGAGCAGAGCAGACAACAGCAGCTGGACCAACGCAGTCGCTGATATCGACGAGCAGAGCAGACAACAGCAGCAGGACCAGCGCAGTCGCTGATATCGAAGAGCAGAGCAGACAACAGCAGCAGGATGCAGACGCTGATATCGTCAAGGAGAGCAGACAACAGCAGCAGGACCAGTGCAGTAGCTGATATCGACGAGCAGAGCAGACAACAGCAGCAGGACCAGCGCAGTCGCTGATATCAGCAGGATCAGTGCAATCGCTGATATCGACGAGCAGAGCAGACAACAGCAGCAGGATCAACGCAGTCACTGATATCGACGAGCAGACAACAGCAGCAGAATCTGCGCAGTCGCCGATAGCGATGAGCAGAGCAGACAACAGCAGCAGGATGAGCGCAGTCGCTGATATCGACAAACAGACAACAGCAGCAGGATCAGTGCAATTGCTTATATCGACGAGCAGAGCAGACAACAGCAGCAGGATCAGCCCAGACGCTGATATCGATGAGCAGACAACAGAAGCGGGATCAGCGCAGTCGCTGATATCGAAGAGCAGAGCAGTCAGCAGCAGCAGGATCAGCGCAGTCGCTGATATCGATGAGCAGACAACAGCAGCTGGATCAGCTCAGTCGCTGACGCCGACGAGCAGAGCAGACAACAGCAGCAGGATCAAAGCAGTCACTGACGCCAACGAGCAGAGCAGACAAATGCAGCAGGATCAGCGCAGTCACTGACGCAGACGAGCAGAGCAGACAACAGCAGCAGGATCAGCGCTGTCGCTGACGCCGACGAGCAGAGCAGACAACAGCAGCAGGATCAGCGCAGTTGCTGATGTTGACGAGCAGAGCAGACAACAGCAGCAGTATCAGCGCAGTCGCTTACGCCGACGAGCAGAGCAGACAACAGCAGCAGGATCAGCGCCGTCGCTGATCTCGACGAGCAGAGCAGACAACAGCAGCAGGACCAGCGCAGTCGCTGATATCGACAAGCAGAGCAGAAAACAGAAGCAGGATCAAGGCAGTCGCTTATATCGATGAGCAGACATTAGCAGCTGGATCAGCGCTGTCGCTGATATCGACAAGCAGCCAACAGCAGCAGGATCAGCGCAGTCGCTGATGCCGAAGAGCAGAGAAGACAACAGCAGCAGGATCAAAGCAGTCACTGACGCCAACGAGCAGTGCAGACAACAGCAGCAGGATCAGCGCAGTCGCTGATATCGACGAGCAGACAACAGCAGCAGGATCAGCGCAGTCGCAGATATCGACGAGCAAAGCAGACAAAAGCAGAAACATCAGCGCTGTCGCTGATATTGACAAGCAGACAACAGCAGCAGGATCAGCGCAGTTGCTGATATCGACGAGCAGAGCAGACAACAGCAGCAGGATCAGCGCAGTCGCAATTATTGACGAGCAGATTAGACAACAGCAGCAGTATCAGCACAGTCGCTGATATCGACGAGCAGACAACAGCAGCAGGATCAGCGCAGATGCTGATATCGACGAGCAGACAACAGCAGCAGGATCAGGGCAGTAGCTGATATCGATGAGCAGAACAGACAACAGCAGCAGGATCAGCGCTGTAGCTGATATCGACGAGCAGAGCAGACAAAAGCAGCAGGATCAGCGCAGTCGCTGATATCGACGAGCAGACAACAGCAGCAGGACCAGGGCAGTCGCTGATATCGACGAGCAGAGCAGACAAAAGCAGAATGATCAGCGCTGTCTCTGATATTGACAAGCAGACAACAGCAGCAGGATCAGCGCAGTCGCTGATATCAACGAGCAGAGCAGACAGCAGCAGCAGGATCAGCGCAGTCGCTGATATCGACGAGCAGACAACAGCAGCTGGATCAGCTCAGTCGCTGACGCCGACGAGCAGAGCAGACAACAGCAGCAGGATCAAAGCAGTCACTGACAACGACGAGCAGTGCAGACACCAGCAACAGGATCAGCGCAGTTGCTTATATCGACGAGCAGACAACAGCAGCAGGGTCAGCACAGTCGCTGATATCAACGAGCAGAGCAGGTAACAGCAGCAGAACCAGCGCAGTTGCTGATATCGTCGAAAAGAGCAGACAACAGCAGCAGGATCAGCGCAGTCGCTTATATCGACGAGCACACAACAGCAGCAGGATCAGCGCAGTCGCTGATATCGATGAGCAGAGCACACAACAGCAGCAGGATCAGCGCAGTCGCTGATATCGACGAGCAGTCAACAGCAGCAGGATCAGCGCAGTCGCTGATACCGACGAGCAGAGCAGACAACAGCAGCAGGATCAGCGCAGTCGATGACGCCGACGAGCAGAGCAGCCAACAGCAGCTGGACCAACGCAGTCGCTGATATCGACGAGCAGACAACAGCAGCAGAATCTGCGCAGTCGCCGATATCGATGAGCAGAGCAGACAACAGCAGCAGGATCAGCGCTGTCACTGATATCGACGAGCTGACAACAGCAGCAGGTTCAGCGCAGTCGCTGATATCGACGAGCAGACAACAGCAGCAGGATCAGCGCAGTCGCTGATATCTACGAGCAGAGCAGACAACAGCAGCAGGATCAGAGCAGTTGCTGATGTTGACGAGCAGAGCAGACAACAGCAGCTGGATCAGTGCAGTCGTTGATATCGACAAACAGACAACAGCAGCAGGATCAGCGCAGTTGCTTATATCGACGAGCAGAGCAGACAACAGCAGCAGGATCAGCCCAGACGCTGATATCGACGAGCAGACAATAGAAGCGGGATAGGCGCAGTCGCTTATATCGACGAGCAGAGCAGACAGCAGCAGCAGGATCAGCGCAGTCGCTGATATCGACGAGCAGACAACAGCAGCTGGATCAGCTCAGTCGCTGACGCCGACGAGCAGAGCAGACAACAGCAGCAGGATCAAAGCAGTCACTGACAACGACGAGCAGAGCAGACAACAGCAGCAGGATCAGCGCAGTCGCTGACGCCAACGAGCAGAGCAGACAACAGCAGCAGGATCAGCGCAGTCGCTGACGCCGACGAGCAGAGCAGACAACAGCAGCAGGACCAGCGCAGTCGCTGACGCCGACGAGCAGAGCAGACAACAGCAGCAGGACCAGCGCAGACGCTGACGTCGACGAGCAGAGAAGACAACAGCAGAAGGACCAGCGCAGTCGCTGATATCAATGAGCAGAGCAGATAACAGCAGCAGGACCAGCGCAGTCGCTGATATCGACGAAAAGAGCAGACAACAGCAACAGGACCAGTGCAGTTGCTGATATCGAAGAGAAGAGCAGACAACAACAGCAGGACCAGCGCAGTCGCTGATATCGACGTGCAGAGCAGACAAAAGCAGCAGGACCAGCTCAGTCGCTGATATCGACGAGCAGAGCAGACAACAGCATTAGGACCAGCCCAGTCGCTGATATTGACGAGCAGAGCAGATAACAGCAGCAGGACCAGCGCAGTCGCTGACGCCGACGAGCAGAGCAGACAACAGCAGCAGGACCAGCGCAGACGCTGACGTCGACGAGCAGAGCAGACAACAGCAGCAGGACCAGCGCAGTCGCTGATATCAATGAGCAGAGCAGATAACAGCAGCAGGACCAGCGCAGTCGCTGATATCGACGAAAAGAGCAGACAACAGCAACAGGACCAGTGCAGTTGCTGATATCGAAGAGAAGAGCAGACAACAACAGCAGGACCAGCGCAGTCGCTGATATCGACGTACAGAGCAGACAACAGCAGCAGGACCAGCTCAGTCGCTGATATCGACGAGCAGAGCAGACAACAGCATTAGGACCAGCCCAGTCGCTGATATTGACGAGCAGAGCAGATAACAGCAGCAGGACCAGCGCAGTCGCTGACGCCGACGAGCAGAGCAGACAACAGCAGCTGGATCAGTGCAGTCGTTGATATCGACAAACAGACAACAGCAGCAGGATCAGCGCAGTTGCTTATATCGACGAGCAGAGCAGACAACAGCAGCAGGATCAGCCCAGACGCTGATATCGACGAGCAGACAATAGAAGCGGGATAGGCGCAGTCGCTGATATCGACGAGCAGAGCAGACAGCAGCAGCAGGATCAGCGCAGTCGCTGATATCGACGAGCAGACAACAGCAGCTGGATCAGCTCAGTCGCTGACGCCGACGAGCAGAGCAGACAACAGCAGCAGGATCAAAGCAGTCACTGACAACGACGAGCAGAGCAGACAACAGCAGCAGGATCAGCGCAGTCGCTGACGCCAACGAGCAGAGCAGACAACAGCAGCAGGATCAGCGCAGTCGCTGACGCCGACGAGCAGAGCAGACAACAGCAGCAGGACCAGCGCAGTCGCTGACGCCGACGAGCAGAGCAGACAACAGCAGCAGGACCAGCGCAGACGCTGACGTCGACGAGCAGAGAAGACAACAGCAGAAGGACCAGCGCAGTCGCTGATATCAATGAGCAGAGCAGATAACAGCAGCAGGACCAGCGCAGTCGCTGATATCGACGAAAAGAGCAGACAACAGCAACAGGACCAGTGCAGTTGCTGATATCGAAGAGAAGAGCAGACAACAACAGCAGGACCAGCGCAGTCGCTGATATCGACGTGCAGAGCAGACAACAGCAGCAGGACCAGCTCAGTCGCTGATATCGACGAGCAGAGCAGACAACAGCATTAGGACCAGCCCAGTCGCTGATATTGACGAGCAGAGCAGATAACAGCAGCAGGACCAGCGCAGTCGCTGACGCCGACGAGCAGAGCAGACAACAGCAGCAGGACCAGCGCAGACGCTGACGTCGACAAGCAGAGCAGACAACAGCAGCAGGACCAGCGCAGTCGCTGATATCAATGAGCAGAGCAGATAACAGCAGCAGGACCAGCGCAGTCGCTGATATCGACGAAAAGAGCAGACAACAGCAACAGGACCAGTGCAGTTGCTGATATCGAAGAGAAGAGCAGACAACAACAGCAGGACCAGCGCAGTCGCTGATATCGACGTACAGAGCAGACAACAGCAGCAGGACCAGCTCAGTCGCTGATATCGACGAGCAGAGCAGACAACAGCATTAGGACCAGCCCAGTCGCTGATATTGACGAGCAGAGCAGATAACAGCAGCAGGACCAGCGCAGTCGCTGACGCCGACGAGCAGCGCAGACAACAGCAGCAGGACCAGCGCAGTCGCTGATATCGACGAGCAGACAACAGCAGCTGGATCAGCTCAGTCGCTGATATCAATGAGCAGAGCAGACAAAAGCAGCAGGACCAGCGCAGTCGCTGATATCGACGAAAAGAGCAGACAACAGCAACAGGACCAGTGCAGTTGCTGATATCGAAGAGAAGAGCAGACAACAACAGCAGGACCAGCGCAGTCGCTGATATTGACGTGCAGAGCAGACAACAGCAGCAGGACCAGCTCAGTCGCTGATATCGACGAGCAGACAACAGCAGCTGGATCAGCTAAGTCGCTGACGCTGACGAGCAGAACAGACAACAGCAGCAGGATCAGAGCAGTCGCTGACGCCGACGAGCAGAGCAGACAACAGCAGCAGGATCAGCGCAGTCGCTGACGTTGACGAGCAGAGCAGACAACAGAAACAGGACCAGCGCAGTCGCTTATATCGATGAGCAGAGCAGACAACAGCAGCAGGACCAGCGCAGTCGCTGATATCAACGAAAAGTGCAGACAAAAGCAACAGGACCAGTGCAGTCACTGATATCGAAGAGAAGAGCAGACAAAAACAGCAGGACCAGCACAGTCGCTGATTTCGACGAGCAGAGCAGACAACAGCAGCAGGACCAGCGCAGTCGCTGACATTGACGAGCAGAGCAGACAACAGCAGCAGGACCAGCTCAGTCGCTGATATCGACGAGCAGAGCAGAAAACAGCAGCAGGACTAGCGCAAGCGCTTATGTCGACGAGCAGAGCAGACAACAGCAGCAGGACCAGCGCTGTCGCTGATATCGACAAGCAGAGCAGACAACAGCAGCAGGACCAGCGCAGTCGCTGATATCGACGAGCAGAGCAGACAACAGCAGCAGGTTCATCGCAGTTGCTAATATCGACGAGCAGACAACAGCCGCAGGATCAGCGCAATAGCTGATATCGACGAGCAGAGCAGACAACAGCAGCAGGATTAGCGCAATCGCTGATATCGACGAGCAGACAAAAGCAGCAGGATCAGCGGAGTTGCTAACACCGACGAGCAGAGCAGACAACAGCAGCAGGATCAGCAAACTCGCTGACGCCGATGAGCAGAGCAGACAACAGCAGCAGGATCAGCGCAGTCGCTTACGCCGATGAGCAGAGCAGACAACAGCAGCAGGATCAGCGCAGTCGCTGATATCGACGAGCAGAGCAGACAACAGCAGCAGGACCAGCGCAGTCGCTGATATCGACAAGCAGAGCAGAAAACAGAAGCAGGATCAAGGCAGTCGCTTATATCGATGAGCATCCATTAGCAGCTGGATCAGCGCTGTCGCTGATATCGACAAGCAGACAACAGCAGCAGGCTCAGCGCAGTCGTTGATGCCGACGAGCAGAGAACAGCAGCAGGATCAGTGCAGTCGCTGATGCCGAAGAGCAGAGAAGACAACAGCAGCAGGATCAAAGCAGTCACTGACGCCAACGAGCAGTGCAGACAACAGCAGCAGGATCAGCGCAGTCGCTGATATCAACGAGCAGACAACAGAAGCAAGATCAGCGCAGTCGCTGATATCGACGAGCAGAGCAGACAACAGCAGAATGATCAGCGCTGTCTCTGATATTGACAAGCAGACAACAGCAGCAGGATCAGCGCAGTCGCTGATATCGACAAGCAGAGCAGACAACAGCAGCAGGATCAGGGCAGTCGCTATTATTGACGAGCAGAGTAGACAACAGCAGCAGGATCAGCACAGTCGCTGATATCGACGAGCAGACAACAGCAGCAGGATCAGCGCAGACGCTGATATCGACGAGCAGACAACAGCAGCAGGATCAGCGCAGTAGCTGATATCGACGAGCAGAGCAGACAACAGCAGCAGGATCAGCGCTGTAGCTGATATCGACGAGCAGAGCAGGCAAAACCAGCAGGATCAGCGCAGTCGCTGATATCGACGAGCAGACGACAGCAGCAGGATCAGGGCAGTCGCTGATATCGACGAGCAGAGCAGACAACAGCAGCAAGATCAGCGCAGTTGCTGATATCGACAAAAAGAGCAGACAACAGCAGCAGGATCAGCGCAGTCGCTGATGTCGATGAGCAGACAACAGCAGCAGGATCAGCGCAGTCGCTGATATCGATGAGCAGAGCAGACAACAGCAGCAGGATCGGTGCAGTCGATGATATCGACGAGCAGTCAACAGCAGCAGGATCAGCGCAGTTGCGGATATCGACGAGCAGAGCAGACAACAGCAGCAGGACCAGTGCAGTCACTGATAACGACGAGCAGAGCAGACAAAAGCACCAGGACCAGTGCAGTCGCTTATATCGACGAGCAGAGCAGAAAACAGCAGCAGAACCAGCGCAGTCGCTGATATCGACGAGCAGAGCAGACAAAAGCAGCAGGACCAGTGCAGTCGCTGATATCGACGAGCAGAGCAGACAAAAGCAGCAGGACCAGAGCAGTCGCTGATATCGACGAGCAGAGCAGACAACAGCAGCTGGACCAACGCAGTCGCTGATATCGACGAGCAGAGCAGACAACAGCAGCAGGACCAGCGCAGTCGCTGATATCGAAGAGCAGAGCAGACAACAGCAGCAGGATGCAGACGCTGATATCGACGAGCAGAGCAAACAACAGCAGCAGGATCAACGCAGTCACTGATATCGACGAGCAGACAACAGCAGCAGAATCTGCGCAGTCGCCGATAGCGATGAGCAGAGCAGACAACAGCAGCAGGATCAGCGCAGTCGCTGATATCGACGAGCAGAGCAGACAACAGCAGCAGGATCAGCCAAGACGCTGATATCGACGAGCAGACAACAGAAGCGGGATCAGCGCAGTCGCTGATATCGAAGAGCAGAGCAGTCAGCAGCAGCAGGATCAGCGCAGTCGCTGATATCGATGAGCAGACAACAGCAGCTGGATCAGCTCAGTCGCTGACGCCGACGAGCAGAGCAGACAACAGCAGCAGGATCAAAGCAGTCACTGACGCCGACGAGCAGAGCAGACAAATGCAGCAGGATCAGCGCAGTCACTGACGCAGACGAGCAGAGCAGACAACAGCAGCAGGATCAGCGAAGTCGCTGACGCCGACGAGCAGAGCAGAAAACAGCAGCAGGATGAGCGCAGTTGCTGATGTTGACGAGCAGAGCAGACAACAGCAGCTGGATCAGCGCAGTCGCTGATATCGACAAACAGACAACAGCAGCAGGATCAGCGCAGTTGCTTATATCAACGAGCAGAGCGGACAACAGTGCAGGATCAGCCCAGACGCTGATATCGACGAGCAGACAACAGAAGCGGGATCAGCGCAGTCGCTGATATCGACGAGCAGAGCAGACAGCAGCAGCAGGATCAGCGCAGTCACTGATATCGACGAGCAGACAACAGCAGCTGGATCAGCTCAGTCGCTGTCACCGACGAGCAGAGCAGACAACAGCAGAAGGATCAAAGAAGTCACTGACGACGACGAGCAGAGCAGACAACAGCAACAGGATCAGCGCAGTCGCTGACGCCGACGAACAGAGCAGACAACAGCAGCAGGATCAGCGCAGTCGCTGACGCCGACGAGCAGAGCAGACAACAGCAGCAGGAGCAGCGCAGTCACTGACACCGACGAGCAGAGCAGACAACAGCAGCAGGGACAGCGCAGACGCTGACGTCGACGAGCAGAGCAGACAACAGCAGCAGGACCAGCGCAGTCGCTGATATCGATGAGAAGAGCAGATAACAGTAGCAGGACCAGCGCAGTCGCTGATATCGACGAAAAGAGCAGACAACAGCAACAGGACCAGTGCAGTAGCTGATATCGAAGAGAAGAGCAGACAACAACAGCAGGACCAGCGCAGTCGCTGATATCGACGAGCAGAGCAGACAACAGCAGCAGGACCAGCTCAGTCGCTGATATCGACGAGCAGAGCAGACAACAGCAGCAGGACCAGCCCAGTCGCTGATATTGACGAGCAGAGCAGACAACAGCAGCAGGACCAGCGCAGTCGCTGACGCCGACGAGCAGAGCAGACAACAGCAGCAGGACCAGTGCAGTCGCTGATATCGACAAGCAGACAACAGCAGCTGGATCAGCTCAGTCACTGATATCGATGAGCAGAGCAGACAACAGCAGCAGGATCGGCGCACTCGCTGATATCGACGACCAGACAACAGCAGCAGGATCAGCGCAGTCGCTGATATCCACGAGCAGAGCAGACAACAGCAGCAGGATGAGGGCAGTCGCTGACGCAGACGACTAGAGCAGACAACAGCAGCAGGATCAGCGCAGTTGCTGACACCGATGAGCAGAGCAGACAACAGCAGCAGGATCAGCGCTGTCGCTGATGCCGATGAGCAGAGCAGACAACAGCAGCAGGATAAGCGCAGTCGCTGAAGCCGACGAGCAGAGCAGACAACAGCAGCAGGATCAGCGCAGTCGCTGATATCGACGAGCAGAGCAGACAAAAGCAGAAAGATCAGCGCAGTCGCTGATATTTACAAGCAGACAACAGCAGCAGGATCAGCGCAGTCACTGATATCGACGAGCAGAGCAGACAACAGCAGCAGGATCAGTGCATTCGCTATTATCGATGAGCAGAGTAGACAACAGCAGCAGGATCAGCACAGTCGCTGATATCGACGAGCAGACAACAGCAGCAGGATCAGCGCAGTCGCTGATACCGACGAGCAGAGCAGACAACAGCAGCAGGACCAGCCCAGTCACTGATATTGACGAGCAGAGAAGAAAACAGAAGCAGGATCAAGGCAGTCGCTTATATCGACGAGCAGACATTAGCAGCTGGATCAGCGCTGTCGCTGATATCGACGAGCAGACAACAGCAGCAGGATCAGCGCTGTCGCTGACGCCGACGAGCAGACAACAGCAGCAGGATCAGCGCAGTCGCTGATGCCGACGAGCAGAGAACAGCAGCAGGATCAGCGCAGTCGCTGATGCCGAAGAGCAGAGAAGACAACAGCAGCAGGATCAAAGCAGTCACTGACGCCGACGAGCAGTGCAGACAACAGCCGCAGCATCAGCGCAGACGCTGATATCGACGAGCAGACAACAGCAGCAGGATCAGCGCAGTCGCTGATATCGACGAGCAGAGCAGACAAAAGCAGAAAGATCAGCGCAGTCGCTGATATTGACAAGCAGACAACAGCAGCAGGATCAGAGCAGTCGCTGATATCGACGAGCAGAGCAGACAACAGCAGCAGGATCAGCACAGTCGTTATTATCGACGAGCAGAGTAGACAACAGCAGCAGGATCAGCACAGTCGCTGATATCGACGAGCAGACAACAGCAGCAGGATCAGCCCAGACGCTGATATCGACGAGCAGACAAAAGCATCAGGATCAGCGCAGCAGCTGATATCGACGAGCAGAGCAGACAACAGCAGCAGGATCAGCGCTGTAGCTGATATCGACGAGCAGAGCAGACAAAAGCAGCAGGATCAGCGCAGTCGCTGATATCAACAAGCAGAGCAGACAACAGCAGCAGGATCAGCGCAGTCGCTGATATCGACAAGCAGAGCAGACAACAGCAGCAGGACCAGCACAGTCGCTGATATCGATGAGCAGAGCAGACAACAGCAGCAGGACCAGCGCAGTCGCTGATATCGACGAGCAGACAACAGCAGATGGATCACCTCAGTCGCTGATATCGATGAGCAGAGCAGACAAAAGCAGCAGGACCAGCGCAGTTGCTGATATCGATGAAAAGAGCAGACAACAGCAACAGGACCAGTGCAGTTGCTGATATCGAAGAGAAGAGCAGACAACAACAGCAGGACCAGCGCAGTCGCTGATATCGACGTGCAGAGCAAACAACAGCAGCAGGACCAGCTCAGTCGCTGATATCGACGAGCAGACAACAGCAGCTGGATCAGCTAAGTCGCTGATGCCGACGAGCAGAGCAGACAACAGCAGCAGGATCAGAGCAGTCGCTGACGCCGACGAGCAGAGCAGACAACAGCAGCAGGATCAGCGCAGTCGCTGACGTCGACGAGCAGAGCAGACAACAGCAACAGGACCAGCGCAGTCGCTTATATCGATGAGCAGAGCAGACAACAGCAGCATGACCAGCGCAGTCGCTGATATTGACGAAAAGAGCAGACAACAGCAACAGGACCAGTGCAGTCACTGATATCGAAGAGAAGAGCAGACAAAAACAGCAGGACCAGCGCAGTCGCTGATTTCGACGAGCAGAGCAGACAACAGCAGCAGGACCAGCGCAGTCGCTGACATTGACGAGCAGAGCAGACAACAGCAGCAGGACCAGCTCAGTCGCTGATATCGACGAGCAGAGCAGAAAACAGCAGCAGGACTAGCGCAAGCGCTTATGTCGACGAGCAGAGCAGACAACAGCAGCAGGACCAGCACAGTCGCTGATATCGACGAGCAGAGCAGACAACAGCAGCAGGACCAGCGCTGTCGCTGATACCGACGAGCAGAGGGGACAACAGCAGCAGGACCAGCGCATTCGCTGATATCGACAAGCAGAGCAGACAACAGCAGCAGGACCAGCGCAGTCGCTGATATCGATGAGCAGAGCAGACAACAGCAGCAGGTTCAGCGCAGTTGCTAATATCGACGAGCAGACAACAGCCGCAGGATCAGCGCAATAGCTGATATCGACGAGCAGAGCAGACAACAGCAGCAGGATCAGCGCAGTTGCTGATATCGACGAGCAGAGCAGACAACAGCAGAAGGACCAGCGCAGTCGCTGATATCGACAAGCAGAGCAGAAAACAGAAGCAGGATCAAGGCAGTCGCTTATATCGATGATCAGACATTAGCAGCTGGATCAGCGCTGTCGCTGATATCGACAAGCAGACAACAGCAGCAGGCTCAGCGCAGTCGCTGATGCCGACGAGCAGAGAACAGCAGCAGGATCAGTGCAGTCGCTGATGCCGAAGAGCAGAGAAGACAACAGCAGCAGGATCAAAGCAGTCACTGACGCCAACGAGCAGTGCAGACAACAGCAGCAGGATCAGCGCTGTCTCTGATATTGACAAGCAGACAACAGCAGCAGGATCAGCGCAGACGCTGATATTGACGAGCAGACAACAGCAGCAGGATCAGCGCAGAAGCTGATATCGACGAGCAGAGCAGACAACAGCAGCAAGATAAGCGCTGTAGCTGATATCGACGAGCAGAGCAGGCAAAACCAGCAGGATCAGCGCAGTCGCTGATATCGACGAGCAGAGCAGACAGCAGCAGCAAGATCAGCGCAGTTGCTTATATCGACGAGCAGACAACAGCAGCAGGGTCAGCACAGTCGCTGATATCAACGAGCAGAGCAGGCAACAGCAGCAGGACCAGCGCAGTTGCTGATATCGACAAAAAGAGCAGACAACAGCAGCAGGATCAGCGCAGTCGCTGATGTCGACGAGCAGACAACAGCAGCAGGATCAGCGCAGTCGCTGATATCGATGAGCAGAGCAGACAACAGCAGCAGGATCGGTGCAGTCGCTGATATCGACGAGCAGTCAACAGCAGCAGGATCAGCGCAGTTGCGGATATCGACGAGCAGAGCAGACAACAGCAGCAGGACCAGCGCAGTCGCTGATAACGACGAGCAGAGCAGACAACAGCACCAGGACCAGCGCAGTCGCTTATATCGACGAGCAGAGCAGAAAACAGCAGCAGAACCAGCGCAGTCGCTGATATCGACGAGCAGAGCAGACAAAAGCAGCAGGACCAGTGCAGTTGCTGATATCGACGAGCAGAGCAGACAACAGCAGTAGGACCAGAGCAGTCGCTGATATCGACGAGCAGAGCAGACAACAGCAGCTGGACCAACGCAGTCGCTGATATCGACGAGCAGAGCAGACGACAGCAGCAGGACCAGCGCAGTCGCTGATATCGAAGAGCAGAGCAGACAACAGCAGCAGGATGCAGACGCTGATATCGTCAAGGAGAGCAGACAACAGCAGCAGGACCAGCGCAGTAGCTGATATCGACGAGCAGAGCAGACAACAGCAGCAGGACCAGCGCAGTCGCTGATATCAGCAGGATCAGTGCAATCGCTGATATCGACGAGCAGAGCAGACAACAGCAGCAGGATCAACGCAGTCACTGATATCGACGAGCAGACAACAGCAGCAGAATCTGCGCAGTCGCCGATAGCGATGAGCAGAGCAGACAACAGCAGCAGGATCAGCGCAGTCGCTGATATCGACAAACAGACAACAGCAGCAGGATCAGTGCAATATCTTATATCGACGAGCAGAGCAGACAACAGCAGCAGGATCAGCCCAGACGCTGATATCGACGAGCAGACAACAGAAGCAGGATCAGCGCAGTCGCTGATATCGAAGAGCAGAGCAGTCAGCAGCAGCAGGATCAGCGCAGTCGCTGATATCGATGAGCAGACAACAGCAGCTGGATCAGCTCAGTCGCTGACGCCGACGAGCAGAGCAGACAACAGCAGCAGGATCAAAGCAGTCACTGACGCCGACGAGCAGAGCAGACAAATGCAGCAGGATCAGCGCAGTCACTGACGCAGACGAGCAGAGCAGACAACAGCAGCAGGATCAGCGCAGACGCTGATATTGACGAGCAGACAACAGCAGCAGGATCAGCGCAGTAGCTGATATCGACGAGCAGAGCAGACAACAGCAGCAAGATAAGCGCTGTAGCTGATATCGACGAGCAGAGCAGGCAAAACCAGCAGGATCAGCGCAGTCGCTGATATCGACGAGCAGAGCAGACAGCAGCAGCAAGATCAGCGCAGTTGCTTATATCGACGAGCAGACAACAGCAGCAGGGTCAGCACAGTCGCTGATATCAACGAGCAGAGCAGGCAACAGCAGCAGGACCAGCGCAGTTGCTGATATCGACAAAAAGAGCAGACAACAGCAGCAGGATCAGCGCAGTCGCTGATGTCGACGAGCAGACAACAGCAGCAGGATCAGCGCAGTCGCTGATATCGATGAGCAGAGCAGACAACAGCAGCAGGATCGGTGCAGTCGCTGATATCGACGAGCAGTCAACAGCAGCAGGATCAGCGCAGTTGCGGATATCGACGAGCAGAGCAGACAACAGCAGCAGGACCAGCGCAGTCGCTGATAACGACGAGCAGAGCAGACAACAGCACCAGGACCAGCGCAGTCGCTTATATCGACGAGCAGAGCAGAAAACAGCAGCAGAACCAGCGCAGTCGCTGATATCGACGAGCAGAGCAGACAAAAGCAGCAGGACCAGTGCAGTTGCTGATATCGACGAGCAGAGCAGACAACAGCAGTAGGACCAGAGCAGTCGCTGATATCGACGAGCAGAGCAGACAACAGCAGCTGGACCAACGCAGTCGCTGATATCGACGAGCAGAGCAGACGACAGCAGCAGGACCAGCGCAGTCGCTGATATCGAAGAGCAGAGCAGACAACAGCAGCAGGATGCAGACGCTGATATCGTCAAGGAGAGCAGACAACAGCAGCAGGACCAGCGCAGTAGCTGATATCGACGAGCAGAGCAGACAACAGCAGCAGGACCAGCGCAGTCGCTGATATCAGCAGGATCAGTGCAATCGCTGATATCGACGAGCAGAGCAGACAACAGCAGCAGGATCAACGCAGTCACTGATATCGACGAGCAGACAACAGCAGCAGAATCTGCGCAGTCGCCGATAGCGATGAGCAGAGCAGACAACAGCAGCAGGATCAGCGCAGTCGCTGATATCGACAAACAGACAACAGCAGCAGGATCAGTGCAATATCTTATATCGACGAGCAGAGCAGACAACAGCAGCAGGATCAGCCCAGACGCTGATATCGACGAGCAGACAACAGAAGCAGGATCAGCGCAGTCGCTGATATCGAAGAGCAGAGCAGTCAGCAGCAGCAGGATCAGCGCAGTCGCTGATATCGATGAGCAGACAACAGCAGCTGGATCAGCTCAGTCGCTGACGCCGACGAGCAGAGCAGACAACAGCAGCAGGATCAAAGCAGTCACTGACGCCGACGAGCAGAGCAGACAAATGCAGCAGGATCAGCGCAGTCACTGACGCAGACGAGCAGAGCAGACAACAGCAGGAGGATCAGCGCAGTCGCTGACGCAGACGAGCAGAGCAGACAACAGCAGCAGGATCAGCGCAGTTGCTGATGTTGACGAGCAGAGCAGACAACAGCAGCAGTATCAGCGCAGTCGCTTACGCCAACGAGCAGAGCAGACAACAGCAGCAGGATCAGCGCAGTCGCTGATCTCGACGAGCAGAGCAGACAACAGCAGCAGGACCAGCGCAGTCGCTGATATCGACATGCAGAGCAGAAAACAGAAGCAGGATCAAGGCAGTCGCTTATATCGACGAGCAGACATTAGCAGCTGGATCAGCGCTGTCGCTGATATCGACAAGCAGACAACAGCAGCAGGATCAGCGCAGTCGCTGATGCCGAAGAGCAGAGAAGACAACAGCAGCAGGATCAAAGCAGTCACTGACGCCAACGAGCAGTGCAGACAACAGCAGCAGGATCAGCGCAGTCGCTGATATCGACGAGCAGACAACAGCAGCAGGATCAGCGCAGTCGCTGATATCGACGAGCAGAACAGACAAAAGCAGAAAGATCAGCGCTGTCTCTGATATTGACAAGCAGACAACAGCAGCAGGATCAGCGCAGACGCTGATATTGACAAGCAGACAACAGCAGCAGGATCAGCGCAGTAGCTGATATCGACGAGCAGAGCAGACAACAGCAGCAGGATCAGCGCTGTAGCTGATATCGACGAGCAGAGCAGGCAAAACCAGCAGGATCAGCGCAGTCGCTGATATCGACGAGCAGAGCAGACAGCAGCAGCAAGATCAGCGCAGTTGCTTATATCGACGAGCAGACAACAGCAGCAGGGTCAGCACAGTCGCTGATATCAACGAGCAGAGCAGGCAACAGCAGCAGGACCAGCGCAGTTGCTGATATCGACAAAAAGAGCAGACAACAGCAGCAGGATCAGCGCAGTCGCTGATGTCGACGAGCAGACAACAGCAGCAGGATCAGCGCAGTCGCTGATATCGATGAGCAGAGCAGACAACAGCAGCAGGATCGGTGCAGTCGCTGATATCGACGAGCAGTCAACAGCAGCAGGATCAGCGCAGTTGCGGATATCGACGAGCAGAGCAGATAACAGCAGCAGGACCAGCGCAGTCGCTGATAACGACGAGCAGAGCAGACAACAGCACCAGGACCAGCGCAGTCGCTTATATCGACGAGCAGAGCAGAAAACAGCAGCAGAACCAGCGCAGTCGCTGATATTGACGAGCAGAGCAGACAAAAGCAGCAGGACCAGTGCAGTTGCTGATATCGACGAGCAGAGCAGACAACAGCAGTAGGACCAGAGCAGTCGCTGATATCGAAGAGGAGAGCAGACAACAGCAGCTGGACCAATGCAGTCACTGATATCGACGAGCAGAGCAGACAACAGCAGCAGGACCAGCGCAGTCGCTGATATCGAAGAGCAGAGCAGACAACAGCAGCAGGATGCAGACGCTGATATCGTCAAGGAGAGCAGACAACAGCAGCAGGACCAGCGCAGTAGCTGATATCGACGAGCAGAGCAGACAACAGCAGCAGGACCAGCGCAGTCGCTGATATCAGCAGGATCAGTGCAATCGCTGATATCGACGAGCAGAGCAGACAACAGCAGCAGGATCAACGCAGTCACTGATATCGACGAGCAGACAACCTCAGCAGAATCTGCGCAGTCGCCGATAGCGATGAGCAGAGCAGACAACAGCAGCAGGATCAGCGCAGTCGCTGATATCGACAAACAGACAACAGCAGCAGGATCAGTGCAATATCTTATATCGACGAGCAGAGCAGACAACAGCAGCAGGATCAGCCCAGACGCTGATATCGACGAGCAGACAACAGAAGCGGGATCAGCGCAGTCGCTGATATCGAAGAGCAGAGCAGTCAGCAGCAGCAGGATCAGCGCAGTCGCTGATATCGATGAGCAGACAACAGCAGCTGGATCAGCTCAGTCGCTGACGCCGACGAGCAGAGCAGACAACAGCAGCAGGATCAAAGCAGTCACTGACGCCGACGAGCAGAGCAGACAAATGCAGCAGGATCAGCGCAGTCACTGACGCAGACGAGCAGAGCAGACAACAGCAGCAGGATCAGCGCAGTCGCTGACGCCGACGAGCAGAGCAGACAAGAGCAGCAGGATCAGCGCAGTTGCTGATGTTGACGAGCAGAGCAGACAACAGCAGCAGTATCAGCGCAGTCGCTTATGCCGACGAGCAGAGCAGACAACAGCAGCAGGATCAGCGCAGTCGCTGATCTCGACGAGCAGAGCAGACAACAGCAGCAGGACCAGCGCAGTCGCTGATATCGACATGCAGAGCAGAAAACAGAAGCAGGATCAAGGCAGTCGCTTATATCGACGAGCAGACATTAGCAGCTGGATCAGCGCTGTCGCTGATATCGACAAGCAGACAACAGCAGCAGGATCAGCGCAGTCGCTGATGCCGAAGAGCAGAGAAGACAACAGCAGCAGGATCAAAGCAGTCACTGACGCCAACGAGCAGTGCAGACAACAGCAGCAGGATCAGCGCAGTCGCAGATATCGACGAGCAAAGCAGACAAAAGCAGAAACATCAGCGCTGTCGCTGATATTGACAAGCAGACAACAACAGCAGGATCAGCGCAGTTGCTGATATCGACGAGCAGAGCAGACAACAGCAGCAGGATCAGCCTAGTCGCAATTATTGACGAGCAGATTAGACAACAGCAGCAGGATCAGCACAGTCGCTGATATCGACGAGCAGACAACAGCAGCAGGATCAGCGCAGACGCTGATATCGACGAGCAGACAACAGCAGCAGGATCAGGGCAGTAGCTGATATCGATGAGCAGAGCAGACAACAGCAGCAGGATCAGCGCTGTAGCTGATATCGACGAGCAGAGCAGACAAAAGCAGCAGGATCAGCGCAGTCGCTGATATCGACGAGCAGACAACAGCAGCAGGACCAGGGCAGTCGCTGATATCGACGAGCAGAGCAGACACCAGCAACAGGATCAGCGCAGTTGCTTATATCGACGAGCAGACAACAGCAGCAGGGTCAGCACAGTCGCTGATATCAACGAGCAGAGCAGGTAACAGCAGCAGGACCAGCGCAGTTGCTGATATCGTCGAAAAGAGCAGACAACAGCAGCAGGATCAGCGCAGTCGCTTATATCCACGAGCAGTCAACAGCAGCAGGATCAGCGCAGTCGCTGATACCGACGAGCAGAGCAGACAACAGCAGCAGGATCAGCGCAGTCGCTGACGCCGACGAGCAGAGCAGCCAACAGCAGCTGGACCAACGCAGTCGCTGATATCGACGAGCAGACAACAGCAGCAGAATCTGCGCAGTCGCCGATATCGATGAGCAGAGCAGACAACAGCAGCAGGATCAGCGCTGTCACTGATATCGACGAGCTGACAACAGCAGCAGGTTCAGCGCAGTCGCTGATATCGACGAGCAGACAACAGCAGCAGGATCAGTGCAGTCGCTGATATCTACGAGCAGAGCAGACAACAGCAGCAGGATCACAGCAGTTGCTGATGTTGACGAGCAGAGCAGACAACAGCAGCTGGATCAGTGCAGTCGCTGATATCGACAAACAGACAACAGCAGCAGGATCAGCGCAGTTGCTTATATCGACGAGCAGAGCAGACAACAGCAGCAGGATCAGCCCAGACGCTGATATCGACGAGCAGACAATAGAAGCGGGATAGGCGCAGTCGCTGATATCGACGAGCAGAGCAGACAGCAGCAGCAGGATCAGCGCAGTCGCTGATATCGACGAGCAGACAACAGCAGCTGGATGAGCTCAGTCGCTGACGCCGACGAGCAGAGCAGACAACAGCAGCAGGATCAAAGCAGTCACTGACGACGACGAGCAGAGCAGACAACAGCAGCAGGATCAGCGCAGTCGCTGACGCCAACGAGCAGAGCAGACAACAGCAGCAGGATCAGCGCAGTCGCTGATGCCGACGAGCAGAGCAGACAACAGCAGCAGGACCAGCGCAGTCGCTGACGCCGACGAGCAGAGCAGACAACAGCAGCAGGACCAGCGCAGACGCTGACGTCGACGAGCAGAGAAGACAACAGCAGAAGGACCAGCGCAGTCGCTGATATCAATGAGCAGAGCAGATAACAGCAGCAGGACCAGCGCAGTCGCTGATATCGACGAAAAGAGCAGACAACAGCAACAGGACCAGTGCAGTTGCTGATATCGAAGAGAAGTGCAGACAACAACAGCAGGACCAGCGCAGTCGCTGATATCGACGTGCAGAGCAGACAACAGCAGCAGGACCAGCTCAGTCGCTGATATCGACGAGCAGAGCAGACAACAGCATTAGGACCAGCCCAGTTGCTGATATTGACAAGCAGAGCAGATAACAGCAGCAGGACCAGCGCAGTCGCTGACGCCGACGAGCAGAGCAGACAACAGCAGCAGGACCAGCGCAGTCGCTGATATCAATGAGCAGAGCAGATAACAGCAGCAGGACCAGCGCAGTCGCTGATATCGACGAAAAGAGCAGACAACAGCAACAGGACCAGTGCAGTTGCTGATATCTAAGAGAAGAGCAGACAACAACAGCAGGACCAGCGCAGTCGCTGATATCGACGTGCAGAGCAGACAACAGCAGCAGGACCAGCTCAGTCGCTGATATCGACGAGCAGAGCAGACAACAGCATTAGGACCAGCCCAGTCGCTGATATTGACAAGCAGAGCAGATAACAGCAGCAGGACCAGCGCAGTCGCTGACGCCGACGAGCAGAGCAGACAACAGCAGCAGGACCAGCGCAGTCGCTGATATCGACGAGCAGACAACAGCAGCTGGATCAGCTCAGTCGCTGATATCAATGAGCAGAGCAGACAAAAGCAGCAGGACCAGCGCAGTCGCTGATATCGACGAAAAGAGCAGACAACAGCAACAGGACCAGTGCAGTTGCTGATATCGAGGAGAAGAGCAGACAACAACAGCAGGACCAGCGCAGTCGCTTATATTGACGTGCAGAGCAGACAACAGCAGCAGGACCAGCTCAGTCGCTGATATCGACGAGCAGACAACAGCAGCTGGATCAGCTAAGTCGCTGACGCCGACGAGCAGAGCAGACAACAGCAGCAGGATCAGAGCAGTCGCTGACGCCGACGAGCAGAGCAGACAACAGCAGCAGGATCAGCGCAGTCGCTGACGTTGACGAGCAGAGCAGACAACAGAAACAGGACCAGCACAGTCGCTTAAATCGATGAGCAGAGCAGACAACAGCAGCAGGACCAGCGCAGTCGCTGATATCGACGAAAAGTGCAGACAAAAGCAACAGGACCAGTGCAGTCACTGATATCGAAGAGAAGAGCAGACAAAAACAGCAGGACCAGCACAGTCACTGATTTCGACGAGCAGAGCAGACAACAGCAGCAGGACCAGCGCAGTCGCTGACATTGACGAGCAGAGCAGACAACAGCAGCAGGACCAGCTCAGTCGCTGATATCGACGAGCAGAGCAGAAAACAGCAGCAGGACTAGCGCAAGCGCTTATGTCGACGAGCAGAGCAGACAACAGCAGCAGGACCAGCGCTGTCGCTGATATCGACAAGCAGAGCAGACAACAGCAGCAGGACCAGCGCAGTCGCTGATATCGACGAGCAGAGCAGACAACAGCAGCAGGTTCATCGCAGTTGCTAATATCGACGAGCAGACAACAGCCGCAGGATCAGCGCAATAGCTGATATCGACGAGCAGAGCAGACAACAGCAGCAGGATTAGCGCAATCGCTGATATCGACGAGCAGACAAAAGCAGCAGGATCAGCGGAGTTGCTAACACCGACGAGCAGAGCAGACAACAGCAGCAGGATCAGCAAACTCGCTGACGCCGATGAGCAGAGCAGACAACTGCAGCAGGATCAGCGCAGTCGCTTACGCCGACGAGCAGACAACAGCAGCAGGCTCAGCGCAGTCGTTGATGCCGACGAGCAGAGAACAGCAGCAGGATCAGTGCAGTCGCTGATGCCGAAGAGCAGAGAAGACAACAGCAGCAGGATCAAAGCAGTTACTGACGCCAACGAGCAGTGCAGACAACAGCAGCAGGATCAGCGCAGTCGCTGATATCAACGAGCAGACAACAGCAGCAGGATCAGCGCAGTCGCTGATATCGACGAGCAGAGCAGACAAAAGCAGAATGATCAGCACTGTCTCTGATATTGACAAGCAGACAACAGCAGCAGAATCAGCGCAGTCGCTGATATCGACGAGCAGAGCAGACAACAGCAGCAGGATCAGGGCAGTCGCTATTATTGACGAGCAGAGTAGACAACAGCAGCAGGATCAGCACAGTCGCTGATATCGACGAGCAGACAACAGCAGCAGGATCAGCGCAGACGCTGATATCGACGAGCAGACAACAGCAGCAGGATCAGCGCAGTAGCTGATATCGACGAGCAGAGCAGACAACAGCAGCAAGATCAGCGCAGTTGCTTATATCGACGAGCAGACAACAGCAGCAGGGTCAGCACAGTCGCTGATATCAATGAGCAGAGCAGGCAACAGCAGCAGGACCAGCGCAGTTGCTGATATCGACAAAAAGAGCAGACAACAGCAGCAGGATCAGCGCAGTCGCTGATGTCGATGAGCAGACAACAGCAGCAGGATCAGCGCAGTCGCTGATATCGATGAGCAGAGCAGACAACAGCAGCAGGATCGGTGCAGTCGCTGATATCGACGAGCAGTCAACAGCAGCAGGATCAGCGCAGTTGCAGATATCGACGAGCAGAGCAGACAACAGCAGCAGGACCAGCGCAGTCGCTGATAACGACGAGCAGAGCAGACAACATCACCAGGACCAGTGCAGTCGCTTATATCGACGAGCAGAGCAGAAAACAGCAGCAGAACCAGCGCAGTCGCTGATATCGACGAGCAGAGCAGACAAAAGCAGCAGGACCAGTGCAGTCGCTGATATCGACGAGCAGAGCAGACAACAGCAGCAGGACCAGAGCAGTCGCTGATATCGACGAGCAGAGCAGACAACAGCAGCTGGACCAACGCAGTCGCTGATATCGACGAGCAGAGCAGACAACAGCAGCAGGACCATCGCAGTCGCTGATATCGAAGAGCAGAGCAGACAACAGCAGCAGGATGCAGACGCTGATATCGTCAAGCAGAGCAGACAACTGCAGCAGGACCAGCGCAGTAGCTGATATCGACGAGCAGAGCAGACAACAGCAGCAGGACCAGCGCAGTCGCTGATATCAGCAGGATCAGCGCAATCGCTGATATCGACGAGCAGAGCAGACAAAAGCAGCAGGATCAACGCAGTCACTGATATCGACGAGCAGACAACAGCAGCAGAATCTGCGCAGTCGCCGATAGCGATGAGCAGAGCAGACAACAGCAGCAGGATCAGCGCAGTCGCTGATATCGACAAACAGACAACAGCAGCAGGATCAGTGCAATTGCTTATATCGACGAGCAGAGCAGACAACAGCAGCAGGATCAGCCCAGACGCTGATATCGACGAGCAGACAACAGAAGCGGGATCAGCGCAGTCGCTGATATCGAAGAGCAGAGCAGTCAGTAGCAGCAGGATCAGCGCAGTCGCTGATATCGATGAGCAGACAACAGCAGCTGGATCAGCTCAGTCGCTGACGCCGATGAGCAGAGCAGACAACAGCAGCAGGATCAAAGCAGTCACTGACGCCGACGAGCAGAGCAGACAAATGCAGCAGGATCAGCGCAGTCACTGACGCAGACGAGCAGAGCAGACAACAGCAGCAGGATCAGCGCAGTCGCTGATATCGATGAGCAGAGCAGACAACAGCAGCAGGATCGGTGCAGTCGCTGATATCGACGAGCAGTCAACAGCAGCAGGATCAGCGCAGTTGCAGATATCGACGAGCAGAGCAGACAACAGCAGCAGGACCAGCGCAGTCGCTGATAACGACGAGCAGAGCAGACAACATCACCAGGACCAGTGCAGTCGCTTATATCGACGAGCAGAGCAGAAAACAGCAGCAGAACCAGCGCAGTCGCTGATATCGACGAGCAGAGCAGACAAAAGCAGCAGGACCAGTGCAGTCGCTGATATCGACGAGCAGAGCAGACAACAGCAGCAGGACCAGAGCAGTCGCTGATATCGACGAGCAGAGCAGACAACAGCAGCTGGACCAACGCAGTCGCTGATATCGACGAGCAGAGCAGACAACAGCAGCAGGACCATCGCAGTCGCTGATATCGAAGAGCAGAGCAGACAACAGCAGCAGGATGCAGACGCTGATATCGTCAAGCAGAGCAGACAACTGCAGCAGGACCAGCGCAGTAGCTGATATCGACGAGCAGAGCAGACAACAGCAGCAGGACCAGCGCAGTCGCTGATATCAGCAGGATCAGCGCAATCGCTGATATCGACGAGCAGAGCAGACAACAGCAGCAGGATCAACGCAGTCACTGATATCGACGAGCAGACAACAGCAGCAGAATCTGCGCAGTCGCCGATAGCGATGAGCAGAGCAGACAACAGCAGCAGGATCAGCGCAGTCGCTGATATCGACAAACAGACAACAGCAGCAGGATCAGTGCAATTGCTTATATCGACGAGCAGAGCAGACAACAGCAGCAGGATCAGCCCAGACGCTGATATCGACGAGCAGACAACAGAAGCGGGATCAGCGCAGTCGCTGATATCGAAGAGCAGAGCAGTCAGCAGCAGCAGGATCAGCGCAGTCGCTGATATCGATGAGCAGACAACAGCAGCTGGATCAGCTCAGTCGCTGACGCCGATGAGCAGAGCAGACAACAGCAGCAGGATCAAAGCAGTCACTGACGCCGACGAGCAGAGCAGACAAATGCAGCAGGATCAGCGCAGTCACTGACGCAGACGAGCAGAGCAGACAACAGCAGCAGGATCAGCGCAGTCGCTGACGCCGACGAGCAGAGCAGACAACAGCAGCAGGATGAGCGCAGTTGCTGATGTTGACGAGCAGAGCAGACAACAGCAGCTGGATCAGCGCAGTCGCTGATATCGACAAACAGACAACAGCAGCAGGATCAGCGCAGTTGCTTATATCAACGAGCAGAGCGGACAACAGTGCAGGATCAGCCCAGACGCTGATATCGACGAGCAGACAACGGAAGCGGGATCAGCGCAGTCGCTGATATCGACGAGCAGAGCAGACAGCAGCAGCAGGATCAGCGCAGTCACTGATATCGACGAGCAGACAACAGCAGCTGGATCAGCTCAGTCGCTGTCACCAACGAGCAGAGCAGACAACAGCAGAAGGATCAAAGAAGTCACTGACGACGACGAGCAGAGCAGACAACAGCAACAGGATCAGCGCAGTCGCTGACGCCGACGACAGAGCAGACAACAGCAGCAGGATCAGCGCAGTCGCTGACGCCGACGAGCAGAGCAGACAACAGCAGCAGGACCAGCGCAGTCACTGACACCGACGAGCAGAGCAGACAACAGCAGCAGGGCCAGCGCAGACGCTGACGTCGACGAGCAGAGCAGACAACAGCAGCAGGACCAGCGCAGTCGCTGATATCGATGAGAAGAGCAGATAACAGTAGCAGGACCAGCGCAGTCGCTGATATCGACGAAAAGAGCAGACAACAGCAACAGGACCAGTGCAGTAGCTGATATCGAAGAGAAGAGCAGACAACAACAGCAGGACCAGCGCAGTCGCTGATATCGACGAGCAGAGCAGACAACAGCAGCAGGACCAGCTCAGTCGCTGATATTGACGAGCAGAGCAGACAACAGCAGCAGGACCAGCCCAGTCGCTGATATTGACGAGCAGAGCAGACAACAGCAGCAGGACCAGCGCAGTAGCTGACGCCGACGAGCAGAGCAGACAACAGCAGCAGGACCAGTGCAGTCGCTGATATCGACAAGCAGACAACAGCAGCTGGATCAGCTCAGTCGCTGATATCGATGAGCAGAGCAGACAACAGCAGCAGGATCGGCGCACTCGCTGATATCGATGAGCAGACAACAGCAGCAGGATCAGCGCAGTCGCTGATATCCACGAGCAGAGCAGACAACAGCAGCAGGATGAGGGCAGTCGCTGACGCAGACGACTAGAGCAGACAACAGCAGCAGGATCAGCGCAGTTGCTGACACCGATGAGCAGAGCAGACAACAGCAGCAGGATCAGCGCTGTCGCTGATGCCGATGAGCAGAGCAGACAACAGCAGCAGGATAAGCGCAGTCGCTGAAGCCGACGAGCAGAGCAGACAACAGCAGCAGGATCAGCGCAGTAGCTGACGCCGACGAGCAGAGCAGACAACAGCAGAAAGATCAGCGCAGTCGCTGATATTTACAAGCAGACAACAGCAGCAGGATCAGCGCAGTCGCTGATATCGACGAGCAGAGCAGACAACAGCAGCAGAATCAGTGCATTCGCTATTATCGACGAGCAGAGTAGACAACAGCAGCAGGATCAGTACAGTCGCTGATATCGACGAGCAGACAACAGCAGCAGGATCAGCGCAGTCGCTGATACCGACGAGCAGAGCAGACAACAGCAGCAGGACCAGCCCAGTCACTGATATTGATGAGCAGAGAAGAAAACAGAAGCAGGATCAAGGCAGTCGCTTATATCGACGAGCAGACATTAGCAGCTGGATCAGCGCTGTCGCTGATATCGACGAGCAGACAACAGCAGCAGGATCAGCGCTGTCGCTGACGCCGACGAGCAGACAACAGCAGCAGGATCAGCGCAGTCGCTGATGCCGAAGAGCAGAGAACAGCAGCAGGATCAGCGCAGTCGCTGATGCCGAAGAGCAGAGAAGACAACAGCAGCAGGATCAAAGCAGTCACTGACGCCGACGAGCAGTGCAGACAACAGCCGCAGCATCAGCGCAGTCGCTGATATCGACAAGCAGACAACAGCAGCAGGATCAGCGCAGACGCTGATATCGACGAGCAGAGCAGACAAAAGCAGAAAGATCAGCGCAGTCGCTGATATTGACAAGCAGACAACAGCAGCAGGATCAGCGCAGTCGCTGATATCGACGAGCAGAGCAGACAACAGCAGCAGGATCAGCACAGTCGTTATTATCGACGAGCAGAGTAGACAACAGCAGCAGGACCAGCACAGTCACTGATATCGACGAGCAGACAACAGCAGCAGGATCAGCCCAGACGCTGATATCGACGAGCAGACAACAGCATCAGGATCAGCGCAGCAGCTGATATCGACGAGCAGAGCAGACAACAGCAGCAGGATCAGCGCTGTAGCTGATATCGACGAGCAGAGCAGACAAAAGCAGCAGGATCAGCGCAGTCGCTGATATCGACAAGCAGAGCAGACAACAGCAGCAGGATCAGCGCAGTCGCTGATATCGACAAGCAGAGCAGACAACAGCAGCAGGACCAGCGCAGTCGCTGATATCGATGAGCAGAGCAGACAACAGCAACAGGACCAGTGCAGTTGCTGATATCAAAGAGAAGAGCAGACAACAACAGCAGGACCAGCGCAGTCACTGATATCGACGTGCAGAGCAGACAACAGCAGCAGGACCAGCTCAGTCACTGATATCGACGAGCAGAGCAGACAACAGCATTAGGACCAGCCCAGTCGCTGATATTGACGAGCAGAGCAGATAACAGCAGCAGGACCAGCGCAGTCGCTGACGCCGACGAGCAGAGCAGACAACAGCAGCAGGACCAGCGCAGTCGCTGATATCGACGAGCAGACAACAGCAGCTGGATCACCTCAGTCGCTGATATCGATGAGCAGAGCAGACAAAAGCAGCAGGACCAGCGCAGTTGCTGATATCGACGAAAAGAGCAGACAACAGCAACAGGACCAGTGCAGTTGCTGATATCGAAGAGCAGAGCAGACAACAACAGCAGGACCAGCGCAGTCGCTGATATCGACGTGCAGAGCAAACAACAGCAGCAGGACCAGCTCAGTCGCTGATATCGACGAGCAGACAACAGCAGCTGGATCAGCTAAGTCGCTGACGCCGACGAGCAGAGCAGACAACAGCAGCAGGACCAGCGCAGTAGCTGACGCCGACGAGCAGAGCAGACAACAGCAGCAGGACCAGTGCAGTCGCTGATATCGACAAGCAGAGCAGACAACAGCAACAGGACCAGCGCAGTCGCTTATATCGATGAGCAGAGCAGACAACAGCAGCATGACCAGCGCAGTCGCTGATATTGACGAAAAGAGCAGACAACAGCAACAGGACCAGTGCAGTCACTGATATCGAAGAGAAGAGCAGACAAAAACAGCAGGACCAGCGCAGTCGCTGATTTCGACGAGCAGAGCAGACAACAGCAGCAGGACCAGCGCAGTCGCTGACATTGACGAGCAGAGCAGACAACAGCAGCAGGACCAGCTCAGTCGCTGATATCGACGAGCAGAGCAGAAAACAGCAGCAGGACTAGCGCAAGCGCTTATGTCGACGAGCAGAGCAGCCAACAGCAGCAGGACCAGCACAGTCGCTGATATCGACGAGCAGAGCAGACAACAGCAGCAGGACCAGCGCTGTCGCTGATACCGACGAGCAGAGGGGACAACAGCAGCAGGACCAGCGCAGTCGCTGATATCGACAAGCAGAGCAGACAACAGCAGCAGGACCAGCGCAGTCGCTGATATCGACGAGCAGAGCAGACAACAGCAGCAGGTTAAGCGCAGTTGCTAATATCGACGAGCAGACAACAGCCGCAGGATCAGCGCAATAGCTGATATCGACGAGCAGAGCAGACAACAGCAGCAGGATCAGCGCAGTTGCTGATATCGACGAGCAGAGCAGACAACAGCAGCAGGACCAGCGCAGTCGCTGATATCGACAAGCAGAGCAGAAAACAGCAGCAGGATCAGCAAAATCGCTGACGCCGATGAGCAGAGCAGACAACAGCAGCAGGATCAGCGCAGTCGCTTACGCCGACGAGCAGAGCAGACAACAGCAGCAGGATCAGCGCAGTCGCTGATATCGACGAGCAGAGCAGACAACAGCAGCAGGATCAAGGCAGTCGCTTATATCGATGAGCAGACATTAGCAGCTGGATCAGCGCTGTCGCTGATATCGACAAGCAGACAACAGCAGCAGGCTCAGCGCAGTCGCTGATGCCGACGAGCAGAGAACAGCAGCAGGATCAGTGCAGTCGCTGATGCCGAAGAGCAGAGACGACAACAGCAGCAGGATCAAAGCAGTCACTGACGCCAACGAGCAGTGCAGACAACAGCAGCAGGATCAGCGCAGTCGCTGATATCGACGAGCAGACAACAGCAGCAGGATCAGCGCAGTCGCTGATATCGACGAGCAGAGCAGACAAAAGCAGAAAGATCAGCGCTGTCTCTGATATTGACAAGCAGACAACAGCAGCAGGATCAGCGCAGTCACTGATATCGACGAGCAGAGCAGACAACAGCAGCAGGATCAGCGCAGTCGCTATTATTGACGAGCAGAGTATACAACAGCAGCAGGATCAGCACAGTCGCTGATATCGACGAGCAGACAACAGCAGCAGGATCAGCGCAGACACTGATATCGACGAGCAGACAACAGCAGCAGGATCAGCGCAGTAGCTGATATCGACGAGCAGAGCAGACAACAGCAGCAGGATCAGCGCTGTAGCTGATATCGACGAGCAGAGCAGGCAAAACCAGCAGGATCAGCGCAGTCGCTGATATCGACGAGCAGACAACAGCAGCAGGATCAGGGCAGTCGCTGATATCGACGAGCAGAGCAGACAACAGCAGCAAGATCAGCGCAGTTGCTTATATCGACGAGCAGACAACAGCAGCAGGGTCAGCACAGTCGCTGATATCAACGAGCAGAACAGGCAAGAGCAGCAGGACCAGTGCAGTTGCTGATATCGACAAAAATAGCAGACAACAGCAGCAGGATCAGAGCAGTTGCTGATTTCGACGAGCAGACAACAGCAGCAGGATCAGCGCAGTCGCTGATATCGATGAGCAGAGCAGACAACAGCAGCAGGATCGGTGCAGTCGCTGATATCGACGAGCAGTCAACAGCAGCAGGACCAGTGCAGTCGCTGATATCGACGAGCAGAGCAGAAAACAGCAGCAGGATCGGTGCAGTCGCTGATATCGACGAGCAGTCAACAGCAGCAGGACCAGCGCAGTCGCTGATATCGACGAGCAGAGCAGAAAACAGCAGCAGGACCAGCGCAGTCGATGATATCAAAGAGCAGAGCAGACAACAGCAGCAGGACCAGCGCAGTTGCGGATATCGACGAGCACAGCAGACAACAGCAGCAGGACCAGCGCAGTCGCTGATAACGACGAGCAGAGCAGACAACAGCACCAGGACCAGCGCAGTCGCTTATATCGACGAGCAGAGCAGAAAACAGCAGCAGGACCAGCGCAGTCGCTGATATCGACGAGCAGAGCAGACAAAAGCAGCAGGACCAGCGCAGTCGCTGATATCTACGAGCAGAGCAGACAACAGCAGCAGGACCAGAGCAGTCGCTGATATCGACGAGCAGAGCAGAAAACAGCAGCAGGACCAGCGCAGTCGATGATATCAAAGAGCAGAGCAGACAACAGCAGCAGGACCAGCGCAGTTGCGGATATCGACGAGCACAGCAGACAACAGCAGCAGGACCAGCGCAGTCGCTGATAACGACGAGCAGAGCAGACAACAGCACCAGGACCAGCGCAGTCGCTTATATCGACGAGCAGAGCAGAAAACAGCAGCAGGACCAGCGCAGTCGCTGATATCGACGAGCAGAGCAGACAAAAGCAGCAGGACCAGCGCAGTCGCTGATATCTACGAGCAGAGCAGACAACAGCAGCAGGACCAGAGCAGTCGCTGATATCGACGAGCAGAGCAGACAACAGCAGCTGGACCAACGCAGTCGCTGATATCGACGAGCAGAGCAGACAACTGCAGCAGGACCAGCGCAGTCGCTGATATCGAAGAGCAGAGCAGACAACAGCAGCAGAATGCAGACGCTGATATTGTCAAGCAGAGCAGACAACAGCAGCAGGACCAGCACAGTAGCTGATATCGACGAGCAGAGCAGACAACAGCAGCAGGACCAGTGCAGTCGCTGATATCAGCAGGATCAGCGCAATCGCTGATATCGACGAGCAGAGCAGACAACAGCAGCAGGATCAACGCAGTCGCTGATATCGACGAGCAGACAACAGCAGCAGAATCTGCGCAGTCGCCGATATCGATGAGCAGAGCAGACAACAGCAGCAGGATCAGCGCAGTCGCTGATATCGACGAGCTGACAACAGCAGCAGGTTCAGCCCAGTCGCTGATATCGACGAGCAGACAACAGCAGCAGGATCAGCGCAGTCGCTGATATCGACGAGCAGAGCAGACAACAGCAGCAGGATCAGAGCAGTTGCTGATGTTGACGAGCAGAGCAGACAACAGCAGCTGGATCAGCGCAGTCGCTGATATAGACAAACAGACAACAGCAGCAGGATCAGTGCAGTTGCTTATATCGACGAGCAGAGCAGACAACAGCAGCAGGATCAGCCCAGACGCTGATATCGACGAGTAGACAACAGAAGCGGGATCAGCGCATTCGCTGATATCGAAGAGCAGAGCAGTCAGCAGCAGCAGGATCAGCGCAGTCGCTGATATCGATGAGCAGACAACAGCAGCTGGATCAGCGGAGTCGCTGACGCAGACGAGCAGAGCAGACAACAGCAGCAGGATCAGCGCAGTCGCTGACGCCGACGAGCAGAGCAGACAACAGCAGCAGGATCAGCGCAGTCGCTGATGTCGACGAGCAGACAACAGCAGCAGGATCAGCGCAGTCGCTGATATCGATGAGCAGAGCAGACAACAGCAGCAGGATCGGTGCAGTCGCTGATATCGACGAGCAGTCAACAGCAGCAGGATCAGCGCAGTTGCGGATATCGACGAGCAGAGCAGACAACAGCAGCAGGACCAGCGCAGTCGCTGATAACGACGAGCAGAGCAGACAACAGCACCAGGACCAGCGCAGTCGCTTATATCGACGAGCAGAGCAGAAAACAGCAGCAGAACCAGCGCAGTCGCTGATATCGACGAGCAGAGCAGACAAAAGCAGCAGGACCAGTGCAGTTGCTGATATCGACGAGCAGAGCAGACAACAGCAGTAGGACCAGAGCAGTCGCTGATATCGACGAGCAGAGCAGACAACAGCAGCTGGACCAACGCAGTCGCTGATATCGACGAGCAGAGCAGACGACAGCAGCAGGACCAGCGCAGTCGCTGATATCGAAGAGCAGAGCAGACAACAGCAGCAGGATGCAGACGCTGATATCGTCAAGGAGAGCAGACAACAGCAGCAGGACCAGCGCAGTAGCTGATATCGACGAGCAGAGCAGACAACAGCAGCAGGACCAGCGCAGTCGCTGATATCAGCAGGATCAGTGCAATCGCTGATATCGACGAGCAGAGCAGACAACAGCAGCAGGATCAACGCAGTCACTGATATCGACGAGCAGACAACAGCAGCAGAATCTGCGCAGTCGCCGATAGCGATGAGCAGAGCAGACAACAGCAGCAGGATCAGCGCAGTCGCTGATATCGACAAACAGACAACAGCAGCAGGATCAGTGCAATATCTTATATCGACGAGCAGAGCAGACAACAGCAGCAGGATCAGCCCAGACGCTGATATCGACGAGCAGACAACAGAAGCAGGATCAGCGCAGTCGCTGATATCGAAGAGCAGAGCAGTCAGCAGCAGCAGGATCAGCGCAGTCGCTGATATCGATGAGCAGACAACAGCAGCTGGATCAGCTCAGTCGCTGACGCCGACGAGCAGAGCAGACAACAGCAGCAGGATCAAAGCAGTCACTGACGCCGACGAGCAGAGCAGACAAATGCAGCAGGATCAGCGCAGTCACTGACGCAGACGAGCAGAGCAGACAACAGCAGCAGGATCAGCGCAGTCGCTGACGCAGACGAGCAGAGCAGACAACAGCAGCAGGATCAGCGCAGTTGCTGATGTTGACGAGCAGAGCAGACAACAGCAGCAGTATCAGCGCAGTCGCTTACGCCAACGAGCAGAGCAGACAACAGCAGCAGGATCAGCGCAGTCGCTGATCTCGACGAGCAGAGCAGACAACAGCAGCAGGACCAGCGCAGTCGCTGATATCGACATGCAGAGCAGAAAACAGAAGCAGGATCAAGGCAGTCGCTTATATCGACGAGCAGACATTAGCAGCTGGATCAGCGCTGTCGCTGATATCGACAAGCAGACAACAGCAGCAGGATCAGCGCAGTCGCTGATGCCGAAGAGCAGAGAAGACAACAGCAGCAGGATCAAAGCAGTCACTGACGCCAACGAGCAGTGCAGACAACAGCAGCAGGATCAGCGCAGTCGCAGATATCGACGAGCAAAGCAGACAAAAGCAGAAACATCAGCGCTGTCGCTGATATTGACAAGCAGACAACAACAGCAGGATCAGCGCAGTTGCTGATATCGACGAGCAGAGCAGACAACAGCAGCAGGATCAGCGCAGTCGCAATTATTGACGAGCAGATTAGACAACAGCAGCAGGATCAGCACAGTCGCTGATATCGACGAGCAGACAACAGCAGCAGGATCAGCGCAGACGCTGATATCGACGAGCAGACAACAGCAGCAGGATCAGGGCAGTAGCTGATATCGATGAGCAGAGCAGACAACAGCAGCAGGATCAGCGCTGTAGCTGATATCGACGAGCAGAGCAGACAAAAGCAGCAGGATCAGCGCAGTCGCTGATATCGTCGAGCAGACAACAGCAGCAGGACCAGGGCAGTCGCTGATATCGACGAGCAGAGCAGACACCAGCAACAGGATCAGCGCAGTTGCTTATATCGACGAGCAGACAACAGCAGCAGGGTCAGCACAGTCGCTGATATCAACGAGCAGAGCAGGTAACAGCAGCAGGACCAGCGCAGTTGCTGATATCGTCGAAAAGAGCAGACAACAGCAGCAGGATCAGCGCAGTCGCTTATATCCACGAGCAGTCAACAGCAGCAGGATCAGCGCAGTCGCTGATACCGACGAGCAGAGCAGACAACAGCAGCAGGATCAGCGCAGTCGCTGACGCCGACGAGCAGAGCAGCCAACAGCAGCTGGACCAACGCAGTCGCTGATATCGACGAGCAGACAACAGCAGCAGAATCTGCGCAGTCGCCGATATCGATGAGCAGAGCAGACAACAGCAGCAGGATCAGCGCTGTCACTGATATCGACGAGCTGACAACAGCAGCAGGTTCAGCGCAGTCGCTGATATCGACGAGCAGACAACAGCAGCAGGATCAGTGCAGTCGCTGATATCTACGAGCAGAGCAGACAACAGCAGCAGGATCACAGCAGTTGCTGATGTTGACGAGCAGAGCAGACAACAGCAGCTGGATCAGTGCAGTCGCTGATATCGACAAACAGACAACAGCAGCAGGATCAGCGCAGTTGCTTATATCGACGAGCAGAGCAGACAACAGCAGCAGGATCAGCCCAGACGCTGATATCGACGAGCAGACAATAGAAGCGGGATAGGCGCAGTCGCTGATATCGACGAGCAGAGCAGACAGCAGCAGCAGGATCAGCGCAGTCGCTGATATCGACGAGCAGACAACAGCAGCTGGATGAGCTCAGTCGCTGACGCCGACGAGCAGAGCAGACAACAGCAGCAGGATCAAAGCAGTCACTGACGACGACGAGCAGAGCAGACAACAGCAGCAGGATCAGCGCAGTCGCTGACGCCAACGAGCAGAGCAGACAACAGCAGCAGGATCAGCGCAGTCGCTGACGCCGACGAGCAGAGCAGACAACAGCAGCAGGACCAGCGCAGTCGCTGACGCCGACGAGCAGAGCAGACAACAGCAGCAGGACCAGCGCAGACGCTGACGTCGACGAGCAGAGAAGACAACAGCAGAAGGACCAGCGCAGTCGCTGATATCAATGAGCAGAGCAGATAACAGCAGCAGGACCAGCGCAGTCGCTGATATCGACGAAAAGAGCAGACAACAGCAACAGGACCAGTGCAGTTGCTGATATCGAAGAGAAGTGCAGACAACAACAGCAGGACCAGCGCAGTCGCTGATATCGACGTGCAGAGCAGACAACAGCAGCAGGACCAGCTCAGTCGCTGATATCTACGAGCAGAGCAGACAACAGCATTAGGACCAGCCCAGTTGCTGATATTGACAAGCAGAGCAGATAACAGCAGCAGGACCAGCGCAGTCGCTGACGCAGACGAGCAGAGCAGACAACAGCAGCAGGACCAGCGCAGTCGCTGATATCAATGAGCAGAGCAGATAACAGCAGCAGGACCAGCGCAGTCGCTGATATCGACGAAAAGAGCAGACAACAGCAACAGGACCAGTGCAGTTGCTGATATCTAAGAGAAGAGCAGACAACAACAGCAGGACCAGCGCAGTCGCTGATATCGACGTGCAGAGCAGACAACAGCAGCAGGACCAGCTCAGTCGCTGATATCGACGAGCAGAGCAGACAACAGCATTAGGACCAGCCCAGTCGCTGATATTGACAAGCAGAGCAGATAACAGCAGCAGGACCAGCGCAGTCGCTGACGCCGACGAGCAGAGCAGACAACAGCAGCAGGACCAGCGCAGTCGCTGATATCGACGAGCAGACAACAGCAGCTGGATCAGCTCAGTCGCTGATATCAATGAGCAGAGCAGACAAAAGCAGCAGGACCAGCGCAGTCGCTGATATCGACGAAAAGAGCAGACAACAGCAACAGGACCAGTGCAGTTGCTGATATCGAGGAGAAGAGCAGACAACAACAGCAGGACCAGCGCAGTCGCTTATATTGACGTGCAGAGCAGACAACAGCAGCAGGACCAGCTCAGTCGCTGATATCGACGAGCAGACAACAGCAGCTGGATCAGCTAAGTCGCTGACGCCGACGAGCAGAGCAGACAACAGCAGCAGGATCAGAGCAGTCGCTGACGCCGACGAGCAGAGCAGACAACAGCAGCAGGATCAGCGCAGTCGCTGACGTTGACGAGCAGAGCAGACAACAGAAACAGGACCAGCACAGTCGCTTATATCGATGAGCAGAGCAGACAACAGCAGCAGGACCAGCGCAGTCGCTGATATCGACGAAAAGCCAGACAAAAGCAACAGGACCAGTGCAGTCACTGATATCGAAGAGAAGAGCAGACAAAAACAGCAGGACCAGCACAGTCACTGATTTCGACGAGCAGAGCAGACAACAGCAGCAGGACCAGCGCAGTCGCTGACATTGACGAGCAGAGCAGACAACAGCAGCAGGACCAGCTCAGTCGCTGATATCGACGAGCAGAGCAGAAAACAGCAGCAGGACTAGCGCAAGCGCTTATGTCGACGAGCAGAGCAGACAACAGCAGCAGGACCAGCGCTGTCGCTGATATCGACAAGCAGAGCAGACAACAGCAGCAGGACCAGCGCAGTCGCTGATATCGACGAGCAGAGCAGACAACAGCAGCAGGTTCATCGCAGTTGCTAATATCGACGAGCAGACAACAGCCGCAGGATCAGCGCAATAGCTGATATCGACGAGCAGAGCAGACAACAGCAGCAGGATTAGCGCAATCGCTGATATCGACGAGCAGACAAAAGCAGCAGGATCAGCGGAGTTGCTAACACCGACGAGCAGAGCAGACAACAGCAGCAGGATCAGCAAACTCGCTGACGCCGATGAGCAGAGCAGACAACTGCAGCAGGATCAGCGCAGTCGCTTACGCCGACGAGCAGACAACAGCAGCAGGCTCAGCGCAGTCGTTGATGCCGACGAGCAGAGAACAGCAGCAGGATCAGTGCAGTCGCTGATGCCGAAGAGCAGAGAAGACAACAGCAGCAGGATCAAAGCAGTTACTGACGCCAACGAGCAGTGCAGACAACAGCAGCAGGATCAGCGCAGTCGCTGATATCAACGAGCAGACAACAGCAGCAGGATCAGCGCAGTCGCTGATATCGACGAGCAGAGCAGACAAAAGCAGAATGATCAGCGCTGTCTCTGATATTGACAAGCAGACAACAGCAGCAGAATCAGCGCAGTCGCTGATATCGACGAGCAGAGCAGACAACAGCAGCAGGATCAGGGCAGTCGCTATTATTGACGAGCAGAGTAGACAACAGCAGCAGGATCAGCACAGTCGCTGATATCGACGAGCAGACAACAGCAGCAGGATCAGCGCAGACGCTGATATCGACGAGCAGACAACAGCAGCAGGATCAGCGCAGTAGCTGATATCGACGAGCAGAGCAGACAACAGCAGCAAGATCAGCGCAGTTGCTTATATCGACGAGCAGACAACAGCAGCAGGGTCAGCACAGTCGCTGATATCAATGAGCAGAGCAGGCAACAGCAGCAGGACCAGCGCAGTTGCTGATATCGACAAAAAGAGCAGACAACAGCAGCAGGATCAGCGCAGTCGCTGATGTCGATGAGCAGACAACAGCAGCAGGATCAGCGCAGTCGCTGATATCGATGAGCAGAGCAGACAACAGCAGCAGGATCGGTGCAGTCGCTGATATCGACGAGCAGTCAACAGCAGCAGGATCAGCGCAGTTGCAGATATCGACGAGCAGAGCAGACAACAGCAGCAGGACCAGCGCAGTCGCTGATAACGACGAGCAGAGCAGACAACATCACCAGGACCAGTGCAGTCGCTTATATCGACGAGCAGAGCAGAAAACAGCAGCAGAACCAGCGCAGTCGCTGATATCGACGAGCAGAGCAGACAAAAGCAGCAGGACCAGTGCAGTCGCTGATATCGACGAGCAGAGCAGACAACAGCAGCAGGACCAGAGCAGTCGCTGATATCGACGAGCAGAGCAGACAACAGCAGCTGGACCAACGCAGTCGCTGATATCGACGAGCAGAGCAGACAACAGCAGCAGGACCATCGCAGTCGCTGATATCAAAGAGCAGAGCAGACAACAGCAGCAGGATGCAGACGCTGATATCGTCAAGCAGAGCAGACAACTGCAGCAGGACCAGCGCAGTAGCTGATATCGACGAGCAGAGCAGACAACAGCAGCAGGACCAGCGCAGTCGCTGATATCAGCAGGATCAGCGCAATCGCTGATATCGACGAGCAGAGCAGACAACAGCAGCAGGATCAACGCAGTCACTGATATCGACGAGCAGACAACAGCAGCAGAATCTGCGCAGTCGCCGATAGCGATGAGCAGAGCAGACAACAGCAGCAGGATCAGCGCAGTCGCTGATATCGACAAACAGACAACAGCAGCAGGATCAGTGCAATTGCTTATATCGACGAGCAGAGCAGACAACAGCAGCAGGATCAGCCCAGACGCTGATATCGACGAGCAGACAACAGAAGCGGGATCAGCGCAGTCGCTGATATCGAAGAGCAGAGCAGTCAGTAGCAGCAGGATCAGCGCAGTCGCTGATATCGATGAGCAGACAACAGCAGCTGGATCAGCTCAGTCACTGACGCCGATGAGCAGAGCAGACAACAGCAGCAGGATCAAAGCAGTCACTGACGCCGACGAGCAGAGCAGACAAATGCAGCAGGATCAGCGCAGTCACTGACGCAGACGAGCAGAGCAGACAACAGCAGCAGGATCAGCGCAGTCGCTGATATCGATGAGCAGAGCAGACAACAGCAGCAGGATCGGTGCAGTCGCTGATATCGACGAGCAGTCAACAGCAGCAGGATCAGCGCAGTTGCAGATATCGACGAGCAGAGCAGAAAACAGCAGCAGAACCAGCGCAGTCGCTGATATCGACGAGCAGAGCAGACAAAAGCAGCAGGACCAGTGCAGTCGCTGATATCGACGAGCAGAGCAGACAACAGCAGCAGGACCAGAGCAGTCGCTGATATCGACGAGCAGAGCAGACAACAGCAGCTGGACCAACGCAGTCGCTGATATCGACGAGCAGAGCAGACAACAGCAGCAGGACCATCGCAGTCGCTGATATCGAAGAGCAGAGCAGACAACAGCAGCAGGATGCAGACGCTGATATCGTCAAGCAGAGCAGACAACTGCAGCAGGACCAGCGCAGTAGCTGATATCGACGAGTAGAGCAGACAACAGCAGCAGGACCAGCGCAGTCGCTGATATCAGCAGGATCAGCGCAATCGCTGATATCGACGAGCAGAGCAGACAACAGCAGCAGGATCAACGCAGTCACTGATATCGACGAGCAGACAACAGCAGCAGAATCTGCGCAGTCGCCGAAAGCGATGAGCAGAGCAGACAACAGCAGCAAGATCAGCGCAGTCGCTGATATCGACAAACAGACAACAGCAGCAGGATCAGTGCAATTGCTTATATCGACGAGCAGAGCAGACAACAGCAGCAGGATCAGCCCAGACGCTGATATCGACGAGCAGACAACAGAAGCGGGATCAGCGCAGTCGCTGATATCGAAGAGCAGAGCAGTCAGCAGCAGCAGGATCAGCGCAGTCGCTGATATCGATGAGCAGACAACAGCAGCTGGATCAGCTCAGTCGCTGACGCCGATGAGCAGAGCAGACAACAGCAGCAGGATCAAAGCAGTCACTGACGCCGACGAGCAGAGCAGACAAATGCAGCAGGATCAGCGCAGTCACTGACGCAGACGAGCAGAGCAGACAACAGCAGCAGGATCAGCGCAGTCGCTGACGCCGACGAGCAGAGCAGACAACAGCAGCAGGATGAGCGCAGTTGCTGATGTTGACGAGCAGAGCAGACAACAGCAGCTGGATCAGCGCAGTCGCTGATATCGACAAACAGACAACAGCAGCAGGATCAGCGCAGTTGCTTATATCAACGAGCAGAGCGGACAACAGTGCAGGATCAGCCCAGACGCTGATATCGACGAGCAGACAACGGAAGCGGGATCAGCGCAGTCGCTGATATCGACGAGCAGAGCAGACAGCAGCAGCAGGATCAGCGCAGTCACTGATATCGACGAGCAGACAACAGCAGCTGGATCAGCTCAGTCGCTGTCACCAACGAGCAGAGCAGACAACAGCAGAAGGATCAAAGAAGTCACTGACGACGACGAGCAGAGCAGACAACAGCAACAGGATCAGCGCAGTCGCTGACGCCGACGACAGAGCAGACAACAGCAGCAGGATCAGCGCAGTCGCTGACGCCGACGAGCAGAGCAGACAACAGCAGCAGGACCAGCGCAGTCACTGACACCGACGAGCAGAGCAGACAACAGCAGCAGGGCCAGCGCAGACGCTGACGTCGACGAGCAGAGCAGACAACAGCAGCAGGACCAGCGCAGTCGCTGATATCGATGAGAAGAGCAGATAACAGTAGCAGGACCAGCGCAGTCGCTGATATCGACGAAAAGAGCAGACAACAGCAACAGGACCAGTGCAGTAGCTGATATCGAAGAGAAGAGCAGACAACAACAGCAGGACCAGCGCAGTCGCTGATATCGACGAGCAGAGCAGACAACAGCAGCAGGACCAGCTCAGTCGCTGATATTGACGAGCAGAGCAGACAACAGCAGCAGGACCAGCCCAGTCGCTGATATTGATGAGCAGAGCAGACAACAGCAGCAGGACCAGCGCAGTAGCTGACGCCGACGAGCAGAGCAGACAACAGCAGCAGGACCAGTGCAGTCGCTGATATCGACAAGCAGACAACAGCAGCTGGATCAGCTCAGTCGCTGATATCGATGAGCAGAGCAGACAACAGCAGCAGGATCGGCGCACTCGCTGATATCGATGAGCAGACAACAGCAGCAGGATCAGCGCAGTCGCTGATATCCACGAGCAGAGCAGACAACAGCAGCAGGATGAGGGCAGTCGCTGACGCAGACGACTAGAGCAGACAACAGCAGCAGGATCAGCGCAGTTGCTGACACCGATGAGCAGAGCAGACAACAGCAGCAGGATCAGCGCTGTCGCTGATGCCGATGAGCAGAGCAGACAACAGCAGCAGGATAAGCGCAGTCGCTGAAGCCGACGAGCAGAGCAGACAACAGCAGCAGGATCAGCGCAGTCGCTGACGCCGATGAGCAGAGCAGACAACAGCAGAAAGATCAGCGCAGTCGCTGATATTTACAAGCAGACAACAGCAGCAGGATCAGCGCAGTCGCTGATATCGACGAGCAGAGCAGACAACAGCAGCAGAATCAGTGCATTCGCTATTATCGACGAGCAGAGTAGACAACAGCAGCAGGATCAGTACAGTCGCTGATATCGACGAGCAGACAACAGCAGCAGGATCAGCGCAGTCGCTGATACCGACGAGCAGAGCAGACAACAGCAGCAGGACCAGCCCAGTCACTGATATTGATGAGCAGAGAAGAAAACAGAAGCAGGATCAAGGCAGTCGCTTATATCGACGAGCAGACATTAGCAGCTGGATCAGCGCTGTCGCTGATATCGACGAGCAGACAACAGCAGCAGGATCAGCGCTGTCGCTGACGCCGACGAGCAGACAACAGCAGCAGGATCAGCGCAGTCGCTGATGCCGAAGAGCAGAGAACAGCAGCAGGATCAGCGCAGTCGCTGATGCCGAAGAGCAGAGAAGACAACAGCAGCAGGATCAAAGCAGTCACTGACGCCGACGAGCAGTGCAGACAACAGCCGCAGCATCAGCGCAGTCGCTGATATCGACAAGCAGACAACAGCAGCAGGATCAGCGCAGACGCTGATATCGACGAGCAGAGCAGACAAAAGCAGAAAGATCAGCGCAGTCGCTGATATTGACAAGCAGACAACAGCAGCAGGATCAGCGCAGTCGCTGATATCGACGAGCAGAGCAGACAACAGCAGCAGGATCAGCACAGTCGTTATTATCGACGAGCAGAGTAGACAACAGCAGCAGGACCAGCACAGTCACTGATATCGACGAGCAGACAACAGCAGCAGGTTCAGCCCAGACGCTGATATCGACGAGCAGACAACAGCATCAGGATCAGCGCAGCAGCTGATATCGACGAGCAGAGCAGACAACAGCAGCAGGATCAGCGCTGTAGCTGATATCGACGAGCAGAGCAGACAAAAGCAGCAGGATCAGCGCAGTCGCTGATATCGACAAGCAGAGCAGACAACAGCAGCAGGATCAGCGCAGTCGCTGATATCGACAAGCAGAGCAGACAACAGCAGCAGGACCAGCGCAGTCGCTGATATCGATGAGCAGAGCAGACAACAGCAACAGGACCAGTGCAGTTGCTGATATCAAAGAGAAGAGCAGACAACAACAGCAGGACCAGCGCAGTCGCTGATATCGACGTGCAGAGCAGACAACAGCAGCAGGACCAGCTCAGTCACTGATATCGACGAGCAGAGCAGACAACAGCATTAGGACCAGCCCAGTCGCTGATATTGACGAGCAGAGCAGATAACAGCAGCAGGACCAGCGCAGTCGCTGACGCCGACGAGCAGAGCAGACAACAGCAGCAGGACCAGCGCAGTCGCTGATATCGACGAGCAGACAACAGCAGCTGGATCACCTCAGTCGCTGATATCGATGAGCAGAGCAGACAAAAGCAGCAGGACCAGCGCAGTTGCTGATATCGACGAAAAGAGCAGACAACAGCAACAGGACCAGTGCAGTTGCTGATATCGAAGAGCAGAGCAGACAACAACAGCAGGACCAGCGCAGTCGCTGATATCGACGTGCAGAGCAAACAACAGCAGCAGGACCAGCTCAGTCGCTGATATCGACGAGCAGACAACAGCAGCTGGATCAGCTAAGTCGCTGACGCCGACGAGCAGAGCAGACAACAGCAGCAGGATCAGAGCAGTCGCTGACGCCGACGAGCAGAGCAGACAACAGCAGCAGGATCAGCGCAGTCGCTGACGTCGACGAGCAGAGCAGACAACAGCAACAGGACCAGCGCAGTCGCTTATATCGATGAGCAGAGCAGACAACAGCAGCATGACCAGCGCAGTCGCTGATATTGACGAAAAGAGCAGACAACAGCAACAGGACCAGTGCAGTCACTGATATCGAAGAGAAGAGCAGACAAAAACAGCAGGACCAGCGCAGTCGCTGATTTCGACGAGCAGAGCAGACAACAGCAGCAGGACCAGCGCAGTCGCTGACATTGACGAGCAGAGCAGACAACAGCAGCAGGACCAGCTCAGTCGCTGATATCGACGAGCAGAGCAGAAAACAGCAGCAGGACTAGCGCAAGCGCTTATGTCGACGAGCAGAGCAGCCAACAGCAGCAGGACCAGCACAGTCGCTGATATCGACGAGCAGAGCAGACAACAGCAGCAGGACCAGCGCTGTCGCTGATACCGACGAGCAGAGGGGACAACAGCAGCAGGACCAGCGCAGTCGCTGATATCGACAAGCAGAGCAGACAACAGCAGCAGGACCAGCGCAGTCGCTGATATCGACGAGCAGAGCAGACAACAGCAGCAGGTTAAGCGCAGTTGCTAATATCGACGAGCAGACAACAGCCGCAGGATCAGCGCAATAGCTGATATCGACGAGCAGAGCAGACAACAGCAGCAGGATCAGCGCAGTTGCTGATATCGACGAGCAGAGCAGACAACAGCAGCAGGACCAGCGCAGTCGCTGATATCGACAAGCAGAGCAGAAAACAGCAGCAGGATCAGCAAAATCGCTGACGCCGATGAGCAGAGCAGACAACAGCAGCAGGATCAGCGCAGTCGCTTACGCCGACGAGCAGAGCAGACAACAGCAGCAGGATCAGCGCAGTCGCTGATATCGACGAGCAGAGCAGACAACAGCAGCAGGATCAAGGCAGTCGCTTATATCGATGAGCAGACATTAGCAGCTGGATCAGCGCTGTCGCTGATATCGACAAGCAGACAACAGCAGCAGGCTCAGCGCAGTCGCTGATGCCGACGAGCAGAGAACAGCAGCAGGATCAGTGCAGTCGCTGATGCCGAAGAGCAGAGACGACAACAGCAGCAGGATCAAAGCAGTCACTGACGCCAACGAGCAGTGCAGACAACAGCAGCAGGATCAGCGCAGTCGCTGATATCGACGAGCAGACAACAGCAGCAGGATCAGCGCAGTCGCTGATATCGACGAGCAGAGCAGACAAAAGCAGAAAGATCAGCGCTGTCTCTGATATTGACAAGCAGACAACAGCAGCAGGATCAGCGCAGTCACTGATATCGACGAGCAGAGCAGACAACAGCAGCAGGATCAGCGCAGTCGCTATTATTGACGAGCAGAGTATACAACAGCAGCAGGATCAGCACAGTCGCTGATATCGACGAGCAGACAACAGCAGCAGGATCAGCGCAGACGCTGATATCGACGAGCAGACAACAGCAGCAGGATCAGCGCAGTAGCTGATATCGACGAGCAGAGCAGACAACAGCAGCAGGATCAGCGCTGTAGCTGATATCGACGAGCAGAGCAGGCAAAACCAGCAGGATCAGCGCAGTCGCTGATATCGACGAGCAGACAACAGCAGCAGGATCAGGGCAGTCGCTGATATCGACGAGCAGAGCAGACAACAGCAGCAAGATCAGCGCAGTTGCTTATATCGACGAGCAGACAACAGCAGCAGGGTCAGCACAGTCGCTGATATCAACGAGCAGAACAGGCAAGAGCAGCAGGACCAGTGCAGTTGCTGATATCGACAAAAATAGCAGACAACAGCAGCAGGATCAGAGCAGTTGCTGATTTCGACGAGCAGACAACAGCAGCAGGATCAGCGCAGTCGCTGATATCGATGAGCAGAGCAGACAACAGCAGCAGGATCGGTGCAGTCGCTGATATCGACGAGCAGTCAACAGCAGCAGGACCAGTGCAGTCGCTGATATCGACGAGCAGAGCAGAAAACAGCAGCAGGATCGGTGCAGTCGCTGATATCGACGAGCAGTCAACAGCAGCAGGACCAGCGCAGTCGCTGATATCGACGAGCAGAGCAGAAAACAGCAGCAGGACCAGCGCAGTCGATGATATCAAAGAGCAGAGCAGACAACAGCAGCAGGACCAGCGCAGTTGCGGATATCGACGAGCACAGCAGACAACAGCAGCAGGACCAGCGCAGTCGCTGATAACGACGAGCAGAGCAGACAACAGCACCAGGACCAGCGCAGTCGCTTATATCGACGAGCAGAGCAGAAAACAGCAGCAGGACCAGCGCAGTCGCTGATATCGACGAGCAGAGCAGACAAAAGCAGCAGGACCAGCGCAGTCGCTGATATCTACGAGCAGAGCAGACAACAGCAGCAGGACCAGAGCAGTCGCTGATATCGACGAGCAGAGCAGAAAACAGCAGCAGGACCAGCGCAGTCGATGATATCAAAGAGCAGAGCAGACAACAGCAGCAGGACCAGCGCAGTTGCGGATATCGACGAGCACAGCAGACAACAGCAGCAGGACCAGCGCAGTCGCTGATAACGACGAGCAGAGCAGACAACAGCACCAGGACCAGCGCAGTCGCTTATATCGACGAGCAGAGCAGAAAACAGCAGCAGGACCAGCGCAGTCGCTGATATCGACGAGCAGAGCAGACAAAAGCAGCAGGACCAGCGCAGTCGCTGATATCTACGAGCAGAGCAGACAACAGCAGCAGGACCAGAGCAGTCGCTGATATCGACGAGCAGAGCAGACAACAGCAGCTGGACCAACGCAGTCGCTGATATCGACGAGCAGAGCAGACAACTGCAGCAGGACCAGCGCAGTCGCTGATATCGAAGAGCAGAGCAGACAACAGCAGCAGAATGCAGACGCTGATATTGTCAAGCAGAGCAGACAACAGCAGCAGGACCAGCGCAGTAGCTGATATCGACGAGCAGAGCAGACAACAGCAGCAGGACCAGTGCAGTCGCTGATATCAGCAGGATCAGCGCAATCGCTGATATCGACGAGCAGAGCAGACAACAGCAGCAGGATCAACGCAGTCGCTGATATCGACGAGCAGACAACAGCAGCAGAATCTGCGCAGTCGCCGATATCGATGAGCAGAGCAGACAACAGCAGCAGGATCAGCGCAGTCGCTGATATCGACGAGCTGACAACAGCAGCAGGTTCAGCCCAGTCGCTGATATCGACGAGCAGACAACAGCAGCAGGATCAGCGCAGTCGCTGATATCGACGAGCAGAGCAGACAACAGCAGCAGGATCAGAGCAGTTGCTGATGTTGACGAGTAGACAACAGAAGCGGGATCAGCGGAGTCGCTGACGCAGACGAGCAGAGCAGACAACAGCAGCAGGATCAGCGCAGTCGCTGACGCCGACGAGCAGAGCAGACAACAGCAGCAGGATCAGCGCAGTTGCTGATGTTGACGAGCAGAGCAGACAACAGCAGCTGGATCAGCGCAGTCGCTGATATCGACAAACAGACAACAACAGCAGGATCAGCGCAGTTGCTTATATCAACGAGCAGAGCGGACAACAGTGCAGGATCAGCCCAGACGCTGATATCGACGAGCAGACAACAGAAGCGGGATCAGCGCAGTCACTGATATCGACGAGCAGAGCAGACAGCAGCAGCATGATCAGCGCAGTCACTGATATCGACGAGCAGACAACAGCAGCTGGATCAGCTCAGTCGCTGACACCGACGAGCAGACTAGACAACAGCAGCAGGATCAAAGCAGTCACTGACGACGACGAGCAGAGCAGACAACAGCAGCATGATCAGCGCAGTCGCTGACGCCGACGAGCAGAGCAGACAACAGCAGCAGGATCAGCGCAGTTGCTGACGCCGACGAGCAGAGCAGACAACAGCAGCAGGACCAGCGCAGTCGCTGACGCCGACGAGCAGAGCAGACAACAGCAGCAGGGCCAGCGCAGACGCTGACGTTGACGAGCAGAGCAGACAACAGCAGCAGGACCAGCGCAGTCGCTGATATCGATGAGAAGAGCAGATAACAGTAGCAGGACCAGCGCAGTCGCTGATATCGACGAAAAGAGCAGACAACAGCATTAGGACCAGCCCAGTCGCTGATATTGACGAGCAGAGCAGATAACAGCAGCAGGGCCAGCGCAGTGGCTGACGCCGACGAGCAGAGCAGACAACAGCAGCAGGACCAGCGCAGTCGCTGATATCGACGAGCAGACAACAGCAGCTGGATCAGCTCAGTCGCTGATATCAATGAGCAGAGCATACAAAAGCAGCAGGACCAGCGCAGTCGCTGATATCGACGAAATGAGCAGACAACAGCAACAGGACCAGTGCAGTTGCTGATATCGAAGAGAAGAGCAGACAACAACAGCAGGACCAGCGCAGTCGCTGATATCGACGTGCAGAGCAGACAACAGCAGCAGGACCAGCTCAGTCGCTGATATCGACGAGCAGAGCAGACAACAGCAGCAGGATCAGCGCAGTCGCTGACGTCGACGAGCAGAGCAGACAACAGCAACAGGACCAGCGCAGTCGCTTATATCGATGAGCAGAGCAGACAACAGCAGCAGGACCAGCGCAGTCGCTGATATCGACGAAAAGAGCAGACAACAGCAACAGGACCAGTGCAGTCACTGATATCGAAGAGAAGAGCAGACAAAAACAGCAGGACCAGCGCAGTCGCTGATTTCGACGAGCAGAGGAGACAACAGCAGCAGGACCAGCGCAGTCGCTGACATTGACGAGCAGAGCAGACAACAGCAGCAGGACCAGCTCAGTCGCTGATATCGACGAGCAGAGCAGAAAACAGCAGCAGGACTAGCGCAAGCGCTTATGTTGACGAGCAGAGCAGACAACAGCAGCAGGACCAGCACAGTCGCTGATATCGATGAGCAGAGCAGACAACAGCAGCAGGACCAGCGCTGTCGCTGATACCGACGAGCAGAGGGGACAACAGCAGCAGGAGCAGCGCAGTCGCTGATATCGACAAGCAGAGCAGACAACAGCAGCAGGACCAGCGCAGTCGCTGATATCGACGAGCAGAGCAGACAACAGCAGCAGGTTCAGCGCAGTTGCTAATATCGACGAGCAGACAACAGCCGCAGGATCAGCGCAATAGCTGATATCAACGAGCAGAGCAGACAACAGCAGCAGGATTAGCGCAATGGCTTATATCGACGAGCAGACAACAGCCGCAGGATCAGCGCAATAGCTGATATCAACGAGCAGAGGAGACAACAGCAGCAGGACCAGCGCAGTCGCTGACATTGACGAGCAGAGCAGACAACAGCAGCAGGACCAGCTCAGTCGCTGATATCGACGAGCAGAGCAGAAAACAGCAGCAGGACTAGCGCAAGCGCTTATGTTGACGAGCAGAGCAGACAACAGCAGCAGGACCAGCACAGTCGCTGATATCGATGAGCAGAGCAGACAACAGCAGCAGGACCAGCGCTGTCGCTGATACCGACGAGCAGAGGGGACAACAGCAGCAGGAGCAGCGCAGTCGCTGATATCGACAAGCAGAGCAGACAACAGCAGCAGGACCAGCGCAGTCGCTGATATCGACGAGCAGAGCAGACAACAGCAGCAGGTTCAGCGCAGTTGCTAATATCGACGAGCAGACAACAGCCGCAGGATCAGCGCAATAGCTGATATCAACGAGCAGAGCAGACAACAGCAGCAGGATTAGCGCAATGGCTTATATCGACGAGCAGACAAAAGCAGCAGGATCAGCGGAGTTGCTAACACCGACGAGCAGAGCAGACAACAGCAGCAGGAACAGCAAAATCGCTGACGCCGATGAGCAGAGCAGACAACAGCAGCAGGATCAGCGCAGTCGCTTACGCCGACGAGCAGAGCAGACAACAGCAGCAGGATCAGCGCAGTCGCTGATATCGACGAGCAGAGCAGACAACAGCAGCAGGACCAGCGCAGTCGCTGATATCGACAAGCAGAGCAGAAAACAGAAGCAGGATCAAGGCAGTCGCTTATATCGATGAGCAGACATTGTCAGCGCTGTCGCTGATATTGACAAGCAGAACACAGCAGCAGGCTCAGCGCAGTCGCTGATGCCGACGAGCAGAGAACAGGAGCAGGATCAGTGCAGTCGCTGATGCCGAAGAGCAGAGAAGACAACAGCAGCAGGATCAAAGCAGTCACTGACGCCAACGAGCCGTGCAGACAACAGCAGCAGGATCAGCGCAGTCGCTGATATTGACGAGCAGACAACAGCAGCAGGATCAGCGCAGTCGCTGATATTGACGAGCAGAGCAGACAAAAGCAGAAAGATCAGCGCTGTCTCTGATATTGACAAGCAGACAACAGCAGCAGGATCAGCGCAGTCGCTGATATCGACGAGCAGAGCAGACAACAGCAGCAGCATCAGCGCAGTCGCTATTATTGACGAGCAGAGTAGACAACAGCAGCAGGATCAGCACAGTCGCTGATATCGACGAGCAGACAACAGCAGCAGGATCAGCGCAGACGCTGATATCGACGAGCAGACAACAGCAGCAGGATCAGCGCAGTAGCTGATATCGACGAGCAGAACAGACAGCAGCAGCAGGATCAGCGCTGTAGCTGATATCGACGAGCAGAGCAGGCAAAACCAGCAGGATCAGCGCAGTCGCTGATATCGACGAGCAGACAACAGCAGCAGGATCAGGGCAGTCGCTGATATCGACGAGCAGAGCAGACAACAGCAGCAAGATCAGCGCAGTTGCTTATATCGACGAGCAGACAACAGCAGCAGGGTCAGCACAGTCGCTGATATCAACGAGCAGAGCAGGCAACAGCAGCAGGACCAGCGCAGTTGCTGATATCGACAAAAAGAGCAGACAACAGCAGCAGGATCAGCGCAGTCGCTGATGTCGACGAGCAGAGCAGACAACAGCAGCAGGACCAGCGCAGTCGCTGATATCAAAGAGCAGAGCAGACTACAGCAGCAGGATGCAGACGCTGATATCGACGAGCAGAGCAGACAACAGCAGCAGGACCAGCGCAGTCGCTGATATCGACGAGCAGAGCAGACAACAGCAGCAGGACCAGCGCAGTCGCTGATATCAGCAGGATCAGCGCAATCGCTGATATCGACGAGCAGAGCAGACAACAGCAGCAGGATCAACGCAGTCGCTGATATCGATGAGCAGACAACAGCAGCAGAATCTGCGCAGTCGCCGATATCGATGAGCAGAGCAGACAACAGCAGCAGGATCAGCGCAGTCGCTGATATCGACGAGCTGACAACAGCAGCAGGTTCAGCGCAGTCGCTGATATCGACGAGCAGACAACAGCAGCAGGATCAGCGCAGTCGCTGATATTGACGAGCAGAGCAGACAACAGCAGCAGGATAAGAGCAGTTGCTGATGTTGACGAGCAGAGCAGACAACAGCAGCTGGATCAGCGCAGTCGCTGATATCGACAAACAGACAACAGCAGCAGGATCAGTGCAGTTGCTGATATCGAAGAGCAGAGCAGTCAGCAGCAGCAGGATCAGCGCAGTCGCTGATATCGATGAGCAGACAACAGCAGCTGGATCAGCTCAGTCGCTGACGCCGACGAGCAGAGCAGACAACAGCAGCAGGATCAAAGCAGTCACTGACGCCGACGAGCAGAGCAGACAAATGCAGCAGGATCAGCGCAGTCGCTGACGCAGACGAGCAGAGCAGACAACAGAAGCAGGATCAGCGCAGTCGCTGACGCCGACGAGCAGAGCAGACAACAGCAGCAGGATCAGCGCAGTTGCTGATGTTGACGAGCAGAGCAGACAACAGCAGCTGGATCAGCGCAGTCGCTGATATCGACAAACAGACAACAGCAGCAGGATCAGCGCAGTTGCTTATATCAACGAGCAGAGCGGACAACAGTGCAGGATCAGCCCAGACGCTGATATCGACGAGCAGACAACAGCAGCGGGATCAGCGCAGTCGCTGATATCGACGAGCAGAGCAGACCGCAGCAGCAGGATCAGCGCAGTCACTGATATCGACGAGCAAACAACAGCAGCTGGATCAGCTCAGTCCCTGACACCGACGAGCAGAGCAGACAACAGCAGCAGGTTCAAAGCAGTCACTGACGACGACGAGCAGAGCAGACAACAGCAGCAGGATCAGCGCAGTCGCTGACGCAGAAGAGCAGAGCAGACAACAGCAGCAGGACCAGCGCAGTCGCTGACGCCGACGAGCAGAGCAGACAACAGCAGCAGGACCAGCGCAGTCGCTGATATTGATGAGAAGAGCAGATAACAGTAGCAGGACCAGCGCAGTCACTGATATCGACGAAAAGAGCAGACAACAGCAACAGGACCAGTGCAGTAGCTGATATCGAAGAGAAGAGCAGACAACAACAGCAGGACCAGCGCAGTCGCTGATATTGACGAGCAGAGCAGACAACAGCAGCAGGATAAGAGCAGTTGCTGATGTTGACGAGCAGAGCAGACAACAGCAGCTGGATCAGCGCAGTCGCTGATATCGACAAACAGACAACAGCAGCAGGATCAGTGCAGTTGCTGATATCGAAGAGCAGAGCAGTCAGCAGCAGCAGGATCAGCGCAGTCGCTGATATCGATGAGCAGACAACAGCAGCTGGATCAGCTCAGTCGCTGACGCCGACGAGCAGAGCAGACAACAGCAGCAGGATCAAAGCAGTCACTGACGCCGACGAGCAGAGCAGACAAATGCAGCAGGATCAGCGCAGTCGCTGACGCAGACGAGCAGAGCAGACAACAGAAGCAGGATCAGCGCAGTCGCTGACGCCGACGAGCAGAGCAGACAACAGCAGCAGGATCAGCGCAGTTGCTGATGTTGACGAGCAGAGCAGACAACAGCAGCTGGATCAGCGCAGTCGCTGATATCGACAAACAGACAACAGCAGCAGGATCAGCGCAGTTGCTTATATCAACGAGCAGAGCGGACAACAGTGCAGGATCAGCCCAGACGCTGATATCGACGAGCAGACAACAGCAGCGGGATCAGCGCAGTCGCTGATATCGACGAGCAGAGCAGACAGCAGCAGCAGGATCAGCGCAGTCACTGATATCGACGAGCAAACAACAGCAGCTGGATCAGCTCAGTCGCTGACACCGACGAGCAGAGCAGACAACAGCAGCAGGTTCAAAGCAGTCACTGACGACGACGAGCAGAGCAGACAACAGCAGCAGGATCAGCGCAGTCGCTGACGCAGAAGAGCAGAGCAGACAACAGCAGCAGGACCAGCGCAGTCGCTGACGCCGACGAGCAGAGCAGACAACAGCAGCAGGACCAGCGCAGTCGCTGATATTGATGAGAAGAGCAGATAACAGTAGCAGGACCAGCGCAGTCGCTGATATCGACGAAAAGAGCAGACAACAGCAACAGGACCAGTGCAGTAGCTGATATCGAAGAGAAGAGCAGACAACAACAGCAGGACCAGCGCAGTCGCTGATATCGAGGAGCAGAGCAGACAACAGCAGCAGGACCAGCTCAGTCGCTGATATCGACGAGCAGAGCAGACAACAGCAGCAGGACCAGCCCAGTCGCTGATATTGACGAGCATAGCAGACAACAGCAGCAGGACCAGCGCAGTCGCTGACGCCGACGAGCAGAGCAGACAACAGCAGCAGGACCAGTGCAGTCGCTGATATCGACGAGCAGACAACAGCAGCTGGATCAGCTCAGTCGCTGATATCGATGAGCAGAGCAGACAACAGCAGCAGGATCGGCGCAGTCGCTGATATCGACGAGCAGACAACAGCAGCAGGATCAGCGCAGTCGCTGATATCCACGAGCAGAGCAGACAACAGCAGCAGGATCAGCGCTGTCGCTGATGCCGATGAGCAGAGCAGACAACAGCAGCAGGATAAGCACAGTCGCTGACGCCGACGAGCAGAGCAGACAACAGCAGCAGGATCAGCGCAGTCGCTGATATCGACGAGCAGAGCAGACAAAAGCAGAAAGATCAGCGCAGTCGCTGATATTTACAAGCAGACAACAGCAGCAGGATCAGCGCAGTCGCTGATATCGACGAGCAGAGCAGACTACAGCAGCAGGATCAGCGCAGTCGCTATTATCAACGAGCAGAGTAGACAACAGCAGCAGGATCAGCACAGTGGCTGCTATCGACGAGCAGACAACAGCAGCAGGATCAGCGCAGTAGCTGATATAGACGAGCAGAACAGACAGCAGCAGCAGGATCAGCGCTGTAGCTGATATCGACGAGCAGAGCAGGCAAAACCAGCAGGATCAGCGCAGTCGCTGATATCGACGAGCAGACAACAGCAGCAGGATCAGGGCAGTCGCTGATATCGACGAGCAGAGCAGACAACAGCAGCAAGATCAGCGCAGTTGCTTATATCGACGAGCAGACAACAGCAGCAGGGTCAGCACAGTCGCTGATATCAACGAGCAGAGCAGGCAAAAGCAGCAGGACCAGCGCAGTTGCTGATATCGACAAAAAGAGCAGACAACAGCAGCAGGATCAGCGCAGTCGCTGATGTCGACGAGCAGACAACAGCAGCAGGATCAGCGCAGTCGCTGATATCGATGAGCAGAGCAGACAACAGCAGCAGGATCGGTGCAGTCGCTGATATCGACAAGCAGTCAACAGCAGCAGGATCAGCGCAGTCGCTGATACCGACGAGCAGAGCAGACAACAGCAGCAGGATCAGAGCAGTCGCTGATATCGACGAGCAGAGCAGAAAACAGCAGCAGGACCAGCGCAGTCGATGATATCAAAGAGCAGAGCAGACAACAGCAGCAGGACCAGCGCAGTTGCGGATATCGACGAGCAGAGCAGACAACAGCAGCAGGACCAGCCTAGTCGCTGATAACGACGAGCAGAGCAGACAACAGCACCAGGACCAGCGCAGTCGCTTATATCGACGAGCAGAGCAGAAAACAGCAGCAGGACCAGCGCAGTCGCTGATATCGACGAGCAGAGCAGACAACAGCAGCAGGATCAGGGCAGTCGCTGATATCGACGAGCAGAGCAGACAACAGCAGCAAGATCAGCGCAGTTGCTTATATCGACGAGCAGACAACAGCAGCAGGGTCAGCACAGTCGCTGATATCAACGAGCAGAGCAGGCAAAAGCAGCAGGACCAGCGCAGTTGCTGATATCGACAAAAAGAGCAGACAACAGCAGCAGGATCAGCGCAGTCGCTGATGTCGACGAGCAGACAACAGCAGCAGGATCAGCGCAGTCGCTGATATCGATGAGCAGAGCAGACAACAGCAGCAGGATCGGTGCAGTCGCTGATATCGACAAGCAGTCAACAGCAGCAGGATCAGCGCAGTCGCTGATACCGACGAGCAGAGCAGACAACAGCAGCAGGATCAGAGCAGTCGCTGATATCGACGAGCAGAGCAGAAAACAGCAGCAGGACCAGCGCAGTCGATGATATCAAAGAGCAGAGCAGACAACAGCAGCAGGACCAGCGCAGTTGCGGATATCGACGAGCAGAGCAGACAACAGCAGCAGGACCAGCCTAGTCGCTGATAACGACGAGCAGAGCAGACAACAGCACCAGGACCAGCGCAGTCGCTTATATCGACGAGCAGAGCAGAAAACAGCAGCAGGACCAGCGCAGTCGCTGATATCGACGAGCAGAGCAGACAAAAGCAGCAGGACCAGCGCAGTCGCTGATATCGACGAGCAGAGCAGACAACAGCAGCAGGACCAGAGCAGTCGCTGATATCGACGAGCAGAGCAGACAACAGCAGCTGGACCAACGCAGTCGCTGATATCGAAGAGCAGAGCAGACTACAGCAGCAGGATCAACGCAGTCGCTGATATCGACGAGCAGACAACAGCAGCAGAATCTGCGAAGTCGCCAATATCGATGAGCAGAGCAGACAACAGCAGCAGGATCAGCGCAGTCGCTGATATCGACGAGCTGACAACAGTAGCAGGTTCAGCGCAGTCGCTGATATCGACGAGCAGACAACAGCAGCAGGATCAGCGCAGTCGCTGATATTGACGAGCAGAGCAGACAACAGCAGCAGGATCAGCGCAGTCGCTGACGCAGACGAGCAGAGCAGACAACAGCTGCAGGATCAGCGCAGTTGCTGATGTTGACAAGCAGAGCAGACAACAGCAGCTGGATCAGCGCAGTCGCTGATATCGACAAACAGACAACAGCAGCAGGATCAGCGCAGTCGCTGATATCGACGAGCAGAGCAGACAGCAGCAGCAGGATCAGCGCAGTCACTGATATCGACGAGCAGACAACAGCAGCTGGATCAGCTCAGTCGCTTACACCGACGAGCAGAGCAGACAACAGCAGCAGGTTCAAAGCAGTCACTGACGACGACGAGCAGAGCAGACAACAGCAGCAGGATCAGCGCAGTCGCTGACGCCGACGAGCAGAGCAGACAACAGCAGCAGGATCAGCGCAGTCGCTGACGCAGAAGAGCAGAGCAGACAACAGCAGCAGGACCAGCGCAGTCGCTGACGCCGACGAGCAGAGCAGACAACAGCAGCAGGGCCAGCGCAGACGCTGAGGTCGACGAGCAGAGCAGACAACAGCAGCAGGACCAGCGCAGTCGCTGATATTGATGAGAAGAGCAGATAACAGTAGCAGGACCAGCGCAGTCGCTGATATCGACGAAAAGAGCAGACAACAGAAACAGGACCAGTGCAGTAGCTGATATCGAAGAGAAGAGCAGACAACAACAGCAGGACCAGCGCAGTCGCTGATATCGACGAGCAGAGCAGACAACAGCAGCAGGACCAGCTCAGTCGCTGATATCGACGAGCAGAGCAGACAACAGCAGCAGGACCAGCCCAGTCGCTGATATTGACGAGCAGAGCAGACAACAGCAGCAGGACCAGCGCAGTCGCTGACCCCGACGAGCAGAGCAGACAACAGCAGCAGGACCAGTGCAGTCGCTGATATCGACGAGCAGACAACAGCAGCTGGATCAGCTCAGTCGCTGATATCGATGAGCAGAGCAGACAACAGCAGCAGGATCGGCGCAGTCGCTGATATCGACGAGCAGACAACAGCAGCAGGATCACCGCAGTCGCTGATATCCACGAGCAGAGCAGACAACAGCAGCAGGATGAGGGCAGTTGCTGACGCAGACGAGCAGAGCAGACAACAGCAGCAGGATCAGCGCAGTCGCTGACACCGACGAGCAGAGCAGACAACAGCAGCAGGATCAGCGCTGTCGCTGACGCCGACGAGCAGAGCAGACAACAGCAGCAGGATCAGCGCAGTCGCTGATATCGACGAGCAGAGCAGACAAAAGCAGAAAGATCAGCGCAGTCGCTGATATTTACAAGCAGACAACAGCAGCAGGATCAGCGCAGTCGCTGATATCGACGAGCAGAGCAGACAACAGCAGCAGGATCAGCGCAGTCGCTATTATCGACGAGCAGAGTAGACAACAGCAGCAGGATCAGCACAGTGGCTGATATTGACCAGCAGACAACAGCAGCAGGATCAGCGCTGTCGCTGATACCGACGAGCAGAGCAGACAACAGCAGCAGGACCAGCCCAGTCACTGATATTGATGAGCAGAGAAGAAAACAGAAGCAGGATCAAGGCAGTCGCTTATATCGACGAGCAGACATTAGCAGCTGGATCAGCGCTGTCGGTGATATCGACGAGCAGACGACAGCAGCAGGATCAGCGCTGTCGCTGACGCCGACGAGCAGACAACAGCAGCAGGATCAGCGCAGTTGCTGATGCCGACGAGCAGAGAACAGCAGCAGGATCAGCGCAGTCGCTGATGCCGAAGAGCAGAGAAGACAACAGCAGCAGGATCAAAGCAGTCACTGACGCCGACGAGCAGTGCAGACAACAGCCGCAGGATCAGCGCAGTCGCTGAAATCGACGAGCAGACAACAGCAGCAGGATCAGCGCAGTCGCTGATATCGACGAGCAGAGCAGACAAAAGCAGAAAGATCAGCGCAGTCGCTGATATTGACAAGCAGACAACAGCAGCAGGATCAGCGCAGTCGCTGATATCGACGAGCAGAGCAGACAACAGCAGCAGGATCAGCGCAGTCATTATTATCGACGAGCAGAGTAGACAACAGCAGCAGGATCAGCACAGTCGCTGATATCGACGAGCAGACAACAGCAGCAGGATCAGCGCAGACGCTGATATCGACGAGCAGACAACAGCAGCAGGATCAGCGCAGCAGCTGATATCGACGAGCAGAGCAGACAACAGCAGCAGGACCAGAGCAGTCGCTGATATCGACGAGCAGAGCAGACAACAGCAGCAGGACCAGCGCAGTCGCTAATAACGACGAGCAGAGCAGACAACAGCAGCAGGACCAGCGCAGTCGCTGATATCAACGAGCAGAGCAGACATCAGCAGCAGGACCAGCGCAGTCGCTGAAATCGACGTGCAGAGTAGACAACAGCAGCAGGATAAGCACAGTCGCTGATATCGACGAGCAGACAACAGCAGCAGGATCAGCGCAGTCGCTGACGCCGATGAGCAGAGCAGGCAACAGCAGCAGGATCTGCGCAGTCGATGACGCCGACGAGCAGAGCAGACAATAGCAGCAGGATCAGCGCAGTCGCTGATATCGACGAGCAGACAACAGCAGCTGGAAAAGCTCAGTTACTGACGCAGACGAGCAGAGCAGACAACAGCAGCAGGATCAAAGCAGTCACTGACGCCGACGAGCAGAGCAGACAACAGCAGCAGGATCAGCACAGTCGCTGACGCAGACGAGCAGACCAGACAACAGCAGAAGGATCAGCGCAGTCGCTGACGCCGACGAGCAGAGCAGACAACAGCAGCAGGATCAGCGCAGTCGCTGACGCCGACGAGGAGAGCAGACAACAGCAGTAGGATCAGCGCAGTTGCTGACGCCGACGAGCAGAGCAGACAACAGTAGCAGGACCAGCGCAGTTGCTGATATCGACGAAAAGAGCAGACAACAGCAACAGGACCAGTGCAGTCGCTGATATCGAAGAGAAGAGCAGACAACAACAGCAGGAACAGCGCAGTCGCTGATATCGACGTGCAGAGCAGACAACAGCAGCAGGACCAGCGCAGTCGCTGACATCGACGAGCAGAGCAGACAACAGCAGCAGGATCAGCGCAGTCGCTGACGCCGATGAGCAGAGCAGGCAACAGCAGCAGGATCTGCGCAGTCGATGACGCCGACGAGCAGAGCAGACAACAGCAGCAGGATCAGCGCAGTCGCTGATATCGACGAGCAGACAACAGCAGCTGGAAAAGCTCAGTTACTGACGCAGACGAGCAGAGCAGACAACAGCAGCAGGATGAAAGCAGTCACTGACGCCGACGAGCAGAGCAGACAACAGCAGCAGGATCAGCACAGTCGCTGACGCAGACGAGCAGACCAGACAACAGCAGAAGGATCAGCGCAGTCGCTGACGCCGACGAGCAGAGCAGACAACAGCAGCAGGATCAGCGCAGTCGCTGACGCCGACGAGGAGAGCAGACAACAGCAGTAGGATCAGCGCAGTTGCTGACGCCGACGAGCAGAGCAGACAACAGTAGCAGGACCAGCGCAGTTGCTGATATCGACGAAAAGAGCAGACAACAGCAACAGGACCAGTGCAGTCGCTGATATCGAAGAGAAGAGCAGACAACAACAGCAGGAACAGCGCAGTCGCTGATATCGACGTGCAGAGCAGACAACAGCAGCAGGACCAGCGCAGTCGCTGACATCGACGAGCAGAGCAGACAACAGCAGCAGGATCAGCGCAGTCGCTGACGCCGACGAGCAGAGTTGACAACAGCAGCAGGACCAGCGCAGCCGCTGACGTCGAGGAACAGAGCAGACAACAGCAGCAGGACCAGCGCAGTCGCTGATATCGATGAGAAGAGCAGATAACAGTAGCAGGACCAGCGCAGTCGCTGATATCGACGAAAAGAGCAGACAATAGCAACAGGACCAGTGCAGTCGCTGATATCGAAGAGAAGAGCAGACAACAACAGCAGGAACAGCGCAGTCGCTGATATCGACGTGCAGAGCAGACAACAGCAGCAGGACCAGCGCAGTCGCTGACATCGACGAGCAGAGCAGACAACAGCAGCAGGATCAGCGCAGTCGCTGACGCCGACGAGCAGAGTTGACAACAGCAGCAGGACCAGCGCAGCCGCTGAAGTTGAGGAACAGAGCAGACAACAGCAGCAGGACCAGCCCAGTCGCTGATATTGACGAGCAGAGCAGATAACAGCAGCAGGACCAGCGCAGTCGCTGACGCCGACGAGCAGAGCAGACAACAGCAGCAGGACCAGCGCAGTCGCTGATATCGACGAGCAGACAACAGCAGCTGGATCAGCTCAGTCGCTGATATCGATGAGCAGAGCAGACAAAAGCAGCAGGACCAGCGCAGTCGCTGATATCGACGAAAAGATCAGACAACAGCAACAGGACCAGTGCAGTTGCTGATATCGAAGAGAAGAGCAGACAACAACAGCAGGACCAGCGCAGTTGCTGATATCGACGTGCAGAGCAGACAACAGCAGCAGGACCAGCTCAGTCGCTGATATCGACGAGCAGACAACAGCAGCTGGATCAGCTAAGTCGCTGACGCCGACGAGCAGAGCAGACAACAGCAGCAGGATCAGAGCAGTCGCTGACGCCGACGAGCAGAGCGGACAACAGCAGCAGGATCAGCGCAGTCGCTGACGTCGACGAGCAGAGCAGACAACAGCAACAGGACCAAAGCAGTCGCTTACATCGATGAGCAGAGCAGACAACAGCAGCAGGACCAGCGCAGTCGCTGATATCGACGAAAAGAGCAGACAACAGGACCAGTGCAGTCACTGATATCGAAGAGAAGAGCAGACAAAAACAGCAGGACCAGCGCAGTCGCTGATTTCGACGAGCAGAGCCGACAACAGCAGCAGGACCAGCGCAGTCGCTGACATTGACGAGCAGAGCAGACAACAGCAGCAGGACCAGCTCAGTCGCTGATATCGACGAGCAGAGCAGAAAACAGTAGCAGGACTAGCGCAAGCGCTTATGTCGACGAGCAGAGCAGACAACAGCAGCAGGACCAGCACAGTCGCTGATATCGACGAGCAGAGCAGACAACAGCAGCAGGACCAGCGCTTTCGCTGATACCGACGAGCAGAGGGGACAACAGCAGCAGGACCAGCGCAGTCGCTGATATCGACAAGCAGAGCAGACAACAGCAGCAGGACCAGCGCAGTCGCTGATATCGACGAGCAGAGCGGACAACAGCAGCAGGTTCAGCGCAGTTGCTGATATCGACGAGCAGACAAAAGCAGCAGGATCAGCGGAGTTGCTAACACCAACGAGCAGAGCAGACAACAGCAGCAGGATCAGCAAAATCGCTGACGCCGATGAGCAGAGCAGACAACAGCAGCAGGATCAGCGCAGTCGCTTACGCCGACGAGCAGAGCAGACAACAGCAGCAGGATCAGCGCAGTCGCTGATATCGACGAGCAGAGCAGACAACAGCAGCAGGACCAGCGCAGTCGCTGATATCGACAAGCAGAGCAGAAAACAGAAGCAGGATCAAGGCAGTCACTTATATCGATGAGCAGACATTAGCAGCTGGATCAGCGCTGTCGCTGATATCGACAAGCAGACAACAGCAGCAGGCTCAGCGCAGTCGCTGATGCCGACGAGCAGAGAACAGCAGCAGGATCAGAGCTGTCGCTGATGCCGAAGAGCAGAGAAGACAACAGCAGCAGGATCAAAGCAGTCACTGACGCCAACGAGCAGTGCAGACAACAGCAGCAGGATCAGCGCAGTCGCTGATATTGACGAGCAGACAACAGCAGCAGGATCAGCGCAGTCGCTGACATCGACGAGCAGAGCAGACAAAAGCAGAAAGATCAGCGCTGTCTCTGATATTGACAAGCAGACAACAGCAGCAGGATCAGCGCAGTCGCTGATATCGACGAGCAGAGCAGACAACAGCAGCAGGATCAGCACAGTCGCTATTATTGACGAGCAGAGTAGACAACAGCAGCAGGATCAGCACAGTCGCAGATATCTACGAGCAGACAACAGCAGCAGGATCAGCGCAGATGCTGATATCGACGAGCAGACAACAGCAGCAGGATCAGCGCAGTAGCTGATATCGACAAGCAGAGCAGACAACAGCAGCAGGATCAGCGCTGTAGCTGATATCGACGAGCAGAGCAGGCAAAACCAGCAGGATCAGCGCAGTCGCTGATATCGACGAGCAGACAACAGCAGCAGGATCAGGGCAGTCGCTGATATCGACGAGCAGAGCAGACAACAGCAGCAAGATCAGCGCAGTTGCTTATATCGACGAGCAGACAACAGCAGCAGGGTCAGCACAGTCGCTGACATCAACGAGCAGAGCAGGCAACAGCTGCAGGACCAGCGCAGTTGCTGATATCGACAAAAAGAGCAGACAACAGCAGCAGGATCAGCGAAAGTCGCTGATGTCGACGAGCAGACAACAGCAGCAGGATCAGCGCAGTCGCTGATTTCGATGAGCAGAGCAGACAACAGCAGCAGGATCGGTGCAGTCGCTGATATCGACGAGCAGTCAACAGCAGCAGGATCAGCGCAGTCGCTGATACCGACGAGCAGAGCAGACAACAGCAGCAGGATCAGCGCAGTCGCTGACGCCGACGAGCAGAGCAGAAAACAGCAGCAGGACCAGCGCAGTCGCTGATATCGACGAGCAGAGCAGAAAACAGCAGCAGGATCAAAGCAGTCACTGACGCCAACGAGCAGTGCAGACAACAGCAGCAGGATCAGCGCAGTCGCTGATATCGACGAGCAGACAACAGCAGCAGGATCAGCGCAGTCGCTGACATCGACGAGCAGAGCAGACAAAAGCAGAAAGATCAGCGCTGTCTCTGATATTGACAAGCAGACAACAGCAGCAGGATCAGCGCAGTCGCTGATATCGACGAGCAGAGCAGACAACAGCCGCAGGATCAGCGCAGTCGCTATTATTGACGAGCAGAGTAGACAACAGCAGCAGGATCAGCACAGTCACTGATATCGACGAGCAGACAACAGCAGCAGGATCAGCGCAGATGCTGATATCGACGAGCAGACAACAGCAGCAGGATCAGCGCAGTAGCTGATATCGACGAGCAGAGCAGACAACAGCAGCAGGATCAGCGCTGTAGCTGATATCGACGAGCAGAGCAGGCAAAACCAGCAGGATCAGCGCAGTCGCTGATATCGACGAGCAGACAACAGCAGCAGGATCAGGGCAGTCGCTGATATCGACGAGCAGAGCAGACAACAGCAGCAAGATCAGCGCAGTTGCTTATATCGACGAGCAGACAACAGCAGCAGGGTCAGCACAGTCGCTGATATCAACGAGCAGAGCAGGCAACAGCTGCAGGACCAGCGCAGTTGCTGATATCGACAAAAAGAGCAGACAACAGCAGCAGGATCAGCGCAGTCGCTGATGTCGACGAGCAGACAACAGCAGCAGGATCAGCGCAGTCGCTGATATTGATGAGCAGAGCAGACAACAGCAGCAGGATCGGTGCAGTCGCTGATATCGACGAGCAGTCAACAGCAGCAGGATCAGCGCAGTCGCTGATACCGACGAGCAGAGCAGACAACAGCAGCAGGATCAGCGCAGTCGCTGACGCCGACGAGCAGAGCAGAAAACAGCAGCAGGACCAGCGCAGTCGCTGATATCGACGAGCAGAGCAGAAAACAGCAGCAGGACCAGCGAAGTCGATGATATCAAAGAGCAGAGCAGACAACAGCAGCAGGACCAGCGCAGTTGCGGGAATCGACGAGCAGAGCAGACAACAGCAGCAGGACCAGCGCAGTCGCTGATAACGACGAGCAGAGCAGACAACAGCACCAGGACCAGCGCAGTCGCTTATATCGACGAGCAGAGCAGAAAACAGCAGCAGGACCAGCGCAGTCGCTGATATCGACGAGCAGAGCAGACAAAAGCAGCAGGACCAGCGCAGTTGCTGATATCGACGAGCAGAGCAGACAACAGCAGCAGGACCAGAGCAGTCGCTGATATCGACGAGCAGAGCAGACAACAGCAGCTGGACCAACGCAGTCGCTGATATCGACGAGCAGAGCAGACAACAGCAGCAGGACCAGCGCAGTCGCTGATATCGAAGAGCAGAGCAGACTACAGCAGCAGGATGCAGACGCTGATATCGTCAAGCAGAGCAGACAACAGCAGCAGGACCAGCGCAGTAGCTGATATAGACGAGCAGAGCAGACAACAGCAGCAGGACCAGCGCAGTCGCTGATATCAGCAGGATCAGCGCAATCGCTGATATCGACGAGCAGAGCAGACAACAGCAGCAGGATCAACGCAGTAGCTGATATCGACGAGCAGACAACAGCAGCAGAATCTGCTCAGTCGCCGATATCGATGAGCAGAGCAGACAACAGCAGCAGGATCAGCGCAGTCGCTGATATCGACGAGCTGACAACAGCAGCAGGTTCAGCGCAGTCGCTGATATCGACGAGCAGACAACAGCAGCAGGATCAGCGCAGTCGCTGATATCGACGAGCAGAGCAGACAACAGCAGCAGGATCAGAGCAGTTGCTGATGTTGACGAGCAGAGCAGACAACAGCAGCTGGATCAGCGCAGTCGCTGATATCGACAAACAGACAACAGCAGTAGGATCAGTGCAGTTGCTTATATCGACGAGCAGAGCAGACAACAGCAGCAGGATCAGCCCAGACGCTGATATCGACGAGCAGACAACAGAAGCGGGATCAGCGCAGTCGCTGATATCGAAGAGCAGAGCAGTCAGCAGCAGCAGGATCAGCGCAGTCGCTGATATCGATGAGCAGACAACAGCAGCTGGATCAGCTCAGTCGCTGACGCCGACGAGCAGAGCAGACAACAGCAGCAGGATCAAAGCAGTCACTGACGCCGACGAGCAAAGCAGACAAATGCAGCAGGATCAGCGCAGTCGCTGACGCAGACGAGCAGAGCAGACAACAGTCGCAGGATCAGCGCGGTCGCTGACGCCGACGAGCAGAGCAGACAACAGCAGCAGGATCAGCGCAGTTGCTGATGTTGACGAGCAGAGCAGACAACAGCAGCTGGATCAGCGCAGTCGCTGATATCGACAAACAGACAACAGCAGCAGGATCAGCGCAGTTGCTTATATCAACGAGCAGAGCGGACAACAGTGCAGGATCAGCCCAGACGCTGATATCGACGAGCAGACAACAGAAGTGGGATCAGCGCAGTCGCTGATATCGACGAGCATAGCAGACAGCAGCAGCAGGATCAGCGCAGTCACTGATATCGATGAGCAGACAACAGCAGCTGGATCAGCTCAGTCGCAGACACCGACGAGCAGAGCAGACAACAGCAGCAGGATCAAAGCAGTCACTGACGACGACGAGCAGAGCAGACAACAGCAGCAGGATCAGCGCAGTCGCTGATGCCGACGAGCAGAGCAGACAACAGCAGCAGGATCAGCGCAGTCGCTGACGCCGACGAGCAGAGCAGACAACAGCAGCAGGACCAGCGCAGTCGCTGACGCCTTCGAGCAGAGCAGAAAACAGCAGCAGGGCCAGCGCAGACGCTGACGTCGACGAGCAGAGCAGACAACAGCAGCAGGACCAGCGCAGTCGCTGATATCGATGAGAAGAGCAGATAACAGTAGCAGGACCAGCGCAGTCGCTGATTTCGACGAAAAGAGCAGACAACAGCAACAGGACCAGTGCAGTAGCTGATATCGAAGAGAAGAGCAGACAACAACAGCAGGACCAGCGCAGTCGCTGATATCGACGAGCAGAGCAGACAACAGCAGCAGGACCAGCTCAGTCGCTGATATCGACGAGCAGAGCAGACAACAGCAGCAGGACCAGCCCAGTCGCTGATATTGACGAGCAGAGCAGACAACAGCAGCAGGACCAGAGCAGTCGCTGACGCCGACGAGCAGAGCAGACAACAGCAGCAGGACCAGTGCAGTCGCTGATATCAACGAGCAGACAACAGCAGCTGGATCAGCTCAGTCGCTGATATCGATGAGCAGAGCAGACAACAGCAGCAGGATCGGCGCAGTCGCTGATATCGACGAGCAGACAACAGCAGCAGGATCAGCGCAGTCGCTGATATCCACGAGCAGAGCATACAACAGCAGCAGGATGAGGGCAGCCGCTGACGCAGACGAGCAGAGCAGACAACAGCAGCAGGATCAGCGCAGTCGCTGACACCGACGAGCAGAGCAGATAACAGCAGCAGTATCAGCGCTGTCGCTGATGCCGATGAGCAGAGCAAACAACAGCAGCAGGATCAGCGCAGTCGCTGACGCCGACGAGCAGAGCAGACAACAGCAGCAGGATCAGCGCAGTCGCTGATATCGACGAGCAGAGCAGACAAAAGCAGAAAGATCAGCGCAGTCGCTGATATTTACAAGCAGACAACAGCAGCAGGATCGGTGCAGTCGCTGATATCGACGAGCAGTCAACAGCAGCAGGATCAGCGCAGTCGCTGATACCGACGAGCAGAGCAGACAACAGCAGCAGGATCAGCGCAGTCGCTGACGCCGACGAGCAGAGCAGAAAACAGCAGCAGGACCAGCGCAGTCGCTGATATCGACGAGCAGAGCAGAAAACAGCAGCAGGATCAAAGCAGTCACTGACGCCAACGAGCAGTGCAGACAACAGCAGCAGGATCAGCGCAGTCGCTGATATCGACGAGCAGACAACAGCAGCAGGATCAGCGCAGTCGCTGACATCGACGAGCAGAGCAGACAAAAGCAGAAAGATCAGCGCTGTCTCTGATATTGACAAGCAGACAACAGCAGCAGGATCAGCGCAGTCGCTGATATCGACGAGCAGAGCAGACAACAGCCGCAGGATCAGCGCAGTCGCTATTATTGACGAGCAGAGTAGACAACAGCAGCAGGATCAGCACAGTCACTGATATCGACGAGCAGACAACAGCAGCAGGATCAGCGCAGATGCTGATATCGACGAGCAGACAACAGCAGCAGGATCAGCGCAGTAGCTGATATCGACGAGCAGAGCAGACAACAGCAGCAGGATCAGCGCTGTAGCTGATATCGACGAGCAGAGCAGGCAAAACCAGCAGCATCAGCGCAGTCGCTGATATCGACGAGCAGACAACAGCAGCAGGATCAGGGCAGTCGCTGATATCGACGAGCAGAGCAGACAACAGCAGCAAGATCAGCGCAGTTGCTTATATCGACGAGCAGACAACAGCAGCAGGGTCAGCACAGTCGCTGATATCAACGAGCAGAGCAGGCAACAGCTGCAGGACCAGCGCAGTTGCTGATATCGACAAAAAGAGCAGACAACAGCAGCAGGATCAGCGCAGTCACTGATGTCGACGAGCAGACAACAGCAGCAGGATCAGCGCAGTCGCTGATATTGATGAGCAGAGCAGACAACAGCAGCAGGATCGGTGCAGTCGCTGATATCGACGAGCAGTCAACAGCAGCAGGATCAGCGCAGTCGCTGATACCGACGAGCAGAGCAGACAACAGCAGCAGGATCAGCGCAGTCGCTGACGCCGACGAGCAGAGCAGAAAACAGCAGCAGGACCAGCGCAGTCGCTGATATCGACGAGCAGAGCAGAAAACAGCAGCAGGACCAGCGAAGTCGATGATATCAAAGAGCAGAGCAGACAACAGCAGCAGGACCAGCGCAGTTGCGGATATCGACGAGCAGAGCAGACAACAGCAGCAGGACCAGCGCAGTCGCTGATAACGACGAGCAGAGCAGACAACAGCACCAGGACCAGCGCAGTCGCTTATATCGACGAGCAGAGCAGAAAACAGCAGCAGGACCAGCGCAGTCGCTGATATCGACGAGCAGAGCAGACAAAAGCAGCAGGACCAGCGCAGTTGCTGATATCGACGAGCAGAGCAGACAACAGCAGCAGGACCAGAGCAGTCGCTGATATCGACGAGCAGAGCAGACAACAGCAGCTGGACCAACGCAGTCGCTGACATCGACGAGCAGAGCAGACAACAGCAGCAGGACCAGCGCAGTCGCTGATATCGAAGAGCAGAGCAGACTACAGCAGCAGGATGCAGACGCTGATATCGTCAAGCAGAGCAGACAACAGCAGCAGGACCAGCGCAGTAGCTGATATAGACGAGCAGAGCAGACAACAGCAGCAGGACCAGCGCAGTCGCTGATATCAGCAGGATCAGCGCAATCGCTGATATCGACGAGCAGAGCAGACAACAGCAGCAGGATCAACGCAGTCGCTGATATCGACGAGCAGACAACAGCAGCAGAATCTGCGCAGTCGCCAATATCGATGAGCAGAGCAGACAACAGCAGCAGGATCAGCGCAGTCGCTGATATCGACGAGCTGACAACAGCAGCAGGTTCAGCGCAGTCGCTGATATCGACGAGTAGACAACAGCAGCAGGATCAGCGCAGTCGCTGATATCGACGAGCAGAGCAGACAACAGCAGCAGGATCAGAGCAGTTGCTGATGTTGACGAGCAGAGCAGACAACAGCAGCTGGATCAGCGCAGTCGCTGATATCGACAAACAGACAACAGCAGTAGGATCAGTGCAGTTGCTTATATCGACGAGCAGAGCAGACAACAGCAGCAGGATCAGCCCAGACGCTGATATCGACGAGCAGACAACAGAAGCGGGATCAGCGCAGTCGCTGATATCGAAGAGCAGAGCAGTCAGCAGCAGCAGGATCAGCGCAGTCGCTGATATCGATGAGCAGACAACAGCAGCTGGATCAGCTCAGTCGCTGACGCCGACGAGCAGAGCAGACAACAGCAGCAGGATCAAAGCAGTCACTGACGCCGACGAGCAAAGCAGACAAATGCAGCAGGATCAGCGCAGTCGCTGACGCAGACGAGCAGAGCAGACAACAGTCGCAGGATCAGCGCAGTCGCTGACGCCGACGAGCAGAGCAGACAACAGCAGCAGGATCAGCGCAGTTGCTGATGTTGACGAGCAGAGCAGACAACAGCAGCTGGATCAGCGCAGTCGCTGATATCGACAAACAGACAACAGCAGCAGGATCAGCGCAGTTGCTTATATCAACGAGCAGAGCGGACAACAGTGCAGGATCAGCCCAGACGCTGATATCGACGAGCAGACAACAGAAGTGGGATCAGCGCAGTCGCTGATATCGACGAGCATAGCAGACAGCAGCAGCAGGATCAGCGCAGTCACTGATATCGATGAGCAGACAACAGCAGCTGGATCAGCTCAGTCGCAGACACCGACGAGCAGAGCAGACAACAGCAGCAGGATCAAAGCAGTCACTGACGACGACGAGCAGAGCAGACAACAGCAGCAGGATCAGCGCAGTCGCTGATGCCGACGAGCAGAGCAGACAACAGCAGCAGGATCAGCGCAGTCGCTGACGCCGACGAGCAGAGCAGACAACAGCAGCAGGACCAGCGCAGTCGCTGACGCCGACGAGCAGAGAAGAAAACAGCAGCAGGGCCAGCGCAGACGCTGACGTCGACGAGCAGAGCAGACAACAGCAGCAGGACCAGCGCAGTCGCTGATATCGATGAGAAGAGCAGATAACAGTAGCAGGACCAGCGCAGTCGCTGATTTCGACGAAAAGAGCAGACAACAGCAACAGGACCAGTGCAGTAGCTGATATCGAAGAGAAGAGCAGACAACAACAGCAGGACCAGCGCAGTCGCTGATATCGACGAGCAGAGCAGACAACAGCAGCAGGACCAGCCCAGTCGCTGATATTGACGAGCAGAGCAGACAACAGCAGCAGGACCAGAGCAGTCGCTGACGCCGACGAGCAGAGCAGACAACAGCAGCAGGACCAGTGCAGTCGCTGATATCAACGAGCAGACAACAGCAGCGGGATCAGCTCAGTCGCTGATATCGATGAGCAGAGCAGACAACAGCAGCAGGATCGGCGCAGTCGCTGATATCGACGAGCAGACAACAGCAGCAGGATCAGCGCAGTCGCTGATATCCACGAGCAGAGCATACAACAGCAGCAGGATGAGGGCAGCCGCTGACGCAGACGAGCAGAGCAGACAACAGCAGCAGGATCAGCGCAGTCGCTGACACCGACGAGCAGAGCAGATAACAGCAGCAGTATCAGCGCTGTCGCTGATACCGATGAGCAGAGCAAACAACAGCAGCAGGATCAGCGCAGTCGCTGACGCCGACGAGCAGAGCAGACAACAGCAGCAGGATCAGCGCAGTCGCTGATATCGACGAGCAGAGCAGACAAAAGCAGAAAGATCAGCGCAGTCGCTGATATTTACAAGCAGACAACAGCAGCAGGATCAGCGCAGTCGCTGATATCGACGAGCAGAGCAGACAACAGCAGCAGGATCAGCGCAGTCGCTATTATCGACGAGCAGAGTAGACAACAGCAGCAGGATCAGCACAGTCGCTGATATAGACGAGCAGACAACAGTAGCAGGATCAGCGCAGTCGCTGATACCGACGAGCAGAGCAGACACCAGCAGCAGGACCAGCCCAGTCACTGATATTGACGAGCAGAGAAGAAAACAGAAGCAGGATCAAGGCAGTCGCTTATATCGACGAGCAGACATTAGCAGCTGGATCAGCGCTGTCGCTGATATCGACGAGCAGACAACAGCAGCAGGATCAGCGCTGTCGCTGACGCCGACGAGCAGACAACAGCAGCAGGATCAGCGCAGTCGCTGATGCCGACGAGCAGAGAACAGCAGCAGGATCAGTGCAGTCGCTGATGCCGAAGAGCAGAGAAGACAACAGCAGCAGGATCAAAGCAGTCACTGACGCCGACGAGCAGTGCAGACAACAGCCGCAGGATCAGCGCAGTCGCTGATATTGACGAGCAGACAACAGCAGCAGGATCAGCGCAGTCGCTGATATCGACGAGCAGAGCAGACAAAAGCAGAAAGATCAGCGCAGTCGCTGATATTGACAAGCAGACAACAGCAGCAGGATCAGCGCAGTCGCTGATATCGACGAGCAGAGCAGACAACAGCAGCAGGATCAGCGCAGTCGTTATTATCGACGAGCAGAGTAGACAACAGCAGCAGGATCAGCACAGTCGCTGATATCGACGAGCAGACAACAGCAGCAGGATCAGCGCAGACGCTGATATCGACGAGCAGACAACAGCAGCAGGATCAGCGCAGCAGCTGATATCGACGAGCAGAGCAGACAACAGCAGCAGGATCAGCGCTGTAGCTGATATCGACGAGCAAAGCAGACAAAAGCAGCAGGATCAGCGCAGTCGCTGATATCGACAAGCAGAGCAGACAACAGCAGCAGGATCAGCGAAGTCGCTGATATCGACGAGCAGAGCAGACAACAGCAGCAGGACCAGCGCAGTCGCTGATATCGACGAGCAGAGCAGACAACAGCAGCAGGACCAGCGCAGTCGATGATATCAAAGAGCAGATTAGACAACAGCAGCAGGACCAGAGCAGTTGCGGATATCGACGAGCAGAGCAGACAACAGCAGCAGGACCAGCGCAGTCGCTGATAACGACGAGCAGAGCAGACAACAGCAGCAGGACCAGCGCAGTCGCTGATATGAACGAGCAGAGCAGACACCAGCAGCAGGACCAGCGCAGTCGCTGATATCGACGAGCAGAGTAGACAACAGCAGCAGGATCAGCACAGTCGCTGATATCGACGAGCAGAAAACAGCAGCAGGATCAGCGCAGACGCTGATATCGACGAGCAGACAACAGCAGCAGGATCAGCGCAGTCGCTGACGCCGACGAGCAGAGCAGACAACAGCAGCAGGATCTGCGCAGTCGCTGACGCCGACGAGCAGAGCAGACAACAGCAGCAGGATCAGCGCAGTCGCTGATGCCGACGAGCAGAGCAGACAACAGCAGCAGGATAAGCGCAGTCGCTGATATCGACGAGCAGACAACAGCAGCTGGAAAAGCTCAGTTGCTGACGCCAACGAGCAGAGCAGACAACAGCAGCAGGATCAAAGCAGTCGCTGACGCCGACGAGCAGAGCAGACAACAGCAGCAGGATCAGCGCAGTCGCTGACGCAGACGAGCAGACCAGACAACAGCAGAAGGATCAGTGCAGTCGCTGACGCCGACGAGCAGAGCAAACAACAGCAGCAGGATCAGCGCAGTCGCTGACGCCGAGGAAGGAGAGCAGACAACAGCAGTAGGATTAGCGCAGTTGCTGACGCCGACGAGCAGAGCAGACAACAGCAGCAGGACCAGCGCAGTCGCTGATATCGACGAAAAGAGCAGACAACAGCAACAGGACCAGTGCAGTCGCTGATATCGAAGAGAAGAGCAGACAACAACAGCAGGACCAGCGCAGTCGCTGATATCGACGTGCAGAGCAGACAACAGCAGCAGGACCAGCGCAGTCGCTGACATCGACGAGCAGAGCAGACAACAGTTGCAGGATCAGCGCAGTCGCTGACGCCGACGAGCAGAGCAGACAACAGCAGCAGGACCAGCGCAGCCGCTGACGTCGAGGAACAGAGCAGACAACAGCAGCAGGACCAGCGCAGTCGCTGACATCGATGAGCAGAGCAGACAACAGCAGCAGGACCAGCGCATTCGTTTATATCGACGAAAAGAGCAGACAACAGCAACAGGACCAGTGCAGTTGCTGATATCGAAGAGAAGAGCAGACAACAACAGCAGGACCAGCGCAGTCACTGATATCGACGTGCAGAGCAGACAACAGCAGCAGGACCAGCGCAGTCGCTGATGCTGACGAGCAGAGCAGACAACAGCAGCAGGATAAGTGCAGTCGCTGACGCCAACAAGCAGAGCAGACAACAGCAGCAGGATCAGCGCAGTCGCTGACGCCGACAAGCAGAGCAGACAACAGCAGCAGGACCAGCGCAGTCGCTGATATCGACGAGCAGACAACAGCAGCTGGATCAGCTCAGTCGCTGACGCCGACGTGCAGAGCAGACAACAGCAGCAGGACCAGCGTAGTCGCTGATATCGATGAACAGACAACAGCAGCTGGATCAGCTCAGACGCTGACGCCGACGAGCAGAGCAGACAACAAAAGCAGGATCAGCGCAGTCGCTGACGCCGACGAGCAGAGCAGACACCAGCAGTAGGATCAGCGCAGTCGCTGACGCCGACGAGCAGAGCAGACAAAAGCAGCAGGACCAGCGCAGTCGCTGACGTCGACGAGCAGAACAGACAATAGCAGCAGGACCAGCTCAGTCGCTGATATCGACGAGCAGAGCAGAAAACAGCATCAGGACCAGCGCAAGCGCTGATATCGACGAGCGGAGCAGATAACAGCAGCAGGACCAGCGCAGTCGCTGACGCCGACGAGCAGAGCAGACAACAGCAGCAGGTTAAGCGCAGTCGCTGACGCTGACGAGCAGAGCAGACAACAGCAGCAGGATCAGCGCAGTCGCTGACGCCGACGAGCAGAGCAGACAACAGCAGTAGGACCAGCGCAGTCGCTGACGCCCACGAGCAGAGCAGACAACAACAGCAGGACCAGAGCAGTTGCTGACACCGACGAGCAGAGCAGACAACAGCAGCAGGACCAGCGCAGTCGCTGACAACGATGAGCAGAGCAGACAACAGCAGCAGGACCAGCGCAGTCGCTGATATCGACGAGCAGAGCAGACAACAGCAGCAGGACCAGCGCAGTTGCTGATATCGACGAAAAGAGCAGACAACAGCAACAGGACCAGCGCAGTTGCTGATATCGAAGAGAAGAGCAGACAACAGCAGCAGGATCAGTGCAGTCGCTGATATCGATGTGCAGAGCAGAAAACAGCAGCAGGACCAGCTCAGTCGCTGATATCGACGAGCAGAGCAGACAACAGCAGCAGGACCAGCGCATTCGCTGATATCTACGAGCAGAGCAGACAACAGCAGCAGGACCAGCACATTCGCTTATGTCGACGAGCAGAGCAGACAACAGCAGCAGGACCAGCACAGTCGCTGATATCGACGAGCAGAGCAGACAACAGCAGCAGGACCAGCGCTGTCGCTGATACCGACGAGCAGAGGGGACAACAGCAGCAGGACCAGCGCAGTCGCTGATATCGACAAGCAGAGCAGACAACAGCAGCAGGACCAGCGCAGTCGCTGATATCGACGAGCAGAGCAGACAACAGCAGCAGGTTCAGCACAGTTGCTAATGTCGACGAGCAGACAACAGCCTCAGGATCAGCACAATAGCTGATATCAACGAGCAGAGCAGACAACAGCAGCAGGATTAGCGCAATCGCTGATATCGACGAGCAGACAACAGCAGCAGGACCAGCGCAGTCGCTGATATCGACGAAAAGAGCTGACAACAGCAGCAGGACCAGCGCAGTCGCTGATATCGACATGCAGAGCAGACAACAGCAGCAGGACCAGCGCAGTCGCTGACATCGACGAGCAGAGCAGACAACAGCAGCAGGATCAGCGCAGTCGCTGACGCCGACGAGCAGAGCAGACAACACCAGCAGGACCAGCGCAGCCGCTGACGTCGAGGAACAGAGCAGACAACAGCAGCAGGACCAGCGCAGTCGCTGACATCGATGAGCAGAGCAGACAACAGCAGCAGGACCAGCGCATTCGTTTATATCGACGAAAAGAGCAGACAACAGCAACAGGACCAGTGCAGTTGCTGATATCGAAGAGAAGAGCAGACAACAACAGCAGGACCAGCGCAGTCACTGATATCGACGTGCAGAGCAGACAACAGCAGCAGGACCAGCGCAGTCGCTGATATAGACGAGCAGAGCAGACAACAGCAGCAGACAACAGCAGCAGGACCAGCGCAGTCGCTGACGCAGACGAGCAGAGCAGACAACAGCAGCAGGATAAGTGCAGTCGCTGATGCCAACAAGCAGAGCAGACAACAGCAGCAGGATCAGCGCAGTCGCTGACGCCGACGAGCAGAGCAGACAACGGCAGCAGGACCAGCGCAGTCGCTGACGCCGACGAGCAGAGCAGACAACAGCAGCAGGACCAGCGCAGTCGCTGACGCCGACGAGCAGAGCAGACAACAGAAGCAGGACCAGCGCAGTCGCTGACGTCGACGAGCAGAGCAAACAACAGCAGCAGGACCAGCGCAGTCGCTGATATCGACGAGCAGACAACAGCAGCTGGATCAGCTCAGTCGCTGACGCCGACGTGCAGAGCAGACAACAGCAGCAGGACCAGCGTAGTCGCTGATATCCACGAACAGACAACAGCAGCTGGATCAGCTTGACGCTGACGCCGACGAGCAGAGCAGACAACAAAAGCAGGATCAGCGCAGTCGCTGACGCCGACGAGCAGAGCAGACACCAGCAGCAGGATCAGCGCAGTCGCTGACGCCGACGAGCAGAGCAGACAAAAGCAGCAGGACCAGCGCAGTCGCTGACGTCGACAAGCAGAGCAGACAACAGCAGCAGGACCAGCGCAGTCGCTGATATCGATGAGCAGAGCAGACAACAGCAGCAGGACCAGCGCAGTCGCTGATATCGAAGAGAAGAGCAGACAAAAACAGCAGGACCAGCGCAGTCGCTGATTTCGACTAGCAGAGCAGACAACAGCAGCAGGACCAGCTCAGTCGCTGACATCGACGAGCAGAGCAGACAATAGCAGCAGGACCAGCTCAGTCGCTGATATCGACGAGCAGAGCAGAAAACAGCATCAGGACCAGCGCAAGCGCTGATATCGACGAGCAGAGCAGATAACAGCAGCAGGACCAGCGCAGTCGCTGACGCCGACGAGCAGAGCAGACAACAGCAGCAGGTTAAGCGCAGTCGCTGACGCCGACGAGCAGAGCAGACAACAGCAGCAGGATCGGCGCAGTCGCTGACGCCGACGAGCAGAGCAGACAACAGCAGCAGGATCAGCGCAGTCGCTGATATCGACGAGCAGAGCAGACAACAGCAGCAGGACCAGCGCAGTTGCTGATATCGACGAAAAGAGCAGACAACAGCAACAGGACCAGCGCAGTCACTGATATCGAAGAGAAGAGCAGACAACAGCAGCAGGATCAGTGCAGTCGCTGATATCGATGTGCAGAGCAGACAACAGCAGCAGGACCAGCTCAGTCGCTGATATCGACGAGCAGAGCAGACAACAGCAGCAGGACCAGCGCAGGCGCTGATATCTACGAGCAGAGCAGACAACAGCAGCAGGACCAGCGCATTCGCTTATGTCGACGAGCAGAGCAGACAACAGCAGCAGGACCAGCACAGTCGCTGATATCGACGAGCAGAGCAGACAACAGCAGCAGGACCAGCGCTGTCGCTGATACCGACGAGCAGAGGGGACAACAGCAGCAGGACCAGCGCAGTCGCTGATATCGACAAGCAGAGCAGACAACAGCAGCAGGACCAGCGCAGTCGCTGATATCGACGAGCAGAGCAGACAACAGCAGCAGGTTCAGCACAGTTGCTAATGTCGACGAGCAGACAACAGCCTCAGGATCAGCACAATAGCTGATATCAACGAGCAGAGCAGACAACAGCAGCAGGATTAGCGCAATCGCTGATATCGACGAGCAGACAAAAGCAGCAGGATCAGTGGAGTCGCTGACACCGACGAGCAGAGCTGACAACAGCAGCAGGATCAGCAAATTCGCTGACGCCGAAGAGCAGAGCAGACAACAGCAGCAGGATCAGGGCAGTCGCTGATTTCGACGAGCAGAGCAGACAACAGCAGCAGGACCAGCTCAGTCGCTGACATCGACGAGCAGAGCAGACAATAGCAGCAGGACCAGCTCAGTCGCTGATATCGACGAGCAGAGCAGAAAACAGCATCAGGACCAGTGCAAGCGCTGACATCGACGAGCAGAGCAGATAACAGCAGCAGGACCAGCGCAGTCGCTGACGCCGACGAGCAGAGCAGACAACAGCAGCAGGTTAAGCGCAGTCGCTGACGCCGACGAGCAGAGCAGACAACAGCAGCAGGATCAGCGCAGTCGCTGACGCCGACGAGCAGAGCAGACAACAGCAGCAGGATCAGCGCAGTCGCTGATATCGACGAGCAGAGCAGACAACAGCAGCAGGACCAGCGCAGTTGCTGATATCGACGAAAAGAGCAGACAACAGCAACAGGACCAGCGCAGTCACTGATATCGAAGAGAAGAGCAGACAACAGCAGCAGGATCAGTGCAGTCGCTGATATCGATGTGCAGAGCAGACAACAGCAGCAGGACCAGCTCAGTCGCTGATATCGACGAGCAGAGCAGACAACAGCAGCAGGACCAGCGCAGTCGCTGATATCTACGAGCAGAGCAGACAACAGCAGCAGGACCAGCGCATTCGCTTATGTCGACGAGCAGAGCAGACAACAGCAGCAGGACCAGCACAGTCGCTGATATCGACGAGCAGAGCAGACAACAGCAGGAGGACCAGCGCTGTCGCTGATACCGACGAGCAGAGGGGACAACAGCAGCAGGACCAGCGCAGTCGCTAATATCGACAAGCAGAGCAGACAACAGCAGCAGGACCAGCGCAGTCGCTGATATCGACGAGCAGAGCAGACAACAGCAGCAGGTTCAGCACAGTTGCTAATGTCGACGAGCAGACAACAGCCTCAGGATCAGCACAATAGCTGATATCAACGAGCAGAGCAGACAACAGCAGCAGGATTAGCGCAATCGCTGATATCGACGAGCAGACAAATGCAGCAGGATCAGCGGAGTCGCTGACACCGACGAGCAGAGCTGACAACAGCAGCAGGATCAGCAAATTCGCTGACGCCGAAGAGCAGAGCAGACAGCAGCAGGATCAGCGCAGTCGCTTACGCCGACGAGCAGAGCAGACAACAGCAGCAGGACCAGCGCAGTCACTGATATCGACAAGCAGAGCAGAAAACAGAAGCAGGATCAAGGCAGTCGCTTATATCGACGAGCAGACATTAGCAGCTGGATCAGCGCTGTCGCTGATATCGACAAGCAGACAACAGCAGCAGGATCAGCGCAGTCGCTGACGTCGACAAGCAGAGCAGACAACAGCAGCAGGACCAGCGCAGTCGCTGATATCGATGAGCAGAGCAGACAACAGCAGCAGGACCAGCGCAGTCGCTGATATCGAAGAGAAGAGCAGACAAAAACAGCAGGACCAGCGCAGTCGCTGATTTCGACGAGCAGAGCAGACAACAGCAGCAGGACCAGCTCAGTCGCTGACATCGACGAGCAGAGCAGAAAACAGCATCAGGACCAGCGCAAGCGCTGATATCGACGAGCAGAGCAGATAACAGCAGCAGGACCAGCGCAGTCGCTGACGCCGACGAGCAGAGCAGACAACAGCAGCAGGATAAGCGCAGTCGCTGACGCCGACGAGCAGAGCAGACAACAGCAGCAGGATCAGCGCAGTTGCTGACGCCGACGAGAAGAGCAGACAACTGCACTAGGACCAGCGCAGTCGCTGACACCCACGAGCAGAGCAGACAACAACAGCAGGACCAGAGCAGTCGCTGACGCCGACGAGCAGAGCAGACAACAGCAGCAGGACCAGCGCAGTCGCTGACAACGATGAGCAGAGCAGACAACAGCAGCAGGACCAGCGCAGTCGCTGATATCGACGAGCAGCGCAGACAACAGCAGCAGGACCAGCGCAGTTGCTGATATCGACGAAAAGAGCAGACAACAGCAACAGGACCAGCGCAGTCGCTGATATCGAAGAGAAGAGCAGACAACAGCAGCAGGATCAGTGCAGTCGCTGATATCGACGTGCAGAGCAGACAACAGCAGCAGGACCAGCTCAGTCGCTGATATCGACGAGCAGAGCAGACAACAGCAGCAGGACCAGCGCAGTCGCTGATATCTACGAGCAGAGCAGACAACAGCAGCAGGACCAGCGCATTCGCTTATGTCGACGAGCAGAGCAGACAACAGCAGCAGGACCAGCACAGTCGCTGATATCAACGAGCAGAGCAGACAACAGCAGCAGGACCAGCGCTGTCGCTGATACCGACGAGCAGAGGGGACAACAGCAGCAGGACCAGCGCAGTCACTGATATCGACAAGCAGAGCAGACAACAGCAGCAGGACCAGCGCAGTCGCTGATATCGACGAGCAGAGCAGACAACAGCAGCAGGACCAGTGCAAGCGCTGACATCGACGAGCAGAGCAGATAACAGCAGCAGGACCAGCGCAGTCGCTGACGCCGACGAGCAGAGCAGACAACAGCAGCAGGTTAAGCGCAGTCGCTCACGCCGACGAGCAGAGCAGACAACAGCAGCAGGATCAGCGCAGTCGCTGACGCCGACGAGCAGAGCAGACAACAGCAGCAGGATCAGCGCAGTCGCTGATATCGACGAGCAGAGCAGACAACAGCAGCAGGACCAGCGCAGTTGCTGATATCGACGAAAAGAGCAGACAACAGCAACAGGACCAGCGCAGTCGCTGATATCGAAGAGAAGAGCAGACAACAGCAGCAGGATCAGTGCAGTCGCTGATATCGATGTGCAGAGCAGACAACAGCAGCAGGACCAGCTCAGTCGCTGATATCGACGAGCAGAGCAGACAACAGCAGCAGGACCAGCGCAGTCGCTGATATCTACGAGCAGAGCAGACAACAGCAGCAGGACCAGCGCATTCGCTTATGTCGACGAGCAGAGCAGACAACAGCAGCAGGACCAGCACAGTCGCTGATATCGACGAGCAGAGCAGACAACAGCAGCAGGACCAGCGCTGTCGCTGATACCGACGAGCAGAGGGGACAACAGCAGCAGGACCAGCGCAGTCGCTAATATCGACAAGCAGAGCAGACAACAGCAGCAGGACCAGCGCAGTCGCTGATATCGACGAGCAGAGCAGACAACAGCAGCAGGTTCAGCACAGTTGCTAATGTCGACGAGCAGACAACAGCCTCAGGATCAGCACAATAGCTGATATCAACGAGCAGAGCAGACAACAGCAGCAGGATTAGCGCAATCGCTGATATCGACGAGCAGACAAAAGCAGCAGGATCAGCGGAGTCGCTGACACCGACGAGCAGAGCTGACAACAGCAGCAGGATCAGCAAATTCGCTGACGCCGAAGAGCAGAGCAGACAGCAGCAGGATCAGCGCAGTCGCTTACGCCGACGAGCAGAGCAGACAACAGCAGCAGGACCAGCGCAGTCACTGATATCGACAAGCAGAGCAGAAAACAGAAGCAGGATCAAGGCAGTCGCTTATATCGACGAGCAGACATTAGCAGCTGGATCAGCGCTGTCGCTGATATCGACAAGCAGACAACAGCAGCAGGATCAGCGCAGTCGCTGACGTCGACAAGCAGAGCAGACAACAGCAGCAGGACCAGCGCAGTCGCTGATATCGATGAGCAGAGCAGACAACAGCAGCAGGACCAGCGCAGTCGCTGATATCGAAGAGAAGAGCAGACAAAAACAGCAGGACCAGCGCAGTCGCTGATTTCGACGAGCAGAGCAGACAACAGCAGCAGGACCAGCTCAGTCGCTGACATCGACGAGCAGAGCAGACAATAGCAGCAGGACCAGCTCAGTCGCTGATATCGACGAGCAGAGCAGAAAACAGCATCAGGACCAGCGCAAGCGCTGATATCGACGAGCAGAGCAGATAACAGCAGCAGGACCAGCGCAGTCGCTGACGCCGACGAGCAGAGCAGACAACAGCAGCAGGATAAGCGCAGTCGCTGACGCCGACGAGCAGAGCAGACAACAGCAGCAGGATCAGCGCAGTCGCTGACGCCGACGAGAAGAGCAGACAACAGCAGTAGGACCAGCGCAGTCGCTGACACCCACGAGCAGAGCAGACAACAACAGCAGGACCAGAGCAGTCGCTGACGCCGACGAGCAGAGCAGACAACAGCAGCAGGACCAGCGCAGTCGCTGACAACGATGAGCAGAGCAGACAACAGCAGCAGGACCAGCGCAGTCGCTGATATCGACGAGCAGCGCAGACAACAGCAGCAGGACCAGCGCAGTTGCTGATATCGACGAAAAGAGCAGACAACAGCAACAGGACCAGCGCAGTCGCTGATATCGAAGAGAAGAGCAGACAACAGCAGCAGGATCAGTGCAGTCGCTGATATCGACGTGCAGAGCAGACAACAGCAGCAGGACCAGCTCAGTCGCTGATATCGACGAGCAGAGCAGACAACAGCAGCAGGACCAGCGCAGTCGCTGATATCTACGAGCAGAGCAGACAACAGCAGCAGGACGAGCGCATTCGCTTATGTCGACGAGCAGAGCAGACAACAGCAGCAGGACCAGCACAGTCGCTAATATCGACAAGCAGAGCAGACAACAGCAGCAGGACCAGCGCAGTCGCTGATATCGACGAGCAGAGCAGACAACAGCAGCAGGTTCAGCACAGTTGCTAATGTCGACGAGCAGACAACAGCCTCAGGATCAGCACAGTCGCTGATATCGACGAGCAGAGCAGACAACAGCAGCAGGACCAGCGCTGTCGCTGATACCGACGAGCAGAGGGGACAACAGCAGCAGGACCAGCGCAGTCACTGATATCGACAAGCAGAGCAGACAACAGCAGCAGGACCAGCACAGTCGCTGTTATCGACGAGCAGAGCAGACAACAGCAGCAGGTTCAGCACAGTTGCTAATGTCGACGAGCAGACAACAGCCTCAGGATCAGCACAATAGCTGATATCAACGAGCAGAGCAGACAACAGCAGCAGGATTAGCGCAATCGCTGATATCGACGAGCAGACAAAAGCAGCAGGATCAGCGGAGTCGCTGACACCGACGAGCAGAGCTGACAACAGCAGCAGGATAAGCAAATTCGCTGACGCCGAAGAGCAGAGCAGACAACAGCAGCAGGATCAGCGCAGTCGCTTACGCCGACGAGCAGAGCAGACAACAGAAGCAGGATCAGCGCAGTCGCTGATATCGACGAGCAGAGCAGACAACAGCAGCAGGACCAGCGCAGTCACTGATATCAAAAGCAGAGCAGAAAACAGAAGCAGGATCAAGGCAGTCGCTTATATCGACGAGCAGACATTAGCAGCTGGATCAGCGCTGTCGCTGATATCGACAAGCAGACAACAGCAGCAGGATCAGCGCAGTCACTGATGCCGACGAGCAGAGAACAGCAGCAGGATCAGCGCAGTCACTGATGCCGAAGAGCAGAGAAGACAACAGCAGCAGGATCAAAGCAGTCACTGACGCCAACGAGCAGTGCAGACAACAGCAGCAGGATCAGCGCAGTCTCTGATATCGACGAGCAGACAACAGCAGCAGGATCAGCGCAGTCGCTGTTATCGACGAGCAGAGCAGACAACAGCAGCAGGACCAGCGCATTCGCTTATGTCGACGAGCAGAGCAGACAACAGCAGCAGGACCAGCACAGTCGCTGATATCGACAAGCAGAGCAGACAACAGCAGCAGGACCAGCGCTGTCGCTGATACCGACGAGCAGAGGGGACAACAGCAGCAGGACCACCGCAGTAGCTGATATCGACAAGCAGAGCAGACAACAGCAGCAGGACCAGCGCAGTCGCTGATATCGACGAGCAGAGCAGACAACAGCAGCAGGTTCAGCACAGTTGCTAATGTCGACGAGCAGACAACAGCCTCAGGATCAGCACAATAGCTGATATCAACGAGCAGAGCAGACAACAGCAGCAGGATTAGCGCAATCGCTGATATCGACGAGCAGACAACAGCAGCAGGACCAGCGCAGTCGCTGATATCGACGAAAAGAGCTGACAACAGCAACAGGACCAGTGCAGTCGCTGATATCGAAGAGAAGAGCAGACAACAACAGCAGGACCAGCGCAGTCGCTGATAGCGACGTGCAGAGCAGACAACAGCAGCAGGACCAGCGCAGTCGCTGACATCGACGAGCAGAGCAGACAACAGCAGCAGGATCAGCGCAGTCGCTGACGCCGACGAGCAGAGCAGACAACACCAGCAGGACCAGCGCAGCCGCTGACGTCGAGGAACAGAGCAGACAACAGCAGCAGGACCAGCGCAGTCGCTGACATCGATGAGCAGAGCAGACAACAGCAGCAGGACCAGCGCATTCGTTTATATCGACGAAAAGAGCAGACAACAGCGACAGGACCAGTGCAGTTGCTGATATCGAAGAGAAGAGCAGACAACAACAGCAGGACCAGCGCAGTCACTGAAATTGACGTGCAGAGCAGACAAAAGCAGCAGGACCAGCGCAGTCGCTGATATAGACGAGCAGAGCAGACAACAGCAGCAGACAACAGCAGCAGGACCAGCGCAGTCACTGACGCAGACGAGCAGAGCAGACAACAGAAGCAGGATAAGTGCAGTCGCTGACGCCAACAAGCAGAGCAGACAACAGCAGCAGGATCAGCGCAGTCGCTGACGCCGACGAGCAGAGCAGACAACGGCAGCAGGACCAGCGCAGTCGCTGACGCCGACGAGCAGAGCAGACAACAGCAGCAGGACCAGCGCAGTCGCTGACGCCGACGAGCAGAGCAGACAACAGAAGCAGGACCAGCGCAGTCGCTGACGTCGACGAGCAGAGCAGACAACAGCAGCAGGACCAGCGCAGTCGCTGATATCGACGAGCAGACAACAGCAGCTGGATCAGCTCAGTCGCTGACGCCGACGTGCAGAGCAGACAACAGCAGCAGGACCAGCGTAGTCGCTGATATCGACGAACAGACAACAGCAGCTGGATCAGCTCAGACGCTGACGCCGACGAGCAGAGCAGACAACAAAAGCAGGATCAGCGCAGTCGCTGACGCCGACGAGCAGAGCAGACACCAGCAGCAGGATCAGCGCAGTCGCTGACGCTGACGAGAAGAGCAGACAAAAGCAGCAGGACCAGCGCAGTCGCTGACGTCGACAAGCAGAGCAGACAACAGCATTCAGGACCAGCGCAGTCGCTGATATCGATGAGCAGAGCAGACAACAGCAGCAGGACCAGGGCAGTCGCTGATATCGAAGAGAAGAGCAGACAAAAACAGCAGGACCAGCGCAGTCGCTGATTTCGACGAGCAGAGCAGACAACAGCAGCAGGACCAGCTCAGTCGCTGACATCGACGAGCAGAGCAGACAATAGCAGCAGGACCAGCTCAGTCGCTGATATCGACGAGCAGAGCAGACAACAGCAGCAGGACCAGCGCAGTCGCTGATATCTACGAGCAGAGAAGACAACAGCAGCCGGATCAAAGCAGTCACTGACGCCAACGAGCAGTGCAGACAACAGCAGCAGGATCAGCGCAGTCTCTGATATCGACGAGCAGACAACAGCAGCAGGATCAGCGCAGTCGCTGTTATCGACGAGCAGAGTAGACAAAAGCAGAAAGATCAGCACTGTCGCTGATAATGACAAGCAGACAACAGCAGCAGGATCAGCGCAGTCGCTGATATCGACGAGCAGAGCAGACAACAGCAGCAGGATCAGCGCAGTCGCTATTATCGACGAGCTGAGTAGACACCAGCAGCAGGATCAGCACAGTCGCTGATATCGACGAGCAGACAACAGCAGCAGGATCAGCGCAGACGCTGATATCGACGAGCAGACAACAGCAGCAGGATCAGCGCAGTAGCTGATATCGACGAGCAGAGCAGAAAACAGCAGCAGGATCAGCGCTGTAGCTGATATCGACGAGCAGAGCAGACAAAAATAGCAGGATCAGCGCAGTCGCTGATATCGACGAGCAGACAACAGCAGCAGGATCAGGGCAGTCGCTGATATCGACGAGCAGAGCAGACAACAGCAGCAGGATCTGTGCAGTTGCTTATATCGACGAGCAGACAACAGCAGCAGGGTCAGCACAGTCGCTGATATCAACGAGCAGAGCAGGCAACAGCAGCAGGACCAGCGCAGTTGCTGATATCGACGAAAAGAGCAAACAACAGAAGCAGGACCAGCGCAGTCGCTGATATCGACGAGCAGACAACAGCAGCAGGATCAGCGCAGTAGCTGATATCGACGAGCAGAGCAGAAAACAGCAGCAGGATCAGCGCTGTAGCTGATATCGACGAGCAGAGCAGACAAAAATAGCAGGATCAGCGCAGTCGCTGATATATTCTTTTATATTATTCTTTTAACCTTATATGTTTTTACCCCTGTACAGCACTTTGGTCAGCTCACATGCTGTTTTTAAATGTGCTTTATCAAATAAATGGAATGGAATGGAATGGAAATGAGCAGACAAAAGCAGCAGGATCAGTGCAGTCGCTGATATCGACGAGCAGAAGACAGCAGCAGGATCAGCGCAGTCGCTGATATCGATGAGCAGAGCAGACAACAGCAGCAAGATCGGCGCAGTCGCTGATATCGATGAGCAGTCAACAGCAGCAGGATCAGCGCAGTCGCTGATACCGACGAGCAGAGCAGACAACAGCAGCAGGATCAGCGCAGTCGCTGATGCCGACAAGCAGAGCAGACAACAGCAGCAGGACCAGCGCAGTCGATTATATCAAAGAGCAGAGCAGACAACAGCAGCAGGACCAGCGCTGTCGATGATATCAAAGAGCAGATCAGACAACAGCAGCAGGACCAGCGCAGTCGCTGATATCAACAAACAGACAACAGCAGCAGGATCAGCGCAGTTGCTTATATCGACGAGCACTGCAGACAACAGCAGCAGGATCAGCCCAGACGCTGATATCAACGAGCAGACAACAGAAGCGGGATCAGCGCAGTCGCTGATATCGACGAGCAGAGCGGACAGCAGCAGCAGGACCAGCGCAGTTGCGGATATCGACGAGCAGAGCAGACAACAGCAGCAGGACCAGCGCAGTCGCTGATAATGATGAGCAGAGCAGACAACAGCACCAGGACCAGCGCAGTCGCTTATATCGACGAGAAGAGCAGAAAACAGCAGCAGGACCAGCGCAGTCGCTGATATCGACGAGCAGAGCAGACAAAAGCAGCAGGACCAGCGCAGTCGCTGATATCGACGAGCAGAGCAGACAACAGCAGCTGGACCAACGCAGTCGCTGATATCGACGAGCAGAGCAGACAACAGCAGCAGGACCAGCGCAGTCGCTGATATCGAAGAGCAGAGCAGACTACAGCAGCAGGATGCAGACGCTGATATCGTCAAGCAGAGCAGACAACAGCAGCAGGACCAGCGCAGTAGCTGATATCGACGAGCAGAGCAGACAACAGCAGCAGGACCAGCGCAGTCGCTGATATCAGCAGGATCAGCGCAATCGCTGATATCGACGAGCAGAGCAGACAACAGCAGCAGGATCAACGCAGTCGCTGATATCGACGAGCAGACAACAGCAGCAGAATCTGCGCAGTCGCCGATATCGATGAGCAGAGCAGACAACAGCAGCAGGATCAGCACAGTCGCTGATATCGACGAGCTGACAACAGCAGCAGGTTCAGCGCAGTCGCTGATATCGACGAGCAGAAAACAGCAGCAGGATCAGCGCAGTCGCTGATATCGACGAGCAGAGCAGACAACAGCAGCAGGATCAGAGCAGTTGCTGATGTTGACGAGCAGAGCAGACAACAGCAGCTGGATCAGCGCAGTCGCTGATATCGACAAACAGACAACAGCAGTAGGATCAGTGCAGTTGCTTATATCGACGAGCAGAGCAGACAACAGCAGCAGGATCAGCCCAGACGCTGATATCGACGAGCAGACAACAGCAGCTGGATCAGCTCAGTCGCTGACGCCGACGAGCAGAGCAGACAACAGCAGCAGGATCAAAGCAGTCACTGACGCCGACGAGCAGAGCAGACAAATGCAGCAGGATCAGCGCAGTCGCTGACGCAGACGAGCAGAGCAGACAACAGCAGCAGGATCAGCGCAGTCGCTGACGCCGACGAGCAGAGCAGACAACAGCAGCAGGATCAGCGCAGTTGCTGATGTTGACGAGCAGAGCAGACAACAGCAGCTGGATCAGCGCAGTCGCTGATATCGACAAACAGACAACAGCTGCAGGATCAGCGCAGTTGCTTATATCAACGAGCAGAGCGGACAACAGTGCAGGATCAGCCCAGACGCTGATATCGACGAGCAGACAACAGAAGCGGGATCAGCGCAGTCGCTGATATCGACGAGCAGAGCAGACAGCAGCAGCAGGATCAGCGCAGTCACTGATATCGACGAGCAGACAACTGCAGCTGGATCAGCTCAGTCGCTGACACCGACGAGCAGAGCAGACAACATCAGCAGGATCAAAGCAGTCACTGACGACGACGAGCAGAGCAGACAACAGCAGCAGGATCAGCGCAGTCGCTGACGCCGACAAGCAGAGCAGACAACAGCAGCAGGATCAGCGCAGTCGCTGACGCAGACGAGCAGAGCAGACAACAGCAGCAGGACCAGCGCAGTCGCTGACGCCGACGAGCAGAGCAGACAACAGCAGCAGGGCCAGCGCAGACGCTGACGTCGACGAGCAGAGCAGACAACAGCAGCAGGACCAGCGCAGTCGCTGATATCGATGAGAAGAGCAGATAACAGTAGCAGGACCAGCGCAGTCGCTGATATCGACGAAAAGAGCAGACAACAGCAACAGGACCAGTGCAGTAGCTGATATCGAAGAGAAGAGCAGACAACAACAGCAGGACCAGCGCAGTCGCTGATATCGACGAGCAGAGCAGACAACAGCAGAAGGACCAGCTCAGTCGCTGATATCGACGAGCAGAGCAGACAACAGCAGCAGGACCAGCCCAGTCGCTGATATTGACGAGCAGAGCAGACAACAGCAGCAGGACCAGCGCAGTCGCTGACGCCGACGAGCAGAGCAGACAACAGCAGCAGGACCAGTGCAGTCGCTGATATCGACGAGCAGACAACAGCAGCTGGATCAGCTCAGTCGCTGATATCGATGAGCAGAGCAGACAACAGCAGCAGGATCGGCGCAGTCGCTGATATCGACAAGCAGACAACAGCAGCAGGATCAGCGCAGTCGCTGATATCCACGAGCAGAGCAGACAACAGCAGCAGGATGAGGGCAGTCGCTGACGCAGACGAGCAGAGCAGACAACAGCAGCAGGATCAGCGCAGTCGCTGAAATCAACGAGCAGACAACAGCAGCAGGATCGGCGCAGTCGCTGATATCGACGAGCAGACAACAGCAGCAGGATCAGCGCAGTCGCTGATATCCACGGGCAGAGCAGACAACAGCAGCAGGATGAGGCCAGTCGCTGACACAGACGAGCAGAGCAGACAACAGCCGCAGGATCAGCGCAGTCGCTGAAATCAACGAGCAGACAACAGCAGCAGGATCAGCGCAGTCGCTGATATTGACAAGCAGACAAAAGCATCAGGATCAGCGCAGTCGCTGATATCGACGAGCAGAGCAGACAACAGCAGCAGGATCAGCGCAGTCGTTATTATCGACGAGCAGAGTAGACAACAGCAGCAGGATCAGCACAGTCGCTGATATCGAAGAGCAGACAACAGCAGCAGGATCAGCGCAGACGCTGATATCGACGAGCAGACAACAGCAGCAGGATCAGCGCAGCAGCTGATATCGACGAGCAGAGCAGACAACAGCAGCAGGACCAGAGCAGTCGCGGATATCGACGAGCAGAGCAGACAACAGCAGCAGGACCAGCGCAGTCGCTGATATCAACGAGCAGAGCAGACACCAGCAGCAGGACCAGCGCAGTCGCTGATATCGACGAGCAGAGTAGACAACAGCAGCAGGATCAGCACAGTCGCTGATATCGTCGAGCAGACAACAGCAGCAGGATCAGCGCAGACGCTGATATCGACGAGCAGACAACAGCAGCAGGATCAGCGCAGTCGCTGACGCCGACGAGCAGAGCAGACAACAGCAGCAGGATCTGCGCAGTCGATGACGCCGACGAGCAGAGCAGACAACAGCATCAGGATCAGCGCAGTCGCTGATGCCGACGAGCAGAGCAGACAACAGCAGCAGGATAAGCGCAGTCGCTGATATCGACGAGCAGACAACAGCAGCTGGAAAAGCTCAGTTGCTGACGCCGACGAGCAGAGCAGACAACAGCAGCAGGATAAGCGCAGTCGCTGATATCGACGAGCAGACAACAGCAGCTGGAAAAGCTCAGTTGCTGACGCCGACGAGCAGAGCAGACAACAGCAGCAGGATCAAAGCAGTCACTGACGCCGACGAGCAGAGCAGACAACAGCAGCAGGATCAGCGTAGTCGCTGACGCAGACGAGCAGACCAGACAACAGCAGAAGGATCAGCGCAGTCGCTGATGCCGACGAGCAGAGCAGACAACAGCAGCAGGATCAGCACAGTCGCTGACGCCGACGAGGAGAGCAGACAACAGCAGTAGGATCAGCGCAGTTGCTGACGCCGACGAGCAGAGCAGACAACAGCAGCAGGACCAGCGCAGTCGCTGATATCGACGAAAAGAGCAGACAACAGCAACAGGACCAGTGCAGTCGCTGATATCGAAGAGAAGAGCAGACAACAACAGCAGGACCAGCGCAGTCGCTGATATCGACGTGCAGAGCAGACAACAGCAGCAGGACCAGCGCAGTCGCTGACATCGACGAGCAGAGCAGACAACAGCAGCAGGACCAGCGCAGTCGCTGACGCCGACGAGCAGAGCAGACAACAGCAGCAGGACCAGCGCAGCCGCTGACGTCGAGGAACAGAGCAGACAACAGCAGCAGGACCAGCGCAGTCGCTGATATCGATGGGAAGAGCAGATAACAGTAGCAGGACCAGCGCAGTCGCTGATATCGACGAAAAGAGCAGACAACAGCATTAGGACCAGCCCAGTCGCTGATATTGACGAGCAGAGCAGATAACAGCAGCAGGACCAGCGCAGTCTCTGACGCCGACGAGCAGAGCAGACAACAGCAGCAGGACCAGCGCAGTCGCTGATATCGACGAGCAGACAACAGCAGCTGGATCAGCTCAGTCGCTGATATCGATGAGCAGAGCAGACAAAAGCAGCAGGACCAGCGCAGTCGCTGATATCGACGAAAAGAGTAGACAACAGCAACAGGACCAGTGCAGTTGCTGATATCGATGAGAAGAGCAGACAACAACAGCAGGACCAGCGCAGTCGCTGATATCGACGTGCAGAGCAGACAACAGCAGCAGGACCAGCTCAGTCGCTGATATCGACGAGCAGACAACAGCAGCTGGATCAGCTAAGTCGCTGACGCCGACGAGCAGAGCAGACAACAGCAGCAGGATCAGAGCAGTCGCTGACGCCGACGAGCAGAGCAGACAACAGCAGCAGGATCAGCGCAGTCGCTGACGTCGACGAGCTGAGCAGACAACAGCAACAGGACCAGCGCAGTCGCTTATATCGATGAGCAGAGCAGACAACAGCAGCAGGACCAGCGCAGTCGCTGATATCGACGAAAAGAGCAGACAACAGCAACAGGACCAGTGCAGTCACTGATATCGAAGAGAAGAGCAGACAAAAACAGCAGGACCAGCGCAGTCGCTGATTTCGACGAGCAGAGCAGACAACAGCAGCAGGACCAGCGCAGTCGCTGACATTGACGAGCAGAGCAGACAACAGCAGCAGGACCAGCTCAGTCGCTGATATCGACGAGCAGAGCAGAAAACAGCAGCAGGACTAGCGCAAGCGCTTATGTCGACGAGCAGAGCAGACAACAGCAGCAGGACCAGCACAGTCGCTGATATCGACGAGCAGAGCAGACAACAGCAGCAGGACCAGCGCTGTCGCTGATACCGACGAGCAGAGGGGACAACAGCAGCAGGACCAGCGCAGTCGCTGATATCGAAAAGCAGAGCGGACAACAGCAGCAGGACCAGCGCAGTCGCTGATATCGACGAGCAGAGCAGACAACAGCAGCAGGTTCAGCGCAGTTGCTGATATCGACGAGCAGACAAAAGCAGCAGGATCAGCGGAGTTGCTAACACCGACGAGCAGAGCAGACAACAGCAGCAGGATCAGCAAAATCGCTGACGCCGATGAGCAGAGCAGACAACAGCAGCAGGATGAGCGCAGTCGCTTACGCCGAAGAGCAGAGCAGACAACAGCAGCAGGATCAGCGCAGTCGCTGATATCGACGAGCAGAGCAGACAACAGCAGCAGGACCAGCGCAGTCGCTGATATGGACAAGCAGAGCAGAAAACAGAAGCAGGATCAAGGCATTCGCTTATATCGATGAGCAGACATTAGCAGCTGGATCAGCGCTGTCGCTGATATCGACAAGCAGACAACAGTGGCAGGCTCAGCGCAGTCGCTGATGCCGACGAGCAGAGAACAGCAGCAGGATCAGTGCAGTCGCTGATGCCGAAGAGCAGAGAAGACAACAGCAGCAGGATCAGAGCAGTCACTGACGCCAACGAGCAGTGCAGACAACAGCAGCAGGATCAGCGCAGTCGCTGATATCGACGAGCAGACAACAGCAGCAGAATCAGCGCAGTCGCTGATATCAACGAGCAGAGCAGACAAAAGCAGAAAGATCAGCGCTGTCTCTGATATTGACAAGCAGACAACAGCAGCAGGATCAGCGCAGTCGCTGATATCGACGAGCAGAGCAGACAACAGCAGCAGGATCAGCGCAGTCGCTATTATTGACGAGCAGAGTAGACAACAGCAGCAGGATCAGCACAGTCGCTGATATTGACGAGCAGACAACAGCAGCAGGATCAGCGCAGACGCTGATATCGACGAGCAGACAACAGCAGCAGGATCAGCGCAGTAGCTGATATCGACGAGCAGAGCAGACAACAGCAGCAGGATCAGCGCTGTAGCTGATATCGACGAGCAGAGCAGGCAAAACCAGCAGGATCAGCGCAGTCGCTGATATCGACGAGCAGACAACAGCAGCAGGATCAGGGCAGTCGCTGATATCGACGAGCAGAGCAGACAACAGCAGCAAGATCAGCGCAGTTGCTTATATCGACAAGCAGACAACAGCAGCAGGGTCAGCACAGTCGCTGATATCAACGAGCAGAGCAGGCAACAGCTGCAGGACCAGCGCAGTTGCTGATATCGACAAAAAGAGCAGACAACAGCAGCAGGATCAGCGCAGTCGCTGATGTCGACGAGCAGACAACAGCAGCAGGATCAGCGCAGTCGGTGATATCGATGAGCAGAGCAGACAACAGAAGCAGGATCGGTGCAGTCGCTGATATCGACGAGCAGTCAACAGCAGCAGGATCAGCGCAGTCGCTGATACAGACGAGCAGAGCAGACAACAGCAGCAGGATCAGCGCAGTCGCTGACGCCGACGAGCAGAGCAGAAAACAGCAGCAGGACCAGCGCAGTCGCTGATATCGACGAGCAGAGCAGAAAACAGCAGCAGGACCAGCGAAGTCGATGATATCAAAGAGCAGAGCAGACAACAGCAGCAGGACCAGCGCAGTTGCGGATATCGACGAGGAGAGCAGACAACAGCAGCAGGACCAGCGCAGTCGCTGATAACGACGAGCAGAGCAGACAACAGCACCAGGACCAGCGCAGTCGCTTATATCGCCGAGCAGAGCAGAAAACAGCAGCAGGACCAGCGCAGTCGCTGATATCGACGAGCAGAGCAGACAAAAGCAGCAGGACCAGCGCAGTCGCTGATATCGACGAGCAGAGCAGACAACAGCAGCTGGACCAACGCAGTCGCTGATATCGACGAGCAGAGCAGACAACAGCAGCAGGACCAGCGCAGTCGCTGATATCGAAGAGCAGAGCACACTACAGCAGCAGGATGCAGACGCTGATATCGTCAAGCAGAGCAGACAACAGCAGCAGGACCAGCGCAGTAGCTGATATCGACGAGCAGAGCAGACAACAGCAGCAGGACCAGCGCAGTCGCTGATATCAGCAGGATCAGCGCAATCGCTGATATCGACGAGCAGAGCAGACAACAGCAGCAGGATCAACGCAGTCGCTGATATCGACGAGCAGACAACAGCAGCAGAATCTGCGCAGTCGCCGATATCGATGAGCAGAGCAGACAACAGCAGCAGGATCAGCGCAGTCGCTGATATCGACGAGCTGACAACAGCAGCAGGTTCAGCGCAGTCGCTGATATCGACGAGCAGACAACAGCAGCAGGATCAGCGCAGTCGCTGATATCGACGAGCAGAGCAGACAACAGCAGCAGGATCAGAGCAGTTGCTGATATCGACGAGCAGAGCAGACAACAGCAGCAAGATCGGCGCAGCCGCTGATATCGATGAGCAGTCAACAGCAGCAGGATCAGCGCAGTCGCTGATACCGACGAGCAGAGCAGACAACAGCAGCAGGATCAGCGCAGTCGCTGATGCCGACAAGCAGAGCAGACAACAGCAGCAGGACCAGCGCAGTCGATTATATCAAAGAGCAGAGCAGACAACAGCAGCAGGACCAGCGCTGTCGATGATATCAAAGAGCAGATCAGACAACAGCAGCAGGACCAGCGCAGTCGCTGATATCAACAAACAGACAACAGCAGCAGGATCAGCGCAGTTGCTTATATCGACGAGCACTGCAGACAACAGCAGCAGGATCAGCCCAGACGCTGATATCAACGAGCAGACAACAGAAGCGGGATCAGCGCAGTCGCTGATATCGACGAGCAGAGCGGACAGCAGCAGCAGGACCAGCGCAGTTGCGGATATCGACGAGCAGAGCAGACAACAGCAGCAGGACCAGCGCAGTCGCTGATAATGATGAGCAGAGCAGACAACAGCACCAGGACCAGCGCAGTCGCTTATATCGACGAGAAGAGCAGAAAACAGCAGCAGGACCAGCGAAGTCGCTGATATCGACGAGCAGAGCAGACAAAAGCAGCAGGACCAGCGCAGTCGCTGATATCGACGAGCAGAGCAGACAACAGCAGCAGGACCAGAGCAGTCGCTGATATCGACGAGCAGAGCAGACAACAGCAGCTGGACCAACGCAGTCGCTGATATCGACGAGCAGAGCAGACAACAGCAGCAGGACCAGCGCAGTCGCTGATATCGAAGAGCAGAGCAGACTACAGCAGCAGGATGCAGACGCTGATATCGTCAAGCAGAGCAGACAACAGCAGCAGGACCAGCGCAGTAGCTGATATCGACGAGCAGAGCAGACAACAGCAGCAGGACCAGCGCAGTCGCTGATATCAGCAGGATCAGCGCAATCGCTGATATCGACGAGCAGAGCAGACAACAGCAGCAGGATCAACGCAGTCGCTGATATCGACGAGCAGACAACAGCAGCAGAATCTGCGCAGTCGCCGATATCGATGAGCAGAGCAGACAACAGCAGCAGGATCAGCACAGTCGCTGATATCGACGAGCTGACAACAGCAGCAGGTTCAGCGCAGTCGCTGATATCGACGAGCAGAAAACAGCAGCAGGATCAGCGCAGTCGCTGATATCGACGAGCAGAGCAGACAACAGCAGCAGGATCAGAGCAGTTGCTGATGTTGACGAGCAGAGCAGACAACAGCAGCTGGATCAGCGCAGTCGCTGATATCGACAAACAGACAACAGCAGTAGGATCAGTGCAGTTGCTTATATCGACGAGCAGAGCAGACAACAGCAGCAGGATCAGCCCAGACGCTGATATCGACGAGCAGACAACAGCAGCTGGATCAGCTCAGTCGCTGACGCCGACGAGCAGAGCAAACAACAGCAGCAGGATCAAAGCAGTCACTGACGCCGACGAGCAGAGCAGACAAATGCAGCAGGATCAGCGCAGTCGCTGACGCAGACGAGCAGAGCAGACAACAGCAGCAGGATCAGCGCAGTCGCTGACGCCGACGAGCAGAGCAGACAACAGCAGCAGGATCAGCGCAGTTGCTGATGTTGACGAGCAGAGCAGACAACAGCAGCTGGATCAGCGCAGTCGCTGATATCGACAAACAGACAACAGCAGCAGGATCAGCGCAGTTGCTTATATCAACGAGCAGAGCGGACAACAGTGCAGGATCAGCCCAGACGCTGATATCGACGAGCAGACAACAGAAGCGGGATCAGCGCAGTCGCTGATATCGACGAGCAGAGCAGACAGCAGCAGCAGGATCAGCGCAGTCACTGATATCGACGAGCAGACAACTGCAGCTGGATCAGCTCAGTCGCTGACACCGACGAGCAGAGCAGACAACATCAGCAGGATCAAAGCAGTCACTGACGACGACGAGCAGAGCAGACAACAGCAGCAGGATCAGCGCAGTCGCTGACGCCGACAAGCAGAGCAGTCAACAGCAGCAGGATCAGCGCAGTCGCTGACGCAGACGAGCAGAGCAGACAACAGCAGCAGGACCAGCGCAGTCGCTGACGCCGACGAGCAGAGCAGACAACAGCAGCAGGGCCAGCGCAGACGCTGACGTCGACGAGCAGAGCAGACAACAGCAGCAGGACCAGCGCAGTCGCTGATATCGATGAGAAGAGCAGATAACAGTAGCAGGACCAGCGCAGTCGCTGATATCGACGAAAAGAGCAGACAACAGCAACAGGACCAGTGCAGTAGCTGATATCGAAGAGAAGAGCAGACAACAACAGCAGGACCAGCGCAGTCGCTGATATCGACGAGCAGAGCAGACAACAGCAGCAGGACCAGCTCAGTCGCTGATATCGACGAGCAGAGCAGACAACAGCAGCAGGACCAGCCCAGTCGCTGATATTGACGAGCAGAGCAGACAACAGCAGCAGGACCAGCGCAGTCGCTGACGCCGACGAGCAGAGCAGACAACAGCAGCAGGACCAGTGCAGTCGCTGATATCGACGAGCAGACAACAGAAGCTGGATCAGCTCAGTCGCTGATATCGATGAGCAGAGCAGACAACAGCAGCAGGATCGGCGCAGTCGCTGATATCGACGAGCAGACAACAGCAGCAGGATCAGCGCAGTCGCTGATATCCACGAGCAGAGCAGACAACAGCAGCAGGATGAGGGCAGTCGCTGACGCAGACGAGCAGAGCAGACAACAGCAGCAGGATCAGCGCAGTCGCTGAAATCAACGAGCAGACAACAGCAGCAGGATCGGCGCAGTCGCTGATATCGACGAGCAGACAACAGCAGCAGGATCAGCGCAGTCGCTGATACCCACGAGCAGAGCAGACAACAGCAGCAGGATGAGGGCAGTCGCTGACACAGACGAGCAGAGCAGACAACAGCCGCAGGATCAGCGCAGTCGCTGAAATCAACGAGCAGACAACAGCAGCAGGATCAGCGCAGTTGCTGATATCGACGAGCAGAGCAGACAAAAGCAGAAAGATCAGCGCAGTCGCTGATATTGACAAGCAGACAACAGCATCAGGATCAGCGCAGTTGCTGATATCGACGAGCAGAGCAGACAACAGCAGCAGGATCAGCGCAGTCGTTATTATCGACGAGCAGAGTAGACAACAGCAGCAGGATCAGCACAGTCGCTGATATCGAAGAGCAGACAACAGCAGCAGGATCAGCGCAGACGCTGATATCGACGAGCAGACAACAGCAGCAGGATCAGCGCAGCAGCTGATATCGACGAGCAGAGCAGACAACAGCAGCAGGACCAGAGCAGTCGCGGATATCGACGAGCAGAGCAGACAACAGCAGCAGGACCAGCGCAGTCGCTGATAATGACGAGCAGAGCAGACAACAGCAGCAGGACCAGCGCAGTCGCTGATATCAACGAGCAGAGCAGACACCAGCAGCTGGACCAGAGCAGTCGCTGATATCGACGAGCAGAGTAGACAACAGCAGCAGGATCAGCACAGTCGCTGATATCGTCGAGCAGACAACAGCAGCAGGATCAGCGCAGACGCTGATATCGACGAGCAGACAACAGCAGCAGGATCAGCGCAGTCGCTGACGCCGACGAGCAGAGCAGACAACAGCAGCAGGATCTGCGCAGTCGATGACGCCGACGAGCAGAGCAGACAACAGCATCAGGATCAGCGCAGTCGCTGATGCCGACGAGCAGAGCAGACAACAGCAGCAGGATAAGCGCAGTCGCTGATATCGACGAGCAGACAACAGCAGCTGGAAAAGCTCAGTTGCTGACGCCGACGAGCAGAGCAGACAACAGCAGCAGGATAAGCGCAGTCGCTGATATCGACGAGCAGACAACAGCAGCTGGAAAAGCTCAGTTGCTGACGCCGACGAGCAGAGCAGACAACAGCAGCAGGATCAAAGCAGTCACTGACGCCGACGAGCAGAGCAGACAACAGCAGCAGGATCAGCGCAGTCGCTGACGCAGACGAGCAGACCAGACAACAGCAGAAGGATCAGCGCAGTCGCTGATGCCGACGAGCAGAGCAGACAACAGCAGCAGGACCAGCGCAGTAGCTGATATCGACGAGCAGAGCAGACAACAGCAGCAGGACCAGCGCAGTCGCTGATATCAGCAGGATCAGCGCAATCGCTGATATCGACGAGCAGAGCAGACAACAGCAGCAGGATGAACGCAGTCGCTGATATCGACGAGCAGACAACAGCAGCAGAATCTGCGCAGTCGCCGATATCGATGAGCAGAGCAGACAACAGCAGCAGGATCAGCACAGTCGCTGATATCGACGAGCTGACAACAGCAGCAGGTTCAGCGCAGTCGCTGATATCGACGAGCAGAAAACAGCAGCAGGATCAGAGCAGTCGCTGATATCGACGAGCAGAGCAGACAACAGCAGCAGGATCAGAGCAGTTGCTGATGTTGACGAGCAGAGCAGACAACAGCAGCTGGATCAGCGCAGTCGCTGATATCGACAAACAGACAACAGCAGTAGGATCAGTGCAGTTGCTTATATCGACGAGCAGAGCAGACAACAGCAGCAGGATCAGCCCAGACGCTGATATCGACGAGCAGACAACAGCAGCTGGATCAGCTCAGTCGCTGACGCCGACGAGCAGAGCAAACAACAGCAGCAGGATCAAAGCAGTCACTGACGCCGACGAGCAGAGCAGACAAATGCAGCAGGATCAGCGCAGTCGCTGACGCAGACGAGCAGAGCAGACAACAGCAGCAGGATCAGCGCAGTCGCTGACGCCGACGAGCAGAGCAGACAACAGCAGCAGGATCAGCGCAGTTGCTGATGTTGACGAGCAGAGCAGACAACAGCAGCTGGATCAGCGCAGTCGCTGATATCGACAAACAGACAACAGCAGCAGGATCAGCGCAGTTGCTTATATAAACGAGCAGAGCGGACAACAGTGCAGGATCAGCCCAGACGCTGATATCGACGAGCAGACAACAGAAGCGGGATCAGCGCAGTCGCTGATATCGACGAGCAGAGCAGACAGCAGCAGCAGGATCAGCGCAGTCACTGATATCGACGAGCAGACAACTGCAGCTGGATCAGCTCAGTCGCTGACACCGACGAGCAGAGCAGACAACATCAGCAGGATCAAAGCAGTCACTGACGACGACGAGCAGAGCAGACAACAGCAGCAGGATCAGCGCAGTCGCTGACGCCGACAAGCAGAGCAGTCAACAGCAGCAGGATCAGCGCAGTCGCTGACGCAGACGAGCAGAGCAGACAACAGCAGCAGGACCAGCGCAGTCGCTGACGCCGACGAGCAGAGCAGACAACAGCAGCAGGGCCAGCGCAGACGCTGACGTCGACGAGCAGAGCAGACAACAGCAGCAGGACCAGCGCAGTCGCTGATATCGATGAGAAGAGCAGATAACAGTAGCAGGACCAGCGCAGTCGCTGATATCGACGAAAAGAGCAGACAACAGCAACAGGACCAGTGCAGTAGCTGATATCGAAGAGAAGAGCAGAAAACAACAGCAGGACCAGCGCAGTCGCTGATATCGACGAGCAGAGCAGACAACAGCAGCAGGACCAGCTCAGTCGCTGATATTGACGAGCAGAGCAGACAACAGCAGCAGGACCAGCCCAGTCGCTGATATTGACGAGCAGAGCAGACAACAGCAGCAGGACCAGCGCAGTCGCTGACGCCGACGAGCAGAGCAGACAACAGCAGCAGGACCAGTGCAGTCGCTGATATCGACGAGCAGACAACAGCAGCTGGATCAGCTCAGTCGCTGATATCGATGAGCAGAGCAGACAACAGCAGCAGGATCGGCGCAGTCGCTGATATCGACGAGCAGACAACAGCAGCAGGATCAGCGCAGTCGCTGATATCCACGAGCAGAGCAGACAACAGCAGCAGGATGAGGGCAGTCGCTGACGCAGACGAGCAGAGCAGACAACAGCAGCAGGATCAGCGCCGTCGCTGAAATCAACGAGCAGACAACAGCAGCAGGATCGGCGCAGTCGCTGATATCGACGAGCAGACAACAGCAGCAGGATCAGCGCAGTCGCTGATACCCACGAGCAGAGCAGACAACAGCAGCAGGATGAGGGCAGTCGCTGACACAGACGAGCAGAGCAGACAACAGCCGCAGGATCAGCGCAGTCGCTGAAATCAACGAGCAGACAACAGCAGCAGGATCAGCGCAGTTGCTGATATCGACGAGCAGAGCAGACAAAAGCAGAAAGATCAGCGCAGTCGCTGATATTGACAAGCAGACAACAGCATCAGGATCAGCGCAGTTGCTGATATCGACGAGCAGAGCAGACAACAGCAGCAGGATCAGCGCAGTCGTTATTATCGACGAGCAGAGTAGACAACAGCAGCAGGATCAGCACAGTCGCTGATATCGAAGAGCAGACAACAGCAGCAGGATCAGCGCAGACGCTGATATCGACGAGCAGACAACAGCAGCAGGATCAGCGCAGCAGCTGATATCGACGAGCAGAGCAGACAACAGCAGCAGGACCAGAGCAGTCGCGGATATCGACGAGCAGAGCAGACAACAGCAGCAGGACCAGCGCAGTCGCTGATAACGACGAGCAGAGCAGACAACAGCAGCAGGACCAGCGCAGTCGCTGATATCAACGAGCAGAGCAGACACCAGCAGCTGGACCAGAGCAGTCGCTGATATCGACGAGCAGAGTAGACAACAGCAGCAGGATCAGCACAGTCGCTGATATCGTCGAGCAGACAACAGCAGCAGGATCAGCGCAGACGCTGATATCGACGAGCAGACAACAGCAGCAGGATCAGCGCAGTCGCTGACGCCGACGAGCAGAGCAGACAACAGCAGCAGGATCTGCGCAGTCGATGACGCCGACGAGCAGAGCAGACAACAGCATCAGGATCAGCGCAGTCGCTGATGCCGACGAGCAGAGCAGACAACAGCAGCAGGATAAGCGCAGTCGCTGATATCGACGAGCAGACAACAGCAGCTGGAAAAGCTCAGTTGCTGACGCCGACGAGCAGAGCAGACAACAGCAGCAGGATAAGCGCAGTCGCTGATATCGACGAGCAGACAACAGCAGCTGGAAAAGCTCAGTTGCTGACGCCGACGAGCAGAGCAGACAACAGCAGCAGGATCAAAGCAGTCACTGACGCCGACGAGCAGAGCAGACAACAGCAGCAGGATCAGCGCAGTCGCTGACGCAGACGAGCAGACCAGACAACAGCAGAAGGATCAGCGCAGTCGCTGATGCCGACGAGCAGAGCAGACAACAGCAGCAGGACCAGCGCAGTAGCTGATATCGACGAGCAGAGCAGACAACAGCAGCAGGACCAGCGCAGTCGCTGATATCAGCAGGATCAGCGCAATCGCTGATATCGACGAGCAGAGCAGACAACAGCAGCAGGATCAACGCAGTCGCTGATATCGACGAGCAGACAACAGCAGCAGAATCTGCGCAGTCGCCGATATCGATGAGCAGAGCAGACAACAGCAGCAGGATCAGCACAGTCGCTGATATCGACGAGCTGACAACAGCAGCAGGTTCAGCGCAGTCGCTGATATCGACGAGCAGAAAACAGCAGCAGGATCAGCGCAGTCGCTGATATCGACGAGCAGAGCAGACAACAGCAGCAGGATCAGAGCAGTTGCTGATGTTGACGAGCAGAGCAGACAACAGCAGCTGGATCAGCGCAGTCGCTGATATCGACAAACAGACAACAGCAGTAGGATCAGTGCAGTTGCTTATATCGACGAGCAGAGCAGACAACAGCAGCAGGATCAGCCCAGACGCTGATATCGACGAGCAGACAACAGCAGCTGGATCAGCTCAGTCGCTGACGCCGACGAGCAGAGCAAACAACAGCAGCAGGATCAAAGCAGTCACTGACGCTGACGAGCAGAGCAGACAAATGCAGCAGGATCAGCGCAGTCGCTGACGCAGACGAGCAGAGCAGACAACAGCAGCAGGATCAGCGCATTCGCTGACGCCGACGAGCAGAGCAGACAACAGCAGCAGGATCAGCGCAGTTGCTGATGTTGACGAGCAGAGCAGACAACAGCAGCTGGATCAGCGCAGTCGCTGATATCGACAAACAGACAACAGCAGCAGGATCAGCGCAGTTGCTTATATAAACGAGCAGAGCGGACAACAGTGCAGGATCAGCCCAGACGCTGATATCGACGAGCAGACAACAGAAGCGGGATCAGCGCAGTCGCTGATATCGACGAGCAGAGCAGACAGCAGCAGCAGGATCAGCGCAGTCACTGATATCGACGAGCAGACAACTGCAGCTGGATCAGCTCAGTCGCTGACACCGACGAGCAGAGCAGACAACATCAGCAGGATCAAAGCAGTCACTGATGACGACGAGCAGAGCAGACAACAGCAGCAGGATCAGCGCAGTCGCTGACGCCGACAAGCAGAGCAGTCAACAGCAGCAGGATCAGCGCAGTCGCTGACGCAGACGAGCAGAGCAGACAACAGCAGCAGGACCAGCGCAGTCGCTGACGCCGACGAGCAGAGCAGACAACAGCAGCAGGGCCAGCGCAGACGCTGACGTCGACGAGCAGAGCAGACAACAGCAGCAGGACCAGCGCAGTCGCTGATATCGATGAGAAGAGCAGATAACAGTAGCAGGACCAGCGCAGTCGCTGATATCGACGAAAAGAGCAGACAACAGCAACAGGACCAGTGCAGTAGCTGATATCGAAGAGAAGAGCAGACAACAACAGCAGGACCAGCGCAGTCGCTGATATCGACGAGCAGAGCAGACAACAGCAGCAGGACCAGCTCAGTCGCTGATATCGACGAGCAGAGCAGACAACAGCAGCAGGACCAGCCCAGTCGCTGATATTGACGAGCAGAGCAGACAACAGCAGCAGGACCAGCGCAGTCGCTGACGCCGACGAGCAGAGCAGACAACAGCAGCAGGACCAGTGCAGTCGCTGATATCGACGAGCAGACAACAGCAGCTGGATCAGCTCAGTCGCTGATATCGATGAGCAGAGCAGACAACAGCAGCAGGATCGGCGCAGTCGCTGATATCGACGAGCAGACAACAGCAGCAGGATCAGCGCAGTCGCTGATATCCACGAGCAGAGCAGACAACAGCAGCAGGATGAGGGCAGTCGCTGACGCAGACGAGCAGAGCAGACAACAGCAGCAGGATCAGCGCAGTCGCTGAAATCAACGAGCAGACAACAGCAGCAGGATCGGCGCAGTCGCTGATATCGACGAGCAGACAACAGCAGCAGGATCAGCGCAGTCGCTGATACCCACGAGCAGAGCAGACAACAGCAGCAGGATGAGGGCAGTCGCTGACACAGACGAGCAGAGCAGACAACAGCCGCAGGATCAGCGCAGTCGCTGAAATCAACGAGCAGACAACAGCAGCAGGATCAGCGCAGTTGCTGATATCGACGAGCAGAGCAGACAAAAGCAGAAAGATCAGCGCAGTCGCTGATATTGACAAGCAGACAACAGCATCAGGATCAGCGCAGTTGCTGATATCGACGAGCAGAGCAGACAACAGCAGCAGGATCAGCGCAGTCGTTATTATCGACGAGCAGAGTAGACAACAGCAGCAGGATCAGCACAGTCGCTGATATCGAAGAGCAGACAACAGCAGCAGGATCAGCGCAGACGCTGATATCGACGAGCAGACAACAGCAGCAGGATCAGCGCAGCAGCTGATATCGACGAGCAGAGCAGACAACAGCAGCAGGACCAGAGCAGTCGCGGATATCGACGAGCAGAGCAGACAACAGCAGCAAAAACAGCGCAGTCGCTGATAACGACGAGCAGAGCAGACAACAGCAGCAGGACCAGCGCAGTCGCTGATATCAATGAGCAGAGCAGACACCAGCAGCTGGACCAGAGCAGTCGCTGATATCGACGAGCAGAGTAGACAACAGCAGCAGGATCAGCACAGTCGCTGATATCGTCGAGCAGACAACAGCAGCAGGATCAGCGCAGACGCTGATATCGACGAGCAGACAACAGCAGCAGGATCAGCGCAGTCGCTGACGCTGACGAGCAGAGCAGACAACAGCAGCAGGATCTGCGCAGTCGATGACGCCGACGAGCAGAGCAGACAACAGCATCAGGATCAGCGCAGTCGCTGATGCCGACGAGCAGAGCAGACAACAGCAGCAGGATAAGCGCAGTCGCTGATATCGACGAGCAGACAACAGCAGCTGGAAAAGCTCAGTTGCTGACGCCGACGAGCAGAGCAGACAACAGCAGCAGGATAAGCGCAGTCGCTGATATCGACGAGCAGACAACAGCAGCTGGAAAAGCTCAGTTGCTGACGCCGACGAGCAGAGCAGACAACAGCAGCAGGATCAAAGCAGTCACTGACGCCGACGAGCAGAGCAGACAACAGCAGCAGGATCAGCGCAGTCGCTGACGCAGACGAGCAGACCAGACAACAGCAGAAGGATCAGCGCAGTCGCTGATGCCGACGAGCAGAGCAGACAACAGCAGCAGGATCAGCACAGTCGCTGACGCCGACGAGGAGAGCAGACAACAGCAGTAGGATCAGCGCAGTTGCTGACGCCGACGAGCAGAGCAGACAACAGCAGCAGGACCAGCGCAGTCGCTGATATCGACGAAAAGAGCAGACAACACCAACAGGACCAGTGCAGTCGCTGATATCGAAGAGAAGAGCAGACAACAACAGCAGGACCAGCGCAGTCGCTGATATCGACGTGCAGAGCAGACAACAGCAGCAGGACCAGCGCAGTCGCTGACATCGACGAGCAGAGCAGACAACAGCAGCAGGACCAGCGCAGTCGCTGACGCCGACGAGCAGAGCAGACAACAGCAGCAGGACCAGCGCAGCCGCTGACGTCGAGGAACAGAGCAGACAACAGCAGCAGGACCAGCGCAGTCGCTGATATCGATGAGAAGAGCAGATAACAGTAGCAGGACCAGCGCAGTCGCTGATATCGACGAAAAGAGCAGACAACAGCATTAGGACCAGCCCAGTCGCTGATATTGACGAGCAGAGCAGATAACAGCAGCAGGACCAGCGCAGTCGCTGACGCCGACGAGCAGAGCAGACAACAGCAGCAGGACCAGCGCAGTCGCTGATATCGACGAGCAGACAACAGCAGCTGGATCAGCTCAGTCGCTGATATCGATGAGCAGAGCAGACAAAAGCAGCAGGACCAGCGCAGACGCTGATATCGACGAAAAGAGTAGACAACAGCAACAGGACCAGTGCAGTTGCTGATATCGAAGAGAAGAGCAGACAACAACAGCAGGATCAGCGCAGTCGCTGATATCGACGTGCAGAGCAGACAACAGCAGCAGGACCAGCTCAGTCGCTGATATCGACGAGCAGACAACAGCAGCTGGATCAGCTAAGTCGCTGACGCCGACGAGCAGAGCAGACAACAGCAGCAGGATCAGAGCAGTCGCTGACGCCGACGAGCAGAGCAGACAACAGCAGCAGGATCAGCGCAGTCGCTGACGTCGACGAGCTGAGCAGACAACAGCAACAGGACCAGCGCAGTCGCTTATATCGATGAGCAGAGCAGACAACAGCAGCAGGACCAGCGCAGTCGCTGATATCGACGAAAAGAGCAGACAACAGCAACAGGACCAGTGCAGTCACTGATATCAACGAGCAGAGCAGACACCAGCAGCAGGACCAGCGCAGTCGCTGATATCGACGAGCAGAGTAGACAACAGCAGCAGGATCAGCACAGTCGCTGATATCGTCGAGCAGACAACAGCAGCAGGATCAGCGCAGACGCTGATATCGACGAGCAGACAACAGCAGCAGGATCAGCGCAGTCGCTGACGCCGACGAGCAGAGCAGACAACAGCAGCAGGATCTGCGCAGTCGATGACGCCGACGAGCAGAGCAGACAACAGCATCAGGATCAGCGCAGTCGCTGATGCCGACGAGCAGAGCAGACAACAGCAGCAGGATAAGCGCAGTCGCTGATATCGACGAGCAGACAACAGCAGCTGGAAAAGCTCAGTTGCTGACGCCGACGAGCAGAGCAGACAACAGCAGCAGGATAAGCGCAGTCGCTGATATCGACGAGCAGACAACAGCAGCTGGAAAAGCTCAGTTGCTGACGCCGACGAGCAGAGCAGACAACAGCAGCAGGATCAAAGCAGTCACTGACGCCGACGAGCAGAGCAGACAACAGCAGCAGGATCAGCGCAGTCGCTGACGCAGACGAGCAGACCAGACAACAGCAGAAGGATCAGCGCAGTCGCTGATGCCGACGAGCAGAGCAGACAACAGCAGCAGGATCAGCACAGTCGCTGACGCCGACGAGGAGAGCAGACAACAGCAGTAGGATCAGCGCAGTTGCTGATGCCGACGAGCAGAGCAGACAACAGCAGCAGGACCAGCGCAGTCGCTGATATCGACGAAAAGAGCAGACAACAGCAACAGGACCAGTGCAGTCGCTGATATCGAAGAGAAGAGCAGACAACAACAGCAGGACCAGCGCAGTCGCTGATATCGACGTGCAGAGCAGACAACAGCAGCAGGACCAGCGCAGTCGCTGACATCGACGAGCAGAGCAGACAACAGCAGCAGGACCAGCGCAGTCGCTGACGCCGACGAGCAGAGCAGACAACAGCAGCAGGACCAGCGCAGCCGCTGACGTCGAGGAACAGAGCAGACAACAGCAGCAGGACCAGCGCAGTCGCTGATATCGATGAGAAGAGCAGATAACAGTAGCAGGACCAGCGCAGTCGCTGATATCGACGAAAAGAGCAGACAACAGCATTAGGACCAGCCCAGTCGCTGATATTGACGAGCAGAGCAGATAACAGCAGCAGGACCAGCGCAGTCGCTGACGCCGACGAGCAGAGCAGACAACAGCAGCAGGACCAGCGCAGTCGCTGATATCGACGAGCAGACAACAGCAGCTGGATCAGCTCAGTCGCTGATATCGATGAGCAGAGCAGACAAAAGCAGCAGGACCAGCGCAGTCGCTGATATCGACGAAAAGAGTAGACAACAGCAACAGGACCAGTGCAGTTGCTGATATCGAAGAGAAGAGCAGACAACAACAGCAGGACCAGCGCAGTCGCTGATATCGACGTGCAGAGCAGACAACAGCAGCAGGACCAGCTCAGTCGCTGATATCGACGAGCAGACAACAGCAGCTGGATCAGCTAAGTCGCTGACGCCGACGAGCAGAGCAGACAACAGCAGCAGGATCAGAGCAGTCGCTGACGCCGACGAGCAGAGCAGACAACAGCAGCAGGATCAGCGCAGTCGCTGACGTCGACGAGCTGAGCAGACAACAGCAACAGGACCAGCGCAGTCGCTTATATCGATGAGCAGAGCAGACAACAGCAGCAGGACCAGCGCAGTCGCTGATATCGACGAAAAGAGCAGACAACAGCAACAGGACCAGTGCAGTCACTGATATCGAAGAGAAGAGCAGACAAAAACAGCAGGACCAGCGCAGTCGCTGATTTCGACGAGCAGAGCAGACAACAGCAGCAGGACCAGCGCAGTCGCTGACATTGACGAGCAGAGCAGACAACAGCAGCAGGACCAGCTCAGTCGCTGATATCGACGAGCAGAGCAGAAAACAGCAGCAGGACTAGCGCAAGCGCTTATGTCGACGAGCAGAGCAGACAACAGCAGCAGGACCAGCACAGTCGCTGATATCGACGAGCAGAGCAGACAACAGCAGCAGGACCAGCGCTGTCGCTGATACCGACGAGCAGAGGGGACAACAGCAGCAGGACGAGCGCAGTCGCTGATATCGAAAAGCAGAGCGGACAACAGCAGCAGGACCAGCGCAGTCGCTGATATCGACGAGCAGAGCAGACAACAGCAGCAGGTTCAGCGCAGTTGCTGATATCGACGAGCAGACAAAAGCAGCAGGATCAGCGGAGTTGCTAACACCGACGAGCAGAGCAGACAACAGCAGCAGGATCAGCAAAATCGCTGACGCCGATGAGCAGAGCAGACAACAGCAGCAGGATGAGCGCAGTCGCTTACGCCGAAGAGCAGAGCAGACAACAGCAGCAGGATCAGCGCAGTCGCTGATATCGACGAGCAGAGCAGACAACAGCAGCAGGACCAGCGCAGTCGCTGATATCGACAAGCAGAGCAGAAAACAGAAGCAGGATCAAGGCATTCGCTTATATCGATGAGCAGACATTAGCAGCTGGATCAGCGCTGTCGCTGATATCGACAAGCAGACAACAGTGGCTGGCTCAGCGCAGTCGCTGATGCCGACGAGCAGAGAACAGCAGCAGGATCAGTGCAGTCGCTGATGCCGAAGAGCAGAGAAGACAACAGCAGCAGGATCAGAGCAGTCACTGACGCCAACGAGCAGTGCAGACAACAGCAGCAGGATCAGCGCAGTCGCTGATATCGACGAGCAGACAACAGCAGCAGAATCAGCGCAGTCGCTGATATCGACGAGCAGAGCAGACAACAGCAGCAGGATCAGCGCAGTCGCTATTATTGACGAGCAGAGTAGACAACAGCAGCAGGATCAGCACAGTCGCTGATATTGACGAGCAGACAACAGCAGCAGGATCAGCGCAGACGCTGATATCGACGAGCAGACAACAGCAGCAGGATCAGCGCAGTAGCTGATATCGACGAGCAGAGCAGACAACAGCAGCAGGATCAGCGCTGTAGCTGATATCGACGAGCAGAGCAGGCAAAACCAGCAGGATCAGCGCAGTCGCTGATATCGACGAGCAGACAACAGCAGCAGGATCAGGGCAGTTGCTGATATCGACGAGCAGAGCAGACAACAGCAGCAAGATCAGCGCAGTTGCTTATATCGACAAGCAGACAACAGCAGCAGGGTCAGCACAGTCGCTGATATCAACGAGCAGAGCAGGCAACAGCTGCAGGATCAGCGCAGTTGCTGATATCGACAAAAAGAGCAGACAACAGCAGCAGGATCAGCGCAGTCGCTGATGTCGACGAGCAGACAACAGCAGCAGGATCAGCGCAGTCGGTGATATCGATGAGCAGAGCAGACAACAGCAGCAGGATCGGTGCAGTCGCTGATATCGACGAGCAGTCAACAGCAGCAGGATCAGCGCAGTCGCTGATACAGACGAGCAGAGCAGACAACAGCAGCAGGATCAGCGCAGTCGCTGACGCCGACGAGCAGAGCAGAAAACAGCAGCAGGACCAGCGCAGTCGCTGATATCGACGAGCAGAGCAGAAAACAGCAGCAGGACCAGCGAAGTCGATGATATCAAAGAGCAGAGCAGACAACAGCAGCAGGACCAGCGCAGTTGCGGATATCGACGAGGAGAGCAGGCAACAGCAGCAGGACCAGCGCAGTCGCTGATAACGACGAGCAGAGCAGACAACAGCACCAGGACCAGCGCAGTCGCTTATATCGCCGAGCAGAGCAGAAAACAGCAGCAGGACCAGCGCAGTCGCTGATATCGACGAGCAGAGCAGACAAAAGCAGCAGGACCAGCGCAGTCGCTGATATCGACGAGCAGAGCAGACAACAGCAGCAGGACCAGAGCAGTCGCTGATATCGACGAGCAGAGCAGACAACAGCAGCTGGACCAACGCAGTCGCTGATATCGACGAGCAGAGCAGACAACAGCAGCAGGACCAGCGCAGTCGCTGATATCGAAGAGCAGAGCACACTACAGCAGCAGGATGCAGACGCTGATATCGTCAAGCAGAGCAGACAACAGCAGCAGGACCAGCGCAGTAGCTGATATCGACGAGCAGAGCAGACAACAGCAGCAGGACCAGCGCAGTCGCTGATATCAGCAGGATCAGCGCAATCGCTGATATCGACGAGCAGAGCAGACAACAGCAGCAGGATCAACGCAGTCGCTGTTATCGACGAGCAGACAACAGCAGCAGAATCTGCGCAGTCGCCGATATCGATGAGCAGAGCAGACAACAGCAGCAGGATCAGCGCAGTCGCTGATATCGACGAGCTGACAACAGCAGCAGGTTCAGCGCAGTCGCTGATATCGACGAGCAGACAACAGCAGCAGGATCAGCGCAGTCGCTGATATCGACGAGCAGAGCAGACAACAGCAGCAGGATCAGAGCAGTTGCTGATGTTGACGAGCAGAGCAGACAACAGCAGCTGGATCAGCGCAGTCGCTGATATCGACAAACAGACAACAGCAGTATGATCAGTGCAGTTGCTTATATCGACGAGCAGAGCAGACAACAGCAGCAGGATCAGCCCAGACGCTGATATCGACGAGCAGACAACAGAAGCGGGATCAGCGCAGTCGCTGATATCGAAGAGCAGAGCAGTCAGCAGCAGCAGGATCAGCGCAGTCGCTGATATCGATGAGCAGACAACAGCAGCTGGATCAGCTCAGTCGCTGACGCCGACGAGCAGAGCAGACAACAGCAGCAGGATCAAAGCAGTCACTGACGCCGACGAGCAGAGCAGACAAATGCAGCAGGATCAGCGCAGTCGCTGACGCAGACGAGCAGAGCAGACAACAGCAGCAGGATCAGCGCAGTCGCTGACGCTGACGAGCAGAGCAGACAACAGCAGCAGGAGCAGCGCAGCAGCTGATATCGACGAGCAGAGCAGACAACAGCAGCAGGACCAGAGCAGTCGCGGATATCGACGAGCAGAGCAGACAACAGCAGCAGGACCAGCGCAGTCGCTGATAACGACGAGCAGAGCAGACAACAGCAGCAGGACCAGCGCAGTCGCTGATATCAACGAGCAGAGCAGACACCAGCAGCAGGACCAGCGCAGTCGCTGATATCGACGAGCAGAGTAGACAACAGCAGCAGGATCAGCACAGTCGCTGATATCGTCGAGCAGACAACAGCAGCAGGATCAGCGCAGACGCTGATATCGACGAGCAGACAACAGCAGCAGGATCAGAGCAGTCGCTGACGCCGACGAGCAGAGCAGACAACAGCAGCAGGATCTGCGCAGTCGATGACGCCGACGAGCAGAGCAGACAACAGCAGCAGGATCAGTGCAGTCGCTGATGCCGACGAGCAGAGCAGACAACAGCAGCAGGATAAGCGCAGTCGCTGATATCGACGAGCAGACAACAGCAGCTGGAAAAGCTCAGTTGCTGACGCCGACGAGCAGAGCAGACAACAGCAGCAGGATAAGCGCAGTCGCTGATATCGACGAGCAGACAACAGCAGCTGGAAAAGCTCAGTTGCTGACGCCGACGAGCAGAGCAGACAACAGCAGCAGGATCAAAGCAGTCACTGACGCCGACGAGCAGAGCAGACAACAGCAGCAGGATCAGCGCAGTCGCTGACGCAGACGAGCAGACCAGACAACAGCAGAAGGATCAGCGCAGTCGCTGATGCCGACGAGCAGAGCAGACAACAGCAGCAGGATCAGCACAGTCGCTGACGCCGACGAGGAGAGCAGACAACAGCAGTAGGATCAGCGCAGTTGCTGACGCCGACGAGCAGAGCAGACAACAGCAGCAGGACCAGCGCAGTCGCTGATATCGACGAAAAGAGCAGACAACACCAACAGGACCAGTGCAGTCGCTGATATCGAAGAGAAGGGCAGACAACAACAGCAGGACCAGCGCAGTCGCTGATATCGACGTGCAGAGCAGACAACAGCAGCAGGACCAGCGCAGTCGCTGACATCGACGAGCAGAGCAGACAACAGCAGCAGGACCAGCGCAGTCGCTGACGCCGACGAGCAGAGCAGACAACAGCAGCAGGACCAGCGCAGCCGCTGACGTCGAGGAACAGAGCAGACAACAGCAGCAGGACCAGCGCAGTCGCTGATATCGATGAGAAGAGCAGATAACAGTAGCAGGACCAGCGCAGTCGCTGATATCGACGAAAAGAGCAGACAACAGCATTAGGACCAGCCCAGTCGCTGATATTGACGAGCAGAGCAGATAACAGCAGCAGGACCAGCGCAGTCGCTGACGCCGACGAGCAGAGCAGACAACAGCAGCAGGACCAGCGCAGTCGCTGACGCCGACGAGGAGAGCAGACAACAGCAGTAGGATCAGCGCAGTTGCTGACGCCGACGAGCAGAGCAGACAACAGCAGCAGGACCAGCGCAGTCGCTGATATCGACGAAAAGAGCAGACAACAGCAACAGGACCAGTGCAGTCGCTGATATCGAAGAGAAGAGCAGACAACAACAGCAGGACCAGCGCAGTCGCTGATATCGACGTGCAGAGCAGACAACAGCAGCAGGACCAGCGCAGTCGCTGACATCGACGAGCAGAGCAGACAACAGCAGCAGGACCAGCGTAGTCGCTGACGCCGACGAGCAGAGCAGACAACAGCAGCAGGACCAGCGCAGCCGCTGACGTCGAGGAACAGAGCAGACAACAGCAGCAGGACCAGCGCAGTCGCTGATATCGATGAGAAGAGCAGATAACAGTAGCAGGACCAGCGCAGTCGCTGATATCGACGAAAAGAGCAGACAACAGCATTAGGACCAGCCCAGTCGCTGATATTGACGAGCAGAGCAGATAACAGCAGCAGGACCAGCGCAGTCGCTGACGCCGACGAGCAGAGCAGACAACAGCAGCAGGACCAGCGCAGTCGCTGATATCGACGAGCAGACAACAGCAGCTGGATCAGCTCAGTCGCTGATATCGATGAGCAGAGCAGACAAAAGCAGTTGGACCAGCGCAGTCGCTGATATCGACGAAAAGAGCAGACAACAGCAACAGGACCAGTGCAGTTGCTGATATCGAAGAGAAGAGCAGACAACAACAGCAGGACCAGCGCAGTCGCTGATATCGACGTGCAGAGCAGACAACAGCAGCAGGACCAGCTCAGTCGCTGATATCGACGAGCAGACAACAGCAGCTGGATCAGCTAAGTCGCTGACGCCGACGAGCAGAGCAGACAACAGCAGCAGGATCAGAGCAGTCGCTGACGCCGACGAGCAGAGCAGACAACAGCAGCAGGATCAGCGCAGTCGCTGACGTCGACGAGCTGAGCAGACAACAGCAACAGGACCAGCGCAGTCGCTTATATCGATGAGCAGAGCAGACAACAGCAGCAGGACCAGCGCAGTCGCTGATATCGACGAAAAGAGCAGACAACAGCAACAGGACCAGTGCAGTCACTGATATCGAAGAGAAGAGCAGACAAAAACAGCAGGACCAGCGCAGTCGCTGATTTCGACGAGCAGAGCAGACAACAGCAGCAGGACCAGCGCAGTCGCTGACATTGACGATTAGAGCAGACAACAGCAGCAGGACCAGCTCAGTCGCTGATATCGACGAGCCTAGCAGAAAACAGCAGCAGGACTAGCGCAAGCGCTTATGTCGACGAGCAGAGCAGACAACAGCAGCAGGACCAGCACAGTAGCTGATATCGACGAGCAGAGCAGACAACAGCAGCAGGACCAGCGCTGTCGCTGATACCGACGAGCAGAGGGGACAACAGCAGCAGGACCAGCGCAGTCGCTGATATCGAAAAGCAGAGCGGACAACAGCAGCAGGACCAGCGCAGTCGCTGATATCGACGAGCAGAGCAGACAACAGCAGCAGGTTCAGCGCAGTTGCTGATATCGACGAGCAGACAAAAGCAGCAGGATCAGCGGAGTTGCTAACACCGACGAGCAGAGCAGACAACAGCAGCAGGATCAGCAAAATCGCTGACGCCGATGAGCAGAGCAGACAACAGCAGCAGGATGAGCGCAGTCACTTAGGCCGAAGAGCAGAGCAGACAACAGCAGCAGGATCAGCGCAGTCGCTGATATCGACGAGCAGAGCAGACAACAGCAGCAGGACCAGCGCAGTCGCTGATATCGACAAGCAGAGCAGAAAACAGAAGCAGGATCAAGGCAGTCGCTTATATCGATGAGCAGACATTAGCAGCTGGATCAGCGCTGTCGCTGATATCGACAAGCAGACAACAGTGGCAGGCTCAGCGCAGTCGCTGATGCCGACGAGCAGAGAACAGCAGCAGGATCAGTGCAGTCACTGATGCCGAAGAGCAGAGAAGACAACAGCAGCAGGATCAAAGCTGTCACTGACGCCAACGAGCAGTGCAGACAACAGCAGCAGGATCAGCGCAGTCGCTGATATCGACGAGCAGACAACAGCAGCAGGATCAGCGCAGTCGCTGATATCGACGAGCAGAGCAGACAAAAGCAGAAAGATCAGCGCTGTCTCTGATATTGACAAGCAGACAACAGCAGCAGGATCAGCGCAGTCGCTGATATCGACGAGCAGAGCAGACAACAGCAGCAGGATCAGCGCAGTCGCTATTATTGACGAGCAGAGTAGACAACAGCAGCAGGATCAGCACAGTCGCTGATATTGACGAGCAGACAACAGCAGCAGGATCAGCGCAGACGCTGATATCGACGAGCAGACAACAGCAGCAGGATCAGCGCAGTAGCTGATATCGACGAGCAGAGCAGACAACAGCAGCAGGATCAGCGCTGTAGCTGATATCGACGAGCAGAGCAGGCAAAACCAGCAGGATCAGCGCAGTCGCTGATATCGACAAGCAGACAACAGCAGCAGGATCAGGGCAGTCGATGATATCGACGAGCAGAGCAGACAACAGCAGCAAGATCAGCGCAGTTGCTTATATCGACAAGCAGACAACAGCAGCAGGGTCAGCACAGTCGCTGATATCAACGAGCAGAGCAGGCAACAGCTGCAGGACCAGCGCAGTTGCTGATATCGACAAAAAGAGCAGACAACAGCAGCAGGATCAGCGCAGTCGCTGATGTCGACGAGCAGACAACAGCAGCAGGATCAGCGCAGTCGGTGATATCGATGAGCAGAGCAGACAACAGCAGCAGGATCGGTGCAGTCGCTGATATCGACGAGCAGTCAACAGCAGCAGGATCAGCGCAGTCGCTGATACAGACGAGCAGAGCAGACAACAGCAGCAGGATCAGCGCAGTCGCTGACGCCGACGAGCAGAGCAGAAAACAGCAGCAGGACCAGCGCAGTCGCTGATATCGACGAGCAGAGCAGAAAACAGCAGCAGGACCAGCGAAGTCGATGATACCAAAGAGCAGAGCAGACAACAGCAGCAGGACCAGCGCAGTTGCGGATATCGACGAGGAGAGCAGACAACAGCAGCAGGACCAGCGCAGTCGCTGATAACGACGAGCAGAGCAGACAACAGCACCAGGACCAGCGCAGTCGCTTATATCGCCGAGCAGAGCAGAAAACAGCAGCAGGACCAACGCAGTCGCTGATATCGACGAGCAGAGCAGACAAAAGCAGCAGGACCAGCGCAGTCGCTGATATCGACGAGCAGAGCAGACAACAGCAGCAGGACCAGAGCAGTCGCTGATATCGACGAGCAGAGCAGACAACAGCAGCTGGACCAATGCAGTCGCTGATATCGACGAGCAGAGCAGACAACAGCAGCAGGACCAGCGCAGTCGCTGATATCGAAGAGCAGAGCACACTACAGCAGCAGGATGCAGACGCTGATATCGTCAAGCAGAGCAGACAACAGCAGCAGGACCAGCGCAGAGGCTGATATCGACGAGCAGAGCAGACAACAGCAGCAGGACCAGCGCAGTCGCTGATATCAGCAGGATCAGCGCAATCGCTGATATCGACGAGCAGAGCAGACAACAGCAGCAGGATCAACGCAGTCGCTAATATCGACGAGCAGACAACAGCAGCAGAATCTGCGCAGTCGCCGATATCGATGAGCAGAGCAGACAACAGCAGCAGGATCAGCGCAGTCGCTGATATCGACGAGCTGACAACAGCAGCAGGTTCAGCGCAGTCGCTGATATCGACGAGCAGACAACAGCAGCAGGATCAGCGCAGTCGCTGATATCGACGAGCAGAGCAGACAACAGCAGCAGGATCAGAGCAGTTGCTGATGTTGACGAGCAGAGCAGACAACAGCAGCTGGATCAGCGCAGTCGCTGATATCGACAAACAGACAACAGCAGTAGGATCAGTGCAGTTGCTTATATCGACGAGCAGAGCAGACAACAGCAGCAGGATCAGCCCAGACGCTGATATCGACGAGCAGACAACAGAAGCGGGATCAGCGCAGTCGCTGATATCGAAGAGCAGAGCAGTCAGCAGCAGCAGGATCAGCGCAGTCGCTGATATCGATGAGCAGACAACAGCAGCTGGATCAGCTCAGTCGCTGACGCCGACGAGCAGAGCAGACAACAGCAGCAGGATCAAAGCAGTCACTGACGCCGACGAGCAGAGCAGACAAATGCAGCAGGATCAGCGCAGTCGCTGACGCAGACGAGCAGAGCAGACAACAGCAGCAGGATCAGCGCAGTCGCTGACGCTGACGAGCAGAGCAGACAACAGCAGCAGGATCAGCGCAGTTGCTGATGTTGACGAGCAGAGCAGACAACAGCAGCTGGATCAGTGCAGTCGCTGATATCGACAAACAGACAACAGCAGCAGGATCAGCGCAGTTGCTTATATCAACGAGCAGAGCGGACACCAGTGCAGGATCAGCCCAGACGCTGATAACGACGAGCAGACAACAGAAGCGGGATCAGCGCAGTCGCTGATATCGACGAGCAGAGCAGACAGCAGCAGCAGGATCAGCGCAGTCACTGATATCGACGAGCAGACAACTGCAGCTGGATCAGCTCAGTCGCTGACACCGACGAGCAGAGCAGACAACAGCAGCAGGATCAAAGCAGTCACTGACGACGACGAGCAGAGCAGACAACAGCAGCAGGATCAGCGCAGTCGCTGACGCCGACAAGCAGAGCAGACAACAGCAGCAGGGCCAGCGCAGACGCTGACGTCGACGAGCAGAGCAGACAACAGCAGCAGGACCAGCGCAGTCGCTGATATCGATGAGAAGAGCAGATAACAGTAGCAGGACCAGCGCAGTCGCTGATATCGACGAAAAGAGCAGACAACAGCAACAGGACCAGTGCAATAGCTGATATCGAAGAGAAGAGCAGACAACAACAGCAGGACCAGCGCAGTCGCTGATATCGACGAGCAGAGCAGACAACAGCAGCAGGACTAGCTCAGTCGCTTATATCGACGAGCAGAGCAGACAACAGCAGCAGGACCAGCCCAGTCGCTGATATTGACGAGCAGAGCAGAGAACAGCAGCAGGACCAGCGCAGTCGCTGACGCCGACGAGCAGAGCAGACAACAGCAGCAGGACCAGTGCAGTCGCTGATATCGATGAGCAGACAACAGCAGCTGGATCAGCTCAGTCGCTGATATCGATGAGCAGAGCAGACAACAGCAGCAGTATCGGCGCAGTCGCTGATATCAACGAGCAGACAACAGCAGCAGGATCAGCGCAGTCGCTGATATCCACGAGCAGAGCAGACAACAGCAGCAGGATGAGGGCAGTCGCTGACGCAGACGAGCAGAGCAGACAACAGCAGCAGGATCAGCGCAGTCGCTGACACCGACGAGCAGAGCAGATAACAGCAGCAGGATCAGCGCTGTCGCTGATGCCGATGAGCAGAGCAGACAACAGCAGCAGGATAAGCGCAGTCACTGACGCCGACGAGCAGAGCAGACAACAGCAGCAGGATCAGCGCAGTCGCTGATATCGACGAGCAGAGCAGACAAAAGCAGAAAGATCAGCGCAGTCGCTGATATTTACAAGCAGACAACAGCAGCAGGATCAGCGCAGTCGCTGATATCGACGAGCAGAGCAGACAACAGCAGCAGGATCAACGCAGTTGCTATTATCGACGAGCAGAGTAGACAACAGCAGCAGGATCAGCACAGTCGCTGATATCGACGAGCAGACAACAGCAGCAGGATCAGCGCAGTCGCTGATACCGACGAGCAGAGCAGACAACAGCAGCAGGACCAGCCCAGTCACTGATATTGACGAGCAGAGAATAAAACAGAAGCAGGATCAAGGCAGTCACTTATATCGACGAGCAGACATAAGAAGCTGGATCAGCGCTGTCGCTGATATCGACGAGCAGACAACAGCAGCAGGATCAGCGCTGTCGCTGACGCCGACGAGCAGACAACAGCAGCAGGATCAGCGCAGTCGCTGATGCCGACGAGCAGAGAACAGCAGCAGGATCAGCGCAGTCGCTGATGCCGAAGAGCAGAGAAGACAACAACAGCAGGATCAAAGCAGTCACTGACGCCGACGAGCAGTGCAGACAACAGCCGCAGGATCAGCGCAGTCGCTGATATCGACGAGCAGACAACAGCAGCAGGATCAGCGCAGTCGCTGATATCGAAGAGCAGAGCAGACAAAAGCAGAAAGATCAGCGCAGTCGCTGATATTGACAAGCAGACAACAGCAGCAGGATCAGCGCAGTCGCTGATATCGACGAGCAGAGCAGACAACAGCAGCAGGATCAGCGCAGTCATTATTATCGACGAGCAGAGTAGACAACAGCAGCAGGATCAGCACACTCGCTGATATCGACGAGCAGACAACAGCAGCAGGATCAGCGCGGACGCTGATATCGACGAGCAGACAACAGCAGCAGGATCAGCGCAGCAGCTGCTATCGACGAGCAGAGCAGACAACAGCAAGCAGGATCAGAGCTGTAGCTGATATCGACGAGCAGAGCAGACAAAAGCAGCAGGATCAGTGCAGTCGCTGATATCGACAAGCAGAGCAGACAACAGCAGCAGGATCAGCGCAGTCGCTGATATCGACGAGCAGAGCAGACAACAGCAGCAGGACCAGCGCAGTCGCTGATATCGACGAGCAGAGCAGACAACAGCAGCAGGACCAGCGCAGTCGATGATATCAAAGAGCAGAGCAGACAACAGCAGCAGGACCAGAGCAGTTGCGGATATCGACGAGCAGAGCAGACAACAGCAGCACGACCAGCGCAGTCGCTGATAACGACGAGCAGAGCAGACAACAGCAGCAGGACCAGCGCAGTCGCTGATATCAACGAGCAGAGCAGACACCAGCAGCAGGACCAGCACAGTCGCTGATATCGACGAGCAGAGTAGACAACAGCAGCAGGATCAGCACAGTCGCTGATATCGACGAGCAGACAACAGCAGCAGGATCAGCGCAGACGCTGATATCCACGAGCAGACAACAGCAGCAGGATCAGCGCAGTTGCTGACGCCGACGAGCAGAGCAGACAACAGCAGCAGGATCTGCGCAGTCGCTGACGCCGACGAGCAGAGCAGACAACAGCAGCAGGATCAGCACAGTCGCTGATGCCGACGAGCAGAGCAGACAACAGCAGCAGGATAAGCGCAGTCGCTGATATCGACGAGCAGACAACAGCAGCTGGAAAAGCTCAGTTGCTGACGCCGACGAGCAGAGCAGACAACAGCAGCAGGATCAAAGCAGTCACTGACGCCGACAAGCAGAGCAGACAACAGCAGCAGGATCAGCGCAGTCGCTGACGCAGACGAGCAGACCAGACAACAGCAGAAGGATCAGCGATGTCGCTGATATCGAAGAGAAGAGCAGACAACAACAGCAGGATCAGCGCAGTCGCTGATATCCACGTGCAGAGCAGACAACAGCAGCAGGACCAGCGCAGTCGCTGACATCGACGAGCAGAGCAGACAACAGCAGCAGGATCAGCGCAGTCGCTGACGCCGACGAGCAGAGCAGACAACAGCAGCAGGACCAGCGCAGCCGCTGACGTCGAGGAACAGAGCAGACAACAAAAGCAGGACCAGCGCAGTCGCTGACATTGATGAGCAGAGCAGACAACAGCAGCAGGACCAGCGCATTCGTTTATATCGACGAAAAGAGCAGACAACAGCAACAGGACCAGTGCAGTTGCTGATATCGAAGAGAAGAGCAGACAACAACAGCAGGACCAGCGCAGTCACTGATATCGACGTGCAGAGCAGACAACAGCAGCAGGACCAGCGCAGTCGCTGATATAGATGAGCAGAGCAGACAACAGCAGCAGACAACAGCAGCAGGACCAGCGCAGTCGCTGACGCAGACGAGTAGAGCAGACAACAGCAGCAGGATAAGTGCAGTCGCTGACGCCAACAAGCAGAGCAGACAACAGCAGCAGGATCAGCGCAGTCGCTGACGCCGACGAGCCGAGCAGACAACGGCAGCAGGACCAGCGCAGTCGCTGACGCCGACGAGCAGAGCAGACAACAGCAGCAGGACCAGCGCAGTCGCTGACGCCGACGAGCAGAGCAGAAAACAGAAGCAGGACCAGCGCAGTCGCTGACGTCGACGAGCAGAGCAAACAACAGCAGCAGGACCAGCGCAGTCGCTGATATCGATGAGCAGACAACAGCAGCTGGATCAGCTAAGTCGCTGACGCCGACGTGCAGAGCAGTCAACAGCAGCAGGACCAGCGTAGTCGCTGATATCGACGAACAGACAACAGCAGCTGGATCAGCTCAGACGCTGACGCCGACGAGCAGAGCAGACAACAAAAGCAGGATCAGCACAGTCGCTGACGCCGACGAGCAGAGCAGACACCAGCAGCAGGATCAGCGCAGTCGCTGACGTCGACAAGCAGAGCAGACAACAGCAGCAGGACCAGCTCAGTCGCTGATATCGATGAGCAGAGCAGACAACAGCAGCAGGACCAGCGCAGTCGCTGATTTCGAAGAGAAGAGCAGACAAAAACAGCAGGACCAGCGCAGTCGCTGATTTTGACGAGCAGAGCAGACAACAGCAGTAGGACCAGCTCAGTCGCTGACATCGACGAGCAGAGCAGACAATAGCAGCAGGACCAGCTCAGTCGCTGATATCGACGAGCAGAGCAGAAAACAGCATCAGGACTAGCGCAAGCGCTGACATCGACGAGCAGAGCAGATAACAGTAGAAGGACCAGCGCGGTCGCTGACGCCGACGAGCAGAGCAGACAACAGCAGCAGGATAAGCGCAGTCGCTGACGCCGACGAGCAGAGCAGACAACAGCAGCAGGACCAGCGCAGTCGCTGACAACGATGAGCAGAGCAGACAACAGCAGCAGGACCAGCGCAGTCGCTGATATCGACGAGCAGAGCAGACAACAGCAGCAGGACCAGCGCAGTTGCTGATATCGACGAAAAGAGCAGACAACAGCAACAGGACCAGCGCAGTCGCTGATATCGAAGAGAAGAGCAGACAACAGCAGCAGGATCAGTGCAGTCGCTGATATCGACGAGCAGAGCAGACAACAGCAGCAGGATCAGCGCAGTCGTTATTATCGACGAGCAGAGTAGACAACAGCAGCAGGATCAGCACAGTCGCTGATATCGACGAGCAGACAACAGCAGCAGGATCAGCGCGGACGCTGATATCGACGAGCAGACAACAGCAGCAGGATCAGCGCAGCAGCTGCTATCGACGAGCAGAGCAGACAACAGCAGCAGGATCAGAGCTGTAGCTGATATCGACGAGCAGAGCAGACAAAAGCAGCAGGATCAGCGCAGTCGCTGATATCGACAAGCAGAGCAGACAACAGCAGCAGGATCAGCGCAGTCGCTGATATCGACGAGCAGAGCAGACAACAGCAGCAGGACCAGCGCAGTCGCTGATATCGACGAGCAGAGCAGACAACAGCAGCAGGACCAGCGCAGTCGATGATATCAAAGAGCAGAGCAGACAACAGCAGCAGGACCAGAGCAGTTGGGATATCGACGAGCAGAGCAGACAACAGCAGCACGACCAGCGCAGTCGCTGATAACGACGAGCAGAGCAGACAACAGCAGCAGGACCAGCGCAGTGACTGATATCAACGAGCAGAGCAGACACCAGCAGCAGGACCAGCACAGTCGCTGATATCGACGAGCAGAGTAGACAACAGCAGCAGGATCAGCACAGTCGCTGATATCGACGAGCAGACAACAGCAGCAGGATCAGCGCAGACGCTGATATCCACGAGCAGACAACAGCAGCAGGATCAGCGCAGTTGCTGACGCCGACAAGCAGAGCAGACAACAGCAGCAGGATCTGCGCAGTCGCTGACGCCGACGAGCAGAGCAGACAACAGCAGCAGGATCAGCACAGTCGCTGATGCCGACGAGCAGAGCAGACAACAGCAGCAGGATAAGCGCAGTCGCTGATATCGACGAGCAGACAACAGCAGCTGGAAAAGCTCAGTTGCTGACGCCGACGAGCAGAGCAGACAACAGCAGCAGGATCAAAGCAGTCACTGACGCCGACGAGCAGAGCAGACAACAGCAGCAGGATCTGCGCAGTCGCTGACGCAGACGAGCAGACCAGACAACAGCAGAAGGATCAGCGATGTCGCTGATATCGAAGAGAAGAGCAGACAACAACAGCAGGATCAGCGCAGTCGCTGATATCCACGTGCAGAGCAGACAACAGCAGCAGGACCAGCGCAGCCGCTGACGTCGAGGAACAGAGCAGACAACAGCAGCAGGACCAGCGCAGTCGCTGACATCGATGAGCAGAGCAGACAACAGCAGCAGGACCAGCGCATTCGTTTATATCGACGAAAAGAGCAGACAACAGCAACAGGACCAGTGCAGTTGCTGATATCGAAGAGAAGAGCAGACAACAACAGCAGGACCAGCGCAGTCACTGATATCGACGTGCAGAGCAGACAACAGCAGCAGGACCAGCGCAGTCGCTGATATAGATGAGCAGAGCAGACAACAGCAGCAGACAACAGCAGCAGGATAAGTGCAGTCGCTGACGCCAACAAGCAGAGCAGACAACAGCAGCAGGATCAGCGCAGTCGCTGACGCCGACGAGCAGAGCAGACAACGGCAGCAGGACCAGCGCAGTCGCTGACGCCGACGAGCAGAGCAGACAACAGCAGCAGGACCAGCGCAGTCGCTGACGCCGACGAGCAGAGCAGACAACAGAAGCAGGACCAGCGCAGTCGCTGACGTCGACGAGCAGAGCAAACAACAGCAGCAGGACCAGCGCAGTCGCTGATATCGATGAGCAGACAACAGCAGCTGGATCAGCTAAGTCGCTGACGCCGACGTGCAGAGCAGTCAACAGCAGCAGGACCAGCGTAGTCGCTGATATCAACGAACAGACAACAGCAGCTGGATCAGCTCAGACGCTGTCGCCGACGAGCAGAGCAGACAACAAAAGCAGGATCAGCACAGTCGCTGACGCCGACGAGCAGAGCAGACACCAGCAGCAGGATCAGCGCAGTCGCTGACGCCGACGAGCAGAGCAGACAAAAGCACCAGGACCAGCGCAGTCGCTGACGTCGACAAGCAGAGCAGACAACAGCAGCAGGACCAGCGCAGTCGCTGATATCGATGAGCAGAGCAGACAACAGCAGCAGGACCAGCGCAGTCGCTGATTTCGAAGAGAAGAGCAGACAAAAACAGCAGGACCAGCGCAGTCGCTGATTTTGACGAGCAGAGCAGACAACAGCAGTAGGACCAGCTCAGTCGCTGACATCGACGAGCAGAGCAGACAATAGCAGCAGGACCAGCTCAGTCGCTGATATCGACGAGCAGAGCAGAAAACAGCATCAGGACTAGCGCAAGCGCTGACATCGACGAGCAGAGCAGATAACAGCAGCAGGACCAGCGCGGTCGCTGACGCCGACGAGCAGAGCAGACAACAGCAGCAGGATAAGCGCAGTCGCTGATGCCGACGAGCAGAGCAGACAACAGCAGCAGGACCAGCGCAGTCGCTGACAACGATGAGCAGAGCAGACAACAGCAGCAGGACCAGCGCAGTCGCTGATATCGACGAGCAGAGCAGACAACAGCAGCAGGACCAGCGCAGTTGCTGATATCGACGAAAAGAGCAGACAACAGCAACAGGACCAGCGCAGTCGCTAATATCGAAGAGAAGAGCAGACAACAGCAGCAGGATCAGTGCAGTCGCTGATATCGACGTGCAGAGCAGACAACAGCAGCAGGATCAGCGCAGTCACTGATATCGATGAGCAGACAACAGCAGCTGGATCAGCTCAGTCGCTGACGCCGACGAGGAGAGCAGACAACAGCAGCAGGATCAAAGCAGTCACTGACGCCGACGAGCAGAGCAGACAACAGCAGCAGGATCAGCGCAGTCGCTGACGCAGACGAGCAGAGCAGACAACAGCAGCAGGATCAGCGCAGTCGCTGACGCCGACGAGCAGAGCAGACAACAGCAGCAGGATCAGCGCAGTCGCTGACGCCGACGAGCAGAGCAGACAACAGCAGCAGGATCAGCGCAGTCGCTGACGCCGACGAGCAGAGCAGACAACAGCAGCAGGACCAGCGAAGTCGCTGATATCGACGAGCAGACGACAGCAGCAGGATCAGCGCTGTCGCTGATGCCGACGAGCAGAGAACAGCAGCAGGATCAGCGCAGTCGCTGATGCCGAAGAGCAGAGAAGACAACAGCAGCAGGATCAAAGCAGTCACTGACGCCGACGAGCAGTGCAGACAACAGCCGCAGGATCAGCGCAGTCGCTGAAATCGACGAGCAGACAACAGCAGCAGGATCAGCGCAGTCGCTGATATCGACGAGCAGAGCAGACAAAAGCAGAAAGATCAGCGCAGTCGCTGATATTGACAAGCAGACCACAGCAGCAGGATCAGCGCAGTCGCTGATATCGACGAGCAGAGCAGACAACAGCAGCAGGATCAGCGCAGTCGTTATTATCGACGAGCAGAGAAGACAACAGCAGCAGGATCAGCGCAGTCGCTGATATCGAAGAGCAGACAACAGCAGCAGGATCAGCGCAGACGCTGATATCGACGAGCAGACAACAGCAGCAGGATCAGCGCAGCAGCTGATATCGACGAGCAGAGCAGACAACAGCAGCAGGACCAGCGCAGTCGCTGATAACGACGAGCAGAGCAGACAACAGCAGCAGGACCAGCGCAGTCGCTGATATCGACGAGCAGACAACAGCAGCAGGATCAGCACAGTCGCTGATATCGACGAGCAGACAACAGCAGCAGGATCAGCGCAGACGCTGATATCGACGAGCAGACAACAGCAGCAGGATCAGCGCAGTCGCTGACGCCGACGAGCAGAGCAGACAACAGCAGCAGGATCTGCGCAGTCGATGACGCCGACGAGCAGAGCAGACATCAGCAGCAGGATCAGCGCAGTCGCTGATGCCGACGAGCAGAGCAGACAACAGCAGCAGGATAAGCGCAGTCGCTGATATCGACGAGCAGACAACAGCAGCTGGAAAAGCTCAGTTGCTGACGCCGACGAGCAGAGCAGACAACAGCAGCAGGACCAGAGCAGTCGCGGATATCGACGAGCAGAGCAGACAACAGCAGCAGGACCAGCGCAGTCGCTGATAACGACGAGCAGAGCAGACAACAGCAGCAGGACCAGCGCAGTCGCTGATATCGACGAGCAGACAACAGCAGCAGGATCAGCACAGTCGCTGATATCGACGAGCAGACAACAGCAGCAGGATCAGCGCAGACGCTGATATCGACGAGCAGACAACAGCAGCAGGATCAGCGCAGTCGCTGACGCCGACGAGCAGAGCAGACAACAGCAGCAGGATCAGCGCAGTCGCTGACGCCGACGAGCAGAGCAGACAACAGCAGCAGGATCAGCGCAGTCGCTGACGCCGACGAGCAGAGCAGACAACAGCAGCAGGATCAGCGCAGTCGCTGACGCCGACGAGCAGAGCAGACAACAGCAGCAGGATCAGCGCAGTCGCTGACGCCGACGAGCAGAGCAGACAACAGCAGCAGGATCAGCGCAGTCGCTGACGCCGACGAGCAGAGCAGACAACAGCAGCAGGATCAGCGCAGTCGCTGACGCCGACGAGCAGAGCAGACAACAGCAGCAGGACCAGCGAAGTCGCTGATATCGACGAGCAGACGACAGCAGCAGGATCAGCGCTGTCGCTGATGCCGACGAGCAGAGAACAGCAGCAGGATCAGCGCAGTCGCTGATGCCGAAGAGCAGAGAAGACAACAGCAGCAGGATCAAAGCAGTCACTGACGCCGACGAGCAGTGCAGACAACAGCCGCAGGATCAGCGCAGTCGCTGAAATCGACGAGCAGACAACAGCAGCAGGATCAGCGCAGTCGCTGATATCGACGAGCAGAGCAGACAAAAGCAGAAAGATCAGCGCAGTCGCTGATATTGACAAGCAGACAACAGCAGCAGGATCAGCGCAGTCGCTGATATCGACGAGCAGAGCAGACAACAGCAGCAGGATCAGCGCAGTCGTTATTATCGACGAGCAGAGAAGACAACAGCAGCAGGATCAGCGCAGTCGCTGATATCGAAGAGCAGACAACAGCAGCAGGATCAGCGCAGACGCTGATATCGACGAGCAGACAACAGCAGCAGGATCAGCGCAGCAGCTGATATCGACGAGCAGAGCAGACAACAGCAGCAGGACCAGCGCAGTCGCTGATAACGACGAGCAGAGCAGACAACAGCAGCAGGACCAGCGCAGTCGCTGATATCGACGAGCAGACAACAGCAGCAGGATCAGCACAGTCGCTGATATCGACGAGCAGACAACAGCAGCAGGATCAGCGCAGACGCTGATATCGACGAGCAGACAACAGCAGCAGGATCAGCGCAGTCGCTGACGCCGACGAGCAGAGCAGACAACAGCAGCAGGATCCGCGCAGTCGATGACGCCGACGAGCAGAGCAGACATCAGCAGCAGGATCAGCGCAGTCGCTGATGCCGACGAGCAGAGCAGACAACAGCAGCAGGATAAGCGCAGTCGCTGATATCGACGAGCAGACAACAGCAGCTGGAAAAGCTCAGTTGCTGACGCCGACGAGCAGAGCAGACAACAGCAGCAGGACCAGAGCAGTCGCGGATATCGACGAGCAGAGCAGACAACAGCAGCAGGACCAGCGCAGTCGCTGATAACGACGAGCAGAGCAGACAACAGCAGCAGGACCAGCGCAGTCGCTGATATCGACGAGCAGACAACAGCAGCAGGATCAGCACAGTCGCTGATATCGACGAGCAGACAACAGCAGCAGGATCAGCGCAGACGCTGATATCGACGAGCAGACAACAGCAGCAGGATCAGCGCAGTCGCTGACGCCGACGAGCAGAGCAGACAACAGCAGCAGGATCAGCGCAGTCGCTGACGCCGACGAGCAGAGCAGACAACAGCAGCAGGATCAGCGCAGTCGCTGACGCCGACGAGCAGAGCAGACAACAGCAGCAGGATCAGCGCAGTCGCTGACGCCGACGAGCAGAGCAGACAACAGCAGCAGGACCAGCGAAGTCGCTGATATCGACGAGCAGACGACAGCAGCAGGATCAGCGCTGTCGCTGATGCCGACGAGCAGAGAACAGCAGCAGGATCAGCGCAGTCGCTGATGCCGAAGAGCAGAGAAGACAACAGCAGCAGGATCAAAGCAGTCACTGACGCCGACGAGCAGTGCAGACAACAGCCGCAGGATCAGCGCAGTCGCTGAAATCGACGAGCAGACAACAGCAGCAGGATCAGCGCAGTCGCTGATATCGACGAGCAGAGCAGACAAAAGCAGAAAGATCAGCGCAGTCGCTGATATTGACAAGCAGACAACAGCAGCAGGATCAGCGCAGTCGCTGATATCGACGAGCAGAGCAGACAACAGCAGCAGGATCAGCGCAGTCGTTATTATCGACGAGCAGAGAAGACAACAGCAGCAGGATCAGCGCAGTCGCTGATATCGAAGAGCAGACAACAGCAGCAGGATCAGCGCAGACGCTGATATCGACGAGCAGACAACAGCAGCAGGATCAGCGCAGCAGCTGATATCGACGAGCAGAGCAGACAACAGCAGCAGGACCAGCGCAGTCGCTGATAACGACGAGCAGAGCAGACAACAGCAGCAGGACCAGCGCAGTCGCTGATATCGACGAGCAGACAACAGCAGCAGGATCAGCACAGTCGCTGATATCGACGAGCAGACAACAGCAGCAGGATCAGCGCAGACGCTGATATCGACGAGCAGACAACAGCAGCAGGATCAGCGCAGTCGCTGACGCCGACGAGCAGAGCAGACAACAGCAGCAGGATCTGCGCAGTCGATGACGCCGACGAGCAGAGCAGACATCAGCAGCAGGATCAGCGCAGTCGCTGATGCCGACGAGCAGAGCAGACAACAGCAGCAGGATAAGCGCAGTCGCTGATATCGACGAGCAGACAACAGCAGCTGGAAAAGCTCAGTTGCTGACGCCGACGAGCAGAGCAGACAACAGCAGCAGGACCAGAGCAGTCGCGGATATCGACGAGCAGAGCAGACAACAGCAGCAGGACCAGCGCAGTCGCTGATAACGACGAGCAGAGCAGACAACAGCAGCAGGACCAGCGCAGTCGCTGATATCGACGAGCAGACAACAGCAGCAGGATCAGCACAGTCGCTGATATCGACGAGCAGACAACAGCAGCAGGATCAGCGCAGACGCTGATATCGACGAGCAGACAACAGCAGCAGGATCAGCGCAGTCGCTGACGCCGACGAGCAGAGCAGACAACAGCAGCAGGATCTGCGCAGTCGATGACGCCGATGAGCAGAGCAGACAACAGCAGCAGGATCAGCGCAGTCGCTGATGCCGACGAGCAGAGCAGACAACAGCAGCAGGATAAGCGCAGTCGCTGATATCGACGAGCAGACAACAGCAGCTGGAAAAGCTCAGTTGCTGACGCCGACGAGCAGAGCAGACAACAGCAGCAGGATCAAAGCAGTCACTGACGCCGACAAGCAGAGCAGACAACAGCAGCAGGATCAGCGCAGTCGCTGACGCAGACGAGCAGACCAGACAACAGCAGAAGGATCAGCGCAGTCGCTGACGCCGACGAGCAGAGCAGACAACAGCAGCAGGATCAGCGCAGTCGCTGACGCCGACGAGGAGAGCAGACAACAGCAGTAGGATTAGCGCAGTTGCTGACGCCGACGAGCAGAGCAGACAACAGCAGCAGGACCAGCGCAGTCGCTGATATCGACGAAAAGAGCAGACAACAGCAACAGGACCAGTGCAGTCGCTGATATCGAAGAGAAGAGCAGACAACAACAGCAGGACCAGCGCAGTCGCTGATATCGACGTGCAGAGCAGACAACAGCAGCAGGACCAGCGCAGTTGCTGACATCGACGAGCAGAGCAGACAACAGCAGCAGGATCAGCGCAGTCGCTGACGCCGACGAGCAGAGCAGACAACAGCAGCAGGACCAGCGCAGCCGCTGACGTCGAGGAACAGAGCAGACAACAGCAGCAGGAACAGCGCAGTCGCTGATATCGATGAGAAGAGCAGATAACAGTAGCAGGACCAGCGCAGTCGCTGATATCGACGAAAAGAGCAGACAACAGCATTAGGACCAGCCCAGTCGCTGATATTGACGAGCAGAGCAGATAACAGCAGCAGGACCAGCGCAGTCGCTGATATCGACGAAAAGAGCAGACAACAGCATTAGGACCAGCCCAGTCGCTGATATTGACGAGCAGAGCAGACAACAGCAGCAGGACCAGCGCAGTCGCTGATATCGACGAGCAGACAACAGCAGCTGGATCAGCTCAGTCGCTGATATCGATGAGCAGAGCAGACAAAAGCAGCAGGACCAGCGCAGTCGCTGATATCGACGAAAAGAGCAGACAACAGCAACAGGACCAGTGGAGTTGCTGATATCGACGAGCAGAGCAGACAACAGCAGCAGGACCAGCGCAGCCGCTGACGTCGAGGAACAGAGCAGACAACAGCAGCAGGACCAGCGCAGTCGCTGATATCGATGAGAAGAGCAGATAACAGTAGCAGGACCAGCGCAGTCGCTGATATCGACGAAAAGAGCAGACAACAGCATTAGGACCAGCCCAGTCGCTGATATTGACGAGCAGAGCAGACAACAGCAGCAGGACCAGCGCAGTCGCTGATATCGACGAGCAGACAACAGCAGCTGGATCAGCTCAGTCGCTGATATCGATGAGCAGAGCAGACAAAAGCAGCAGGACCAGCGCAGTCGCTGATATCGACGAAAAGAGCAGACAACAGCAACAGGACCAGTGGAGTTGCTGATATCGAAGAGAAGAGCAGACAACAACAGCAGGACCAGCGCAGTCGCTGATATCGACGTGCAGAGCAGACAACAGCAGCAGGACCAGCTCAGTCGCTGATATCGACGAGCAGACAACAGCAGCTGGATCAGCTAAGTCGCTGACGCCGACGAGCAGAGCAGACAACAACAGCAGGATCAGAACAGTCGCTGACGCCGACGAGCAGAGCAGACAACAGCAGCAGGATCAGCGCAGTCGCTGACTTCGACGAGCAGAGCAGACAACAGCAACAGGACCAGCGCAGTCGCGTATATCAATGAGCAGAGCAGACAACAGCAGCAGGACCAGCGCAGTCGCTGATATCGACGAAAAGAGCAGACAACAGCAACAGAACCAGTGCAGTCACTGATATCGAAGAGAAGAGCAGACAAAAACAGCAGGACCAGCGCAGTCGCTGATTTCGACGAGCAGAGCAGACAACAGCAGCAGGACCAGCGCAGTCGCTGACATTGACGAGCAGAGCAGACAACAGCAGCAGGACCAGCTCAGTCGCTGATATCGACGAGCAGAGCAGAAAACAGCAGCAGGACCAGCACAGTCGCTGATATCGACGAGCAGAGCAGACAACAGCAGCAGGACCAGCGCTGTCGCTGATATTGACGAGCAGAGGGGACAACAGCAGCAGGACCAGCGCAGTCGCTGATATCGACAAGCAGAGCAGACAACAGCAGCAGGACCAGCGCAGTCGCTGATATCGACGAGCAGAGCAGACAACAGCAGCAGGTTCAGCGCAGTTGCTGATATCGACGAGCAGACAAAAGCAGCAGGATCAGCGGAGTTGCTAACACCGACGAGCAGAGCAGACAACAGCAGCAGGATCAGCAAAATCGCTGACGCCGATGAGCAGAGCAGACAACAGCAGCAGGATCAGCGCAGTCGCTTACGCCGACGAGCAGAGCAGACAACAGCAGCAGGATCAGCGCAGTCGCTGATATCGACGAGCAGAGCAGACAACAGCAGCAGGACCAGCGCAGTCGCTGATATCGACAAGCAGAGCAGAAAACAGAAGCAGGATCAAGGCAGTCGCTTATATCGATGAGCAGACATTAGCAGCTGGATCAGCGCTGTCGCTGATATCGACAAGCAGACAACAGCAGCAGGCTCAGCGCAGTCGCTGATGCCGACGAGCAGAGAACAGCAGCAGGATCAGTGCAGTCGCTGATGCCGAAGAGCAGAGAAGACAACAGCAGCAGGATCAAAGCAGTCACTGACGCCAACGAGCAGTGCAGACAACAGCAGCAGGATCAGCGCAGTCGCTGATATCGACGAGCAGACAACAGCAGCAGGATCAGCGCAGTCGCTGATATCGACGAGCAGAGCAGACAAAAGCAGAAAGATCAGCGCTGTCTCTGATATTGACAAGCAGACAACAGCAGCAGGATCAGCGCAGTCGCTGATATCGACGAGCAGAGCAGACAACAGCAGCAGGATCTGCGCAGTCGCTATTATTGACGAGCAGAGTAGACAACAGCAGCAGGATCAGCACAGTCGCTGATATCGACGAGCAGACAACAGCAGCAGGATCAGCGCAGACGCTGATATCGACGAGCAGACAACAGCAGCAGGATCAGCGCAGTAGCTGATATCGACGAGCAGAGCAGACAACAGCAGCAGGACCAGCGCAGTCGCTGATATCAGCAGGATCAGCGCAATCACTGATATCGACGAGCAGAGCAGACAACAGCAGCAGGATCAACGCAGTCGCTGATATCGACGAGCAGACAACAGCAGCAGAATCTGCGCAGTCGCCGATATCGATGAGCAGAGCAGACAACAGCAGCAGAATCTGCGCAGTCGCCGATATCGATGAGCAGAGCAGACAACAGCAGACGGATCAGCGCAGTCGCTGATATCGACGAGCTGACAACAGCAGGAGGTTCAGCGCAGTCGCTGATATCAACGAGCAGACAACAGCAGCAGGATCAGCGCAGTCGCTGATGTTGACGAGCAGAGCAGACAACAGCAGCTGGATCAGCGCAGTCGCTGATATCGACAAACAGACAACAGCAGTAGGATCAGTGCTGTTGCTTATATCGACGAGCAGAGCAGACAACAGCAGCAGGATCAGCCCAGACGCTGATATCGACGAGCAGACAACAGAAGCGGGATCAGCGCAGTCGCTGACGCCGACGAGCAGAGCAGACAACAGCAGCAGGATCAAAGCAGTCACTGACGCCGACGAGCAGAGCAGACAAATGCAGTAGGATCAGCGCAGTCGCTGACGCAGACGAGCAGAGCAGACAACAGCAGCAGGATCAGCGCAGTCGCTGATGCCGAAGAGCAGAGCAGACAACAGCAGCAGGATCAGCGCAGTTGCTGATGTTGACGAGCAGAGCAGACAACAGCAGCTGGATCAGCGCAGTCGCTGATATCGACAAACAGACAACAGCAGCAGGATCAGCGCAGTTGCTTATATCAACGAGCAGAGCGGACAACAGTGCAGGATCAGCCCAGACGCTGATATCGACGAGCAGACAACAGAAGCGGGATCAGCGCAGTCGCTGATATCGACGAGCAGAGCAGACAGCAGCAGCAGGATCAGCGCAGTCACTGATATCGACGAGCAGACAACAGCAGCTGGATCAGCTCAGTCGCTGACACCGACGAGCAGAGCAGACAACAGCAGCAGGATCAAAGCAGTCACTGACGACGACGAGGAGAGCAGACAACAGCAGCAGGATCAGCGCAGTCGCTGACGCCGACGAGCAGAGCAGACAACAGCAGCAGGATCAGCGCAGTCGCTGACGCCGACGAGCAGAGCAGACAACAGCAGCAGGACCAGCGCAGTCGCTGACGCCGACGAGCAGAACAGACAACAGCAGCAGGGCCAGCACAGACGCTGACGTCGACGAGCAGAGCAGACAACAGCAGCAGGACCAGCGCAGTCGCTGATATCGATGAGAAGAGCAGATAACAGTAGCAGGACCAGCGCAGTCGCTGATATCGACGAAAAGAGCAGACAACAGCAACAGGACCAGTGCAGTAGCTGATATCGAAGAGAAGAGCAGACAACAACAGCAGGACCAGCGCAGTCGCTGATATCGACGAGCAGAGCAGACAACAGCAGCTGGACCAGCCCAGTCGCTGATATTGACGAGCAGAGCAGACAACAGCAGCAGGACCAGTGCAGTCGCTGATATCGACGAGCAGACAACAGCAGCTGGATCAGCTCAGTCGCTGATATCGATGAGCAGAGCAGACAACAGCAGCAGGATCGGTGCAGTCGCTGATATCGACGAGCAGACAACAGCAGCAGGATCAGCGCAGTCGCTGATATCCACAAGCAGAGCAGACAACAGCAGCAGGATGAGGGCAGTCGCTGACGCAGACGAGCAGAGCAGACAACAGCAGCAGGATCAGCGCAGTCGCTGACACGACGAGCAGAGCAGATAACAGCAGCAGGATCAGCGCTGTCGCTGATGCCGATGAGCAGAGCAGACAACAGCAGCAGGATAAGCGCAGTCACTGACGCCGACGAGCAGAGCAGACAACAGCAGCAGGGCCAGCACAGACGCTGACGTCGACGAGCAGAGCAGACAACAGCAGCAGGACCAGCGCAGTCGCTGATATCGATGAGAAGAGCAGATAACAGTAGCAGGACCAGCGCAGTCGCTGATATCGACGAAAAGAGCAGACAACAGCAACAGGACCAGTGCAGTAGCTGATATCGAAGAGAAGAGCAGACAACAACAGCAGGACCAGCGCAGTCGCTGATATCGACGAGCAGAGCAGACAACAGCAGCTGGACCAGCCCAGTCGCTGATATTGACGAGCAGAGCAGACAACAGCAGCAGGACCAGTGCAGTCGCTGATATCGACGAGCAGACAACAGCAGCTGGATCAGCTCAGTCGCTGATATCGATGAGCAGAGCAGACAACAGCAGCAGGATCGGTGCAGTCGCTGATATCGACGAGCAGACAACAGCAGCAGGATCAGCGCAGTCGCTGATATCCACGAGCAGAGCAGACAACAGCAGCAGGATGAGGGCAGTCGCTGACGCAGACGAGCAGAGCAGACAACAGCAGCAGGATCAGCGCAGTCGCTGACACGACGAGCAGAGCAGATAACAGCAGCAGGATCAGCGCTGTCGCTGATGCCGATGAGCAGAGCAGACAACAGCAGCAGGATAAGCGCAGTCACTGACGCCGACGAGCAGCGCAGACAACAGCAGCAGGATCAGCGCAGTCGCTGATATCGACGAGCAGAGCAGACAAAAGCAGAAAGATCAGCACAGTCGCTGATATTTACAAGCAGACAACAGCAGCAGGATCAGCGCAGTCGCTGATATCGACGAGCAGAGCAGACAACAGCAGCAGGATCAACGCAGTCGCTATTATCGACGAGCAGAGTAGACAACAGCAGCAGGATCAGCACAGTCGCTGATATCGACGAGCAGACAACAGCAGCAGGATCAGCGCAGTCGCTGATACCGACGAGCAGAGCAGACAACAGCAGCAGGACCAGCCCAGTCACTGATATTGACGAGCAGAGAAGAAAACAGAAGCAGGATCAAGGCAGTCGCTTATATCGACGAGCAGACATTAGCAGCTGGATCAGCGCTGTCGCTGATATCGACGAGCAGACAACAGCAGCAGGATCAGCGCAGTCGCTGATGCCGACGAGCAGAGAACAGCAGCAGGATCAGCGCAGTCGCTGATGCCGAAGAGCAGAGAAGACAACAGCAGCAGGATCAAAGCAGTCACTGACGCCGACGAGCAGTGCAGACAACAGCCGCAGGATCAGCGCAGTCGCTGATATCGACGAGCAGTCAACAGCAGCAGGATCAGCTCAGTCGCTGATATCGACGAGCAGAGCAGACAAAAGCAGAAAGATCAGCGCAGTCGCTGATATTGACAAGCAGACAACAGCAGCAGGATCAGCGCAGTCGCTGATATCGACGAGCAGAGCAGACAACAGCAGCAGGATCAGCGCAGTCGTTATTATCGACGAGCAGAGTAGACAACAGCAGCAGGATCAGCACAGTCGCTGATATCGACGAGCAGACAACAGCAGCAGGATCAGCGCAGACGCTGATATCGACAAGCAGACAACAGCAGCAGGATCAGCGCAGCAGCTGATATCGACGAGCAGAGCAGACAACAGCAGCAGGATCAGCACTGTAGCTGATATCGACGAGCAGAGCAGACAAAAGCAGCAGGATCAGCACAGTCGCTGATATCGACAAGCAGAGCAGACAACAGCAGCAGGATCAGTGCAGTCGCTGATATCGACGAGCAGAGCAGACAACAGCAGCAGGACCAGCGCAGTCGCTGATATCGACGAGTAGAGCAGACAACAGCAGCAGGACCAGCGCAGTCGTTGATATCAAAGAGCAGAGCAGACAACAGCAGCAGGACCAGAGCAGTTGCGGATATCGACGAGCAGAGCAGACAACAGCAGCAGGACCAGCGCAGTCGCTGATAACGACGAGCAGAGCAGACAACAGCAGCAGGACCAGCTCAGTCGCTGATATCAACGAGCAGAGCAGACACCAGCAGCAGGACCAGCACAGTCGCTGATATCGACGAGCAGAGTAGACAACAGAAGCAGGATCAGCACAGTCGCTGATATTGACGAGCAGACAACAGCAGCAGGATCAGCGCAAACGCTGATATCGACGAGCAGACAACAGCAGCAGGATCAGCGCAGTCGCTGACGCCGACGAGCAGAGCAGACAACAGCAGCAGGATCTGCGCAGTCGCTGACGCCGACGAGCATAGCAGACAACAGCAGCAGGATCAGCGCAGTCGCTGATGCCGACGAGCAGAGCAGACAACAGCAGCAGGATAAGCGCAGTCGCTGATATCGACGAGCAGACAACAGCAGCTGGAAAAGCTCAGTTGCTGACGCCGACGAGCAGAGCAGACAACAGCAGCAGGATCAAAGCAGTCACTGACGCCGACGAGCAGAGCAGACAACAGACGCAGGATCAGCGCAGTCGCTGACGCAGACGAGCAGACCAGACAACAGCAGAAGGATCAGCGCAGTCGCTGATATCGAAGAGAAGAGCAGACAACAACAGCAGGATCAGCGCAGTCGCTGATATCCACGTGCAGAGCAGACAACAGCAGCAGGACCAGCGCAGTCGCTGACATCGACGAGCAGAGCAGACAACAGCAGCAGGATCAGCGCAGTCGCTGACGCCGACGAGCAGAGCAGACAACAGCAGCAGGACCAGCACAGCCGCTGACGTCGAGGAACAGAGCAGACAACAGCAGCAGGACCAGCGCAGTCGCTGACATCGATGAGCAGAGCAGACAACAGCAACAGGACCAGTGCAGTTGCGGATATCGAAGAGGAGAGCAGACAACAACAGCAGGACCAGCGCAGTCACTGATATCGACGTGCAGAGCAGACAACAGCAGCAGGACCAGCGCAGTCGCTGATATAGACGAGCAGAGCAGACAACAGCAGCAGACAACAGCAGCAGGACCAGCGCAGTCGCTGACGCAGACGAGCAGAGCAGACAACAGCAGCAGGATAAGTGCAGTGGCTGACGCCAACAAGCAGAGCAGACAACAGCAGCAGGATCAGCGCAGTCGCTGACGCCGACGAGCAGAGCAGACAACGGCAGCAGGACCAGCGCAGTCGCTGACGCCGACGAGCAGAGCAGACAACAGCAGCAGGACCAGCGCAGTCGCTGACGCCGACGAGCAGAGCAGACAACAGAAGCAGGACCAGCGCAGTCACTGACGTCGACGAGCAGAGCAAACAACAGCAGCAGGACCAGCGCAGTCACTGACGTCGACGAGCAGAGCAAACAACAGCAGCAGGACGAGCGCAGTCGCTGATATCGACGAGCAGACAACAGCAGCTGGATCAGCTAAGTCGCTGACGCCGACGTGCAGAGCAGACAACAGCAGCAGGACCAGCGTAGTCGCTGATATCGACGAACAGACAACAGCAGCTGGATCAGCTCAGACGCTGACGCCGACGAGCAGAGCAGACATCAAAAGCAGGATCAGCGCAGTCGCTGATGCTGACGAGCAGAGCAGACACCAGCAGCAGGATCAGCGCAGTCGCTGACGCCAACGAGCAGAGCAGACAAAAGCAGCAGGACCAGCGCAGTCGCTGACGTCGACAAGCAGAGCAGACAACAGCAGCAGGACCAGCGCAGTCGCTGATATCGATGAGCAGAGCAGACAACAGCAGCAGGACCAGCGCAGTCGCTGATATCGAAGAGAAGAGCAGAAAAAAACAGCAGGACCAGCGCAGTCGCTGATTTTGACGAGCAGAGCAGACAACAGCAGCAGGACCAGCTCAGTCGCTGACATCGACGAGCAGAGCAGACAATAGCAGCAGGACCAGCTCAGTCGCTGATATCGACGAGCAGAGCAGAAAACAGCATCAGGACTAGCGCAAGCGCTGATATCGACGAGCAGAGCAGATAACAGCAGCAGGACCAGCGCAGTCGCTGACGCCGACGAGCAGAGCAGACAACAGCAGCAGGATAAGCGCAGTCGCTGACGCCGACGAGCAGAGCAGACAACAGCAGCAGGATCAGCGCAGTCGCTGACGCCGACGAGCAGAGCAGACAACAGCAGTAGGACCAGCGCAGTCGCTGACGCCCACGAGCAGAGCAGACAACAACAGCAGGACCAGAGCAGTCGCTGACGCCGACGAGCAGAGCAGACAACAGCAGCAGGACCAGCGCAGTCGCTGACAACGATGAGCAGAGCAGACAACAGCAGCAGGATTAGCGCAGTCGCTGATATCGACGAGCAGAGCAGACAACAACAGCAGGACCAGCGCAGTTGCTGATATCGACGAAAAGAGCAGACAACAGCAACAGGACCAGCGCAGTCGCTGATATCGAAGAGAAGAGCAGACAACAGCAGCAGGATCAGTGCAGTCGCTGATATCGACGTGCAGAGCAGACAACAGCAGCAGGACCAGCTCAGTCGCTGATATCGACGAGCAGAGCAGACAACAGCAGCAGGACCAGCGCAGTCGCTGATATCTACAAGCAGAGCAGACAACAGCAGCAGGACCAGCGCATTCGCTTATGTCGACGAGCAGAGCAGACAACAGCAGCAGGACCAGCACAGTAGCTGATATCGACGAGCAGAGCAGACAACAGCAGCAGGACCAGCGCTGTCGCTGATACCGACGAGCAGAGGGGACAACAGCAGCAGGACCAGCGCAGTCGCTGATATCGACAAGCAGAGCAGACAACAGCAGCAGGACCAGCGCAGTCGCTGATATCGACGAGCAGAGCAGACAACAGCAGCAGGTTCAGCACAGTTGCTAATGTCGACGAGCAGACAACAGCCTCAGGATCAGCACAATAGCTGATATCAACGAGCAGAGCAGACAACAGCAGCAGGATTAGCGCAATCGCTGATATCGACGAGCAGACAAAAGCAGCAGGATCAGCGGAGTCGCTGACACCGTCGAGCAGAGGTGACAACAGCAGCAGGATCAGCAAATTCGCTGACCCCGAAGAGCAGAGCTGACAACAGCAGCAGGATCAGCGCAGTCGCTTACGCCGACGAGCAGAGCAGACAACAGAAGCAGGATCAGCGCAGTCGCTGATATCGACGAGCAGAGCAGACAACAGCAGCAGGACCAGCGCAGTCGCTGATATCGACAAGCAGAGCAGAAAACCGAAGCAGGATCAAGGCAGTCGCTTATATCGACGAGCAAACATTAGCAGCTGGATCAGCGCTGTCGCTGATATCGACAAGCAGACAACAGCAGCAGGATCAGCGCAGTCACTGATGCCGACGAGCAGAGAACAGCAGCAGGATCAGCGCAGTCGCTGATGCCGAAGAGCAGAGATGACAACAGCAGCAGGATCAAAGCAGTCACTGACGCCAACGAGCAGTGCAGACAACAGCAGCAGGATCAGCGCAGTCTCTGATATCGACGAGCAGACAACAGCAGCAGGATCAGCGCAGTCGCTGTTATCGACGAGCAGAGTAGACAAAAGAAGAAAGATCAGCGCTGTCGCTGATATTGACAAGCAGACAACAGCAGCAGGATCAGCGCAGTCGCTGATATCGTCGAGCAGAGCAGACAACAGCAGCAGGATCAGCGCAGTCGCTATTATCGACGAGCAGAGTAGACACCAGCAGCAGGATCAGCACAGTCGCTGATATCGACGAGCAGACAACAGCAGCAGGATCAGCGCAGACGCTGATATCGACGAGCAGACAACAGCAGCAGGATCAGCGCAGTAGCTGATATCGACGAGCAGAGCAGAAAACAGCAGCAGGATCAGCGCTGTAGCTGATATCGACGAGCAGAGCAGACAAAAGCAGCAGGATCAGCGCAGTCGCTGATATCGACGAGCAGACAACAGCAGCAGGATCAGGGCAGTCGCTGATATCGACGACCAGAGCAGACAACAGCAGCAGGATCAGTGCAGTTACTTATATCGACGAGCAGACAACAGCAGCAGGGTCAGTACAGTCGCTGATATCAACGAGCAGAGCAGGCAACAGCAGCAGGACCAGCGCAGTTGCTGATATCGACGAAAAGAGCAGACAAAAGCAGCAGGATCAGTGCAGTCGCTGATATCGACGAGCAGAAGACAGCAGCAGGATCAGCGCAGTCGCTGATATCGATGAGCAGAGCAGACAACACCAGCAAGATCGGCGCAGTCGCTGATATCGACGAGCAGTCAACAGCAGCAGGATCAGCGCAGTCGCTGATACCGACGAGCAGAGCAGACAACAGCAGCAGGATCAGCGCAGTCGCTGATGCCGACGAGCAGAGCAGACAACAGCAGCAGGACCAGCGCAGTCGATTATATCAAAGAGCAGAGCAGACAACAGCAGCAGGACCAGCGCTGTCGATGATATCAAAGAGCAGAGCAGACAACAGCAGCAGGACCAGCGCAGTCGCTCATATCAACAAACAGACAACAGCAGCAGGATCAGCGCAGTTGCTTATATCGACGAGCAGAGCAGGCAACAGCAGCAAGATCAGCCCAGACGCTGATATCGACGAGCAGACAACAGAAGCGGGATCAGCGCAGTCGCTGATATCGACGAGCAGAGCAGACAGCAGCAGCAGGATCAGCGCAGTCACTGATATCGATGAGCAGACAACAGCAGCTGGATCAGCTCAGTCGCTGACGCCGACGAGGAGATTAGACAACAGCAGCAGGATCAAAGCAGTCACTGACGCCGACGAGCTGAGCAGACAACAGCAGCAGGATCAGCGCAGTCGCTGACGCAGACGAGCAGAGCAGACAACAGCAGCAGGATCAGCGCAGTTGCTGACGGCAACGAGCAGAGCAGACAACAGCAGCAGGATCAGCGCAGTCGCTGACGCCAAAGAGCAGAGCAGACAACAGCTGCAGGATCAGCGCAGTCGCTGACGCCGACGAGCAATAGCAGACAACAGCAGCAGGACCAGCGAAGTCGCTGATATCGACGAGCAGACAACAGCAGCTGGATCAGCTCAGTCGTTGATATCGATGAGCAGAGCAGACAACAGCAGCAGGATCGGCGCAGTCGCTGATATCGACGAGCAGAAAACAGCAGCAGGATCAGCGCAGTCGCTGATAACGACGAGCTGAGCAGACAGCAGCAGCAGGACCATTGCAGTCACTGATATCGACGAGCAGAGCAGAAAACAGCAGCAGGACCAGCAGAGTCGCTGATATCGAAGAGCAGAGCAGACAACAGCAGCAGGACGCAGACGCTGATATCGACAAGCAGAGCAGAGAACAGCAGCAGGACCAGCGCAGTCGCTGATATCGACGAGCAGAGCAGACAACAGCAGCAGGACCAGCGCAGTCGCTGATATCAGCAGGATCAGCGCAGTCGCTGATGCCGACGAGCAGAGCAGACAACAGCAGCATGACCAGCGCAGTCGATTATATCAAAGAGCAGAGCAGACAACAGCAGCAGGACCAGCGCTGTCGATGATATCAAAGAGCAGAGCAGACAACAGCAGCAGGACCAGCGCAGTCGCTGATATCAACAAACAGACAACAGCAGCAGGATCAGCGCAGTTGCTTATATCGACGAGCAGAGCAGACAACAGCAGCAGGATCAGCCCAGTCGCTGATATCGACGAGCAGAGCAGACAACAGCAGCAGGACCAGCGCAGTCGCTGATATCAGCAGGATCAGCGCAATCGCCAATATCGACGAGCAGAGCAGACAACAGCAGCAGGATCAACGCAGTTGCTGATATCGACGAGCAGACAACAGCAGCAGAATCTGCGCAGTCGCCGCTATCGATGAGCGGAGCAGAGAACAGCAGCAGGATCAGCGCAGTCGCTGATATCGACAAGCTGACAACAGCAGCAGGTTCTGCGCAGTCGCTGATATCGACGAGCAGAGGGGACAACAGCAGCAGGACCAGCGCAGTCGCTGATATCGACGAGCAGAGCAGACAACAGCAGCAGGATCAGCGCAGTCGCTGACGCAGACGAGCAGAGCAGACAACAGCAGCAGGATCAGCGCAGTTGCTGACGCCAACGAGCAGAGCAGACAACAGCAGCAGGATCAGCGCAGTCGCTGACGCCGACGAGCAGAGCAGACAACAGCAGCAGGATCAGCGCAGTCGCTGACGCCGACGAGCAGAGCAGACAACAGCAGCAGGACCAGCAAAGTCGCTGATATCGACGAGCAGACAACAGCAGCTGGATCTGCTCAGTCGTTGATATCGATGAGCAGAGCAGACAACAGCAGCAGGATCGGCGCAGTCGCTGATATCGACGAGCAGAAAACAGCAGCAGGATCAGCGCAGTCTCTGATAACGACGAGCTGAGCAGACAGCAGCAGCAGGACCAGTGCAGTCACTGATATCGACGAGCAGAGCAGAAAACAGCAGCAGGACCAGCAGAGTCGCTGATATCGAAGAGCAGAGCAGACAACAGCGGCAGGACGCAGACGCTGATATCGACAAGCAGAGAAGACAACAGCAGCAGGACCAGCGCAGTCGCTGATATCGACGAGCAGAGCAGACAACAGCAGCAGGACCAGCGCAGTCGCTGATATCAGCAGGATCAGCGCAGTCGCTGATGCCGACGAGCAGAGCAGACAACAGCAGCATGACCAGCGCAGTCGATTATATCAAAGAGCAGAGCAGACAACAGCAGCAGGACCAGCGCTGTCGATGATATCAAAGAGCAGAGCAGACAACAGCAGCAGGACCAGCGCAGTCGCTGATATCAACAAACAGACAACAGCAGCAGGATCAGCGCAGTTGCTTATATCGACGAGCAGAGCAGACAACAGCAGCAGGATCAGCCCAGTCGCTGATATCGACGAGCAGAGCAGACAACAGCAGCAGGACCAGCGCAGTCGCTGATATCAGCAGGATCAACGCAATCGCCAATATCGACGAGCAGAGCAGACAACAGCAGCAGGATCAACGCAGTCGCTGATATCGACGAGCAGACAACAGCAGCAGAATCTGCGCAGTCGCCGCTATCGATGAGCGGAGCAGAGAACAGCAGCAGGATCAGCGCAGTCGCTGATATCGACGAGCTGACAACAGCAGCAGGTTCTGCGCAGTCGCTATCGACGAGCAGAGGGGACAACAGCAGCAGGACCAGCGCAGTCGCTGATATCGACAAGCAGAGCAGACAACAGCAGCAGGACCAGCGCAGTCGCTGATATCGACGAGCAGAGCAGACAACAGCAGCAGGTTCAGCACAGGTGCTAATGTCGATGAGCAGACAACAGCCGCAGGATCAGCGCAATAGCTGATGTCGACGAGCAGAGCAGACAACAGCAGCAGGATTAGCGCAATCGCTGATATCGACGAGCAGACAAAAGCAGCAGGATCAGTGGAGTCGCTGACACCGACGAGCAGAGCAGACCGCAGCAGCAGGATCGGCGCAGTCGCTGATATCGACGAGCAGAAAACAGCAGCAGGATCAGCGCAGTCGCTGATAACGACGAGCTGAGCAGACAGCAGCAGCAGGACCAGTGCAGTCACTGATATCGACGAGCAGAGCAGAAAACAGCAGCAGGACCAGCAGAAACGCTGATATCGAAGAGCAGAGCAGACAACAGCAGCAGGACGCAGACGCTGATATCGACAAGCAGAGCAGACAACAGCAGCAGGACCAGCGCAGTCGCTGATATCGACGAGCAGAGCAGACAACAGCAGCAGGACCAGCGCAGTCGCTGATATCAGCAGGATCAGCGCAGTCGCTGATGCCGACGAGCAGAGCAGACAACAGCAGCATGACCAGCGCAGTCGATTATATCAAAGAGCAGAGCAGACAACAGCAGCAGGACCAGCGCTGTCGATGATATCAAAGAGCAGAGCAGACAACAGCAGCAGGACCAGCGCAGTCGCTGATATCAACAAACAGACAACAGCAGCAGGATCAGCGCAGTTGCTTATATCGACGAGCAGAGCAGACAACAGCAGCAGGATCAGCCCAGTCGCTGATATCGACGAGCAGAGCAGACAACAGCAGCAGGACCAGCACAGTCGCTGATATCAGCAGGATCAGCGCAATCGCCAATATCGACAAGCAGAGCAGACAACAGCAGCAGGATCAACGCAGTCACTGATATCGACGAGCAGACAACAGCAGCAGAATCTGCGCAGTCGCCGATATCGATGAGCGGAGCAGAGAACAGCAGCAGGATCAGCGCAGTCGCTGATATCGACGAGCTGACAACAGCAGCAGGTTCTGCGCAGTCGCTGATATCGACGAGCAGAGGGGACAACAGCAGCAGGACCAGCGCAGTCGCTGATATCGACAAGCAGAGCAGACAACAGCAGCAGGACCAGCGCAGTCGCTGATATCGACGAGCAGAGCAGACAACAGCAGCAGGTTCAGCACAGGTGCTAATGTCGATGAGCAGACAACAGCCGCAGGATCAGCGCAATCGCTGATATCGACGAGCAGACAAAAGCAGCAGGATCAGTGGAGTCGCTGACACCGACGAGCAGAGCAGACCGCAGCAGCAGGATCAGCAAATTTGCTGACGCTGATGAGCAGAGCAGACAACAGCAGCAGGATCAGCGCAGTCTCTTACGCCGACGAGCAGAGCAGACAACAGAAGCAGGATCAGTGCAGTCGCTGATATCGACGAGCAGAGCAGACAACAGCAGCAGGACCAGCGCAGTCGCTGATTTCGACAAGCAGAGCAGAAAACAGAAGCAGGATCAAGGCAGTCGCTTAAATCGACGAGCAGACATTAGCAGCTCGATCAGCGCTGTCACTGATATCGACAAGCAGACAACAGCAGCAGGATCAGCGCAGTCGCTGATGTCGACCAGCAGAGAACAGCAGCAGGATTAGCGCAGTCGCTGATGCCGAAGAGCAGAGAAGACAACAGCAGCAGGATCAAAGCAGTCACTGACGCCAACGAGCAATGCAGACAACAGCAGCAGGATCAGCGCAGTCGCTGATATCGACGAGCAGAGCAGACAAAAGCAGAAAGATCAGCGCTGTCGCTGATATTGACAAGCAGACAACAGCAGCAGGATCAGCGCAGTCGCTGATATCGACGAGCAGAGCAGACAACAGCAGCAGGATCAGCGCAGTCGCTATTATCGACAAGCAGAGTAGACAACAGCAGCAGGATCAGCACAGTCGCTGATATCGATGAGCAGACACCAGCAGCAGGATCAGCGCAGACGCTGATATCGACGAACAGACAACAGCAGCAGGATCAGCGCAGTAGCTGATATCGACGAGCAGAGCAGACAACAGCAGCAGGATCAGCGCTGTAGCTGATATCGACGAGCAGAGAAGACAAAAGCAGCAGGATCAGCGCAGTCGCTGATATCGACGAGCAGACAACAGTACAGGATCAGGGCAGTCGCTGATATGGACGAGCAGAGCAGACAACAGCAGCAGGATCAGCGCATTTGCTGATATCAACGAGCAGACAACAGCAGCAGGATCAGCGCAGTTGCTGATATCGATGAGCAGAGCAGACAACAGCAGCAGGATTGGCGCAGTCGCTGATATCGACGAGCAGTCAACAGCAGCAGGACCAGCGCAGTCGCTGATATCGACGAGCAGAGCAGACAACAGCAGCAGGACCAGCGCAGTCGCTGATATCAGCAGGATAAGCGCAATCGCCAATATCGACGAGCAGAGCAGACAACAGCAGCAGGATCAACGCAGTCGCTGATATCGACGAGCAGACAACAGCAGCAGAATCTGCGCAGTCGCCAATATCGATGAGCAGAGCAGACAACAGCAGCAGGATCAGCGCAGTCGCTGATATCGACGAGCTGACAACAGAAGCAGGTTCAGCGCAGTCGCTGATATCAACGAGCAGAGGGGACAACAGCAGCAGGACCAGCGCAGTCGCTGATATTGACAAGCAGAGCAGACAACAGCAGCAGGACCAGCGCAGTCGCTGATGTCGACGAGCAGAGCAGACAACAGCAGCAGGTTCAGCGCAGGTGCTAATGTCGACGAGCAGACAACAGCCGCAGGATCAGCGCAATAGCTGATGTCGACGAGCAGAGCAGACAACAGCAGTAGGATTAGCGCAATCGCTGATATCGAAATGCAGACAAAAGCAGCAGGATCAGTGGAGTCGCTGACACTGACGAGCAGAGCAGACAGCAGCAGCAGGATCAGCAAATTCGCTGACGCTGATGAGCAGAGCAGACAACAGCAGCAGGATCAGCGCAGTCGCTTACGCCGACGAGCAGAGCAGACAACAGAAGCAGGATCAGCGCAGTCGCTGATATCGACGAGCAGAGCAGACAACAGCAGTAGGACCAGCGCAGTCGCTGACACCGACGAGCAGAGCAGACAACAACAGCAGGACCAGCGCAGTCGCTGACGCCGACGAGCAGAGCAGACAACAGCAGCAGGACCAGCGCAGTCGCTGACATCGACGAGCAGAGCAGACAACAGCAGCAGGACCAGCGCAGTCGCTGAAATCGACAAGCAGAGCAGACAACAGCAGCAGGACCAGCGCAGTCGCTGACGCCGACGAGCAGAGCAGACAACAGCAGCAGGACCAATGCAGTCATTGACGTCGACGAGCAGAGCAGACAACAGCAGCAGGACCAGCGCAGTCGCTGATATCGACGAGCAGAGCAGACAACAGCAGCAGGATCAGGGCAGTCGCTGACGCCGACGAGCAGAGCAGACAACAGCAGCAGCACCAGCGCAGTCGCTGACGTCGACGAGCAGAGCAGACAACCGCAGCAGGACCAGCGCAGTCCCTGATATTGTTGAGCAGAGCAGAAAGCAGCAGGAGGACCAGCGCAGTCGCTGATATTGACGAAAAGACCAGACAACATCAGCAGGACCAGTGCAGTCGCTGATATCGAAGAGAAGAGCAGACAAAAACAGCAGGACCAGCGCAGTCGCTGACGCCAACGAGCAGAGCAGACAACAGCAGTAGGACCAGTGCAGTCGCTGACGCCGACGAGCAGAGCAGACAACAACAGCAGGACCAGCTCAGTCGCTGACGCCGACGAGCAGAGCAGACAACAGCAGCAGGACCAGCGCAGTCGCTGACATCGACGAGCAGAGCAGACAACAGCAGCAGGACCAGCGCAGTCGCTGATATCGACGAAAAGAGCAGAAAACAGCAACAGGACCAGTTCAGTCGCTGATATCGAAGAGAAGAGCAGACAACAGCAGCAGGATCAGCGCAGTCGCTGATATCGACGTGCAGAGCAGACAACAGCAGCAGGACCAGCTCAGTCGCTGACATCGACGAGCAGAGCAGACAACAGCAGCAGGACCAGAGCAGTCGCTGATATTGACGAGCAGACAACAGCAGCTCGATTAGCTCAGTCGCTGACGCCGACGAGCAGAGCAGACAACAGCAGCAGGATCAAAGCAGTCACTGACGCCGACGAGCAGAGCAGACAACAGCAGCAGGATCAGCGCAGTCGCTGACACAGACGAGCAGAGCAGACAACAGCAGCAGGATCAGCGCAGTCGCTGACGCCAACGAGCAGAGCAGACAACAGCAGCAGGATCAGCGCAGTCGCTGACGCCGACGAGCAGAGCAGACAGCAGCAGGATCAGCGCAATCACTGACGCCGACGAGCAGAGCAGACAACAGCAGCAGGACCAGCGCAGTCGCTGACGCTGACGAGCAGAGCAGACAACAGCAGCAGGACCAGCGCAGTCGCTGACGTCGACGAGCAGAGCAGACACCAGCAGCAGGACCAGCGCAGTCTCTGATATCGATGAGCAGAGCAGATAAAAGCAGAAGGACCAGCGCAGTCGCTGATATCGACGAAAAGAGCAGACAACAGCAACAGGACCAGTGCAGTTGCTGATATCGAAGAGAAGAGCAGACAACAACAGCAGGACCAGCGCAGTCACTGATATCGACGTGCAGAGCAGACAACAGCAGCAGGACCAGCTCAGTCGCTGATATCGACGAGTAGAGCAGACAACAGTAGCAGGACGAGCCCAGTCGCTGATATTGACGAGCAGAGCAGACAACAGCAGCAGGACCAGCGCAGTTGCTGACTACGACGAGAAGAGCAGACAACAGCAGCAGGACCAGCGCAGTCGCTGATATCGACGAGCAGACAACAGCAGCTGGATCAGCTCAGTCGCTGATATCGATGAGCAGAGCGGACAACCGCAGCAGGATCGGAGCAGTCGCTGATATCGACGAGCAGACAACAGCAGCAGGATCAGTGCAGTCCCTGATATCCACGAGCAGAGCAGACAACAGCAGCAGGATCAGGGCAGTCGCTGACGCCGACGAGCCGAGCAGACAACAGCAGCAGGACCAGTGCAGTCGCTGATATCGATGAGCAGAGCAGACAACAGCAGCAGGACCAGCGCAGTCGCTGATATCGAAGAGAAGAGCAGACAAAAACAGCAGGACCAGCGCAGTCGCTGATTTCGACGAGCAGAGCAGACAACAGCAGCAGGACCAGCTCAGTCGCTGACATCGACGAGCAGAGCAGACAATAGCAGCAGGACCAGCTCAGTCGCTGATATCGACGAGCAGAGCAGAAAACAGCATCAGGACTAGCGCAAGCGCTGATATCGACGAGCAGAGCAGATAACAGCAGCAGGACCAGCGCAGTCGCTGACGCCGACGAGCAGAGCAGACAACAGCAGCAGGATAGGCGCAGTCGCTGACGCCAATGAGCAGAGCAGACAACAGCAGCAGGATCAGCGCAGTCGCTGACGCCGACGAGCAGAGCAGACAACAGCAGTAGGACCAGCGCAGTCGCTGACGCCCACGAGCAGAGCAGACAAGAACAGCAGGACCAGCGCAGTCGCTGACGCCGACGAGCAGAGCAGACAACAGCAGCAGGACCAGCGCAGTCGCTGATATCGACGAGCAGAGCAAACAACAGCAGCAGGACCAGCGCAGTTGCTGATATCGACGAAAAGAGCAGACAACAGCAACAGGACCAGCGCAGTCGCTGATATCGAAGAGAAGAGCAGACAACAGCAGCAGGATCAGTGCAGTTGCTGATATGGACGTGCAGAGTAGACAACAGCAGCAGGACCAGCTCAGTCGCTGATATCGACGAGCAGAGCAGACAACAGCAGCAGGACCATCGCAGTCGCTGATATCTACGAGCAGAGCAGACAACAGCAGCAGGACCAGCGCATTCGCTTATGTCGACGAGCAGAGCAGACAACAACAGCAGGACCAGCACAGTCGTTGATATCGACGAGCAGAGCAGACAACAGCAGCAGGACCAGCGCTGTCGCTGATACTGACGAGCAGAGGGGACAACAGCAGCAGGACCAGCGCAGTCGCTGATATCGACAAGCAGAGCAGACAACAGCAGCAGGACCAGCGCAGTCGCTGATATCGATGAGCAGAGCAGACAACAGCAGCAGGTTCAGCACAGTTGCTAATGTCGACGAGCAGACAACAGCCTCAGGATCAGCACAATAGCTGATATCAACGAGCAGAGCAGACAACAGCATCAGGATTAGCGCAATCGCTGATATCGACGAGCAGACAAAAGCAGCAGGATCAGCGGAGTCGCTGACACCGACGAGCAGAGCAGACAACAGCAGCAGGATCAGCGCAGTCGCTTACGCCGACGAGCAAAGCAGACAACAGAAGCAGGATCAGCGCAGTCGCTGATATCGACGAGCAGAGCAGACAACAGCAGCAGGACCAGCGCAGTTGCTGATATCGACAAGCAGAGCAGAAAACAGAAGCAGGATCAAGGCAGTCGCTTATATCGACGAGCAGACATTAGCAGCTGGATCAGCGCTGTTGCTGATATCGACAAGCAGACAACAGCAGCAGGATCAGCGCAGTCACTGATGCCGACGAGCAGAGAACAGCAGCAGGATCAGCGCAGTCGCTCATCCCGAAGAGCAGAGAAGACAACAGCAGCAGGATCAAAGCAGTCACTGACGCCAACGAGCAGTGCAGACAACAGCAGCAGGATCAGCGCAGTCTCTGATATCGACGAGCAGACAACAGCAGCAGGATCAGCGCAGTCGCTGATATCGACGAGCAGAGTAGACAAAAGCAGAAAGATCAGCGCTGTCGCTGATATTGACAAGCAGACAACAGCAGCAGGATCAGCGCAGTCGCTGATATCGACGAGCAGAGCAGACAACAGCAGCAGGATCAGCGCAGTCGCTATTATCGACGAGCAGAGTAGACACCAGCAGCAGGATCAGCACAGTCGCTGATATCGACGAGCAGACAACAGCAGCAGGATCAGCGCAGACGCTGATATCGACAAGCAGACAACAGCAGCAGGATCAGCGCAGTAGCTGATATCGACGAGCAGAGCAGAAAACAGCAGCAGGATCAGCGCTGTAGCTGATATCGACGAGCAGAGCAGACAAAAGCAGCAGGATCAGCGCAGTCGCTGATATCGACGAGCAGACAACAGCAGCAGGATCAGGGCCGTCGCTGATATCGACGAGCAGAGCAGACAACAGCAGCAGGATCAGTGCAGTTGCTTATATCGACGAGCAGACAACTGCAGCAGTGTCAGCACAGTCGCTGATATCAACGAGCAGAGCAGGCAACAGCAGCAGGACCAGCACAGTTGCTGATATCGATCAAAAGAGCAGACAAAAGCAGCAGGATCAGTGCAGTCGCTGATATCGACGAGCAGACGACAGCAGCAGGATCAGCGCAGTCGCTGATATCGACGAGCAGTCAACAGCAGCAGGATCAGCGCAATCGCTGATACCGACGAGCAGAGTAGACAACAGCAGCAGGATAAGCGCAGTCGCTGATGCCGACGAGCAGAGCAGACAACAGCAGCAGGACCAGCGCAGTCGATGATATCAAAGAGCAGAGCAGACAACAGCAGCAGGACCAGCGCAGTCGATGATATCAAAGAGCAGAGCAGACAAAAGCAGCAGGACAAGCGCAGTCGCTGATATCAACAAACAGACAACAGCAGCAGGATCAGCGCAGTTGCTTATATCGACGAGCAGAGCAGACAACAGCAGCAGGATCAGCCCAGACGCTGATATCGACGAGCAGACAACAGAAGCGGCATCAGCGCAGTCGCTGATATCGACGAGCAGAGCAGACAGCAGCAGCAGGATCAGCGCAGTCACTGATATCGATGAGCAGACAACAGCAGCTGGATCAGATCAGTCACTGACGCCAACGAGGCGAGCAGACAACAGCAGCAGGATCAAAGCAGTCACTGACGCCGACGAGCAGAGCAGACAACAGCAGCAGGATCAGCGCAGTCGCTGACGCAGACGAGCAGAGCAGACAACAGCAGCAGGATCAGCGCAGTCGCTGACGCCGACGAGCAGAGCAGACAACAGCAGCAGGATCAGCGCAGTCACTGACGCCGACGAGCAGAGCAGACAACAGCAGCAGGATCAGCGCAGTCGCTGACGCCGACGAGCAGAGCAGACAACAGCAGCAGGACCAGCGAAGTCGCTGATATCGACGAGCAGACAACAGCAGCTGGATCAGCTCAGTCGCTGATATCGATAAGCAGAGCAGACAACAGCAGCAGTATCGGCGCAGTCGCTGATATCGACGAGCAGAAAACAGCAGCAGGATCAGCGCAGTCGCTGATAACGGCGAGCTGAGCAGACAGCAGCAGCAGGACCAGTGCAGTCACTGATATCGACGAGCAGAGCAGAAAACAGCAGCAGGACCAACGGAGTCGCTGATATCGAAGAGCAGAGCAGACAACAGCAGCAGGACGCAGACGCTGATATCGACAAGCAGAGCAGACAACAGCAGCAGGACCAGCGCAGTCGCTGATATCAGCAGGATCAGCGCAATCGCCAATATCGACGAGCAGAGCAGACAAGAGCAGCATGATCAACGCAGTCGCTGATATCGACGAGCAGACAACAGCAGCAGAATCTGCGCAGTCGCCTATATTGATGAGCAGAGCAGACAACAGCAGCAGGATCAGCGCAGTCGCTGATATCGACGAGCTGACAACAGCAGCAGGTTCCGCGCAGTCGCTGATATCGACGAGCAGAGGGGACAACAGCAGCAGGACCAGCGCAGTCGCTGATATCGACAAGCAGAGCAGACAACAGCAGCAGGACGAGCGCAGTCGCTGATATCGACGAGCAGAGCAGACAACAGCAGCAGGTTCAGCGCAGGTGCTAATGTCGATGAGCAGACAACAGCCGCAGGATCAGCGCAATAGCTGATGTCGACGAGCAGAGCAGACAACAGCAGCAGGATTAGCACAATCGCTGATATCGACGAGCAGACAAAAGCAGCATGATCAGTGGAGTCGCTGGCACCGACGAGCAGAGCAGACAGCAGCAGCAATATCAGCAAATTCGCTGACGCTGATGAGCAGATCAGACAACAGCAGCAGGATCAGCGCAGTCGCTTACGCCGACGAGCAGAGCAGACAACAGAAGCAGGATGAGCGCAGTCGCTGACATCCACGAGCAGAGCAGACAACAGCAGCAGGACCAGCGCAGTCGCTGATTTCGACAAGCAGAGCAGAAAACAGAAGCAGGATCAAGGCAGTCGCTTATATCGACGAGCAGACATTAGCAGCTGGATCAGCGCTGTCACTGATATCGACAAGCAGAAAACAGCAGCAGGATCAGCGCAGTCGCTGATGTCGACGAGCAGAGAACAGCAGCAGGATTAGCGCAGTCGCTGATGCCGAAGAGCAGAAAAGACAACAGCAGCAGGATCAAAGCAGTCACTGACGCCAACGAGCAGTGCAGACAACAGCAGCAGGATCAGCGCAGTCGCTGATATCGACGAGCAGACAACAGCAGCAGGATCAGCGCAGTCGCTGATATCGACGAGCAGAGCAGACAAAAGCAGAAAGATCAGCGCTGTCGCTGATATTGACAAGCAGACAACAGCAGCAGGATCAGCGCAGTTGCTGATATCGACGAGCAGAGCAGACAACAGCAGCAGGATCAGTGCAGTCGCTATTATCGACAAGCAGAGTAGACAACAGCAGCAGGATCAGCACAGTCGCTGATATCGATGAGCAGACAACAGCAGCAGGATCAGCGCAGACGCTGATATCGACGAGCAGACAACAGCAGCAGGATCAGCGCAGTAGCTGATATCGACGAGCAGAGCAGACAACAGCAGCAGGATCAGCGCTGTAGCTGATATCGACGAGCAGAGAAGACAAAAGCAGCAGGATCAGCGCAGTCGCTGATATCGACGAGCAGACAACAGCAGCAGGATCAGGGCAGTTGCTGATATCGACAAGCAGAGCATACAACAGCAGCAGGATCAGCGCAGTTGCTTATATCGACGAGCAGACAACAGCAGCAGGGTCAGCACAGTCGCTGACATCAACGAGCAGAGCAGGAAACAGACGCAGGACCAGCGCAGTTGCTGATATCGACGAAAAGAGCAGACAACAGCAGCAGGATCAGCGCAGTCGCTGATATCGACGAGCAGACAACAGCAGCAGGATCAGCGCAGTCGCTGATATCGATGAGCAGAGCAGACAACAGCAGCAGGATTGGCGCAGTCGCTGATATCGACGAGCAGTCAACAGCAGCAGGATCAGGGCAGTCGCTGATACCGACGAGCAGAGCAGACAACAGCAGCAGGATCAGCGCAGTCGCTGACGCCGACAAGCAGAGCAGACAACAGCAGCAGGACCAGCGCAGTCGCTGATATCAAAGAGCAGAGCAGACAACAGCAGCAGGACCAGCGCAGTCGATGATATCAAAGAGCAGAGCAGACAACAGCAGCATGACCAGCGCAGTCGCTTATATCGACGAGCAGAGCAGAAAACAGCAGCAGGACCAGCGCAGTCGCTGATATCGATGAGCAGAGCAGACAAAAGCAGCAGGACCAGCGCAGTCGCTGATATCGACGAGCAGAGCAGACAACAGCAGCAGGACCAGAGCAGTCGCTGATATCGACGAGCAGAGCAGACAACAGAAGCTGGACCAATGCAGTCGCTGATATCGACGAGCAGAGCAGACAACAGCAGCAGGACCAGCCCAGTCGCTGATATCGAAGAGCAGAGCAGACAACAGCAGCAGGATGCAGATGCTGATATCGACAAGCAGAGCAGACAACAGCAGCAGGACCAGCGCAGTCGCTGATATCGACGAGCAGAGCAGACAACAGCAGCAGGATCAGCGCAGTCGCTGATATCGACGAGCTGACAACAGCAGCAGGTTCAGCGCAGTCGCTGATATCAACGAGCAGAGGGGACAACAGCAGCAGGACCAGCGCAGTCGCTGATATCGACAAGCAGAGCAGACAACAGCAGCAGGACCAGCACAGTCGCTGATGTCGACGAGCAGAGCAGACAACAGCAGCAGGTTCAGCGCAGGTGCTAATGTCGACGAGAAGACAACAGCCGCAGGATCAGCGCAATAGCTGATGTCGACGAGCAGAGCAGACAACAGCAGCAGGATTAGCGCAATCGCTGATATCGACGAGCAGACAAAAGCAGCAGGATCAGTGGAGTTGCTGACACCGACGAGCAGAGCAGACAGCAACAGCAGGATCAGCAAATTCGCTGACGCTGATGAGCAGAGCAGACAACAGCAGCAGGATCAGCGCAGTCGCTTACGCCGACGAGCAGAGCAGACAACAGAAGCAGGATCAGCGCAGTCGCTGATATCGACAAGCAGAGCAGACAACAGCAGTAGGACCAGCGCAGTCGCTGACACCGACGAGCAGAACAGACAACAACAGCAGGACCAGCGCAGTCGCTGACGCCGACGAGCAGAGCAGACAACAGCAGCAGGACCAGCGCAGTCGCTGACATCGACGAGCAGAGCAGACAACCGCAGCAGGACCAGCGCAGTCGCTGATATCGACGAGCAGAGCAGACAACAGCAGCAGGACCAGCGCAGTCGCTGACGCCGACGAGCAGAGCAGAAAACAGCAGCAGGACCAATGCAGTCGCTGACGTCGACGAGCAGAGCAGACAACAGCAGCAGGACCAGCGCAGTCGCTGATATCGACGAGCAGAGCAGACAACAGCAGCAGGATCAGCACAGTCGCTGACGCCGACGAGCAGAGCAGACAACAGCAGCAGGACCAGCGCAGTCGCTGACGTCGACGAGCAGAGCAGACAACCACAGCAGGACCAGAGTAGTCCCTGATATCGATGAGCAGAGCAGAAAACAGCAGCAGGACCAGCGCAGTTGCTGATATCGACGAAAAGAGCAGACAACAGCAGCAGGACCAGTGCAGTCGCTGATATCGACGTGCAGATCAGACAACAGCAGCAGGACCAGCTCAGTTGCTGATATCGATGAGCAGAGCAGAAACCAGCAGCAGGACCAGCGCAAGCGCTGATATCGACGAGCAGAGCAGATAACAGCAGCAGGACCAGCGCAGTCGCTGACGCCGACGAGCAGAGCAGACAACAGCAGTAGGACCAGTGCAGTCGCTGACGCCAATGAGCAGAGCAGACAACAACAGCAGGACCAGCTCAGTCGCTGATGCCGACGAGCAGAGCAGACAACAGCAGCAGGACCAGCGCAGTCGCTGACATCGACGAGCAGAGCAGACAACAGCAGCAGGACCAGCGCAGTCGCCGATATCGACGAAAAGAGCAGAAAACAGCAACAGGACCAGTTCAGTCGCTGATATCGAAGAGAAGAGCAGACAACAGCAGCAGGATCAGCGCAGTCGGTGATATCGACGTGCAGAGCAGACAACAGCAGCAGGACCAGCTCAGTCGCTGATATCGACGAGCAGAGCAGACAACAGCAGCAGGACCAGAGCAGTCGCTGATATCGACGAGCAGACAACAGCAGCTGGATTAGCTCAGTCGCTGACGCCGACGAGCAGAGCAGACAACAGCAGCAGGATCAAAGCAGTCACTGACGCCGACGAGCAGAGCAGACAACAGCAGCAGGACCAGAGCAGTCGCTGATATCGACGAGCAGAGCAGACAACAGCAGCTGGACCAACGCAGTCGCTGATATCGACGAGCAGAGCAGACAACAGCAGCAGGACCAGCGCAGTCGCTGATATCGAAGAGCAGAGCAGACAACAGCAGCAGGACGCAGATGCTGATATCGACAAGCAGAGCAGACAACAGCAGCAGGACCAGCGCAGTCGCTGATATCGACGAGCAGAACAGACAACAGCAGCAGGACCAGCGCAGTCGCTGATATCAGCAGGATCAGCGCAATCGCCAATATCGACGAGCAGAGCAGGCAACAGCAGCAGGATCAACGCAGTCGCTGATATCGACGAGCAGACAACAGCAGCAGAATCTGCGCAGTCGCCGATATCGATGAGCAGAGCAGACAACAGCAGCAGGATCAGCGCAGTCGCTGATATCGACGAGCTGACAACAGCAGCAGGTTCAGCGCAGTCGCTGATATCAACGAGCAGAGGGGACAACAGCAGCAGGACCAGCGCAGTCGCTGATATCGACAAGCAGAGCAGACAACAGCAGCAGGACCAGCGCAGTCGCTGATGTCGATGAGCAGAGCAGACAACAGCAGCAGGTTCAGCGCAGGTGCTAATGTCGACGAGAAGACAACAGCCGCAGGATCAGCGCAATAGCTGATGTCGACGAGCAGAGCAGACAACAGCAGCAGGATTAGCGCAATCGCTGATATCGACGAGCAGACAAAAGCAGCAGGATCAGTGGAGTCGCTGACACCGACGAGCAGAGCAGACAGCAGCAGCAGGATCAGCAAATTCACTGACGCTGATGAGCAGAGCAGACAACAGCAGCAGGATCAGCGCAGTCGCTTACGCCGACGAGCAGAGCAGACAACAGAAGCAGGATCAGCGCAGTCGCTGATATCGACGAGCAGAGCAGACAACAGCAGTAGGACCAGCGCAGTCGCTGACACCGACGAGCAGAGCAGACAACAACAGCAGGACCAGTGCAGGCGCTGACGCCGACGAGCAGAGCAGACAACAGCAGCAGGACCAGTGCAGGCGCTGACGCCGACGAGCAGAGCAGACAACAGCAGCAGGACCAGCGCAGTCGCTGATATCGACGAGCAGAACAGACAACAGCAGCAGGACCAGCACAGTCGCTGATATCAGCAGGATCAGCGCAATCGCCAATATCGACGAGCAGAGCAGGCAACAGCAGCAGGATCAACGCAGTCGCTGATATCGACGAGCAGACAACAGCAGCAGAATCTGCGCAGTCGCCGATATCGATGAGCAGAGCAGACAACAGCAGCAGGATCAGCGCAGTCGCTGATATCGACGAGCTGACAACAGCAGCAGGTTCAGCGCAGTCGCTGATATCAACGAGCAGAGGGGACAACAGCAGCAGGACCAGCGCAGTCGCTGATATCGACAAGCAGAGCAGACAACAGCAGCAGGACCAGCGCAGTCGCTGATGTCGATGAGCAGAGCAGACAACAGCAGCAGGTTCAGCGCAGGTGCTAATGTCGACGAGAAGACAACAGCCGCAGGATCAGCGCAATAGCTGATGTCGACGAGCAGAGCAGACAACAGCAGCAGGATTAGCGCAATCGCTGATATCGACGAGCAGACAAAAGCAGCAGGATCAGTGGAGTCGCTGACACCGACGAGCAGAGCAGACAGCAGCAGCAGGATCAGCAAATTCACTGACGCTGATGAGCAGAGCAGACAACAGCAGCAGGATCAGCGCAGTCGCTTACGCCGACGAGCAGAGCAGACAACAGAAGCAGGATCAGCGCAGTCGCTGATATCGAGGAGCAGAGCAGACAACAGCAGTAGGACCAGCGCAGTCGCTGACACCGACGAGCAGAGCAGACAACAACAGCAGGACCAGTGCAGGCGCTGACGCCGACGAGCAGAGCAGACAACAGCAGCAGGACCAGCGCAGTCGCTGATATCAAAGAGAAGAGCAGACAAAAACAGCAGGACCAGCGCAGTCACTGATATCGACGTGCAGAGCAGACAACAGCAGCAGGACCAGCTCAGTTGCTGATATCGATGAGCAGAGCAGAAAACAGCAGCAGGACCAGCACAGTCGCTGACGCCGACGAGCAGAGCAGACAACAGCAGTAGGACCAGTGCAGTCGCTGACGTCGATGAGCAGAGCAGACAACAACAGCAGGACCAGCTCAGTCGCTGACGCCGACGAGCAGAGCAGACAACAGCAGCAGGACCAGCGCAGTCGCTGACATCGACGAGCAGAGCAGACAACAGCAGCAGGACCAGCGCAGTCGCAGATATCGACGAAAAGAGCAGAAAACAGCAGCAGGACCAGAGCAGTCGCTGATATCGACAAGCAGACAACAGCAGCTGCATTAGCTCAGTCGCTGACACCGACGAGCAGAGCAGACAACAGCAGCAGGATCAAAGCAGTCACTGACGCCGACGAGCAGAGCAGACAACAGCAGCAGGATCAACGCAGTCGCTGACACAGACGAGCAGAGCAGACAACAGCAGCAGGATCAGCGCAGTCGCTGACGCCTACGAGCAGAGCAGACAACAGCAGCAGGATCAGCGCAGTCGCTGACGCCGACGAGCAGAGCAGACAGCAGCAGGATCAGCGCAGTCACTGACGCCGACGAGCAGAGCAGACAACAGCAGCAGGACCAGCGCAGTCGCTGACGCTGACGAGCAGAGCAGACAACAGCAGCAGGACCAGCACAGTCGCTGACGCTGACGAGCAGAGCAGACAACAGCAGCAGGACCAGTGCAGTCGCTGACGCTGACGAGCAGAGCAGACAACAGCAGCAGGACCAGCGCAGTCGCTGAAGTTGACGAGCAGAGCAGACAACAGCAGCAGGACCAGCGCAGTCGCTGATATCGATGAGCAGAGCAGATAACAGCAGCAGGACCAGCGCAGTCACTGATATCGACGAAAAGAGCAGACAACAGCAACAGGACCAGTGCAGTCGCTGATATCGACGTGCAGAGCAGACAACAGCAGCAGGACCAGCTCAGTCGCTGATATCGACGAGTAGAGCAGACAACAGTAGCAGGACCAGCCCAGTCGCTGATATTGACCAGCAGAGCAGACAACAGCAGCAGGACCAGCGCAGTTGCTGACTACGACGAGCAGAGCAGACAACAGCAGCAGGACCAGCCCAGTCGCTGATATCGACGAGCAGACAACAGCAGCTGGATCAGCTCAGTCGCTGATATCGATGAGCAGAGCGGACAACAGCAGCAGGATCAGCGCAGTCGCAGATATCGACGAGCAGACAACAGCAGCAGGATCAGTGCAGTCGCTGACGCCGAGGAGCAGAGCAGACAACAGCAGCAGGACCAGCGCAGTCGCTGATATCAATGAGCAGAGCGGACAACAGCAGCAGGATCGGCGCAGTCGCTGATATCGACGAGCAGACAACAGCAGCAGGATCAGCGCAGTCGCTGACGCCGAGGTGCAGAGCAGACAACAGCAGCAGGACCAGCGCAGTCGCTGATATCAATGAGCAGAGCAGACAACAGCAGCAGGACCAGCGCAGTCAGTGATATCGACGAAAAGAGCAGACAACAGCAGCAGGACCAGCGCAGTCGCTGACGTCGAAGAGCAGAGCAGACAACAGCAGCAGGACCAGCGCAGTTGCTGATATCGACGAGCAGAGCAGACAACAGCAGCAGGATCAGTGCAGTCGCTGACGAGCAGAGCAGACAACAGCAGTAGGACCAGCGCAATCGCTGACGTCGACGAGCAGAGCAGACAACAGCAGCAGGACCAGCGCAGTCCCTGATATCGATGAGCACAGCAGAAAACAGCAGCAGGACCAGTGCAGTTGCTGATATCGACGAAAAGAGCAGACAACAGCAACAGGACCAGTGCAGTCGCTGATACCGAAGAGAAGAGCAGACAAAAACAGCAGGAACAGCGCAGTCGCTGATATCGACGTGCAGAGCAGACAACAGCAGCAGGACCAGCTCAGTCGCTGATATCGACGAGCAGAGCAGAAAACAGCAGCAGGTCCAGCGCAAGCGCTGATATCGACGAGCAGAGCAGATAACAGCAGCAGGACCAGCGCAGTCGCTTACGCCGACGAGCAGAGCAGACAACAGCAGTAGGACCAGTGCAGTCGCTGACGCCGACAAGCAGAGCAGACAGCAGCAGGATCAGCGCAGTCACTGACGCCGACGAGCAGAGCAGACAACAGCAGCAGGACCAGCGCAGTCGCTGACGCTGACGAGCAGAGCAGACAACAGCAGCAGGACCATCGCAGTCGCTGACGTCGACGAGCAGAGCAGACAACAGCAGCAGGACCAGCGCAGTCGCTGATATCGATGAGGAGAGCGGACAACAGCAGCAGGACCAGCGCAGTCGCTGATATCGACGAAAAGAGCAGACAACAGCAACAGGACCAGTGCAGTTGCTGATATCGAAGAGAAGAGCAGACAACAACAGCAGGACCAGCGCATTCACTTATATCGACGAGCAGAGCAGACAACAGCAGCAGGACCAGCGCAGTCGCTGATATCGACGTGCAGAGCAGACAACAGCAGCAGGACCAGCTCAGTCGCTGATATCGACGAGTAGAGCAGACAACAGTAGCAGGACCAGCCCAGTCGCTGATATTGACGAGCAGAGCAGACAACAGCAGCAGGACCAGCGCAGTCGCTGAGTACGACGAGCAGAGCAGACAACAGCAGCAGGACCAGCGCAGTCGCTGATATCGACGAGCAGACAACAGCAGCTGGATCAGCTCAGTCGCTGATATCGATGAGCAGAGCGGACAACAGCAGCAGGATCGGCGCAGTCACTGATATCGACGAGCAGACAACAGCAGCAGGATCAGTGCAGTCCCTGATATCCACGAGCAGAGCAGACAACAGCAGCAGGATCAGGGCAGTCGCTGACGCCGATGAGCAGAGCAGACAACAGCAGCAGGATCAGCGCAGTCGCTGACGCCGACGAGCAGAGCAGACAAAAGCAGCAGGATCAGCGCAGTCGCTGACGCCGACGAGCAGAGCAGACAACAGCAGCAGGACCAGCGCAGTCGCTCATATCAATGAGCAGAGCAGACAACAGCAGCCGGACCAGCGCAGTCACTGATATCGATGAGCAGAGCAGACAACAGCAGCAGGACCAGCGCAGTCGCTGACGCCGACGAGCAGAGCAGACAACAGCAGCAGGATAAGCGCAGTCGCTGACGCCGACGAGGAGAGCAGACAACAGCAGCAGGACCAGCGCAGTCGCTGACGCCGACGAGCAGAGCAGACAACAGCAGCAGGACCAGCGCAGTCGCTGACGTTGACGAGCAGAGCAGACAAAAGCAGCAGGACCAGCGCAGTTGCTGATATTGACGAGCAGAGCAGACAACAGCAGCAGGATCATTGCAGTCGCTGAGGCCGACGAGCAGAGCAGAAAACAGCAGCAGGATCAGCGCAGTCGCTGACACGATGAGCAGAGCAGACAACAGCAGCAGGACCAGCGCAGTCGCTGACACGACGAGCAGAGCAGACAACAGCAGCAGGACCAGCGCAGTTGCTGACATTGACGAGCAGAGCAGACAACAGAAGCAGGACCAGTGCAGTCGCTGATATCAATGAGCAGAGCAGACAACAGCAGCAGGACCAGAGCAGTCGCTGATATCGACAAGCAGACAACAGCAGCTGGATTAGCTCAGTCGCTGACGCCGACGAGCAGAGCAGACAACAGCAGCAGGATCAAAGCAGTCACTAACGCCGACGAGCAGAGCAGACAACAGCAGCAGGATCAGCGCAGTCGCTGACGCAGACGAGCAGAGCAGACAACAGCAGCAGGATCAGCGCAGTCGCTGACGCCGACGAGCAGAGCAGACAACAGCAGCAGGATCAGCGCAGTCGCTGACACGATGAGCAGAGCAGACAACAGCAGCAGGACCAGTGCAGTCCCTGATATCGATGAGCAGAGCAGAAAACAGCAGCAGGACCAGCGCAGTCACTGATATCGACGAAAAGAGCAGACCACAGCAACAGGACCAGTGCAGTCACTGATATCGAAGAGAAGAGCAGACAACAACAGCAGGACCAGCGCAGTCGCTGATATCGACGTGCAGAGCAGACAACAGCAGCAGGACCAGCTCAGTCGCTGATATCGACGAGCAGAGCAGACAACAGCAGCAGGACCAGCGCAGTCGCTGATATCGACGAGCAGAGCAGACAACAGCAGCAGGACCAGCGCAGTCGCTGACGCCGACGAGCAGAGCAGACAACAGCAGCAGGATAAGCGCAGTCGCTGACGCCGACAAGCAGAGCAGACAACAGCAGCAGGATCAGCGCAGTCGCTGACGCCGACGAGCAGAGCAGACAACAGCAGCAGGACCAGCGCAGTCGCTGACGCCGACGAGGAGAGCAGACAACAGCAGCAGGACCAGCGCAGTCGCTGACGCCGACGAGCAGAGCAGACAACAGCAGCAGGACCAGCGCAGTCCCTGATATCGATGAGCAGAGCAGAAAACAGCAGCAGGACCAGCGCAGTCGCTGATATCGATGAAAAGAGCAGACAACAGCAACAGGACGAGTGCAGTCGCTGATATCGAAGGGAAGAGCAGACAAAAACAGCAGGACCAGCGCAGTCGCTGATATCGACGTGCAGAGCAGACAACAGCAGCAGGACCAGCTCAGTCGCTGATATCGACGAGCAGAGCAGAAAACAGCAGCAGGACCAGCGCAAGCGCTGGTATCGACGAGCAGAGCAGATAACAGCAGCAGGACCAGCGCAGTCGCTGACGCCGACGAGCAGAGCAGACAACAGCAGTAGGACCAGTGCAGTCGCTGACGCCGACGAGCAGAGCAGACAACAACAGCAGGACCAGCGCAGTCGCTGACGCCGACGAGCAGAGCAGACAACAGCAGCAGGACCAGCGCAGTCGCTGACATTGACGAGCAGAGCAGACAACAGAAGCAGGACCAGTGCAGTCGCTGATATCAATGAGCAGAGCAGACAACAGCAGCAGGACCAGAGCAGTCGCTGATATCGACAAGCAGACAACAGCAGCTGGATTAGCTCAGTCACTGACGCCGACGAGCAGAGCAGACAACAGCAGCAGGATCAAAGCAGTCACTAACGCCGACGAGCAGAGCAGACAACAGCAGCAGGATCAGCGCAGTCGCTGACGCAGACGAGCAGAGCAGACAACATCAGCAGGATCAGCGCAGTCGCTGACGCCGACGAGCAGAGCAGACAACAGCAGCAGGATCAGCGCAGTCGCTGACACGATGAGCAGAGCAGACAACAGCAGCAGGATCAGCGCAGTCACTGACGCCGACGAGCAGAGCAGACAACAGTAGCAGGACCAGCGCAGTCGCTGACGTCGACGAGCAGAGCAGACAACAGCAGCAGGACCATCGCAGTCGCTGACGTCGACGAGCAGAGCAGACAACAGCAGCAGGATCAGCGCAGTCGCTGATATCGACGTGCAGAGCAGACAACAGCAGCAGGACCAGCTCAATCGCTGATATTGACGAGCAGAGCAGACAACAGCAGCAGGACCAGAGCAGTCGCTGATATCGACAAGCAGACAACAGCAGCTGGATTAGCTCAGTCGCTGACGCCGACGAGCAGAGCAGACAACAGCAGCAGGATCAAAGCAGTCACTGACGCCGACGAGCAGAGCAGACAACAGCAGCAGGATCAGCGCAGTCGCTGACGCCGACGAGCAGAGAAGACAACAGCAGCAGGATCAGCGCAGTCGCTGACGCCGACGAGCAGAGCAGACAACAGCAGCAGGATCAGCGCAGTCACTGACGCCGACGAGCAGAGCAGACAACAGCAGCAGGACCAGCGCAGTCGCTGATATCGATGAGCAGAGCAGATAACAGCAGCAGGATCAGCGCAGTCGCTGATATCGACGAGCAGACAACAGCAGCAGGATCAGTGCAGTCGCTGACGCCGAGGAGCAGAGCAGACAACAGCAGCAGGACCAGCGCAGTCGCTGATATCAATGAGCAGAGCGGACAACAGCAGCAGGATCGGCGCAGTCGCTGATATCGACGAGCAGACAACAGCAGCAGGATCAGCGCAGTCGCTGACGCCGAGGTGCAGAGCAGACAACAGCAGCAGGACCAGCGCAGTCGCTGATATCAATGAGCAGAGCAGACAACAGCAGCAGGACCAGCGCAGTCAGTGATATCGACGAAAAGAGCAGACAACAGCAGCAGGACCAGCGCAGTCGCTGACGTCGAAGAGCAGAGCAGACAACAGCAGCAGGACCAGCGCAGTTGCTGATATCGACGAGCAGAGCAGACAACAGCAGCAGGATCAGTGCAGTCGCTGACGAGCAGAGCAGACAACAGCAGTAGGACCAGCGCAATCGCTGACGTCGACGAGCAGAGCAGACAACAGCAGCAGGACCAGCGCAGTCCCTGATATCGATGAGCACAGCAGAAAACAGCAGCAGGACCAGTGCAGTTGCTGATATCGACGAAAAGAGCAGACAACAGCAACAGGACCAGTGCAGTCGCTGATACCGAAGAGAAGAGCAGACAAAAACAGCAGGAACAGCGCAGTCGCTGATATCGACGTGCAGAGCAGACAACAGCAGCAGGACCAGCTCAGTCGCTGATATCGACGAGCAGAGCAGAAAACAGCAGCAGGTCCAGCGCAAGCGCTGATATCGACGAGCAGAGCAGATAACAGCAGCAGGACCAGCGCAGTCGCTTACGCCGACGAGCAGAGCAGACAACAGCAGTAGGACCAGTGCAGTCGCTGACGCCGACAAGCAGAGCAGACAGCAGCAGGATCAGCGCAGTCACTGACGCCGACGAGCAGAGCAGACAACAGCAGCAGGACCAGCGCAGTCGCTGACGCTGACGAGCAGAGCAGACAACAGCAGCAGGACCATCGCAGTCGCTGACGTCGACGAGCAGAGCAGACAACAGCAGCAGGACCAGCGCAGTCGCTGATATCGATGAGGAGAGCGGACAACAGCAGCAGGACCAGCGCAGTCGCTGATATCGACGAAAAGAGCAGACAACAGCAACAGGACCAGTGCAGTTGCTGATATCGAAGAGAAGAGCAGACAACAACAGCAGGACCAGCGCAGTCGCTGATATCGACGTGCAGAGCAGACAACAGCAGCAGGACCAGCTCAGTCGCTGATATCGACGAGTAGAGCAGACAACAGTAGCAGGACCAGCCCAGTCGCTGATATTGACGAGCAGAGCAGACAACAGCAGCAGGACCAGCGCAGTCGCTGACTACGACGAGCAGAGCAGACAACAGCAGCAGGACCAGCGCAGTCGCTGATATCGACGAGCAGACAACAGCAGCTGGATCAGCTCAGTCGCTGATATCGATGAGCAGAGCGGACAACAGCAGCAGGATCGGCGCAGTCACTGATATCGACGAGCAGACAACAGCAGCAGGATCAGTGCAGTCCCTGATATCCACGAGCAGAGCAGACAACAGCAGCAGGATCAGCAGAGCAGACAACAGCAGCAGGATCAGCGCAGTCGCTGACGCCGACGAGCAGAGCAGACAAAAGCAGCAGGATCAGCGCAGTCGCTGACGCCGACGAGCAGAGCAGACAACAGCAGCAGGACCAGCGCAGTCGCTCATATCAATGAGCAGAGCAGACAACAGCAGCCGGACCAGCGCAGTCACTGATATCGATGAGCAGAGCAGACAACAGCAGCAGGACCAGCGCAGTCGCTGACGCCGACGAGCAGAGCAGACAACAGCAGCAGGATAAGCGCAGTCGCTGACGCCGACGAGGAGAGCAGACAACAGCAGCAGGACCAGCGCAGTCGCTGACGCCGACGAGCAGAGCAGACAACAGCAGCAGGACCAGCGCAGTCGCTGACGTTGACGAGCAGAGCAGACAAAAGCAGCAGGACCAGCGCAGTTGCTGATATTGACGAGCAGAGCAGACAACAGCAGCAGGATCAGTGCAGTCGCTGAGGCCGACGAGCAGAGCAGACAACAGCAGCAGGATCAGCGCAGTCGCTGACACGATGAGCAGAGCAGACAACAGCAGCAGGACCAGCGCAGTCGCTGACACGACGAGCAGAGCAGACAACAGCAGCAGGACCAGCGCAGTTGCTGACATTGACGAGCAGAGCAGACAACAGAAGCAGGACCAGTGCAGTCACTGATATCAATGAGCAGAGCAGACAACAGCAGCAGGACCAGAGCAGTCGCTGATATCGACAAGCAGACAACAGCAGCTGGATTAGCTCAGTCGCTGACGCCGACGAGCAGAGCAGACAACAGCAGCAGGATCAAAGCAGTCACTAACGCCGACGAGCAGAGCAGACAACAGCAGCAGGATCAGCGCAGTCGCTGACGCAGACGAGCAGAGCAGACAACAGCAGCAGGATCAGCGCAGTCGCTGACGCCGACGAGCAGAGCAGACAACAGCAGCAGGATCAGCGCAGTCGCTGACACGATGAGCAGAGCAGACAACAGCAGCAGGACCAGTGCAGTCCCTGATATCGATGAGCAGAGCAGAAAACAGCAGCAGGACCAGCGCAGTCACTGATATCGACGAAAAGAGCAGACCACAGCAACAGGACCAGTGCAGTCACTGATATCGAAGAGAAGAGCAGACAACAACAGCAGGACCAGCGCAGTCGCTGATATCGACGTGCAGAGCAGACAACAGCAGCAGGACCAGCTCAGTCGCTGATATCGACGAGCAGAGCAGACAACAGCAGCAGGACCAGCGCAGTCGCTGATATCGACGAGCAGAGCAGACAACAGCAGCAGGACCAGCGCAGTCGCTGACGCCGACGAGCAGAGCAGACAACAGCAGCAGGATAAGCGCAGTCGCTGACGCCGACAAGCAGAGCAGACAACAGCAGCAGGATCAGCGCAGTCGCTGACGCCGACGAGCAGAGCAGACAACAGCAGCAGGACCAGCGCAGTCGCTGACGCCGACGAGGAGAGCAGACAACAGCAGCAGGACCAGCGCAGTCGCTGACGCCGACGAGCAGAGCAGACAACAGCAGCAGGATAAGCGCAGTCGCTGACGCCGACGAGGAGAGCAGACAACAGCAGCAGGACCAGCGCAGTCGCTGACGCCGACGAGCAGAGCAGACAACAGCAGCAGGACCAGCGCAGTCGCTGACGTTGACGAGCAGAGCAGACAAAAGCAGCAGGACCAGCGCAGTTGCTGATATTGACGAGCAGAGCAGACAACAGCAGCAGGATCATTGCAGTCGCTGAGGCCGACGAGCAGAGCAGACAACAGCAGCAGGATCAGCGCAGTCGCTGACACGATGAGCAGAGCAGACAACAGCAGCAGGACCAGCGCAGTCGCTGACACGACGAGCAGAGCAGACAACAGCAGCAGGACCAGCGCAGTTGCTGACATTGACGAGCAGAGCAGACAACAGAAGCAGGACCAGTGCAGTCGCTGATATCAATGAGCAGAGCAGACAACAGCAGCAGGACCAGAGCAGTCGCTGATATCGACAAGCAGACAACAGCAGCTGGATTAGCTCAGTCGCTGACGCCGACGAGCAGAGCAGACAACAGCAGCAGGATCAAAGCAGTCACTAACGCCGACGAGCAGAGCAGACAACAGCAGCAGGATCAGCGCAGTCGCTGACGCAGACGAGCAGAGCAGACAACAGCAGCAGGATCAGCGCAGTCGCTGACGCCGACGAGCAGAGCAGACAACAGCAGCAGGATCAGCGCAGTCGCTGACATGATGAGCAGAGCAGACAACAGCAGCAGGACCAGTGCAGTCCCTGATATCGATGAGCAGAGCAGAAAACAGCAGCAGGACCAGCGCAGTCACTGATATCGACGAAAAGAGCAGACCACAGCAACAGGACCAGTGCAGTCACTGATATCGAAGAGAAGAGCAGACAACAACAGCAGGACCAGCGCAGTCGCTGATATCGACGTGCAGAGCAGACAACAGCAGCAGGACCAGCTCAGTCGCTGATATCGACGAGCAGAGCAGACAACAGCAGCAGGACCAGCGCAGTCGCTGATATCGACGAGCAGAGCAGACAACAGCAGCAGGACCAGCGCAGTCGCTGACGCCGACGAGCAGAGCAGACAACAGCAGCAGGATAAGCGCAGTCGCTGACGCCGACAAGCAGAGCAGACAACAGCAGCAGGATCAGCGCAGTCGCTGACGCCGACGAGCAGAGCAGACAACAGCAGCAGGACCAGCGCAGTCGCTGACGCCGACGAGGAGAGCAGACAACAGCAGCAGGACCAGCGCAGTCGCTGACGCCGACGAGCAGAGCAGACAACAGCAGCAGGACCAGCGCAGTCCCTGATATCGATGAGCAGAGCAGAAAACAGCAGCAGGACCAGCGCAGTCGCTGATATCGATGAAAAGAGCAGACAACAGCAACAGGACGAGTGCAGTCGCTGATATCGAAGGGAAGAGCAGACAAAAACAGCAGGACCAGCGCAGTCGCTGATATCGACGTGCAGAGCAGACAACAGCAGCAGGACCAGCTCAGTCGCTGATATCGACGAGCAGAGCAGAAAACAGCAGCAGGACCAGCGCAAGCGCTGGTATCGACGAGCAGAGCAGATAACAGCAGCAGGACCAGCGCAGTCGCTGACGCCGACGAGCAGAGCAGACAACAGCAGTAGGACCAGTGCAGTCGCTGACGCCGACGAGCAGAGCAGACAACAACAGCAGGACCAGCGCAGTCGCTGACGCCGACGAGCAGAGCAGACAACAGCAGCAGGACCAGCGCAGTCGCTGACATTGACGAGCAGAGCAGACAACAGAAGCAGGACCAGTGCAGTCGCTGATATCAATGAGCAGAGCAGACAACAGCAGCAGGACCAGAGCAGTCGCTGATATCGACAAGCAGACAACAGCAGCTGGATTAGCTCAGTCACTGACGCCGACGAGCAGAGCAGACAACAGCAGCAGGATCAAAGCAGTCACTAACGCCGACGAGCAGAGCAGACAACAGCAGCAGGATCAGCGCAGTCGCTGACGCAGACGAGCAGAGCAGACAACATCAGCAGGATCAGCGCAGTCGCTGACGCCGACGAGCAGAGCAGACAACAGCAGCAGGATCAGCGCAGTCGCTGACACGATGAGCAGAGCAGACAACAGCAGCAGGATCAGCGCAGTCACTGACGCCGACGAGCAGAGCAGACAACAGTAGCAGGACCAGCGCAGTCGCTGACGTCGACGAGCAGAGCAGACAACAGCAGCAGGACCATCGCAGTCGCTGACGTCGACGAGCAGAGCAGACAACAGCAGCAGGATCAGCGCAGTCGCTGATATCGACGTGCAGAGCAGACAACAGCAGCAGGACCAGCTCAATCGCTGATATTGACGAGCAGAGCAGACAACAGCAGCAGGACCAGAGCAGTCGCTGATATCGACAAGCAGACAACAGCAGCTGGATTAGCTCAGTCGCTGACGCCGACGAGCAGAGCAGACAACAGCAGCAGGATCAAAGCAGTCACTGACGCCGACGAGCAGAGCAGACAACAGCAGCAGGATCAGCGCAGTCGCTGACGCCGACGAGCAGAGAAGACAACAGCAGCAGGATCAGCGCAGTCGCTGACGCCGACGAGCAGAGCAGACAACAGCAGCAGGATCAGCGCAGTCACTGACGCCGACGAGCAGAGCAGACAACAGCAGCAGGACCAGCGCAGTCGCTGATATCGATGAGCAGAGCAGATAACAGCAGCAGGATCAGCGCAGTCGCTGATATCGACGAGCAGACAACAGCAGCAGGATCAGTGCAGTCGCTGACGCCGAGGAGCAGAGCAGACAACAGCAGCAGGACCAGCGCAGTCGCTGATATCAATGAGCAGAGCGGACAACAGCAGCAGGATCGGCGCAGTCGCTGATATCGACGAGCAGACAACAGCAGCAGGATCAGCGCAGTCGCTGACGCCGAGGTGCAGAGCAGACAACAGCAGCAGGACCAGCGCAGTCGCTGATATCAATGAGCAGAGCAGACAACAGCAGCAGGACCAGCGCAGTCAGTGATATCGACGAAAAGAGCAGACAACAGCAGCAGGACCAGCGCAGTCGCTGACGTCGAAGAGCAGAGCAGACAACAGCAGCAGGACCAGCGCAGTTGCTGATATCGACGAGCAGAGCAGACAACAGCAGCAGGATCAGTGCAGTCGCTGACGAGCAGAGCAGACAACAGCAGTAGGACCAGCGCAATCGCTGACGTCGACGAGCAGAGCAGACAACAGCAGCAGGACCAGCGCAGTCCCTGATATCGATGAGCACAGCAGAAAACAGCAGCAGGACCAGTGCAGTTGCTGATATCGACGAAAAGAGCAGACAACAGCAACAGGACCAGTGCAGTCGCTGATACCGAAGAGAAGAGCAGACAAAAACAGCAGGAACAGCGCAGTCGCTGATATCGACGTGCAGAGCAGACAACAGCAGCAGGACCAGCTCAGTCGCTGATATCGACGAGCAGAGCAGAAAACAGCAGCAGGTCCAGCGCAAGCGCTGATATCGACGAGCAGAGCAGATAACAGCAGCAGGACCAGCGCAGTCGCTTACGCCGACGAGCAGAGCAGACAACAGCAGTAGGACCAGTGCAGTCGCTGACGCCGACAAGCAGAGCAGACAGCAGCAGGATCAGCGCAGTCACTGACGCCGACGAGCAGAGCAGACAACAGCAGCAGGACCAGCGCAGTCGCTGACGCTGACGAGCAGAGCAGACAACAGCAGCAGGACTATCGCAGTCGCTGACGTCGACGAGCAGAGCAGACAACAGCAGCAGGACCAGCGCAGTCGCTGATATCGATGAGGAGAGCGGACAACAGCAGCAGGACCAGCGCAGTCGCTGATATCGACGAAAAGAGCAGACAACAGCAACAGGACCAGTGCAGTTGCTGATATCGAAGAGAAGAGCAGACAACAACAGCAGGACCAGCGCAGTCGCTGATATCGACGTGCAGAGCAGACAACAGCAGCAGGACCAGCTCAGTCGCTGATATCGACGAGTAGAGCAGACAACAGTAGCAGGACCAGCCCAGTCGCTGATATTGACGAGCAGAGCAGACAACAGCAGCAGGACCAGCGCAGTCGCTGACTACGACGAGCAGAGCAGACAACAGCAGCAGGACCAGCGCAGTCGCTGATATCGACGAGCAGACAACAGCAGCTGGATCAGCTCAGTCGCTGATATCGATGAGCAGAGCGGACAACAGCAGCAGGATCGGCGCAGTCACTGATATCGACGAGCAGACAACAGCAGCAGGATCAGTGCAGTCCCTGATATCCACGAGCAGAGCAGACAACAGCAGCAGGATCAGCAGAGCAGACAACAGCAGCAGGATCAGCGCAGTCGCTGACGCCGACGAGCAGAGCAGACAAAAGCAGCAGGATCAGCGCAGTCGCTGACGCCGACGAGCAGAGCAGACAACAGCAGCAGGACCAGCGCAGTCGCTCATATCAATGAGCAGAGCAGACAACAGCAGCCGGACCAGCGCAGTCACTGATATCGATGAGCAGAGCAGACAACAGCAGCAGGACCAGCGCAGTCGCTGACGCCGACGAGCAGAGCAGACAACAGCAGCAGGATAAGCGCAGTCGCTGACGCCGACGAGGAGAGCAGACAACAGCAGCAGGACCAGCGCAGTCGCTGACGCCGACGAGCAGAGCAGACAACAGCAGCAGGACCAGCGCAGTCGCTGACGTTGACGAGCAGAGCAGACAAAAGCAGCAGGACCAGCGCAGTTGCTGATATTGACGAGCAGAGCAGACAACAGCAGCAGGATCAGTGCAGTCGCTGAGGCCGACGAGCAGAGCAGACAACAGCAGCAGGATCAGCGCAGTCGCTGACACGATGAGCAGAGCAGACAACAGCAGCAGGACCAGCGCAGTCGCTGACACGACGAGCAGAGCAGACAACAGCAGCAGGACCAGCGCAGTTGCTGACATTGACGAGCAGAGCAGACAACAGAAGCAGGACCAGTGCAGTCGCTGATATCAATGAGCAGAGCAGACAACAGCAGCAGGACCAGAGCAGTCGCTGATATCGACAAGCAGACAACAGCAGCTGGATTAGCTCAGTCGCTGACGCCGACGAGCAGAGCAGACAACAGCAGCAGGATCAAAGCAGTCACTAACGCCGACGAGCAGAGCAGACAACAGCAGCAGGATCAGCGCAGTCGCTGACGCAGACGAGCAGAGCAGACAACAGCAGCAGGATCAGCGCAGTCGCTGACGCCGACGAGCAGAGCAGACAACAGCAGCAGGATCAGCGCAGTCGCTGACACGATGAGCAGAGCAGACAACAGCAGCAGGACCAGTGCAGTCCCTGATATCGATGAGCAGAGCAGAAAACAGCAGCAGGACCAGCGCAGTCACTGATATCGACGAAAAGAGCAGACCACAGCAACAGGACCAGTGCAGTCACTGATATCGAAGAGAAGAGCAGACAACAACAGCAGGACCAGCGCAGTCGCTGATATCGACGTGCAGAGCAGACAACAGCAGCAGGACCAGCTCAGTCGCTGATATCGACGAGCAGAGCAGACAACAGCAGCAGGACCAGCGCAGTCGCTGATATCGACGAGCAGAGCAGACAACAGCAGCAGGACCAGCGCAGTCGCTGACGCCGACGAGCAGAGCAGACAACAGCAGCAGGATAAGCGCAGTCGCTGACGCCGACAAGCAGAGCAGACAACAGCAGCAGGATCAGCGCAGTCGCTGACGCCGACGAGCAGAGCAGACAACAGCAGCAGGACCAGCGCAGTCGCTGACGCCGACGAGGAGAGCAGACAACAGCAGCAGGACCAGCGCAGTCGCTGACGCCGACGAGCAGAGCAGACAACAGCAGCAGGACCAGCGCAGTCGCTGACGTCGACGAGCAGAGCAGACAACAGCAGCAGGACCAGCGCAGTTGCTGATATTGACGAGCAGAGCAGACAACAGCAGCAGGATCAGTGCAGTCGCTGAGGCCGACGAGCAGAGCAGACAACAGCAGCAGGACCAGCGCAATCGCTGACGTCGACAAGCAGAGCAGACAACAGCAGCAGGACCAGCGCAGTCCCTGATATCGATGAGCAGAGCAGAAAACAGCAGCAGGACCAGCGCAGTCGCTGATATCGATGAAAAGAGCAGACAACAGCAACAGGACGAGTGCAGTCGCTGATATCGAAGGGAAGAGCAGACAAAAACAGCAGGACCAGCGCAGTCGCTGATATCGACGTGCGGAGCAGACAACAGCAGCAGGACCAGCTCAGTCGCTGATATCGACGAGCAGAGCAGAAAACAGCAGCAGGACCAGCGCAAGCGCTGGTATCGACGAGCAGAGCAGATAACAGCAGCAGGACCAGCGCAGTCGCTGACGCCGACGAGCAGAGCAGACAACAGCAGTAGGACCAGTGCAGTCGCTGACGCCGACGAGCAGAGCAGACAACAACAGCAGGACCAGCGCAGTCGCTGACGCCGACGAGCAGAGCAGACAACAGCAGCAGGACCAGCGCAGTCGCTGACATTGACGAGCAGAGCAGACAACAGAAGCAGGACCAGTGCAGTCGCTGATATCAATGAGCAGAGCAGACAACAGCAGCAGGACCAGAGCAGTCGCTGATATCGACAAGCAGACAACAGCAGCTGGATTAGCTCAGTCGCTGACACGATGAGCAGAGCAGACAACAGCAGCAGGATCAGCGCAGTCACTGACGCCGACGAGCAGAGCAGACAACAGTAGCAGGACCAGCGCAGTCGCTGACGTCGACGAGCAGAGCCGACCACAGCAGCAGGATCAGCGCAGTCACTGACGCCGACGAGCAGAGCAGACAACAGCAGCAGGACAAGCGCAGTCGCTGACGTCGACGAGCAGAGCAGACAACAGCAGCAGGACCAGCGCAGTTGCTGATATCGATGAGCAGAGCAGACAACAGCAGCAGGATCAGCGCAGTCGCTGACGCCGACGAGCAGAGCAGACAACAGCAGCAGGACCAGCACAGTCGCTGACGTCGACGAGCAGAGCAGACAACAGCAGCAGGACCAGCGCAGTCCCTGATATCGATGAGCAGAGCAGAAAACAGCAACAGGACCAGCGCAGTCACTGATATCGACGAAAAGAGCAGACAACAGCAACAGGACCAGTGCAGTCGCTGATATCGAAGAGAAGAGCAGACAAAAACAGCAGGACCAGCGCATTCGCTGATATCGACGTGCAGAGCAGACAACAGCAGCAGGACCAGCTCAGTCGCTGATATCGACGAACAGAGCAGAAAACAGCAGCAGGACCAGCGCAAGCGCTGATATCGACGAGCAGAGCAGATAACAGCAGCAGGACCAGTGCAGTCGCTGACGCCGACGAGCAGAGCAGACAACAGCAGTAGGACCAGTGCAGTCGCTGACGCCGATGAGCAGAGCAGACAACAGCAGCAGGACCAGTTCAGTCGCTGACATCGACGAGCAGAGCAGACAACAGCAGCAGGACCAGCGCAGTCGCTGATATCGACGAGCAGAGCAGACAACAGCAGCAGGACGAGCGCAGTCACTGATATCGACGAAAAGAGCAGACAACAGCAACAGGACCAGTTCAGTCGCTGATATCGAAGAGAAGAGCAGACAACAGCAGCAGGATCAGCGCAGTCGCTGATATCGACGTGCAGAGCAGACAACAGCAGCAGGACCAGCTCAGTCGCTGATATCGACGAGCAGAGCAGACAACAGCAGCAGGACCAGAGCAGTCGCTGATATCGACCAGCAGACAACAGCAGCTGGATTAGCTCAGTCGCTGACGCCGATGAGCAGAGCAGACAACAGCAGCAGGATCAAAGCAGTCACTGACGCCGACGAGCAGAGCAGACAACAGCAGCAGGATCAGCGCAGTCGCTGACGCAGACGAGCAGAGCAGACAACAGCAGCAGGATCAGTGCAGTCGCTGATGCCGACAAGCAGAGCAGAAAAAAGCAGCAGGATCAGCGCAGTCGCTGACGCCGATGAGCAGAGCAGACAACAGCAGCGGGACCAGCACAGTCGCTGACGTCAACGAGCAGAGCAGACAACAGCAGCGGGACCAGCGCAGTCACTTATATCGATGAGCAGAGCAGATAACAGCAGCAGGACCAGTGCAGTCGCTGATATCGACGAAAAGAGCAGACAACAGCAACAGGACCAGTGCAGTTGCTGATATCGAAGAGAAGAGCAGACAACAACAGCAGGACCAGCGCAGTCGCTGATATCGACGTGCAGAGCAGACAACAGCCGCAGGACCAGCTCAGTCGCTGATATCGACGAGCAGAGCAGACAACAGCAGCAGGACCAGCCCAGTCACTGTTATTGACGAGCAAAGCAGACAACAGCAGCAGGACCAGCGCAGTCGCTGACTACGACGAGCAGAGCAGACAACAGCAGCAGGACCAGCACAGTCGCTGATATCAACGAGCAGACAACAGCAGCTGGATCAGCTCAGTCGCTGATATCGATGAGCAGAGCGGACAACAGCAGCAGGATCGGCGCAGTCGCTGATATCGACGAGCAGACAACAGCAGCAGGATCAGCGCAGTCCCTGATATCCACGAGCAGAGCAGACAACAGCAGCAGGACCAGCTCAGTCGCTGACGCCGACGAGCAGAGCAGACAACAGCAGCAGGACCAGCGCAGTCGCTGACGCCGACGAGCAGAGCAGACAACAGCAGCAGGATAAGCGCAGTCGCTGACGCCGACGAGCAGAGCAGACAACAGCAGCAGGATCAGCGCAGTCGCTGACGCCGACGAGCAGAGCAGACAACAGCAGCAGGACCAGCGCAGTCGCTGACGCTGACTAGGAGAGCAGACAACAGCAGCAGGACCAGCGCAGTCGCTGACGCCGACGAGCAGAGCAGACAACAGCAGCAGGACCAGCGCAGTCGCTGACGTCGACGAGCAGAGCAGACAACAGCAGCAGGACCAGCGCAGTTGCTGATATCGACGAGCAGATCAGACAACAGCAGCAGGATCAGCGCAGTTGCTGACGCCGACGAGCAGAGCAGACAACAGCAGCAGGACCAGCGCAGTCGCTGACATTGACGAGCAGAGCAGACAACAGAGGCAGGACCAGCGCAGTCCCTGATATAGATGAGCAGAGCAGAAACCAGCAGCAGGACCAGTGCAGTTGCTGATATCGACGAAAAGAGCAGACACCAGCAACAGGACCAGTGCAGTTGCTGATATCGAAGAGAAGAGCAGACAACAACAGCAGGACCAGCGCAGTCGCTGATATCGATGTGCAGAGCAGACAACAGCAGCAGGATCAGCTCAGTCGTTGATATCGACGAGCAGAGCAGAAAACAGCAGTATGACCAGTGCAGTCGCTGACGCCGACGAGCAGAGCAGACAACAACAGCAGGACCAGCGCAGTCGCTGACACAGACGAGCAGAGCAGACAACAGCAGCAGGACCAGCGCAGTCGCTGACATCGACGAGCAGAGCAGACAACAGCAGCAGGACCAGTGCAGTCGCTGAAATCGACGAGCAGAGCAGACAACAGCAGCAGGATTAGCGCAGTCACTGACGCCGAGGAGCAGAGCAGACAACAGCAGCAGCACCAGCGCAGACGCTGACGCTGACGAGCAGAGCAGACAACAGCAGCAGGACCAGCTCAGTCGCTGATATTGACGAGCAGAGCAGACAAAAGCAGCAGGACCAGAGCAGTCGCTGCTATCGACAAGCAGACAACAGAAGCTTGATTAGCTCAGTCGGTGACGCCGACGAGCAGAGCAGACAACAGCAGCAGGATCAAAGCAGTCACTGACGCCGACGAGCAGAGCAGACAACAGCAGCAGGATCAGCGCAATCGCTGATATCGATGAGCACAGCAGATAACAGCAGCAGGACCAGCGCAGTCGCTGATATTGATGAGCAGAGCAGATAACAGCAGCAGGACCAGCGCAGTCGCTGATATCGACGAGCAGAGCAGACAACAGCAGCAGGACCAGCGCAGTCACTGATATCGACGAAAAGAGCAGACAACAGCAACAGCACCAGTTCAGTCGCTGATATCGAAGAGAAGAGCAGACAACAGCAGCAGGATCAGCGCAGTCGCTGATATCGACGTGCAGAGCAGACAACAGCAGCAGGACCAGCTCAATCGCTGATATTGACGAGCAGAGCAGACAACAGCAGCAGGACCAGAGCAGTCGCTGATATCGACAAGCAGACAACAGCAGCTGGATTAGCTCAGTCGCTGACGCCGACGAGCAGAGCAGACAACAGCAGCAGGATCAAAGCAGTCACTGACGCCGACGAGCAGAGCAGACAACAGCAGCAGGATCAGCGCAGTCGCTGACGCCGACGAGCAGAGAAGACAACAGCAGCAGGATCAGCGCAGTCGCTGACGCCGACGAGCAGAGCAGACAACAGCAGCAGGATCAGCGCAGTCACTGACGCCGACGAGCAGAGCAGACAACAGCAGCAGGACCAGCGCAGTCGCTGATATCGATGAGCAGAGCAGATAACAGCAGCAGGACCAGCGCAGTCGCTGATATCGACGAAAAGAACAGACAACAGCAACAGGACCAGTGCAGTTGCTGGTATCGAAGAGAAGAGCAGACAACAACAGCAGGACCAGCGCAGTCGCTGATATCGACGTGCAGAGCAGACAACAGCAGCAGGACCAGCTCAGTCGCTGATATCGACGAGCAGAGCAGACAACAGCAGCAGGACCAGCCCAGTCGCTGATATTGACGAGCATAGCAGACAACAGCAGCAGGACCAGCGCAGTCGCTGACTACGACGAGCAGAGCAGACAACAGCAGCAGGACCAGCGCAGTCGCTGATATCGACGAGCAGACAACAGCAGCAGGATCAGCGCTGTCGCTGATATCGACGAGCAGACAACAGCAGCAGGATCAGTGCAGTCCCTGATATCCACGAGCAGAGCAGACAACAGCAGCAGGATCAGGGCAGTCGCTGACGCCGACGAGCAGAGCAGACAACAGCAGCAGGACCAGCGCAGTTGCTGATATCGATGAGCAGAGCAGAAAACAGCAGCAGGACCAGCGCAGTCGCTGACGCCGACGAGCAGAGCAGACAACAGCAGCAGGACCAGAGCAGTCGCTGCTATCGACAAGCAGACAACAGAAGCTGGATTAGCTCAGTCGCTGACGCCGACGAGCAGAGCAGACAACAGCAGCAGGATCAAAGCAGTCACTGACGCCGACGAGCAGAGCAGACAACAGCAGCAGAATCAGCGCAATCGCTGATATCGATGAGCAGAGCAGATAACAGCAGCAGGAGCAGCGCAGTCGCTGATATCGATGAGCAGAGCAGGAAACAGCAGCAGGACCAGCGCAGTCGCTGATATCGACGAGTAGAGCAGACAACAGCAGCAGGACCAGCGCAGTCACTGATATCGACGAAAAGAGCAGACAACAGCAACAACACCAGTTCAGTCACTGATATCGAAGAGAAGAGCAGACAACAGCAGCAGAATCAGCGCAGTCGCTGATATCGACGTGCAGAGCAGACAACAGCAGCAGGACCAGCTCAATCGCTGATATTGACGAGCAGAGCAGACAACAGCAGCAGGACCAGAGCAGTCGCTGATATCGACAAGCAGACAACAGCAGCTGGAATAGCTCAGTCGCTGACGCCGACGAGCAGAGCAGACAACAGCAGCAGGATCAAAGCAGTCACTGACGCCGACGAGCAGAGCAGACAACAGCAGCAGGATCAGCGCAGTCGCTGACGCCGACGAGCAGAGCAGACAACAGCAGCAGGATCAGCGCAGTCGCTGACGCCGACGAGCAGAGCAGACAACAGCAGCAGGTCAGCGCAGTCACTGACGCCGACGAGCAGAGCAGACAACAGCAGCAGGACCAGCGCAGTGGCTGACGCCCACGAGCAGAGCAGACAACAGCAGCAGGACCAGCGCAGTCGCTGACGTCGACGAGCAGAGCAGACAACAGCAGCAGGACCAGCGCAGTCGCTGATATCGATGAGCAGAGCAGATAACAGCAGCAGGACCAGCGCAGTCGCTGATATCGACGAAAAGAGCAGACAACAGCAACAGGACCAGTGCAGTTGCTGGTATCGAAGAGAAGAGCAGACAACAACAGCAGGACCAGCGCAGTAGCTGATATCAACGTGCAGAGCAGACAACAGCAGCAGGACCAGCTCAGTCGCTGATATCGACGAGCAGAGCAGACAACAGCAGCAGGACCAGCCCAGTCGCTGATATTGACGAGCAGAGCAGACAACAGCAGCAGGACCAGCGCAGTCGCTGATATCGATGAGCAGAGCAGATAACAGCAGCAGGAACAGCGCAGTCGCTGATATCGACGAAAAGAGCAGACAACAGCAACAGGACCAGTGCAGTTGCTGGTATCGAAGAGAAGAGCAGACAACAACAGCAGGACCAGCGCAGTCGCTGATATCGACGTGCAGATCAGACAACAGCAGCAGGACCAGCTCAGTCGCTGATATCAACGAGCAGAGCAGACAACAGCAGCAGGACCAGCCCAGTCGCTGATATTGACGAGCATAGCAGACAACAGCAGCAGGACCAGCGCAGTCGCTGACTACGACGAGCAGAGCAGACAACAGCAGCAGGACCTGTGCAGTCGCTGATATCGACGAGCAGACAACAGCAGCTGGATCAGCTTTGTCGCTGATATCGATGAGCAGACAACAGCAGCAGGATCAGCGCAGTCGCTGATATCGACGAGCAGACAACAGCAGCAGGATCAGTGCAGTCCCTGATATCCACGAGCAGAGCAGACAACAGCAGCTGGATCAGCTCAGTCGCTGATATCGTTGAGCAGACAACAGCAGCAGGATCAGCGCAATCGCTGATATCGATGAGC